>NC_053027.1:391881870-392484714 GCF_003073215.2 Triticum urartu | reverse complement strand
TATTTAGATCTTGCAATTGAATCTTTTAGTTTCTTGTTTTATCACTAGTTTGGTTTATAAAATAAAACTACATAAAAATGGAATTGAGGTTGCATCATATTATTGATCATCTTTATAATCTCTTTCTTGAAAATGATGGTTCGGAAAATTGTGCTCAATTGTTAGAAGAAGAAGTCAATAAAATGTTTGGCATGAAATATTTGAATGATGAGCATGATTTGCAATTTTGTTAGTATGAATTCTTTGAATATCCATGATGTTAATGATTTGCAAAGCCATAAGCTTGGGGATGTTATATTTGATGAATATGATATTTTTAGTCCCCCAAATTTTTATGAGAAAATTTATTATGATGATTGCATGCCTCCTATTTATGATTATTATAATGATAAAAGTGGATTTGGAGAGGTCATGACTTCATTTAGTGATGAATCCACTATTTTGGAAGAGCTTTCAATTGATTATGACAACAAGGTTGCTATCTATGATGATTATGGTGATGACATGTATGTTGTAAATAATAATGATAACCATGAAACTTGTCATCATGATTTTAATTTTCAATCACATGATAGCTATTTTGTTGAGTTTTCTCCCACTACTATTGATGAGAAGAAATTTGCCTATGTGGAGAGTAATAAAAAATTTATGCATGTGGATCATGAAAAGAATGCTTTATGTGATAGTTATATTGTTGAGTTCATTCATGATGCTACTAAAAATTATTATGATGGAGGAACATATGCTTGTTGGTATTGCGATAATATCAAGTTTCCTCTCTATGTGTTGAAAGTGTTGAAGTTATGCTTGTTTTGCCTTCCTATGCTAGTTGATTCTTGTTCCCATAAGTTGTTTGCTCACAAAATCCCTATGCATAGGAAGTGGGTTATACTTAAATGTGCTAGTCATATGCTTCATGATGCTCCCTTTATGTTTCAATTCTTATCTTTTATGCGAGCATCATTGAAATCATCATGCCTAGCTAAAAGGCATTAAAGAAAAGCGCTTGTTGGAAGACAACCCAACACTTTTACCTACTGTTTTCGTGTGTTCACATGATTAGCTACTGTAGTAACCATGTTTTATCGCTTTCGTTTCAATAAAGTGCCAAGTAAGACCTTTGGGATGGTCTATGGTGATAGTTGATTTGATCTTGCTGGAAAACAGAAACTTTTGCGCTTAGGAAAACAATTATCTATTTTAACAGAAGCATGATAAAATGCTGATTCTTTTTTCCATAATATTAATAGATAAATTTCCCAGGTTTTCCTAATATTTTGTTCAAGCAGGATCAGAGGTATCCGCTTTATTAGGGAGAATGCCCTCCGCAGTGGGTTATCAACCTACTCTTAGTACAGAAATGGGTTCTTTGCAAGAAAGAATTGCTTCTACTAAAAAGGGATCTATAACTTCGACAAACAACAGGCAAACTTTTTTTAAAGGGAAGGGAGAGGTAGACTGTCCCTTTCGTTTCATTTTTATTTTCTGCAGGGTAGGGAGAGGCCTTGCGCCTTCTTTTTTTGAAGGCAAGTGACTTCGCAAACTGCTCAATTTTGCCCTCTAGGGCGGGGAACTAATGAATAAAAAAGGGTTGGATACACCCCTCTACCATATCTATTTGTTTATTAGAATTCCTTCTAATGACTTATGCGTTCTATTATCATTTCCAACTGGGGGATCCCTTAATCCAATTAAAGGAGGATTATAAATGGATAGATGTCTTCGATTTCCACTGGAGATTGGGAATCGATGGACTTTCATTAGGATCTATTTTATTGACAGGAATACTTAGGCTTAGAGGGTGGTCCCCCTTTCTCGCGTAAAAGCGATCATCATTCGAACACGCCGCATTTTACTGGGAAGGATCGAGGTCCCTCGAGTCATCTCTGCCACTTGGAATTGCTTATGAGCTGTTCTTAAATGCTTTTCAGAATTTTTGGAGTAGCACAAATATGGTTTGAGTACAGATTACTACAGCTTGTTCTGTTTTTGACAGATTCTGTTTTCAATGCATAGTTTGCTTGTTTTCTAGTTTATATGGCTTATATTGCTCAATATAAATTGTGGAAATGATATGCTACAATAGGCATTGTGTGAGAACAATTATGAATCTTGTCTTTGACAGTACCAAAGTGAAATGGTTTGCTCTTTATCATACTAACCTATCTCACGAAGTTCTGTTAAGTTTTGTGTGATTGAAGTTTTCAAGTTTTGGGTGAGATGTCGATATGAGGAGAATAAGGAGTGACAAGACCCTAAGCTTGGGGATTCCCAAGGCACCCCAAGTTAATATCTAAGGAATATCCAATCAACTAAGCTTGGGGATGCCCCAGAAGGCATCCCCTCTTTCGTCTCCAACATTATCGGTAACCTCACTTGGAGCTATGTTTTCATTAGTCACATGATATGAGTTTTACTTGGAGCGTCATTTTATTTTGTTAGGATATCCATACTCTTATCTAGAATAATGTTCTGCATCTTTTATTTCAATAAAAATGTCAAGTATAGCCTTTTCCATGCTTATTTTGCAAGCCTACATGTTGCTGTTTGAAAACAGAAAGCTTACCGCTGTTGCAAAAACTCCCTAGAAAAGTCAGAATGTGATAAAATGTTGAAAAAATAAGCTCTGCTAAATTTTCTACAGTTTGGTAAATTTTCATAACTTTTGGAGTTAGGAAAGTATTGATACTCTTGCATTCTTTACAGACTATACTGTTTTGGCAGATTGCTGTTATGTTTGCATTGTTTGCATATGTTTGCTTTTTAATGATTCTATTTAAGGATAGGAGTATTAAATATGCAGAGGAATTTAGTATGAAATGTTTAATAATAATTTTAGTGATTTGCTACAGTAGATAATGATAAGGTTTTTTGCATTGGTTTATACTAACTTATCTCACGAGTTCTTGTTGAGTTTTGTGTGGATGAAGCTTTTGAGATTTAGGAAAACTGTGATATGACAAGAATTAAGGAGACACAAAAGCTCAAGCTTGGGTATGCCCAAGGCACCCCAAGATAATATTTCAAGAAGTCTCAAGAATCTAAGCTTGGGGATGCCCCGGTAGGCATCCCACCTTTCTTCATCAACAATTATCGGTTAGTATCAGTTGAGCCTAAGTTTTTGCTTCTTCAAATGATGTGTGCTATTCTTGGAATGTCATTTTATTTTGTTTTTCTTGTTGTTTTAATAAAATACGTAGATATGTAAGTTTTTAAATAAAATGGAGTCTTCAAATAGTTACCAGGGAGGCTAGGTAAGCGACATTCACATCCCGTCAACGAAGCTCTTTTCTATGTCATTTACTCTAGTGCTTCACTTATATCCTATGAGTAAATTGTTGAATAAATTGAATGTCATGAAGTTGAAATCATATCATGCCTAGTGGTAGCTTCACGTTGGGTTTAGAAAGTGAAATATTTTGAGGCTTGACAATCACAATATTGGTCATACAAGCAATTCATGAATAATTAGTATAAGGAAGAGAACTTTCACATATAAATACACTATCATGGAAATCTTTTGTGATTGTGATCCCCCATCAAAATATTATATGCCAAAATTGTTGACGTTGGACAAGGAAGACAACGTAATGGTTTATGTTTGTTCATATTCACATAGAAGTTATATTGTCATAGATCCTTCAACATGTGGTGCTTGTCCCCCATCCTTGCTAGCCAAAAATTCCGCACCAAGTAGAGATACTACTTGTGCATCCAAAAACCCTTAAACCCAAATCTTACCTTTAAGAGTCCACCATACCTACCTAAGTATTGAGCAAGATCCTTCAAGTAAGTTGTCATCGGTGCAATAAGGCAATAAAAATTGCTTCTAAAAGTATGAGATCATTTAGTGTAAGAGAAAATTGAGCGTTGTACGAACTTGTGATGGCAATGAATAAAAGCGACGGACTTCATAATAAAGGTTGCTATCATAAGGGGCAATATAAATCGATGTTATTTTGCACTAAGGGTTGAGCATACAAACAAATAAGCACATGGCAACCTCTGCTTCCCTCTGCGAAGGGCCTATCTTTTACTTTTCAGTATTTACCTTTATGCAAAGAGTCAAAGTTCTTCTCTCTATTCCTTTTTATTTTTCTATTTTGGCAAGCATCATGTGGTGAGGAAAGATCTAGGCACATATATCCAGTTGGATATGGGTAGTATGAGTTATTATTGTTAACATCACCCTTGAGGTGAATATGTTGAGAGGCGAAATTATAAGCCCCTATATTTCTATGTGTCCGGTTGAAACTTTTGCTCATGTGTATGCGGTGAGTGTTAGCAATCAAGACTATATGATGGTTGAGTATGTGGAGCTCTTAAACTCTGTTGAATAAGTTGAATTGCAATTGCTTGGTGACTAAGAACATATGTTGTTGAGTTTCAAGAGAATTTATTGTTTGAACCTTAACATGTGAATTGGCTGCCACTATAACATGAAAAGTTTTATAAGAAAGAATTGCTATTATCATGCTAAGAAAAGTGATTGAAATTATCATTGATCAAACTTATGCACTTTGCTAGCATTCACACTTCATAAATTATTTCTTTTATCATTTACCTACTCGAGGACGAGTGATATGTCTCCAACGTATCTATAATTTTTGATTGCTCCCTGCTATTATATTATCTTTTTTGGATGTTTATGGGCTTTATTATACACTTTTATATTAATTTTGGGACTAACCTATTAACCGGAGGCCCAGCCCAAATTGTCGTTTTCTTGCCTATTTCAGTGTTTCGAAGAAAAGGAATATCAAAGGGAGTCCAAACGGAATGAAACCTTCGGGAGAGTTATTTTTGGAACGGAAGCAATCCAGGATATTTGGAGTATACGTCAGGGAAGCTTCGAGGTGGCCACGAGGCAGGGAGGCGCGCCTGCCCCCTGGGTACGCCCCCACCCTCGTGGGCCCCTCGTGGCTCGCTTGATCGACTTCTTTCGCCTATATATATCAATATACCCTAAAAACATCGATGAACAAAATAGATAGGGAGTTCCGCCACCATAAGCCTCCGTAGCCACCGAAAACCAATCTAGACCCGTTCTGGCACCCTGCCGGAGGGGGGAATCCCTCTCCGGTGGCCATCTTCATCATCCCGGCGCTCTCCGTGACGAGGAGGGAGTAGTCCACCCTCGGGGCTGAGGGTATGTACCAGTAGCTATGAGTTTGATCTCTCTCTCTCTCTCTCGTGTTCTTGAGTGTAACATCCCAAAATTTTCAATTTGGAATGTTATGCATTAGATCATCTTTGCGTATCATATTTTAATGCATTTTGGTTTGATCATAGAAATTCTACGCAACTCAAGGACCTCCGGAGAGAGTTGGGGATTTCGTTATTTTCATATTTGAGTTTCCTCAAATTTTGAAAAAAGGATCATTTGATTTTAATTCTTTTCTCTTCAAATATTTATTTTATAAAAATAAAAGAGAGATGATAAAATGACTTCCTCAAAATAAAGAAATATTGGAGATTTAATATTAAAATCAAATATGAATTTTATTCGGAGTTTTGTCGCTATTTTACTTGAATTAGGAAAAATGAGCGTTTTTCAAAATTGCATTAGAGTCCCAAATAAATGTTCACCTTGTCTCATAGATTTTTAGAGGACGGGAAAAATTTATTTCAGGATTTTTGGAGTCCGTTTAGTATTTCTTTTCTTCATTTTTCTGCGTGGATTTATTAAAAAAAAGAGGTCGAACCGACTTGGGCCGCCGTGGGCGACCCGGACTCCGCCTCGCCCCAGGCTTTATAAGCCCACGATCCCGCCAGCCCCAGCCCACCCCAGCCGCCGTCGAACCCTAGCCGCGGCTCGAGCCCCGCGCCGCCGCCGCCGGAGTTGACCGCTGCCACCGTTTTTTTTCTTCGGTTTATTTCGGTAAACCCTAGATCTAGATCCTTTTTTTATTTTCCGGTTTATATTTTTAGATCGGTTTTCTGTCGGTTTATTTATTTAGCGAACACCCGTTCGTTCGTTCATTTTAACGAATGACTTTCACCGTTTAGCCGCAGACAGTGAACGTTCGTTCGTTAGCCTGTTCGTCAGTTTTTCTTTTTCTCGGATTTTTCGCGATTATTTTCGATCGCGATTTCTAATCCGATTTTAGTTTTAGTTTATCTTTTCACTCATTTATCGGAATCAGGCGATTCAAACGCCTAGAGTTTTTCTCGAAGCTCTCTTTCTGTTTAATCAACTTAAACAAGTTTTTGCTACTGTAAAATTTGACTTTAGTCCAGATTAGTAATCGAAGCTTGTTTCTTTCGCAGTTTGAGTTTTGTTGCTTCGTTTAATTTGATTCTTTTTGCAAACCAGAGTTCTTAAGTTGGACTTTCTGGTTAGATCTTCTTATTTGAGTTTTACCCGCGCATCTTTGTTTGATTGCTTATTGTATGCTTGTTTGTTTGCAATAGAGTACCCGGAGTGCGAAGCGTGCTACTACGAGTCTCTAGGTTTCACGGATCATCAGCAAGGCAAGTAAACACTTTGATCATACCTCCTTACTACCCAGTTTTATTGCATTAGATCAATCCTCAAACAATTGCATGATTAGGATCTAATTAATATGTGGGTTTTGGGAAGTAGATGAGGTAGTACCTATTGTCCTGTTTGTTACCAAACCCTTGGGAGTTACTTCTACGTTGCTTATATTGTTGTATTATGCTTGTAGACGTGGTTTGGGTTTGAGTGTATTCATGACAGATGTGAGTATTGTTAATTAATGGTTAACTTAAGGTGGCAACTTTAATACACATCTAGGTGGATTGAGGCACCTGGGGAACCCAGTGTTGCATGTATTTTATTGGAAATCCCAGGGTACCGTGTGATTCTCCTATGGACTGCCACCCAGGCTCAAAGGGATCATAAGATTATTCATGCTAGAAACTTCCGTGTGCAGCCACATGCCATTATGGGCTCTGGCATAGTTGAGTAAGTTGTGGGAAACCTTTCCATGATGGGCTAGCAAATGTAGGGGATTGTAGGTGTACAGGTCTATCTATCGGTTAAGGGGACCTCTTCGGAAAGACTGTGTCTCAGTCATCCGTTTCTCACACATTATGTAGTGCGAGAAATCCAACGGAGGAGATCGAGTCTTGTGGGGAAAAGTGCACAAACCTCTGCAGAGTGTACAAACTAATCATGGTTAGCCGTGTCCCCGGTTATGGACATCTTCAGTATCTGGTTCTTGAATTATCATGTGGATCTCATCACTCTTAATATAATTTGAGTGGGTTTAACGATGATACTTAATTGGGATTGAGTTGGGTGAACCTTCTCAATGTTTAACAACCACCATGATAGTTAAATAAAATTTATTCCTTTGTTGTAGGGAAAGATTGGCTTTCCGCAAAACATATTAACCATACAGCCTCCACCAACCATATATGCATGTAGCGATAGCATTATTCTATTCATTACTCTCTTGTGTTACATTGCCAGCATATTCCATGTGTTGACCCGTTTTGGGCTGCAACGTATCATGTTGCAGACTTTTTAGACGACGAGTAATGAGCCATAGGTCATTGTCTTTCACTCAGTGATGCCGTTGGAGTTGATGGACTCACTTTATCTTCCAAGCCTTCCGCTGTTATCGTATTAGATGGCCTTAAGCCATATTTATTGTAATAAGTTCTCTTTTGATACATCCGATGTAATAAGTGTGTGATTGCTACTCTGCTCTAAATTCTTAAGTACTGTGCGTGTCAGCATTACCGATCCAGGGATGACACTGATGCATAGAGATCAGACTGTTTGAGGTCTGGACACTACAAGATGGTATCAGAGCACACGCTGACTGTAGGACACGGCCACTAAGCTAAAGCCCTAGATCACTACTCTCTTCTCATTTCTGACTCCTCTTCATTTTCTACTCTTTAGGATGGCGGATGCAAGGAACAAGTTTGCACAACCGGATGAAGACACACCTTTTGGACGCCACTTGAAGGAAGTCACTAGGTACCTGATACGTCTCCAACGTATCTATAATTTTTTATTGCTCCATGCTATAGTATCTACTGTTTTGAATGTTTATGGGCCTTTATCATACACTTTTATATATTTTTGGGACTAACTATTAACCCAGGAGCCCAGTGCCAGTTTTTGTTTTTACCCTGTTTTAGGGTTTCGAAGAAAAGGAAAATCAAACGGAGTCCAATTGACCTGAAACTTCATGGAACTCATTTTGGAAGGAAAGAAGCCCAGAAGACTTGGAGTGCACGTCGGGGGATCTGCAAGGAGGTCACGAGGCAGGGGGCGCGCCCTCCACCCTCGTGAGCCCCTCGTGGCCCCCCTGACGTACTTCTTCCGCCTATATATATCTCCATATACCCTAAAAACATCCGTGAGCACAATAGATCAGGAGTTCCGCCGCCAGAAGCCTCCGTAACCACCGAAAGCCAATCTAGACCCTTTCCGGCACCCTGCCGAAGGGGGAATCCTTCTCTGGTGGCCATCTTCATCATCCCGGTGCTCTCCATGACGAGGAGGGAGTAGTTCTCCCTCAGGGCTGAGGGTATGTACCAGTAGCTATGTGTTTGATCTCTCTATCTCGTGTTCTTGATTTGGCACGATCTTGATGTATCGCGAGCTTTGCTATCATAGTTGGATCTTATGTTTCTCCTCCCCCTCTACTCTCTTGTAATGAATTGAGTTTCCCCTTTGGAGTTATCTTATCGGATTGAGTCTTTAAAGATTTGAGAACACTTGATGTATGTCTTGTCGTGGATATCTGTGGTGACAATGGGATATCACGTGATTAACTTGATGTATGTTTTGGTGATAAACTTGCGGGTTCCGCCCATGAACCTATGCATAGGGGTTGGCACATGTTTTCGTCGTGATTCTCCGGTAGAAACTTTGGGGCACTCTTTGAGGTTCTATGTGTTGGTTGAATAGATGATTTTGAGATTGTGTGACGCATATCGTATAATCATACCCACGGATACTTGAGGTGACATTGGAGTATCTAGGTGACATTAGGGTTTTGGTTGATTTGGGTCTTAAGGTGTTATTCTAGTATGAACTCTAGGGCTGTTTGTGACACTTATAGGAATAGCCAACGGATTGATTGGAAAGAATAACTTTGAGGTGGTTTCGTACCCTACCATAATCTCTTCATTCGTTCTCCGCTATTAGTGACTTTGGAGTGACTCTTTGTTGCATGTTGAGGGATAGTTATGTGATCCAATTATGATATTATTGTTGAGGGAACTTAAACTAGCGAAAGTATGAACCCTAGGCCTTGTTTCCTAGCATTGCAATACCGTTTACGCTCACTTTTATCATTAGTTACCTTGCTGTTTTTATATTTTCAGATTACAAAAACTATTATCTATCATCCATATACCACTTGTATCACCATCTCTTCGCCGAACTAGTGCACCTATACAATTTACCATTGTATTGGGTGTGTCGGGGACACAAGAGAATCTTTGTTATTTGGTTGCAGGGTTGCTTGAGAGAGACCATCTTCATCCTACGCCTCCTATGGATTGATAAACCTTAGGTCATTCACTTGAGGGAAATTTGCTACTGTCCTACAAACCTCTGCACTTGGAGGCCCAACAACGTCTACAAGAAGAAGGTTGTGTAGTAGACATCAGTACCTGAACATCAAAATACCAAGCTTCACCGGGACTTACAACGCCACTTTACCATAAGAGGAGTGCTGGATGATTCAAGTTCAAGTTCCAGGAAGGACATTTACGCCAGTCACTGAGCCCATCGAGTTTTCCTTTGATGCACCAACCTAGAGTCTAGAAAAGAGTATGGCAGCCTACATCACCATGGGACGCATTGGATAAGTTTACCACAAGGATCTCAAGGATACTATCTACCAGATTTGTGGGTGCAGAGATTAGCAATGGGAGATGATCAGCACCAGGAAGGATAGATCAATTGCCGCTTTCATCCAGGAGCTAAACCAGCACATATGTCGCCAGGAGAACCAGATGTGCGCAGGCATGATAGATCTGAAGAAGGCAATGACAAGGATCACCGAGCTTGAAGAAGAACTCAAGGCAACTCGCGAATATTATGAGGAGGAAATCTTCATACTAGTGGAGAAGAATGACGACCTGACAAGGAAGCTAGGAGTCTTCATGGGAGACCCCACGCCAGGAGGAGAAGATGACGATTCCACTTGCCCGGAGAACCACATCATCATCGACGACACCGACTCGGACCCCGATGATAGCGATGATGACTTTGTTGATGAAGCTGGAGCGGATATTATGGAGTCTTCTACCGATCAATTTTTCTAGTCGACCACCAAAACAGTAGTAGTATTCCACCATGTATATAGTATAGTCCGAGCACTTTTGTAACAATAGTTCTAGACCGATTGTATGCCCTTGCATGATTGATTGAGTGATATGATTGTGTTTGTCTCATGTGCATATGGGTAGTGTTTTCCCCCTACACCCCATTCTACTTTGTTTTCTCATCTTTTCTAAACCCATCAGATGCCTTCGAGACGCGACAATGGATTTGCTTTCCCACCGGAGCTCACTCAGTTGATCCAGCAGCAGAATGCATTGATGCAGATACTAGTCTAGAATCAGAATTAGAGGAACAACAACAACAACAACAACAATCCACCACCACATGTTGATCACTTAGCCTGTTTTCTAAGGCTGAATCCACCGGTGTTCTCCAATAGCACCGAGACGATAGTTGCACATGATAGGCTCCGCAAGATTGGAAGGGAGCTGACCACTGCAGGATGCACAGATGCGGAAAGAGTGTGTTTTGCCTCACATCATCTTGATGGACCCGCAGCAGCATGGTGGGAGAATTACACTATCACCTATCCCATCGACACTGTTACATGGGACCAGTTCCAGCAGGCTTTCACACTGCCCATGTATCAGCAGGAGATATGGTCATGAAGAAGCGTGAGTTCCGCAACTTACGCCATGGAGGATGCACCGTTGGCCGGTATGTGGATGACTTTAGCAAGCTAGCACGTTATGCCCCAGATGACGTTGCTACAGATACATCTAAACAGGAGAAATTTCTGGAAGGACTGAATGATGAGTTGAGCATGAAGTTGATAGTAGCAACCTTTAATAACTACCAACAGTTGGTAGATAGAGCTCTCATGATTGAAGGGAAGCAGCAGCAGATTGACAACCACAAGAGGAAGTATGGACAAGGGAAGTATAATTCTGGAGCTCAGCAGAGACCCCGTTTTACCCCGAACTCGGGAGGACCCCTTCAGCATAACCATGGAGGTCACAATCACACTTGAGGAAGTTCGCACAACCATAGTGGCCCCAAGAATGGGAATGGTAATGGAGGAAGTAACGGCCAGAACTGTTCCAACCCAGCAACACCCACCAAGAAAGATCTAAGCCACGTTACTTGCTACAAGTGCCAGAAGACTGGACATTATGCCAATGAATGTCCAGAAGCTAAGAATGGAAACGGTTGTGGAAGTTCTGGGAAGAAGCCCAACCCTTTCAACAGGGGACAGGTGAACCACGTTAACATGGAGGAGGTTGAAGCCCAGCCAGATGCAGCAATAGGTAAGTTTTTGGTTAAGTCATTTACTACAGTCATTCTTTTTTATATTGGTGCATCGCATTTATACATATCAAGGGGATTTGTGGATAAGTATAAGCTGCCCACCAAAGTTCTTAGTACACCTATGTTAGTGAGCTCTCCAGGAGCAGAGTATATGGCAAGCCAAGGATGTTTTCAGATGCCATTGACCATAGGTAGGCATGTTTTCCCCTTAGATCTGATAATTTTGGAGTCGCAAGGTTTCGATGTGATTCTGGGTATGGATTGGCTATCAATGTATGGAGGAAATATCGATTGCGCCAGTAAGTCGATTTTGCTCACCACCCCAGAAGGAAGAAGGATCAAGTATGTATCCCGACATGTGCCGATTAGGACTCAAGTAAATTCCTTATCAGGAGTTGTACAGGAGGAAGTACTAGTGGTGAGGGATTTCCCGGATGTATTTCCAGAAGAGTTGTCAGGCATGCCACCAGATAGAGACATCGAGTTTTTGATTGAGCTTTTGCCAGGCACAGGGCCAATATCTAAGAGACCGTACAGGATGCCCGCACAGGATTTAGAGGAAATTAAGAAGCAGATTAAGGATTTACTGGATAAAGGATATATTCGTCCAAGCTAGTCACCTTGGGGATCACCGTACTTCTAGTGGAGAAGAAGGATGGATCATTGAGGATGGTTGTTGATTATCGAGGATTGAATGAGGTGACGATCAAGAACAAGTACCCACTACCAATGATCAATGATTTGTTTGATCAACTGCAAGGAGCTAAGGTGTTTTCCAAGATCGATCTGCGATCAGGGTACCACCAACTGAAGATTCGAGAGCAGGATATACCTAAGACAACTTTTACCATGAGGTACGGGCTATATGAGTATACCGTTATGTCATTTGTCCTGATTAACGCACCTGCCTGTTTTATGAACATGATGAACAAGGTGTTTATTGAGTTTTTGGATAAGTTCGTTGTGGTGTTCATTGATGATATTCTGGTCTACTCAAAGAATGAAGAGGAGCATAAAGAGCATTTGCATTTAGTACTTGGGAAGCACAGAGAACATCAGCTATACGCCAAGTTCAGCAAGTGTGAGTTTTGGTTGAAGGAAGTTGGATTCCTTGGACATGTTATATCCGGAGAAGGAATAGCGGTAGACCCCACCAAAGTTGTCACTGTGACAAATTGGGAGGCACCCACGTTAGTTAGAGAGATCCAGAGTTTTCTTGGACTCGCTGGATACTACCGGAGGTTCATTGAGAATTTCTCAAAGATTGCAAAGCCTATGACGGAGTTGTTAAAGAAGGACACCAAGTTCAAATGGACTAAGGAATGTGAGGCCAGTTTCCAGGAGTTGAAGAAATGCTTGGTTACATCACCAGTGTTGATTCTGCCAGGTCAACGCAAGGATTATGAAGTGTATTGCGACGCTTCTCGTCGAGGACTTGGAGCCGTACTTATGCAAGAGCGAAGAGTTGTTTCATATGCCTCACGACAGCTTAAACCCCATGAGTTAAATTATGCTACGCATGATTTGGAGTTAGCAGCCATAGTGCATGCGTTGAAGACTTGGAGACATTTTCTCATTGGAAACCATTGTGAGGTATACAGGGATCACAAGAGTTTGAAGTATATCTTCACGCAGAAGGAGTTGAATCTCAGGCAAAGGAGATGGTTGGAACTCATTAAGGACTATGATATGAAGTTGCACTATCATCCCGGAAATGCTAAAGTAGTAGCCGATGCGTTGAGCCGCAAGAGTCATGTCAATACACCCATGACCGGAGAGTTACCCAAGGAGTTAGCAGAGGATCTTCGCGAGCTATGTTTGGAGATAGTTCCGAGAGGCTATGTAGCAGCATTGGAGATTCAGTCTACTTTGATGGATAAGATCAGAGAAGCTCAGAAGACGGACAAGGAGATTGCCGAGATAAAGGAAAGGATGAGCAAAGGAAAGGCTAAAGGATTTCGTGAGGATGAGCATGATACCTTATGGTTCGAGGACCATGTATATGTGCCAAATGATCAGGAGATCAGGAAGATGATTTTGCAGGAGGCCCATGATTCGCCATATTTGATTCACCGAGGAAATACTAAAATGTACCTGGATTTGAAGGATAGTTTCTTGTGGACCAGAATGAAGAAGGAGATTGCAGAGTATGTAGCAGTTTGTGATGTATGTCAGAGAGTGAAGGCAGAGCATCAGAAGCCAGCAGGATTGCTACAACCATTGCCGATACCCGAATGGAAGTGGGACAAGATAGGCATGGATTTTATCATAGGATTGCCCAGGACTCATTCAGGCTATGACTCAATATTGGTTGTAGTCGATTGTTTAACGAAAGTAGCTCATTTCATTCCAGTGAAGACCACTTACACCAATGCTAAGTTGGCAAAGATATACATGACTAGGATCGTATGTTTGCATGGAGTTCTGAGGACCATTGTATCAGATAGAGGAACCCAGTTTACCTCAATGTTTTGGAATCAGTTGCATGAAACTTTGGGAACCAGGCTAGAGTTCAGTACAGCTTTTCACCCGTAGACAGATGGACAGACTGAGAGAGTCAATCATATTTTGGAGGACATGTTGAGAGCTTGTGCGCTAGATTATGGATCTAGTTGGGACGACAATTTGCCTTACGCAGAGTTCTCTAGCAACAACAGCTATCAAGCCAGTTTGAAGATGGCCCCTTTCGAAGCATTGTACGGGAGGAGGTGCAGGACACCGTTGTTATGGGATGAAGTTGGAGACCGATAGTTGTTTGGACCAGATTTGATTGAAGAGTCTAAAGAGAAGGTTAAGCTGATTCGCGATAGACTCAAAGTAGTCCAGTCCAGACAGAAGAGCTATGTGGATTCTAAACACAAAGAGATAGTTTAAGAAGTTGGAGACAGAGTGTATCTTCGTGTATCACCACTTTGAGGAGTGGAGCGTTTCGGAGTTAAGGGAAAGTTAGCACCACATTTTCTGGGACCATACAAAGTTTTGGAACGTATGGGAGAAGTTGCTTACAAGTTGGAATTGCCCGAAGGATTGTCAGGAGTTCATGATGTGTTCCACGTTTCTCAGTTGAAGAAGTGCCACGCAGAGATGGCTGATATCCCTCTGAGAGATACAGTGCCACTGGAAGCGATTCAATTGGATAGCGACTTGACCTATGAGGAGAAACCAGTCAAGATTCTTGATTTTGCCAGCCGAGTCACACGCAGCAAGGTTATCAAGTTCTGTAAGGTTCAGTGGAGCCACCATACTGAGGATGAAGCCACCTGGGAACGAGAGGAAGACCTATGGAAGGATCACCCTCACCTATTTTCTAGCCAACCTGAATCTCAAGGGCGAGATTCATCTTAAGGGGGTAGGTTTGTAACATCCCAAATTTCTCAATTTGTAATGTTATGCATTAGATCATCTTTGCATATCCTATTTTAATGCATTTTGGTTTGATCCTAGAAATTCTACGCAACTCAAGGACATATGGAGAGAGTTGGGGATTTCGTTATTTTCATATTTGAGTTTTCTCAAATTTTGAAAAGAGAATCGTTTGATTTTAATTATTTTCTCTTAGAATATTTCTTTTATAAAAATAAAAGAGAGAGGATAAAATGACTTCCTCAAAATAAAGAAATATTGGAGATTTAATATTAAAATCAAATATGAATTTTATTCGGAGTTTCATCGCTATTTTATTTGAATTAGGAAAAATATGTGTTTTTCGAAATTGTATTAGAGTCCCAAATAAATGTTCACCTTGTCTGTTAGATTTTTCGAGGACGGGGAAAATTTATTTCAGGATTTTTGGAGTCCGTTTAGTATTTTTTTCTTCATTTTTCTACGCGGATTTTTTTTTAAAAAGAGGTCGAACCAACTTGGGCCGCCGTGGGCGACCCAGACTCCGCCTCGCCCCAGGCTTTATAAGCCCGCGACCCCGCCAGCCCCAGCCCACCCCAGCCGCCGCCGAACCCTAGTCGCGCCTCGAGCCCCGCGCCGCCGCCGGAGTTGACCGCCGCCGCCGTTTTTTTTCTTCAGTTTATTTTGGTAAACCCTAGATCTAGATCCGTTTTTTATTTTCCGGTTTGTTTTTTAGATCTTTTTTCCGTCGGTTTATTTATTTAGCGAATGCCCGTTCGTTCGTTCGTTTTAACGAACGATTTTCACCATTTAGCCGCAGACAGCGAACGTTCGTTCGTTAGCATGTTCGTCAGTTTTTCTTTTTCTCGGATTTTTCGCGATTATTTTCGATCGAGATTCCTGATCCGATTTTCGATTTACTTTATCTTTTCGCTCGTTTATCGGAATTAGGCGATTCAAGCGCCTAGAGTTTCATCTCGAAGCCCTCTTTTTGTTTAATCAACTTACACAAGTTTTTGCTACTATAAAATTTGACTTTAGTCCAGATTAGTAATCAAAGCTTGTTTCTTTTGCAGTTTGAGTTTTGTTGCTTCGTTTGATTTGATTCTTTTTGCAAATCGGAGTTCTTAAGTTGAACTTTCTGGTTAGATCTTCTTATTTGAGTTTTAGCCGCACATCTTTGTTTGATTGCTTATTGTATGCTTGTTTATTTGCGATAGAGTACCCGGAGTGCGAAGCGTGCTACTACGAGTCTCTAGGTTTCACGGATCATCAGCAAGGCAAGTAACACTTTGATCATACCTCTTTACTACCCATTTTTATTGCACTAGATCAATCCTCAAACAATTGCATGATTAGGATCTGATTAATATGTGGGTTTTGGGAAGTAGATGAGGTAGTACCTATTGTCATGTTTATTACCAAACCCTTGGGAGTTACTTCTATGTTGCTTATATTGCTGTGCTATGCTCGTAGACGTGGTTTGGGTTTGAGTGTATTCATGACAGATGTGAGTATTGTTAATTAATGGTTAACTTAAGGTGGTAACTTTAATACACATCTGGATGGATTGAGGCACCTGGGGAACTATAACATCCCAAATTTTCAATTTGGAATGTTATACATTAGGTCATCATTGCATATCATATTTTATTGCATTTTGCCTTGATCCTCGAAATCCTAAGCAACTCAAGGACCCTAGGAGAGAGAGTTGGGGATCTCACTGTTTTCATATTTGAATTTTATCAAATATTGAAACAAGGATTTTTGATTTTAATTATTTTTCTCTCCGAAAATATTTCATGTTAAAATATATGAGAGGAGATAATATGACTTCTCCGAAATAAATGAAATATTGGAGGAAAAATATTAAAATCAAATATTTGATTTTATTCGGATTTTATTGTTATTTTATTTGCATTAGAAAAATTGCACGTTTTCAAAATTACATTTTAGGGCCAAGAAAATGTTCATCTTGTTCTAAATATTTTATTTAGACGGTGAAAATTTGTTTTGGCATTTTTATATTTTTTTTCTAGGATTTATTTTCGGTGGAATCTGTTAAAAATAACTTCTTCCACGCCCGACTAGGCCAAGGCCCAGCCGAGCCAGGCCGCCGGCCCGCGCCGCGCCACCGCCTCTGGCGTGCCCGAGTCCGGCCAGGACTCGGCAGCCACTGCCGTCGCCGCCCGAGACCCCGCCCCCTCCCGCAAGCCACCCCTCCCCCCCTTTAAAAACCGACCCGGGGCCCCCCTTGGAGCCCCAAGCCGCCCCGCCGCTGCACGCCACCGCCACCTACCGCGCCTCGCCCCGCCGCCAGCCCCGCCGCCGCGCCGCACCACCCACAGCCCCACCCCGACCCGCCGGAGCCGCCGCAGAACCCGCCGGAGCCACCGCCGATCCGATCCGGAGCCTCCGGTTTTTTTTGGTTTAGGTAAAAACCGTTGGTTTTTTTAAAAAACACCCTAGTTTCGGTTTTTTAGATCGGTTCGTTGGTTTTCTCGATTTAGTTACTTAGCGGACGTTCGTCCGTACGTTCGTTTTAATGAACGGTATTCACTCGTTAGCCACAGACAGCGAATGTTCGTTCGTTAGCCTGTTCGTTAGTTTTTCTTTTCTCGGATTTTTCGCGGTTATTTTCGATCGCGATTTCTGATCCGATTTTCGGTTTAGTTTATCTTTTCGCTCGTTTATCGGAATCAGGCGATTCAAGCGCCTAGATCTTCGTCTCGAAACCCTCTTCCTGTTTAACCAACTTGAACAAGATTTTGATACAGTAAAATTTGACTTTAGTCCAGATTAGTAATCAGATCTTGTTTCTTTCGCAGTTTGAGTTTCGTTGCTCCGTTTGATTTGATTCTTTTTGCAAACCGGAGTTCTTAAGTTGAACTTTCTGGTTAGATCTTCTTATTCGTGTTTTACCCATGCATCTTTGCTTGATTTCTTATGTATGCTATTGTTTGTTTGCGATAGAACACCCGGAGTGCGAAACGTGCTACTACGAGTATCTAGGTTTTGCGGATCATCAGCAAGGCAAGTAACACTTTGATCATATCCCTTTATCACCCAGATTTTATGCATTAGTTTCAACCCTCAAACATTGCATGGTTAGGACTTGATAACATGTGGGATTGGGAAGTAGTTGATGAGGTAGAACCTATTGCCCTGTTATTATCAAACCCTTGGGAGTTACTTCTACGTATTGCTTATATTGCCATGTTATGCTCATAGACATGGTTTGGGTGAGTGAATCCATGACAGATGTGAGATTCTTAATTAATGGTTCAACTTAAGGTGGCAACTTTAATACACATCTGGGTGGATTGCTTGTCGGGCACCTAGAGAATCCAGTGTTGTCCTAGGATATCCCGGAGTACCTGTGTGATAATCCTAAGGTCTGCCACCCAGGCTCAAAGGGAACTGAGATATTTCATGCTAGAAACTTCTATGTGCAACCACAAGCTATTATGGTCTCTAGCATAGTTGAGTAAGTTGCATGACCTCTTCCAGTGGTAGGCTAGTAGATGTAGAGGGGTGTAGGTTGGTACTGTCTACCCAGGGTTAGAGCTAATGTTTCTGAAAGACTGTGTCTCGGTCATCCATTTCTCAAACACCAGGTAGTGCGAGAAATCCCACAGAGGAGATCGAGTCTTGTGGGGAAAATTGTGCGAACCTCTGCAGAGTGTACAAACTAATCATGGTTAGCCGTGTCCCCGGTTATGGACATCTTGAGTATCTAGTACTTGGATTATCATATGTATCTCATCACTCTAAATTAATATTGTTGGGTTTATAATTACCTTTAATTGGGATTGAGTTGGAGGAACCTTCTCAATGATGTTTCAACTACCATGATAGTTAAATAAAATCTATTCCTTTGTTGTAGGGAGAAATTGGCTTTTCGCAAAACTTTAACCGTAGAGCTTTCCACCAGCCAAATATGCATGTAGTGATAGCATAAAATCTATTCAGTTCTTGCTCTACCGTGTTATTTTGCCAGCATATTCCATGTTCTGACCCATTTCAGGCCGTAACATATTATGTTGCAGACTTTTCAGATGAGGAGTAAGGTTCGTTAGGTCATTGCCGTGCAGCTCAGCTATGCCGTTGGAGTTGATGGACTCACTTTATCTTCCAAGCCTTCCGCTGTTATCGTATTAGATGGCCTTAAGCCATATTTATTGTAATAAGTTCTCTTTTAAGACATTCGATGTAATAAGTGTGTGATTGCTACTCTGTTATAAATCCTTCGAGTATTGTGTGTGTCAGCATTACCGATCCAGGGATGACACTGAAGCACAGATACTTGACCGTCTGAGGTCGGATCGCTACAAGATGGTATCAGAGCACACGCTGAGTGTAGGACACGACCACTAAGTTAAAGCCCTTGATCACTACTCTCTTCTCATTTCTGACTCCTCTCCATTTTCTACTCTTTAGGATGGCAGACGCAAGGAACAAGTTTGCACAACTGGATGAAGAAGCACCTTTTGGACGACACTTGAAGGAAGTCACTAAGTACCTGAACATTTGAATACCAAGCTTCACCGGGACTTACAACGCCACTTTACCAGAAGAGGAGCGATGGATGATTCAAGTTCAAGTTCCAGGAAGGACATTCGCGCCAGTCACTGAGCCCATCGAGTTTACCTTTGATGCACCAACCTGGAGTCTAGGAAAGAGTATGGCAGCTGACATCACCATGGGACGCATTGGAGAAGTTTACCATAAGGAGCTTAAGGATACTATCTATCAGATTTGTGGGCGCCGAGATGATGGGAGATGATCAGTACCAGGAAGGATAGATCAATTGCAGCTTTCATCCAGGACTTAAACCAGCACATTCGTCGCCAGGAGAACCAGATGTGCGCAGGCATGATAGATCTGAAGAAGGCAATGACAAGGATCACGAAACTAGAGGAAGAATTCAAGGCTACTCGCGAATATTATGAGGAGTAAATCGTCGTACTAGTGGAGAAGAATGACGATCTGGAAAGGAAGCTAGGAGTATTCATGGGAGACCCCGCGCCAGGAGGAGAAGACGATGAACCCAAGGAGATTCGTTCTGAAGACTACATCCTCATCGACAACACCAACTCGGACCCTGATGATAGCGATGATGACTATGAAGACGAAGCTAGAGCAGACATCATGGAGTCTTCGACCGATCAATATTTCTAGTAGACCACCACATCAGTAGTAGTATTCCACCATGTATATAGTATAGGCCGAGCACTTTTCTAACGATAGTTAGATCGATTGTATGCCCTTGCTTGATTGATTGAGTGATATGATTGTGTTTGTCTCGTGTGCATATGTGTAGTGTTTTTCTCACTATACCTCATTCTATTCTATTCTCTTCCCTCTAAACCCTCAGATGCCTCCGAGACGTGACCCCGGATTTACCTTCCCACCGGAGCTCACTTAGTTGATCCAACAGCAGAATACACTGATGCAGTTGTTAGTTCAGAACCAAGGCAACAACAACAACAACCCACCACCACCACCAGTTGACAACTTAGCCCGCTTTCTGAGGTTACAGCTGCCGGTGTTTTCCAGTAGCACCGAGCCGATAGTGGCAGATGATTGGCTCCACAGGATTGGAAGGGAGTTAACCACTGCAGGATGTACAGATGCTGAGAAGGTGAGTTTTGCCGCACATCATTTGGATGGACCAGCAGCCTCATGGTGGGAGAATTACACAGTCAGCTACCTTATAGCCACTGTTACATGGGATCAGTTTCAGCAAGCATTCTGCACCGCCCATGTCTCAACGGGAGCTATGAGCATGAAGAAGCGTGAGTTTCGCAACTTGCGCCAAGGGAATCGTATTGTGGGGCAGTACGTGGATGAATTTAGTAAGCTGTCTCGTTATGCCCCTGACGATGTGGCCACAGATGCCGCGAAGCAGGAGAAGTTTATGGAAGGGCTAAACGATGAGATGAGCATGCAATTGATGGTGGAAACCTTTAACAACTACCAGGAGTTGGTAGACAAGGCTCTTATGATTGAAGGGAAGCAACAGCAAATCGGGAGCCGCAAAAGGAAGTATGGACAAGGAAGGTAACTCAGGAGTTCAGCAGAAGCCTCGTTTAACCCCGAATTCGGGAGGACTTGTCATAACCATGGAGGTCATAACCACAATGGAGGAAGTTCGCATAACCACAATGGTTCCAAGAATGGGGCTGGGAACGGAGTAAGCAACAATCAGAACCACTCCAATCCAGCCACACCCGCCAAGAGAGACCTAAGTCACATTACTTGCTTCAAGTGAGGGAAGACTGGACACTATGCCACGGAGTGCCCTGAAGCGAAGAATGGAAACGGTAATGGGAGCGCTAGGAAGAAGCCCAATCCATTCAACAAAGGACAAGTGAACCACGTTAACGTGGAGGAGGTTGAAGGGCAGCCAGACGCAGTTATCGGTAAGTTTTTGGTTAAGTCTTTTACCGCCCTTGTTCTTTTTGATACTTTTGCATCACATTCATACATATCAAGGATAAGTTTAAACTACCAACCCAAGACCTTAGGACCCCTTTGTTAGTAAGTTCCCCTGGAGCAGAGTATATGGCTAGCCGATGGTGCGACCGGATACCCTTAACCATTGGTAGCCATGTTTTTCTGTCAGACCTGATAATTTTGGAGTCACAAGGATTGGATGTGATATTAGGCATGGACTGGATGTCAAAGTATGGAGGAAGCATTGACTGTGCTAGTAAGTCGATTTATCTCACCACCCCGGAGGGAAAAAGGATCAAGTATGTATCTAGGCATGCGCCTAGGAGGAGCCAAGTAAATACCCTCACGAGAGTTGTTCAGGAGGAAGTGTCTGTAGTGAAGGATTACCCAGATGTTTTTCCAGAGGAGTTACCAGGCATGCCACCGGATCGAGACATCGAGTTTTTGATAGAGCTATTGCCAGGTACAGGGCCAATATCAAAGAGACCCTACCGGATGCCCGCAAATGATCTGGAGGAGATTAAGAAGCAGATCAAGGAGTTATTGGAGAAAGGTTACATCTGACAGAGTTCATCACCATGGGGAGCCCTAGTGCTTTTGGTTGAGAAGAAGGATAAGTCTCTAAGGATGGTTGTTGATTATCGTGCATTGAATGAGGTGACGATCAAGAACAAATACCCACTGCCGATGATCAATGATTTGTTTGACCAGTTACAAGGAGCTAAGGTATTTTCGAAGATCGATCCGCGGTCAGGATATCACCAGCTGAAGATTTGGGAGAAGGATATACCTAAAACCGCATTTACCACAAGGTACGGGTTATATGAGTATACAGTCATGTCATTTGGACTGACTAACGCCCCTGCCTATTTCATGAGCATGATGAACAAAGTGTTCATGGAATATTTGGATAAGTTTGTTGTGGTGTTCATTGGTGATATAATGGTATACTCAAAGAATGAAGAGGAGCACAAGGAGCATTTGCGTTTAGTTCTCGAGAAACTCAGGGAACATCAGTTGTATGCCAAGTTCAACAAATGTGAGTTTTGGTTGAAAGAAGTTGGATTCCTTGGACATGTTATATCAGGAGAAGGTATAGCAGTAGACCCCACCAAGGTTCAGTCTGTCACTGAATGGTTAGCACCCACTTCAGTTAGCGAGATCCGCAGTTTTCTTGGACTCGCAGGATACTACTGGAGATTCATTGAGAATTTTTCCAAGATTGTGAAGCCAATGACAGAACTATTGAAGAAGGATACCAAATTTAAATGGACGGAAGAATGTGAAGCGAGTTTTCAGGAGTTAAAGAAACGTCTGACTACAGCCCCAGTACTGATTCTGCCGGATATACGCAAGGTTTTCCAAGTGTATTGCGACGCCTCTTGCTTAGGACTTGGAGGAGTACTGATGCAGGACGGAAGAGTTGTTTCATATGCCTCGCGACAACTGAAACCGCATGAGTTAAATTATGCCACGCATGATTTGGAGTTGGCAGGTATTAAGGTCGTCGATCTTTTAGCTCCTTATCGACGTGGAGGAAAAATAGGACTATTTGGGGGAGCTGGAGTAGGTAAAACAGTACTGATCATGGAATTAATCAATAACATTGCTAAAGCTCATGGGGGCGTATCCGTATTCGGTGGAGTAGGGGAACAGACTCATGAAGGAACGCCGGAACCAGAAGTAAAAATTGTTGTGGATAGGGATCCTGTAAAAACATCTTTTGAGGAATGGGCCAGACCCGGCCATTTCTCAAGAACACTAGCTAAGGGCCCTGATACTACCACTTGGATCTGGAACCTACATGCTGATGCTCACGATTTCGATAGTCATACTGGTGATTTGGAGGAGATTTCTCGAAAAATCTTTAGTGCTCATTTTGGGCAACTTTCCATTATCTTTCTTTGGTTGAGTGGCATGTACTTTCATGGCGCCCGTTTTTCCAATTATGAAGCATGGCTAAGTGATCCTACTCACATTGGACCCAGTGCTCAGGTAGTTTGGCCTATAGTAGGGCAAGAAATATTGAATGATGATGTAGGCGGGGGTTTCCGAGGAATCCAAATAACCTCTGGGTTTTTTCAGCTTTGGCGAGCATCTAGAATAACTAGTGAATTACAACTCTATTGTACTGCAATTGGTGCATTGATTTTTGCAGCGTTAATGCTTTTTGCTGGTTGGTTCCATTATCACAAAGCCGCTCGCAAATTGGCTTGGTTCCAAGATGTAGAATCCATGTTGAATCACCACTTAGCGGGATTATTAGGACTTGGGTCTCTTTCTTGGGCGAGGCACCAAATTCTAGCGAGAATTATTGCTGTAGGATAGTGGCTAGGAGGATTTGAAAGGCATTATGGAATTAAGATTTCCCAGGTTTAGCCAAGGCTTAGCTCAAGACCCCACTACTCGTCGTATTTGGTTTGGTATTGCTACCGCACATGATTTCGAAAGTCATGATGATATTACTGAAGAACGTCTTTATTAGAACATTTTAAACACTAGGAAAAGCCCATATGCGACGAAGATTTTTTGTTGCTGTCGGAATAAGAATAAGGCCAAATCCCATTGACATAATAACTGGAAGTGGGAGAAGAGGGATTACCCATGCATATCCATAGTGCATGCGTTGAAGACTTGGAGACATTATCTTATTGGAAAGCATTGCGATGTATACACTGACCATAAGAGTTTGAAGTACATTTTCACACAGAAGGAGCTGAACCTTAGGCAGAGGAGATGGTTGGAGCTTATAAAGGATTATAACATGAAGCTTCACTATCATCCAGGCAAGGCCAACATCGTAGCAGACGCTTTGAGCCGGAAGAGTTATGCCAACACACTCATAAGCGCAGGGTTGCCAAAGGAGTTGGCAGAGGATCTCAGGGAACTTCGATTGGAGATTGTCCCTAGAGGTTTTGTTGCAACAATGGAAGTTAAGTCTACATTGTTAGGAAAGATTCGAGAAGCTCAGAAGGATGACAAAGAGATCACCGAGATAAAAGAGAGAATGGGCAAAGGAAAGGCCAAAGGTTTTCGTGAGGATGAACACAACACCTTGTGGTTTGAGGACCGTGTTTATGTGCCCAATAACACAGAGATCAGGAAGTTAATACTTCAAGAGGCTCATGACTCACCATACTCGATACACCCCGGAAACACCAAGATGTATGTGGATTTAAAGGAACGTTTCTGGTGGACTGGTATGAAGAAGGATATTGTCGAGTATGTAGCCGTATGTGATGTATGTCAGAGAGTGAAGGCAGAACATCAAAAGACAGTCGGATTGTTACAGCCTATGCCGATACCCGAATGGAAGTGGGATAAGCTTGGCATGGATTTCATCAGCGGATTGCCCGGGAACAAATCAGGATATGATTCTATATGGGCAGTAGTTGATCGCTTGACCAAAGTAGCTCACTTTATCCCAGTGAAAACCACATATACAAGTGCCAAGATTGGCCAAGATATACATGACCAGGATCATATGTTTGCATGGAGTTCCAAGGACCATTGTATCAGATAGAGGAACCCAGTTTACCTCAAAGTTTTGGAATCAGTTGCATGAATCTTTGGGAACCAGACTGGAGTTCAGTACAACTTTTCACACGCAAACAGATGGACAGACCGAGAGAGTCAACCAGATTTTGGAGGATATGCTGAGAGCTTGTGCACTAGATTATGGATCTAGTTGGGATGACAACTTGCCCTATGCAGAGTTCTCATACAACAACAGTTACCAGGCCAGTTTGAAGATGGCACCTTTCAAAGCCTTGTATGGAAGGAGGTGCAGGACACCGTTGTCGTGGGATGAAGTTGGAGACCGTCAGTTGTTTGGACCAGATTTGATTAAGGAATCATAAGAGAAGGTTAAATTGATTAGAGATAGACTGAAGGTAGCTCAATCCCGACAGAAGAGTTATGCAGATTCAAAATGCAAGGAGGTAGTCTATGAAACCGGAGACAGAGTGTATCTACGAGTATCACCACTCTGAGGAGTTAAGCGCTTTGGAGTTAAGGGAAAGTTAGCGCCATGCTTTGTGGGACCATACAGAGTTTTGGAATATATGGGAGAAGTTGCTTATAAGTTGGGATTTCCCGAAGGATTGTCAGGAGTTCACGATGTGTTCCACGTTTCTCAGTTGAAGAAGTGCCATGCAGAGATGGCTGGCATTCCTCTGAGAGATACAGTACCGCTAGAAGCGATTCAGTTGGACAATGATTTGACTTATGAGGAGAAACCAGTCAAGTTTCTCAAGTTTCGCAGCCGGGTTACCCGCGGCAAGGTTATTAAGTTTTGCAAAATTCAGTGGAGCCACCATACCAAGGACGAAGCCACCTGGGAACGAGAGGATGATCTTCGCAAAGACCACCCACACCTATTTTCTAGCCAACCCGACTCTCGAGGGCGAGATTCATCTTAAGGGGGGTAGGTTTGTAACATCCCAAATTTTCAATTTGGAATTTTATACATTAGGTCATCATTGCATATCATATTTTTATTGCATTTTGGCTTGATCCTCGAAATCCTAAGCAACTCAAGGACCCTCGGAGAGAGAGTTGGGGATTTCACTGTTTTCATATTTGAATTTTATCAAATATTGAAACGAGGATTTTTGGTTTAATTATTTTTCTCTCCGAAAATATTTCATGTTAAAATATATGAGAGGAGATAATATGACTTCTCCGAAAAAATGAAATATTGGAGGAAAAATATTAAAATCAAATATTTGATTTTATTCGGATTTTATTGCTATTTTATTTGCATTAGAAAAATTGCATGTTTTCAAAATTGCATTTTAGGGCCAAGAAAATGTTCATCTTGTTCTAAATACTTTATTTAGACGGTGAAAATTTGTTTTGACATTTTTAGATTTTTATTTCTTTTTCTAGGATTTATGTTCGGCGGAATCTGTTAAAAAAACTTCTTCCGCGCGCGACTGGGCCAAGGCCCAGCCGAGCCAGGCCGCCGGCCCGCGCCGCGCCACCGCCTCCGTTGTGCCCCAGTCCGGCCAGGACTCGGCAGCCACCGCCGTCGCCGCCCAGGACACCTCCTCGCCCCTCCCGCAAGCCACCCCTCCTTTAAAAGCCGACCCGGGGCCCCCCTGGAGCCCCAAGCCGCAGCCGCCGCTACCGCAAGCCGCCCCGCCGCCGCTCGCCGCTGCTACCGCCGCCGCCTACCGCATCGCGCCGCCCTTCCCCGCCGCCGCACCACCGCCGCCCCGCCGCACCACCCGCAGCCCCACCCCAACCCGCCGGAGCCGCCGCGAAACCCGCCGGAGCCGCCGCCGATCCGATCCGGAGCCGTTGTTTTTTTTCAGTTTAGGTAAAAATCATTGGTTTTTTAAAAAACCCTAGTTTCGGTTTTTTTAGATCGGTTCATTGGTTTTCTCGGTTTAGTTACTTACCGGACGTTCGTCCATACGTTCATTTTAATGAACGGTACTCACTTGTTAGCCACAGACAGCGAACGTTCGTTCGTTAGCCTGTCCGTCAGTTTTTCTTTTCTCGGATTTTTCACGGTTATTTTCGATTGCGATTTATGATCCGATTTTCGGTTTAGCTTATCTTTTCGCTCGTTTATTGGAATCAGGCGATTCAAGTGCCTAGATCTTCGTCTCGAAACACTCTTCCCGTTTAACCAACTTGAACAAGATTTTGATACAGTAAAATTTGACTTTAGTCCAGATTAGTAATCGGATCTTGTTTCTTTCGCAGTTTGAGTTTCGTTGCTCCGTTTGATTTAATTCTTTTTGCAAACCGGAGTTCTTAAGTTGAACTTTCTGGTTAGATCTTCTTATTCGTGTTTTACCCATGCGTCTTTGCTTGATTGCTTATGTATGCTATTGTTTGTTTGCGATAGAACACCCAGAGTGCGAAACGTGCTACTACGAGTCTCTAGGTTTTGCGGATCATCAGCAAGGCAAGTAACACTTTGATCATATCCCTTTATCACCCAGATTTTATGCGTTAGTTTCAACCCTCAAACATTGCATGGTTAGGACTTGATAACATGTGGGATTGGGAAGTAGTTGATGAGGTAGGACCTATTGCCTTGTTATTATCAAACTTTGGGAGTTACTTCTACGTATTGCTTATATTGCCATGCTATGCTCGTAGATGTGGTTTGGGTGAGTGAATCCATGACAGATGTGAGATTGTTAATTAATGGTTCAACTTAAGGTGGTAACTTTAATACACATCTGGGTGGATTGCTTGTCGGGCACCTGGAGAATCCAGTGTTGTCCTAGGATATCCCGGAGTACCCGTGTGATAATCCTAAGGTCTGCCACCCAGGATCAAAGGGAACTGAAATATTTCATGCTAGAAACTTCCGTGTGCAGCCACAAGCTATTATGGGCTCTAGCATACTTGAGTAACTTGCATGACCTCTTCCAGTGGTAGGCTAGCATATGTAGAGGGGTGTAGGTTGGTACTGTCTACCCGGGGTTAGAGTTAATGTTTCTGAAAGACTGTGTCTCGGTCATCCGTTTCTCAAACACCAAGTAGTGCGAGAAATCCCTCGGGGGAGATCGAGTCTTGTGGGGAAAAGTGTGCAAACCCCTGTAGAGTGTACAAACTAGTCATGGTTGGCCATGTCCCCGGTTATGGACATCTTAAGTATCTAGTACTTGGATTATCATATGTATCTCATCAATCTAAATTAATATTGTTGGGTTTATAATTACCTTTAATTGGGATTGAGTTGGAGGAACCTTCTTAATGATGTTTCAACTACCATGATAGTTAAATAAAATCTATTCGTTTGTTGTAGGAAAAAATTGGCTTTTCGCAAAACTTTAACCGTAGAGCTTTCCACCAGCCAAATATGCATGTAGTGATAGCATTATTCAGTTCTTGCTCTACCGTGTTATTTTGCCAGCATATTCCATGTGCTGACCTGTTTCGGGCTGCAATGTATTATCTTGTAGACTTTTCAGACGAGGAGTAAGGTTCGTTAGGTCGTTGCCGTGCAGCTCAGCTATGCCGTTGGAGTTGATGGACTCACTTTATCTTTCAAGCCTTCCGCTGTTATCGTATTAGATGGCCTTAAGCCATATTTATTGTAATAAGTTCTCTTTTGAGACATTCGATGTAATAAGTGTGTGATTGCTACTCTGTTATAAATCCTTCGAGTGTTGTGTGTGTCAGCATTACCGATCCAGGGATGACACTGAAGCACAGAGACTTGACCGTTTGAGGTCGGGTCGCTACAGGAACCCAGTGTTGCCTGTATTTTTCTGGAAATCCCGGGGTACCGTGTGATTCTCCTATGGAGTGCCACCCAGGCTCAAAGGGATCATAAGATTATTCATGCTAGAAACTTCCGTGTGCAGCCACATGCCATTATGGGCTCTGGCATAGTTGAGTAAGTTGTGGGAAACCTTTCCATGATGGACTAGCAGATGTAGGGGATTGTAGGTGTACAGGCCTATCTATCGGTTAAGGGGACCTCTTCGGAAAGACTGTTTCTCAGTCATCCGTTTCTCAAACATTATGTAGTGCGAGAAATACAACGGAGGAGATCGAGTCTTGTGGGGAAAAGTGCACAAACTTCTGCAGAGTGTACAAACTAATCATGGTTAGTCGTGTCCCCGGTTATGGACATCTTGAGTATCTGGTTCTTGGATTATCATGTGGACCTCATCACTCTTAATATAATTTGATTGGGTTTAACGATGATGCTTAATTGGGATTGAGTTGGGTGAACCTTCTCAATGTTTAACAACCACCATGATAGTTAAATAAAATTTATTCCTTTGTTGTAGGAAAACATTGGCTTTCCGCAAAACATATTAACCATACATCCTCCACTAGCCATATATGCATGTAGCGATAGCATTATTCCATTCATTACTCTCCTGTGTTACATTGCTAGCATATTCCATGTGCTGACATGTTTCGGGTTGCAACGTATCATGTTGCAGACTTTTCAGACGACGAGTAAGGAGCCATAGGTCGTTGTCTTTCACTCAGTGATGTCGTTGGAGTTGATGGACTCACTTTATCTTCCAAGCCTTCCGATGTTATCGTATTAGATGGCCTTAAGCCATATTTATTGTAATAAGTTCTCTTTTGAGACATTCGATGTAATAAGTGTGTGATTGCTACTTTGTTATAAATCCTCAAGTACTGTGCATGTCAGCATTACCGATGCAGGGATGACACTAATGCACAAAGATCAGACTGTTTGAGGTCTGGTCGCTACATTGAGGTGGTACGATCTTGATGTATCACAAGCTTTGCTATTATAGTTGGATCTTATGATGTTTCTCCCCCTCTACTCTCTTGTAATGGATTGAGTTTTCCCTTTGAAGTTATCTTATTGGATTGAGTCTTTAAGGATTTGACAACACTTGATGTATGTCTTGCACGTCCTTATCTGTGGTGATAGTGGGATATCATGTGATCCACTTGATGTATGTCTTGGTGATCAACTTGCGAGCTCCATGACCTCATGAACTTATGCATAGGGGTTGGCACACGTTTTTGTCTTGACTCTCTGGTAGAAACTTTGGGGCACTCTTTGAAGTTCTTTGTGTTGGTTGAATAGATGAATCTGAGATTATGTGATGCATATCGTATAATCATACCCACGGATACTTGAGGTGACATTGGAGTATCTAGGTGACATTATGGTTTTGGTTGATTTGTGTCTTAAGGTGTTATTCTAGTACGAACTCTATGATAGATTGAACGGAAAGAATAGCTTCATGTTATTTTACTACGGACTCTTGAATAGATCGATCGGAAAGGATAACTTTGAGGTGGTTTCATACCCTACCATAATCTATTCATTTGTTCTCCACTATTAGTGACTTTGGAGCGACTCTTTGTTGCATGTTGAGGGATAGTTATATGATCCAGTTATGTTATTATTGTTGAGAGAACTTGCACTAGTGAAAGTATGAACCCTAGGCCTTGTTTCCTAGCATTGCAATACCATTTATGCTCACTTTTACCACTTTTTACCTTGCTGTTTTTATATTTTCAGATTACAAAAACCTATATCTACCATCCATATTGCACTTGTATCACAATCTCTTCGCCGAACTAGTGCACCTATACAATTTACCATTGTATTGGGTGTGTTGGGGACACAAGAGACTCTTTGTTATTTGGTTGCAGGGTTGTTTGAGAGAGACCATCTTCATCCTACGCCTCTCATGGATTGATAAACCTTAGGTCATCCACTTGAGGGAAATTTGCTACTGTCCTACAAACCACTACACTTGGAGGCCCAACAACGTCTACAAGAAGAAGGTTGTGCAGTATACACCAAGCTCTTTTCTGGCGCCGTTGCCGGGGAGGTTAGCACTTGAAGGTATATCTTTAGATCTTGCAACCGAATCTTTTAGTTTATAAAAGAAAACTACAAAAAATGGAATTGGGTTTGCCTCATACGCTTCATCTTTTTAATATTTTTCGTGAGAATGATGGAAAGGAAAATTGTGCTCAAGTGCTAGAAGAAGAAGTCTATAAAATGTTTGGCACTAAATCTTTGAATGATGAGCATGATTGCAATGTTGTTAGTATGAATTCCTTGAATATCCATGATGCTAATGATATGCAAAGCCACAAGCTTGGGGAAGCTATGTTTGATGAAGATGATACTTTTTGTCCCCCATGTTATGATGACAAAATTTACTATGATGAAAGCATGCCTCCTATTTATCATGATTATATTGATGAAAGTGGATTTGGAGAGGTCATGACTTTATTTAGTAATGATTCCACTATTCCGGAAGAGGTTCCAATTGATTATGAGAACAAAGTTGCTATCTATGATGATTATTGTGATGACTTGTATGCTATTAAGAATAATGATAACCATGAAACTTGTCATCATGATTTTAGTTTTCAATTGGATTATTCCTCACATGATAGTTATTTTGTTTGAGTTTGCTCCCACTATTATCCACGACAATAAATTTGCTTATGTGGAGAGTAATAAAATTTCTATGCTTATGCATCATGAAAATAATGCTTTATGTGCTGGTTATATTGTTGAATTCATTCATGATGCTACTGAAAATTATTATGATGGAGGAATATATGCTTTTAGGAATTGCAATAATATCAATTTTCCTCTCTATGTGCTTAAAGTTTTGAAGTTATGCTTGTTTTGCCTTCCTATGCTAGTTGATTATTGTTACCATAAGTTGTTTTCTCACAAAATCCCTATGCATAGGAAGTGGGTTAGACTTAAATGTGCTAGTCATATTCTTCATGCTTCTCTCTTTATGTTTCAATTCTTATCCTTTATGTGAGCATCATTGAAATCATCATGCCTAGCTAGGGGCGTTAAACGATAGCGCTTGTTGGGAGGCAACCCAATTTTTATTTTTGTTCCTTGTTTTTTGCTCCTGTTTAGTAATAAATAAATAATTAATCTAGCGTCTGTTTATATGTGGTTTTATGTTTTAATTAGTGTTTGTGCCAAGTAGAACCTTTCGGAAGACTTGGGGAAAGTCTTTGTGATCTTGCTGTAAAAAACAGAAACTTTAGCGCTCACGAGATTTGCTGCCATTTTTTTATGGAGAGTGATATTTAGTTAATTCTTTTTTTAAGATGATTAACAGAAAAATTCCTCAGGTCCAGCAATTTATTTGAGAATTTTATGAGTTCCAGAAGTATACGTTTGATACAGATTACTACAGACTGTTCTGTTTTTGACAGATTCTGTTTTCTATGTGTTGTTTGCTTATTTTGATGAATCTATGGCTAGTAAAAGAGTTTATAAACCATAGAGAAGTTGGAATACAGTATATATTACACCAAAATGAATTTATAATGAGTTCACAACAGTACCTAAGTGGTGATTTATTTTTTTATACTAACGGAGCTTACGAGTTTTCTGTTAAGTTTTGTGTTGTGAAGTTTTCATGTTTTGGGTAAAGATTCGATGGACTATGGAATAAGGAGTGGAAAGAGCCTAAGCTTGGGGATTCCCAGGTCACCCCAAGGTAATATTCAAGGACAACCAAGAGCCTAAGCTTGGGGATGCCCCGGAAGGCATCCCCTCTTTCGTCTTCGTTCATCGGTAACTTTACTTGGAGCTATATTTTTATTCACCACATGATATGTGTTTTGCTTGGAGCGTCATTTTTTTTCTTTTTTTCTTGCTGTTTGAATAAAATACCAAGATCTGACATTCTTAAATGTTAGAGGGTCTTCACATAGTTGCATAATTATTCGACTACTCATTGATCTTCACTTATATCTTTTGGAGTAGTTTGTCTTTTGCTCTAGCGCTTCACTTATATCTTTTTAGAGCACGGTGGTGGTTTTATTTTGAAGAAATAGATGGACTCTCATGCTTCACTTATATCATTTTGAGAGTCTTTAGAACAGCATGGTAATTTGCTTTTAGGCATAATAAAAACTTTCATATAAGTGCATTGAATACTATGAGAAGTTTGAGACTTGATGATTGTTTTGAGATATGAAGATGGTGATATTAGAGTCATGCTAGTTGAGTAGTTGTGAATTTGAGAGATACTTGTGTTAAAGTTTGTGATTCCCGTAGCATGCACGTATGGTGAACCGTTATGTGATGAAGTCGGAGCATGATTTATTTATTGATTGTCTTCCTTATGAGTGGGGGTCGGGGACGAGCGATGGTCTTTTCCTACCAATCTATCCCCCTAGGAGCATGCGCATAGTACTTTGTTTCGATAACTAATAGATTTTTGCAATAATTATGTGAGTTCTTTATGACTAATGTTGAGTCCATGGATTATACGCACCCTCACCCTTCCACCATTGCTAGCCTCTCTAGTATTGAGCAACTTTCGCCGGTACCATAAACCCACCATATATCTTCCTCAAAACAGCCACCATACCTACCTATTATGGCATTTTCATAGCCACTCCGAGATATATTGCCATTCATCTTTCCACCGTTCCGTTTATTATGACACGCTTCATCATTGTCATATTGCTTTGCATGAGCATGTAGTTGACGTCGTATTTGTGGCAAAGCCACCGTTCATAATTCTTTCATACATGTCACTCATGAGTCATTGCACATCCCGGTACACCGCCGGAGGCATTCATATAGAGTCATATTTTGTTCTAAGTATCGATTTGTAATTCTTGAGTTGTAAGTAAAAAAGAAGTGTGATGATCATCATTAATAGAGCATTGTCCCGGTGAGGAAAGGATGATGGAGACTATGATTCCCCCACAAGTCGGGATGAGACTCCGGACGAAAAATAAATTAAAAAAGAGAGAGAAAAGAGGCCAAAAAAAAGAGAAGGCAAAAAAAACCAAAAAAATAACAAAAAATGAGAGAAAAAGAGAGAAGGGGCAATGCTACTATCCTTTTACCACACTTGTGCTTCAAAGTAGCACCATGATCTTCATGATAGAGAGTCTCCTATGTTGTCACTTTCATATACTAGTGGGAATCTTTCGTTATAGAACTTGGCTTGTATATTCCAATGATGGGCTTCCTCAAAATGCCCTAGGTCTCCGTGAGCAAGCGAGTTGGATGCACACCCACTTAGTTTCTTTTTGAGCTTGCATACACTTATAGCTCTAGTGCATCCGTTGCATGGCAATCCCTACTCACTCACATTGATATCTATTGATGGGCATCTCCATAGCCCGTTGATACTCCTAGTTGATGTGAGACTATCTTCTCCTTCTTTGTCTTCTCCACAACCACCATTCCATTCCACCTATAGTGCTATGTCCATGGCTCACGCTCATGTATTGCGTGAAGATTGAAAAAGTTTGAGAACATCAAAAGTATGAAACAATTGCTTGGCTTGTCATCAGGGTTGTGCAAGATTTAAATATTTTGTGTGATGAAGATAGAGCATAGCCAGACTATATGATTTTGCAGGGATAGCTTTCTTTGGCCATGTTATTTTGAGAAGCCATGATTACTTTGTTAGTATGCTTGAAGTATTATTATTTTTATGTCAATATTGAACTTTTTTCTTGAATCTTTCAGATTTGAATATTCTTGCCCCAATAAAGAGAATTACATGGATAAATATGTTAGGTATCATTCCACATCAATTTTTTTGTTTTTACCATTTACCTACTCGAGGACGAGCAGGAATTAAGCTTGGGGATGCTGATACGTCTCCAACGTATCTATAATTTTTGATTGCTCCATGCTATTATATTATCTGTTTTGGATGTTTATGGGCTTTATTATACACTTTTATATTATTTTTGGGACTAACCTATTAATCGGAGGCCCAGCCCAAATTGATGTTTTCTTGCCTATTTTAGTGTTTCGAATAAAAGGAATATCAAACGAAGTCCAAACGGAATGAAACCTTCGGGAGAGTTATTTTTGGAACAGAAGCAATCCAAGAGACTTGGAGTATACGTCAGGGAAGCTTCGAGGTGGCCACGAGGCAGGGAGGCGTACCCCCCACCCTCGTGGGCCCCTCGTGGCTCCCCTGACCGACTTCTTTCGCCTATATATATCAATATACCCTAAAAACATCGATGAACAGAATAGATCGGGAGTTCCGCCGCCAGAAGCCTCTGTAGCCACCGAAAACCAATCTAGACCCGTTCCGGCACCCTGCCGGAGGGGGGAATCCCTCTCCGGTGGCCATCTTCATCATCCCGGCGCTCTCCATGACGAGGAGGGAGTAGTCCACCCTCGGGGCTGAGGGTATGTACCGATCTCTCTCTCTCTCTCTCTCGTGTTCTTGAGGTGGTACGATCTTGATGTATCGCGAGCTTTGCTATTATAGCTGGATCTTATGATGTTTCTCCCCCTCTACTCTCTTGTAATGGATTGAGTTTTCCCTTTGAAGTTATCTTATTGGATTGAGTCTTTAAAGATTTGAGAACACTTGATGTATGTCTTGCACGTGCTTATCTGTGGTGACAATGGGATATCATGTGATTGATACGTCCATTTTGCATCATGCTTTTATATCGATATTTATTGCATTATGGGTTGTTATTACACATTATGTCATAATACTTATGCCTATTCTCTCTTATTTTACAAGGTTTACATAAAGAGGGAGAATGCCGGCAGCTGGGATTCTGGGCTAGAAAAGGAGCAAATATTAGAGACCTATTCTGCACAAGCTCCAAAAGTCCTGAAACTTCACGGAAGACGTTTTTAGAATATATAAAAAATACTGAGTGCAAGAAGTTCACCAGGGGGCCACACCCAGCCCACGAGGGTGGGGGGCGCGCCCTACCCCCTGGGCGCGCCCCCTACCTCGTGGGCCCCCTGGTGGCCCTCCGATGGCCATCTTCTGCTATATGGAGTCTTTTGATGAGGAAAAAATCATAAGCCATCTTTTCGGACGAGACCCCACTGGCACGAGGCGGAACCTTGGCGGAACCAATCTAGGGCTCTGGCGGAGCTGTTCTGCCGGGGAAACTTCCCTCCGGGAGGGGGAAATCATCGCCATCGTCATCACCAATGCTCCTCTCATCGGGAGAGGGCAATCTCCATCAACATCTTCACCAGCACCATCTCCTCTCAAAACCCTAGTTCATCTCTTTTATCCAATTCTTGTCTCCAAGTCCGGGAATGGTACCTGTGGGTTGCTAGTAGTGTTAATTACTCCTTGTAGTTGATGCTAGTTGGTTTAATTGGTGGAAGATCATATGTTCAGATCCTATATGCATATTAATACCCCTCTGATTATGAACATGAATATGCTTTGTGAGTAGTTACGTTTGTTCTTGAGGACATGGGAGAAGTCTTGCTATTAGTAGTCATGTGAATTTGGTATTCGTTCGATATTTTGATGAGATGTATGTTGTCTCCCCTCTAGTGGTGTTATGTGAATGTCGACTACATGACACTTCACCATTATTTGGGCCTAGAGGAAGGCATTGGGAAGTAGTAAGTAGATGATGGGTTGTTAGAGTGACAGAAGCTTAAACCCTAGTTTATGCGTTGCTTCGTAAGGGGTTGATTTGGATCCATATGTTTCATGCTATGGTTAGGTTTATCTTAATAATTTTGTTGTAGTTGTGGATGCTTGCAATAGAGGTTAATCATAAGTGGGATGCTTGTCCAAGTAAGGGCAGCACCCAAGCACCGGTCCACCCACATACCAAATTATCAAAGTACCGAACGCGAATCATATGAATGTGATGAAACCTAGCTTGATGATATTCCCATGTGTCCTCAGGAGCGCTTTACATCATATAAGAGTTTGTTTAGGCTTGTCCTTTGCTACAAAAAGGATTGGGCCACCTTTCTGCACTTTATTTACTTTTGTTACTTGTTACTCGTTACAAATTATCCTATCACAAAACTATCTGTTACCTATTATTTCAGTGCTTGCAGAGAATACCTTGCTGAAAACCTCTTATCATTTCCTTTTGCTCCTCGTTGGGTTCGCCACTCTTACTTATCGAAAGGACTGCGATAGATCCCCTATACTTGTGGTTCATCAAGACTCTTTTCTGGTGCCGTTGCCGGGGAGTGAAGCGCCTTTGGTAGGTGGAATTTGGTAAGGAAAAATTTATATGGTGTGTTGAAATTTACTGTCACTTGTTACTATGGAAAGTAATCCTCTGAGGGGCTAGTTCGGGGTATCTTCACCCCGACCAGTAGAGCAAAGAGTTGCTCCTCAACCTACTGAACCTACTGAAAATAAAAATGTCTGCTTCGAAATTCCTTCGGGTATGTTAGAAAAACTGCTAGCTAATCCTTTTGCAGGAGATGGAACAAAGCATCCTCATGAGCACCTAATATATGCGGATGAAGTTTGTGGATTATTTAAGCTTGCAAGTGTTCCCGGAGATGTTATTAAGAAGAAGGTCTTCCCTTTATCTTTGAAGGGAGACGCATCGACATGGTATAGGCTATGTGATGATATGGGGTCATGGCATTATAAATGATTGAAATTGGAATTTCATCAGAAGTTTTATCCTATGCATCTTGTTCATCGTGATCACAATTACATATATAATTTCTGGCCTCGCGAACGAGAAAGCATTGGTCAAGATTGGGGGAAGCTTAAATCAATGTTATATTCATGCCCCAATCATGATCTCTCAAGAGAAATGATTATTCAAAATTTATATGCTCGGCTTTCTGATAACAATCGCACCATGCTCGATACTTCTTGTGCTGGCTCTTTTATGATGAAGATTATTGAATTCAAATGGGATTTATTGGAAAGAATTAAATGCAACTCTGAAGATTGAGACCTCGACAAAGGTAAGGAGTCAGGTATGACACCTAAGTTTGATTGTGTTAAATCTTTTATGGATACCGATGTTTTCTGTAAATTTAGCACTAAATATGGACTTGACTCTGAGATAGTAGCTTCTTTCTGTGAATCTTTTGCTACTCATGTTGATCTCCCTAGGGAGAAGTGGTTTAAATATCATCCTCCCATAGAAGTAAAAGTAGTTGCACCTATTAAAGTTGAAGAAAAGACTATCTCTTATAATGATCCTATCGTTCCTACTGCTTATGTTGAGAAACCACCTTTTCCTGTTAGGATAAAAGATCATGCTAAAGCTTCAACTGTGGTTCGTAAAAGCAATATTAAAACTTATACACCTCCTGAGCAAGTTAAAGTTGAACCTAATATTGCTATTGTTAAAGATCTCTTGTCTGATAATATTGATGGGCATGTTATTCATTTCCTTGATGAGACTGCTAGAATTGCTAAACCTAGTGCTAAAGATAAAAGTAGACCTGTGGTAGGCATGCCTGTTATTTTTGTTAAAATAGGAGATCATTGTTATCATGGCTTATGTGATATGGGTGCTAGTGCTAGTGCAATACCTTACGACTTATACAAAGAAATTATGCATGATATTGCACCTGCTGAGATATAAGATATTGACGTCACAATTAAACTTGCCAATAGAGATACTATTTCACCAATGGGAATTGTTAGAGATGTTGAAGTCTTGTGTGGGAAAACTAAATATCCTGCTGATTTTCTTGTTCTTGGTTCCCCACAAGATAGCTTTTGTCCCATTATATTTGGTAGACTCTTCTTGAACACAGTTAATGCTAAGATAGATTGCAAAAAGGATGTTGTAACTATTGGTTTAGATGATATGTCTCATGAATTTAATTTCTCTAAATTTCGTAGACAACACCGTGAAGAGGAATTGCCTAGTAAAGATGAAATTATTGGTCTTGCTTCTATTGCCGTGCCTCCTAATGATCCTTTAGAACAATATTTGCTAGACCATGAAAATGATATGTTTATGAATGAAAGAAGGGAAATAGATGAAGTATTCTTTAAATAGGAACCCATCCTGAAACACAATTTGCCTGTTGAAATCCTAGGGGATCCTCCTCCACCCAAGGGTGATCCCGTGTTTGAGCTTAAACCGTTACCTGATACTCTTAAATATGCTTATCTTGATGAGAAAAAGATACATCCTGTTATTATTAGTGCTAACCTTTCAGAGCATGAAGAAGAAAGATTATTGAAAACTCTGAAGAAGCACTGTGCTGCTATTGGATATACTCTCGATGATCTTAAGGGCATTAGTCCCACTCTGTGTCAACACAAAATAAATTTGGAGGAAGATGCCAAACCTGTTCGTGATCATCAACGATGGTTGAATCCTAAGATGAAGGAAGTGGTAAGAAAGGAAATACTAAAGCTTCTTGAGGCAGGTATAATTTATCCCATTGCTGATAGTCAGTGGGTAAGTCCTGTCCATTGTGTCCCTAAGAAGGGAGGTATTATTGTCGTTCCTAATGATAAAGATGAGTTGATCCTACAAAGAATTATTACAGGTTACAGGATGGTAATTGATTTTCGCAAATTAAATAAAGCTACTAAAAAAGATCATTACCCCTTACCTTTTATCGATCAAATGCTATAAAGATTATCTAAACATACACATTTTTGCTTTCTAGATGGTTATTCTAGTTTCTCTCAAATACCTGTGTCAGCCAATGATCAATCAAAGACTACTTTTACTTCTCCTTTTGGTACTTTTGCTTATAGACGTATGCCTTTTGGTTTATGTAATGCACCTGCTACCTTTCAAAGATGCATGGTGGCTATATTCTCTAACTTTTGTGAAAAGATTTGTGAGTTTTCATGGATGATTTTTCTGTCTATGGATCCTCTTTTGATGATTGCTTAAGCAACCTTGACCGAGTTTTGCAGAGATGTGAAGAAACTAATCTTGTCTTGAATTGGGAAAAGTGCCACTTTATGGTTAATCAAGGTATTGTCTTGGGGCATCAAGTTTCTGAAAGAGGTATTGAAGTTGATAAAGCCAAGGTTGATGCTATTGAAAAGATGCCCATGTCTCAAGGACATCAAAGGTATAAGAAGTTTCCTTGGTCACGCCGGTTTTTATAGGAGGTTCATTAAGGACTTCTCAAAAATTTCTCGGCCTCTGACTAATTTATTACAAAAAGACATACCATTTGTTTTTGATGATGATTGTGTAGAAGCATTTGAAATACTTAAGAAAGCATTGATCTCTGCACCTATTGTTCAGCCACCTGATTGGAATTTACCCTTTGAAATCATGTGTGATGCTAGTGATTATGCTGTAGGTGTTGTTCTAGGGCAAAGAGTTGATAAGAAATTAAATGTTGTTCAATATGCTAGTAAAACTCTAGACAATGCTCAAAGAAATTATGCTACTACTGAAAAAGAATTCTTAGTAGTTGTATCTTCTTGTGATAAGTTCAGACCTTATGTTGTTGATTCTAAAGTAACTATTCACACTGATCATGCTGCTATTAAATATCTTATGGAAAAGAAAGATGCTAAACCTAGACTTATTAGATGGGTTCTCTTGCTACAAGAATTTGATTTGCATATCATTGATAGGAAGGGAGCTGAGAACCCCATTGCAGACAACTTGTCTAGGTTAGAAAATGTTCTTGATGACCCACTACCTATTGATGATAGCTTTCCTGATGAACAATTAAATGTCATAAATGCTTCTCATACCGCTCCATGGTATGTTGATTATGCTAATTACATTGTTTCTAAATTTATACCACCTAGTTTCACATACTAGCAAAAAAAATCCTTCTATGATTTGATACATTACTTTAGGGATGACCCACATCTTTATAAAGAAGGAGTAGATGGTGTTATTAGACGTTGTGTACCTGAGCATGAACAGGAATAGATCCTACGCAAGTGTCACTCCGAGGCTTATGGAGGACACCATGATAGAGATAGAACTGCACACAAGGTATTGCAATCCGGTTTTTATTGGCCTACTCTCTTCAAGGATGCCCGTAAGTTTGTCTTGTCTTGTGATGAATGTCAAAGAATTGGTAATATCAGTAGACGTCAAGAAATGCCTATGAATTATTCACTTGTTATTGAACCATTTGATGTTTGGGGCTTTGACTATATGGGACCTTTTTCCTGCCTCTAATGGATATACACATATTTTAGTTGATGTTGATTACGTTACTAAGTGGGTAGAAGCTATTCCAACTAGTAGTGTTGATCATAGAACCTCTATTAAGATGCTTAAAGAAGTTATTTTTCCAAGGTTTGGAGTCCCTAGATATTTAATGACTGATGGAGGTTCACATTTTATTCATGGTGCTTTCTGTAAAATGCTTGCTAAGTATGATGTTAATCATAGAATTGCATCTCCTTATCACCCACAGTCTAGTGGTCAAGTAGAATTGAGCAATAGAGAGCTCAAATTAATTTTGCAAAAGACTGTTAATAGATCTAGAAAAAATTGGTCCAAGAAACTTGATGATGCATTATGGGCCTATAGAACTGCATATAAAAATCCTATGGGTATGTCTCCGTATAAAATGGTTTATGGAAAAGCATGTCACTTACCTCTCGAACAAGAAAATAAGGCTTATTGGGCTATTAAAGAGCTCAATTATGATTTCAAACTTGCTGGTGAGAAGAGGTTATTTGACATTAGCTCACTTGATGAATGGAGAACCCAAGCCTATGAGAATGCCAAATTATTTAAAGAAAAAGTTAAAAGATGGCATGACAAAAGAATACAAATGCGTGAGTTTAATGTAGGTGGTTATGTATTGCTATACAACTCTCGTTTAAGATTTTTTGCAGGAAAACTTCTATCTAAATGGGAAGGTCCTTACGTTATCGAGGAGGTCTATCGTTCCGATGCCATAAAAATCAACAACTTCGAAGGCACAAATCCGAAGGTGGTGAACGGTCAAAGAATTAAACATTATATCTCAGGTAATCCTATAAATGTTGAAGCCAATGTTATTGAAACCGTAACCCCGGAGGAATACATAAGGGACACTTTCTGGAACGTTTCAGACTCCGAAAAGGAATAAGTATGTGGTACGGTAAGTAAACCGACTCCAAAATAGTTCTAATGGAAATTTTCTTCCGTTCTGGAATATTTAGAAAAATAGAAAAATAAGAAGCAGTCTGGGAAGGACACGAGGGCTCCACGAGGGTGGAGGGCGCTCCCTACCCCCCTGGGCGCGCCCCCCTACCTCGTGGGCACCTCGTATACTCTCCGGAATCCGTTTTCATACACGATACATATTTTGGTCGGTAAAAATTCATTATATAATCCCCCGGAGGTTTTGACCTCCGTATCACGCAAATATCTCTTGTCTTTGTTTCGAGCTATTTTCTGTCAGAGTTGTCAAGGCCAGGCATTATGTCGTATCCCTCCTCCTCCAACCATGAGGGCAACGATGCTTGGCTAATGAAGATAGAGCTGAAGAGAGAAGAACCCATGGAGATCAACAAGGAGGAAGGGATCAAGAAGGCCATGGAGGACCAAGTTCCGGCAACAGAAGAACTCCTTCAACTTGATCACAATCTTCTTACCCCAACTGAGATTGAAGCTTTCAAGATGATTGAGTTAGCTCGTATACAAAATAAGTATCTCACACGTGAAAATATTTTGTTGAAGGAGCATATCATCGCACTCAAAGGCATTATCCGCAAGTTAGAAGACCTCCTACACTCGATGTGCGACTATCCATCATCAACAACTCCACCTTCTTCACCAACAAAGAAGAACTGAGTATCTGGTATGGGCACTCCCCTTGGAAACTGCCAAGCTTGGGGGAGTGCCCCGGTATCGTATCACCATCACTTTTATCTTTACCGTTTTTCTTAGTTCGACCCTTTTGATAATATTTTGATCTAGTAGAATAAAAGTTCTTAGTATGATCTAGTTGTGAGTTTTGCTTTATGATCCTTCTATGTAATCGAGTCCGTGAGCTATATATAATAAAGATTAGTGTTGAGTCAAGGGCCTGATTATTTTGCCATGATCTTAAGAATAAAAGAAAAGAGAAATAAATAAAAAGAAACAAAGAGATCATATGGATCTTATGGAGACTAATGAGCTCACATAGAAAAAGTATGATGAATAAAAGTTGTTGAGAGTTGACAAACGTAGTTTTGGTCATCGTTGCAATTAATAGGAAGTAATAAAGAAAGAGAGGTATTCACATATAAATATACTATCTTGGACATCTTTTATGATTGTGAGCACTCATTAAAATATGACATGCTAAAGAGTTGACGTTGGACAAGGAAGACAACATAATGGGTTATGTTTTCTTGCATCTGAGATAAATTATATTGTCTTGGATCATCCAACATGATTGAGCTTGCCTTTCCCCCTCATTCTAGCCAATTTCTTTGCACCAAGTAGAGATATTACTTGTGCTTCCAAACACCCTTAAACCAGTTTTGCCATGAGAGTCCACCATACCTACCTATGGATTGAATAAGATCCTTCAAGTAAGTTGTCATCGGTGCAAGCAATAAAAATTGCTCTCTAAATATGTATGACTTATTAGTGTGGGAGAAAATAAACTTTATACGATCGTGTGATATGGAAGAAATAAAAGCGACGGACTGCATAATAAAGGTCCATATCACAAGTGGCAATATAAAGTGACGTTCTCTCGCATTAAGATTTTTTGCATCCAACCATAAAAGCGCATGACAACCCCTGCTTCCTTCTGCGAAGGGCCTATTGCTACCTCTTGAGCTTGGGTTGGATTTCCCCGAAGAGGAAAGGATGATGCAATAAAGTAGCGTAAGTATTTCCCTCAGTTTTTGAGAACTAAGGTATCAATCCAGTAGGAGGCCACGCTCAAGTCCCTCGTACCTGCACAAAACGATAGCTACTCGCAACCAACGCAATTAGGGGTTGTCAATCCCTTCACGGTCATTTACGAGAGTGAGATCTGATAGATATAATATTTTTGGTATTTATGGTATAGAGATGCAAAGTGAAAAGTAAAAGGCAAAGTAAAAAAGCAAAGCAAAATTAAAGTGATGGAGATTGATACGATGAGAATAGACCCGGGAGCCATAGGTTTCACTAGTGGCTTCTCTCAAGAGCATAAGTATTCTACGGTGGGTGAACAAATTACTGTTGAGCAATTGACAGAATTGAGCATAGTTATGAGAATATCTAGGCATGATCATGTATATAGGCATCACGTCCGTGACAAGTAGACCGAAACGATTCTGCATCTACTACTATTACTCCACTCATCGACCGCTATCCAGCATGCATCTAGAGTATTAAGTTAAAAACAGAGTACCACTTTAAGCAAGATGACATGATGTAGAGAGATAAATTCATGCAATATGAAATAAACCCCATCTTGTTATCCTCGATGGCAATGATACAATACGTGCTCTTGTTGACCCTTCTGTCACTGGGAAAGAACACCGCAAGATCGAACCCAAAGCTAAGCACTTCTCCCATGGCAAGAACTACCAATCTAGTTGGCCAAACCAAACGGATAATTCGAAGAGACTTGCAAAGATAACCAATCATACATAAAAGAATTCAGAGAAGATTCAAATATTGTTCATAGATAGACTTGATCATAAACCCACAATTCATCGGTCTCAACAAACACACCGCAAAAGAAGAAGATTACATCGAATAGATCTCCACAAGAGAGGGGGAGAACATTGTATTGAGATCCAAAAAGAGAGAAGAAGCCATCTAGCTACTAACTATGGACCCCGAAGGTCTGAGGTAAACTACTCACACTTCATCGGAGAGGCTATGATGATGTAGAATCCCTCTGTGATGACGACCCTCTCCCGCAGAGCTCCGGAACAGGCCCCAAGATGGGATCTCGTGGATACAGAAAGTTGCAGCGGTGGAATTAGGTTTTTGGCTCCTGTTATGATCGTTTGGGGGTACGTAGGTATATATATTGGAGGAAGAAGTACGTCGGTGGAGCTCCGAGGGGACCACGAGGCAGGGGGGCGCCCCCACCCTCGTGACCGCCTCTCTGATGCCTTGGCGTAGGGTCCAAGTCTCCTGGATCATGTTCGGTGAGAAAATCACGTTACCGAAGGTTTCATTCCGTTTGGACTTTGTTTGATATTCCGTTTCTTCGAAACACTGAAATAGGCAAAAAACAACAATTCTGGGCTGGGCCTCCGGTTAATAGGTTAGTCCCAAAAATAATATAAAATTGGAAAATAAAGCCCAATATAGTCCAAAACAGTAGATAATATAGCATGGAGCAATCAAAAATTATAGATACGTTGGAGACGTATCAGGCATACCCAAGCTTAATTCCTACTCGTCCTCGAGTAGGTAAATGATAAAAAGAGAATTTTTGATGTGGAGTGCTACTTGGCATAATTACAATGCAAATCTTCTTAATTGTGATATGAATATTCAGATTAGAAAGATTCAAGACAAAAGTTTATATTGACATAAAAATAATAATACTTCAAGCATACTAACAAAGCAATTATGTCTTCTCAAAATAACATGGCTAAAGAAAGTTATCCCTACAAAATCATATAGTCTGGCTATGCTCTATCTTCACCACACAAAATATTTAAATCATGCACAACCCCGATGACAAGCCAAGCAATTGTTTCATACTTTTGACATTCTCAAAACTTTTTCAATCTTCACGCAATACATGAGCGTGAGCCATGGATATAGCACTATATGTGGAATAGAATGGTGGTTGTGGAGAAGACAAAAAGAGGGGAATATAGTCTCACATCAACTAGGCGTATCAACGGGCTATGGAGATGCCCATCAATAGATATCAATGTGAGTGAGTAGGGATTGCCATGCAACGGATGCACTAGAGCTATAAGTATATGAAAGCTCAAAAAGAAACTAAGTGGGTGTGCATCCAACTTGCTTGCTCATGAAGACCTAGGGCAATTTGAGGAAGCCCATCATTGGAATATACAAGCCAAGTTCTATAATGAAAGATTCCCACTAGTATATGAAAGTGATAACATGAGAGACTCTCTACTATGAAGATCATGGTGCTACTTTGAAGCACAAGTGTGGTAAAAGGATAGTAACATTGTCCCTTCTCTCTTTTTCTCTCTATTTTTTATTTTATTTTTTTATTTGGGCCTTTTCTATTTTTTATGGCCTCTTTTCTTTCTCTTTTTTTGGGCTTCTTTGGCCTCTTTTACTTATTTTTCGTCCGGAGTCTCATCCCGACTTGTGGGGGAATCATAGTCTCCATCATCCTTTCCTCACTGGGACAATGCTCTAATAATGATGATCATCACACTTTTATTTTTCTTACAACTCAACAATTAGAACTCGATACTTAGAACAAAATATGACTATATATGAATGCCTCCGGTGGTGTACCGGGATATGCAATATGACAATGATGGAGTGTGTCATAATAAACGGAACAGTGGAAAGTTGCATGGCAATATATCTCGGAATGGCTATGGAAATGCCATAATAGGTAGGTATGGTGGCTGTTTTGAGGAAGGTATATGGTGGGTGTATGATACCGACGAAAGGTGTGCGGTATTAGAGAGGCTTGCAAAGGTGGAAAGGTGAGAGTGCGTATAATCCATGGACTCAACATTAGTCATAAAGAACTCATATACTTATTGCAAAAATCTACAGGTTATCAAAGCAAAGTATTACGCGCATGCACCTAGGGGGATAGATTGGTAGGAAAAGACCATCGCTCATCCCCGACCGCCACTCATAAGGAAGACAATAAATAAATAAATCATGCTCCGACTTCATCACATAACGGTTCACCATACGTGCATGCTACGGGAATCACAAGCTTCAACACAAGTATTCTTTAAATTCACAACTACTCAACTAGCATGACTTTAATATTATCACCTCCATATCTCAAAACAATTATCATGCTTCAATCTTTTCTTAGTATTCAACACACTCAAAAGAAAGTTTCACAAATCTTGAATACCAAGCATATTATTATTAAGCAAATTACCATGCTATTAAGAGACTCTCAAAATAATTTAAGTGAAGCATGAGAGATCAATAGTTTCTTTAAAACAAATCCACCACCGTGCTCTAAAAGATCTAAGTGAAGCACATAGAGCAAAATTATAATGCTCAAAATATATAAGTGAAGCACATAGAGCAAAATTATAATGCTCAAAAGATATAAGTGAAGCACATAGCGCAAAACTACATAGCTCAAAAGATATAAGTGAAGCACATAGAGTATTCTATCAAATTCTAATTCATGTATGGCTCTCTCAAAAGGTGTGTACAGCAAGGATGATTGTGGCACACTAACAAACAAAGACACAAATAATACAAGACGCTCCATGCAAAACACATATCATGTTGGTGAATAAAAATATAGCTCCAAGTAAAGTTACCGATAGAAGTGGACGAAAGAGGGGATGCCTTCCGGGGCATCCCCAAGCTTTGGCTTTTAGGTGTCCTTAGATTATATTGGGGTTTCCATGGGAATCCCCAAGCTTAGGCTCTTTCCACTCCTTGTTCCATAATCCATCAAATCCTTACCCAAAACTTGAAAACTTCACAACACAAAACGTAAGGTAGAAAACTCGTGACCTCCGTTAGCGAAAGAAAACAAAAGACCACTTCAAGGTACTGTAATGAACTCATTATTTATTTATATTGGTGTTAAACCTACTGTATTCCAACTTTTATATGGATTATAAACTATTTTACTAACCATAGATTCATCAAGATAAGCATACAACACACGAAAAACAGAATCTGTCAAAAACAGAACAGTCTGTAGTAATCTGTAGCTAGCGCAAGATCTGGAACCCCAAAAATTCTAAAATAAATTTCTGGACGTGAGGAATTTATATATTAATCATCTGAAAAATGAATTAACTAAATATAACTCTCCAAATAAAAATGACAGCAGTTCTCGTGAGCGCTAAAGTTTCTGTTTTTTACAGCAAGTTCAACAAGACTTTCCCCAAGTCTTCCCAACGGTTCTACTTGGCACAAACACTAATTAAACACAAAAAACAACCAAAACAGAGGATAAATAATTTATTTATTACTAAACAGGAGCAAAAAGCAAGTAGTAAAAATAAAATTAGGTTGCCTCCCAACAAGCGCTATCGTTTAACGCCCCTAGCTAGGCATAAAAGCGAGGATAGATCTAGGTATTGCCATCTTTGGTAGGCAATCCATAAGTGGCTCTCATGATAGTTTCATATGGCAATTTTATTTTATTTCTTGGAAAGTGTTCCATGCCCTTTTTAATTGGAAATTGAAATCTAATATTCCCTTCCTTCATATCAATAATCGCACCAACCGTTCTAAGGAAAGGTCTACCAAGGATAATAGGGCAAGAAGGATTGCAATCTATATCAAGATCAATGAAATCTACGGGCACATAATTCCTATTTGCAACAATAAGAACATCATTAATCATTCCCATAGGTTTCTTAATAGTATAATCCGCAAGATGCAAGTTTAGAGAGCAATCATCAAAATCGCGGAAATCTAGCAAATCACACAAAGTTTTGGGGATAGTGGAAACACTAGCACCCAAATCACACAAAGCATAAAACTCATGATCTTTAATTTTAATTTTAATAGTTGGTTCCCACTCATCATAGAGTTTTCTAGGGATAGAAACTTTCAAATCAAGTTTTTCTTCATAAGATTGCATCAAGGCATCAACAATATGTTCGGTGAAGGCTTTCTTTTGACTATAAGCATGTGGAGAATTTAGCACGGATTGCAACAAGGAAATACAATCAATTAAAGAGAAACTTTCATAATTAAATTCCTTGAAATCCAATATAGTGGGTTTATCAACATCTAGATTTTTATTTCTTTCAATCCCACTTTCATCAATTTCATCATAAAGATCTAAATACTCTGAATTTTTAGAACGCCTTCTAGGTAAAGGAAGATCATATTCAGTTTCATCAAGATTCATATTGCAAAACAAAGATTTGATAGGACACACATCAATAACTTTTAGATCTTCATCTTGATTTTCGTAGGAATTCGGTTTAGCGGCCATCTTATTGACTAAGGTGGCTTGCATATCCGAAATTTCAGCAGTCATCTTTTCTAGACGAGCAATTTGGGATCTTATACCATCAAATTCTTTAGACATATCATCAAACTCTTTATTCATATAACTCATAAAACTTTTTTGTTCCTTAAGCTCGTTTCTAAAGAAATTATTATGCTCAAATTGCAAAACCATAAACTTCCTAACGTTGTTTTCGATCTCCTCTAACCTTTTAGGGTGAAGATCACCAAATCTCGGTTGAGCCATCGCGACAAACAAGCAATCCAACACACGGGTAAACAAAAAGACAAGCGACAAAAAGGCAAACAGAGAAAGAGAAGTAGAAGGAGAAGGGGATTGGGAAAGAGAGGGCGAATAAAATGGCAAGGGTGAAGTGGGGGAGAGGAAAATGAGAGGCAAATGGCAACTAATGTAATGCGAGAGATAGAGATTGTGATGGGTACTTGGTATGTTGACTTTTTGCGTAGACTCCCCGGCAACGGCGCCAGAAATTCTTCTTGCTACCTCTTAAGCTTGCGTTGGATTTCCCCAAAGAGGAAAGGATGATGCAGCAAAGTAGCGTAAGTATTTCCCTCGGTTTTTGAGAACCAAGGTATCAATCCAGTAGGAGGCCACGCTCAAGTCCCTCGTACCTGCACAAAACGATAGCTACTCGCAACCAACGCGATTAGGGGTTGTCAATCCCTTCACGGTCACTTACGAGAGTGAGATCTGATAGATATAATATTTTTGGTATAGAGATGCAAAGTGAAAAGTAAATAGCAAAGTAAAAAAGCAAAGCAAGATTAAAGTGGTGGAGATTGATACGATGAGAATAGACCCGGGGGCCATAGGTTTCACTAGTGGCTTCTCTCAAGAGCATAAGTATTCTACGATGGGTGAGCAAATTACTGTTGAGCAATTGACAGAATTGAGCATTGTTATGAGAATATCTAGGCATGATCATGTATATATGCATCACGTCCGTGACAAGTAGACCGAAACAATTCTACATCTACTACTATTACTCCACTCATCGACCGCTATCCAGCATGCATCTAGAGTATTAAGTTAAAAATAGAGTAACACTTTAAGCAAGATGACATGATGTAGAGAGATAAATTCATGCAATATGAAATAAGCCCCATCTTGTTATCCTCGATGGCAACGATACAATACGTGCCTTGCTGCCCCTTCTGTCACTGGGAAAGGACACCGCAAGATCGAACCCAAAGCTAAGCACTTCGCCCATGGCAAGAACTACCAATCTAGTTTGCCAAACCAAACGGATAATTCGAAGAGACTTGCGAAGATAAACAATCATACAAAAAAGAATTCAGAGAAGATTCAAATATTATTCATAGGTAGACTTGATCATAAGCCCACAATTCATCGGTCTCAACAAACACACCGCAAAAAGAAGATTACATCGAATAGATCTCCACGAGAGAGGGGGGAGAACATTGTATTGAGATCCAAAAAGAGAGAAGAAGCCATCTAGCTACTAACTATGGACCCGAAGGTCTGAGGTAAACTACTCACACTTCATCGGAGAGGCTATGATGATGTAGAATCCCTCTGTGATGACGACCCTCTCCCGCGGAGCTTCGGAACAGGCCCCAAGATGGGATCTCATGGATACAGAAAGTTGCAGCGGTGGAATTAGGTTTTTGGCTCCTGTTATGATCGTTTGGGGGTACGTAGGTATATATATTGGAGGAAGAAGTACGTCGGTGGAGCTCCGAGGGGACCACGAGGCAGGGGGGCGTGCCCTAGGGGGGGCGCCCCCACCCTCGTGACCGCCTCTCTGATGCCTTGGCGTAGGGTCCAAGTCTCCTGGATCACGTTCGGTGAGAAAATCACGTTCCCGAAGGTTTCATTCCGTTTGGACTTCGTTTGATATTCCGTTTCTTCGAAACACTGAAATAGGCAAAAAAAACAGCAATTCTGGGCTGGGCCTCCGGTTAATAGGTTAGTCCCAAAAATAATATAAAAGTGGAAAATAAAGCCCAATATAGTCCAAAACAGTAGATAATATAGCATGGAGCAATCAAAAATTATAGATACGTTGGAGACGTATCACCTATCTTTTACTTTTATCTCCTACCTTGCATAAGAGTCATGGTGATGTTCACCCTTCCATTTTACATTTTATCTTTTGGCAAGCACAACATGTTGGAAAGGTCCTGGTATATATGGCTAATTGGATGTGAGTTTTCATGAACTATTATTGTTGACATTACCCTTGAGGTAAAACGTTGGGAGGCAAAACTATAAGCCCCTATCTTTCTCTGTGTCCGATTAAAACTCCATACCCATAAGTACTGCGTGAGTGTTAGCAATTGTGAAAGACTATATGATAGTTGAGTATGTGGACTTGCTGAAAAGCTCTTATGTTAACTCTTTCCTATGTTATGATAAATTGCAATTGCTCCAATGACTGAGATTATCGTTTGTTAGTCGTCAATGAAGTTTATGATTCTTACTTGAAATTGTGATTGAATTATTACTCTAGCATAAGAGATCATATGACAATAATTATATAAGTTGTTGTTCTAAGAATGATCATGATGCCCTCATGTCCGTATTTTATTTTTATCGACACCTCTATCTCTAAACATGTGGACATATTTTTCAATTTCGGCTTTCGCTTGAGGACAAGCGAGGTCTAAGCATGGGGGAGTTGATACGTCCATTTTCACCATGCTTTTATATCGATATTTATTGCATTATGGGTTGTTATTACACATTATGTCACAATACTTATGCCTATTCTCTATTATTTTACAAGGTTTACATAAAGGGGGAGAATGCCGACAGCTGGGATTCTGGGCTGGAAAAGGAGCAAATATTAGAGACCTATTCTGCACAGCTCCAAAAGTCCTGAAACTTCACGGAAGACGTTTTTAGAATATATAAAAAATACTGAGCGCAAGAAGTTCACCAGGGGGGCCACACCCAGCCCACGAGGGTGGGGGCGCGCCCTACCCCCCTGGGCGTGCCCCCTACCTCGTGGGCCCCCTGGTGGCCCTCCGATGGCCATCTTCTGCTATATGGAGTCTTTCGATGAGGAAAAAAATCATAAGCCATCTTTCTGGACAAGACTCCGCCGCCACGAGGCGGAACCTTGGCGGAACCAATCTAGGGCTTTGGCGGAGCTGTTCTACCGGGGAAACTTCCCTCTGGGAGGGGGAAATCATCGCCATCGTCATCACCAACGCTCCTCTCATCGGGAGAGGGCAATCTCCATCAACATCTTCACCAGCACCATCTCCTCTCAAAACCCTAGTTCATCTCTTGTATCCAATTCTTGTCCCCAAGTCCGGGATTGGTACATGTGGGTTGCTAGTAGTGTTAATTACTCCTTGTAGTTGATGCTAGTTGATTTAATTGGTGGAAGATTATATGTTCAGATCCTATATGCATATTAATACCCCTCTGATTATGAACATGAATATGCTTTGTGAGTAGTTACGTTTGTTCCTGAGGACATGGGAGAAGTCTTGCTATTAGTAGTCATGTGAATTTGGTATTCGTTCGATATTTTGATGAGATGTATGTTGTCTCCCATCTAGTGGTGTTATGTGAACGTCGACTACATGACACTTCACCATTATTTGGGCCTAGAGGAAGGCATTGGGAAGTAATAAGTAGATGATGGGTTGCTAGAGTGACAGAAGCTTAAACCCTAGTTTATGTGTTGCTTCGTAAGGGGCTGATTTGGATCCATATGTTTCATGCTATGGTTAGGTTTACCTTAATAATTTTGTTGTAGTTGCGGATGCTTGCAATAGAGGTTAATCATAAGTGGGATGCTTGTCCAAGTAAGGGCAGCACCCAAGCACCGGTCCACCCACATACCAAATTATCAAAGTACCGAACGCGAATCATATGAACGTGATGAAACCTAGCTTGACGATATTCCCATGTGTCCTCGGGAGCGCTTTACATCATATAAGAGTTTGTCCAGGCTTGTCCTTCACTACAAAAAGGATTGGGCCACCCTGCTGCACTTTATTTACTTTTGTTACTTGTTACTCGTTACAAATTATCCTATCACAAAACTATCTGTTACCTATTATTTCAGTGCTTGCAGAGAATACCTTGCTGAAAACAGCTTATCATTTCCTTCTGCTCCTCGTTGGTTTCGACACTCTTACTTATCGAAAGGACTACGATAGATCCCCTATACTTGTGGGTCATCAGCGATCCACTTGATGTATGTCTTGGTGATCAACTTGCGAGTTACGTGACCTCGTGAACTTATGCATAGGGGTTGGCACACGTTTTCATCTTGACTCTCCGGTAGAAACCTTGGGGCACTCTTTGAAGTTCTTTGTGTTGGTTGAATAGATGAATCTGAGATTGTGAATGCATATCGTATAATCATACCCACGGATACTTGAGGTGACATTGGAGTATCTAGGTGACATTAGGGTTTTGGTTGATTTGTGTCTTAAGGTGTTATTCTAGTACGAACTCTATGGTAGATTGAACGGAAAGAATAGCTTCATGTTATTTTACTACGGACTCTTGAATAGATCGATCAGAAAGGATAACTTTGAGGTGGTTTCGTACCCTACCATAATCTCTTCGTTTGTTCTCTGCTATTAGTGACTTTGGAGTGACTCTTTGTTGCATGTTGAGGGATAGTTATATGATCCAATTATGTTATTAGTGTTGAGAGAACTTGCACTAGTGAAAGTATGAACCCTAGGCCTTGTTTCCTAGCATTGCAATACTGTTTATGCTCACTTTTACCACTTTTTACCTTGCTGTTTTTATATTTTCAGATTACAAAAACCTATATCTACCATCCATATTGCACTTGTATCACCATCTCTTCGCCGAACTAGTGCACCTATACAATTTACCATTGTATTGGGTGTGTTGGGGACACAAGAGACTCTTTGTTATTTGGTTGCAGGGTTGTTTGAGAGAGACCATCTTCATCCTACGCCTCCCACGGATTGATAAACCTTAGGTCATCCACTTGAGGGAAATTTTCTACTGTCCTACAAACCTCTACACTTGGAGGCCCAACAACGTCTACAAGAAGAAGGTTGTGTAGTAGACATCAACGAGTAGGAATTAAGCTTGGGGATGCCGATACGTCTCCAATGTATCTATAATTTATGAAGTATTCATGTTGTTATTTTATCATTCTTGAATGTTTTACAATCATTTTATGGCAATTTTATATCTTTTTTTGGGACTAACCTATTGACCCAGTGCCCAATGCCAGTTGTTGTTTTCTTGCTTGTTTTTTACATCGCAGGAAATCAATATCAAATGGAGTCCAAACACCGCGGAACTTTTTGTGGATTTTTTATGGACCAAAAGACCACCAATGGGCCAGAGCGGCACCTAGGGGGTGCCCCGAGGGGGGCACGACCCACCAGGGCGCGCCTGGGGGCCTAGGGGCGCCCAGGTGGGTTGTGCCCACCTCGGTGGCCTCCCGCACCCCCTCTTTACCCTATAAATTCCCAAATATTCTGAAAACCCTCAGCGCTACCCTAGATCAGAAGTTCCGCTGCCGCAGTCCTCTGTAGCCACCGAAAACCAATCTAGACCCCGTTCCGGCACCTTGCTGGAGGGGGGAATCATCTCCGGTGGCCATCTTCATCATCCCGGCAGCCACCACAATGAGGAGGGAGTAGTCCACCCTCGTGGCTGAGGGTTTGTACCAGTAGTTATGTGTTTAATCTCTCTCTCTCGTCTTCTTGATGTGAAAGTGTGTTATATTGACTAGAGGGGGGGTGAATAGGCGATTTTTATGAAATTCTTCACTGAGGAATTTGCCGGTGAGGAAATTCCTTAGCGAAGAACTACTAGCAGCGGAATAAGTACTCAAAAGTAAACATAACAGAATACAAGCATAGTCATCATGATGAAATGAAGACAGGCACAGAGTACAGGAAGCATAATCACAGGATAACACAGGATGAAGACAAACAAACTGAAGAAATTAAACTGAGGAAATTGAGAAAGTCTTCAGTCAAAGTCTTCAAACACAGATATGAACAAACACACAACACAGTTATGAGGAAATGAAAGAGTTGAGGAAATAGAACCAGTAAGCTTGTTGAAGACAATGATTTGGTAGACCAGTTCCAACTGTTGTCTCAGTTGTACATCTGGTTGGAGCGGCTGAGTATTTAAACTCGAGGACACACAGTCCCGGACACCCAGTCCTGAAAACACAGCTCAGGACACCCAGTCCTCACCGTATTCTCCTTGAACTAAGGTCACGCAGACCTCGTCCAATCACTCGTGGTAAGTCTTCAGGCGACTTCCAAACCTTCACAAACTTGGTCACTCGGCGATCCACAATTCCTCTTGGATGCTCTAGACCATGACGCCTAACCGTCTGGAAGAAGCACAGTCTTCAAAGGTAACAAGCGTCGGATCCACTCAGGATCAATCTCTTCAGTGATGCTCAATCACTTGGGGTTTGTAGGTGTTTGGGTTTTTGGTTTTTCCTCACTTGATGATTTTCGCTCAAAGTCCTCAGAGGATGGGTTGCTCTCAAATGACAAGTGTCAGTTTCTCTTGGAGCAGCCAACCAGCTAGTGGTTATAGGGCGCGGCTATTTATAGCCTAGGGAGCAGCCCGACATGATAAGACATAAATGCCCTTCAATGATATGACCGTTAGGTGGATAGATATTTTGGGACAGCTGGCGCATAGCACAGCAACGGTCGGAATTTTGAGTAGCAAAATCCTCAGGGCTATCATGTTCCTCACTGTGTAGGCAATCCGCACTGGCGAATTCCTAACTCCTTAGTCAGGACAAATTCCTCAGAGACCAGAAGAACTTCGTCTCTGTCACTGAAGAAATTGATTGAACTGTATGAGATTTCCAATGGCTTCACTCGAAGGGATTGGTAGGTGTAGGATTTTGAGTTGAGCATCACATGGAAATTTTTCCTTACTATTTCCTCGACCCCCTTTAACAGTACGGTGTTTCCTATGACTCAAGAAAGAGAGAAACAAAACTATGAAAACGAAAGTCTTCAAGCTTCATATTCCTCGCATGAATATCAAGTCTTCACGGACACACCAATTTCTTCACTTTCAAAGTCTTCATGGAAGTCTTCAGAAATACCAAAATCTTCAGTCGAAGATATTCATTTTTAGGGGTCGACTTTTAGTGTAAATATCAAACTCCTCATAGACTTGTAGACCTATGTACACTCACAAACGCATTAGTCCCTTAACCTATAAGTCTACAATACACCAAAATCACTAAGGGGCACTAGATGCACTTACAATCTCCCCCTTTTTAGTGATTGATGACAATATAGGTTAAGTTTTCAACGGGGATAAACATATGAAGTGTAACTACTGATATTGAGGAATTTGATTGCAAGATATAGAAGAAATCCCCCTGAAGATGTGCATAGTGAGGAATTTGCCTTTGAAGCAATGCACACTTGAAGAGTTGAATCATGGGGATCTCCCCCTATATCTTGTAATTCATACACGCATTTAACATATAATATGAAAAATTTGAAATGCATGATGAAATATGGTGCCTGATGAAATTCAGCATGCGTGCAATAATATTAATGAGGAATAAGCATGCAGAATAGTGCATCAAAAGTATCAGAGCACAGTGCATCAAAAGTATCAGAGCACCATCGAGTTTAAGATTATAACTCGATCCAATAAAGTTTTAGAAGAACGAGAGTTGTAACTTAGCAAATAAAAAACGCCCATATAGTAGACCCGCTTGAAGACTAACTCATATTTCTCCCCCTTTGTCATCGAATGGCTAAAAGGATCGAAAATGAGGACTAACGCCCCTGAAGATAATCATGTTGATGAAGGAGTGCCAGCGTTGTTGGGGTCGTTTGTTTATGTAGGGCCTGCCGCAGTGTCGTCCAAACCTTCATGTTCATCAGTGTCGCACGATGAAGAAAATGAGCTGGCCACTAGAGAAGGAACTTGGACCTTCTTGAATTTCTTCGGTGGAGGTGCAGACCAGTCAAAATCTTCTTTGAGACCCATGTTCTTCAGATCTTCTTCACCATATAGATGTGACAGGATTGCCCAGGTGCGACCGAAGACTTGATGGAGGTAGTAGTGGTTTTTCTTCACTGCATTGTGTGTGGCAGTCATGTTGTGAAGAAGTGAACCAAACTGATGCTTAACCCATTTTTGATTTCGATCCACCTTCTGGTGAAGACTAAGCAGAAGTTCATGGTCAGTCATCACACGCGGAGCAGTGGCTTGAGGAGTGGACTTAGGTGCATTGGCAGAGTCATGTGTGGCAGAGTCATCATTGGTGGAATAAGATGCAGCTTTGCGAAACTGACCATCCAATGGACGAATGCCTTCATCTATTACAGTTAGTGCCTTGCCCTTTCCATTAACTGAGGAATATGTCTGCTTGAGGACTTCAATTGGGGGCAAGTAGCTGAGGTGATTCTGGAAATCAGCTTTGTAGTTGAGTGAAGACCTTTTCCTGAGGAATCTCATAATCCAAGGTGCATAAGGCTTCAGCTCAAGCGGAGACAGTGCAACATTTGCCATAGTCCTCATGAAGAAATCGTGATAATTGACAGGAATGCCATGAACGATGTTGAATACCAGATTCTTCATGATGCCAACAATTTCCTCATCAGATGAGTCGTGGCCTTTGATGGGACTGATTGTCCTCGTAAGAATACGATAGACAGTTCTGGGCACGTACAACAATTCCTTCACGAGGAATGTGGTTCATGGTGACTAACCTGGTTTCAAAGGCTTCATCAGCACCTGCATGTAATGATGTGTGAGCTCAGGTTCACTACAGATGCAGCGAGCTTATTCAAGGGGAGGACTGAGTGGTAGAGCACGAAGCAATTCAGAGGCTGGTGCAGTGTAGTGAGTGTTTTTAGACATCCAGTCCAGCACCCATGAATTTACATCTTCAGCATCTCCGGTGATGTGCAGCGTTGCATAGAATTGAAGAATCAGTTCTTCATTCCAATTGCAGATGTCAGAGCAAAAGTTGAGCAGTCCAGCATCGTGAAGAACACTGAGGACTGGTGCGAAGCACGGCAGAGATTCCATATCCACGTGAGGAATATGCTCATGGTAGAATATTTTCTCCTTGTTGAACAGCACTGAGGAATAGAAATTTGCTTGATTGGCAGTCCAGAAACGCCTCTTCCTAATGCGAGCAGAGTCATATGGGTTGTAATCTTCGAAGAATACGTGCTCGCCGAAGAAATCATCAGCCTTGAACTTTTGCTTGTGTGAGAAAGGATCCTTTGGCTTCGGCAGAGGAGTGTCAGTGAGTTGCATCACAACCTCAGGAATCTCAATCGCAGGTTCTTCAGGCTGAGGAATTTCTGGTTCCTCCTCAGTGGCAGTCTGCGTCGTTGGTTGTTCAGCAGCAGCAGTTTCTTCAGCGCTAGTGGCTGGAATTTCCTCATGGACAGATGCAGTGGGATGAGTTTCTTCAGAGCCCATGTGAACAGTTTGTGTGGGGGACTGAGGAATTTGCTGTAGAGGGGTGAACATTGGAGAGTTTGGATGCTAACCTTCCTAGAATTCATCACTGATTACGGGTGTGGAGCAGCCAATGTCCACATCTTCATCTTCCATTTCTGCAACGCCAGCCTCTTCAGCTGTGAACTGAGGCATAGGCAAGGAGATGATAGGTGTTGAAGGGATCGCATCCACTTCAATTTCTTCATCCAACAGTTCAGACGAAGCAGCAGAAGGAGTTTCTTCATCAGATCCGCTAGGTATCACATATTCTTCATCAAAAAGAACAAGGTCCTTTGATGGCCTGGTTGAGATGGGAACATCATCAATCGGATTTTCAAACGAACTTGTCATAGGCTTCATTTTCTTCGGAGCTGAAGAATCTGAAGCAGCTGATGCTTTCCTTTTCTTCACTACAGCACGCTCTGCAGCCTTGGTCTTCTTCACATCTGATGCAGATGGAAGGATTGGAGTTGAAGTTGGTGCAGGAGCAGCTGAGGAATCTGGTTGATTTTCTTCAGGCACAACTGATGCAGTTGCCATGAGTTCTTTAGTTTCTTCAGGCACACCACTAGTGGGTGCCCTGGCAATTTCTTCAGCGGCTGGAATGCAGTCATCAGCCCTGGAACTCACATTATCTTCAGCAGCCTGATTGTCATCAGCGGTGCTGGCATTTTGTTCAGTAGGCTAAGTAGATGCTTCAGCCTGAGGAATTTCCTGTTGCGTTGGGGCTGCAACATTGGAAGTGAAGTTATTCGCAAGTTTCACAAAATGAAACTTGGCTCCAAGCCAATCAGAGCGATATGCGTCAAAGTTATCACTGAGTTTCTTAATCTCAGTTTGAATAGTGACAAGTTCTTCAGTTGTCATAGAGACAACATTTTTCTTCAGATAGCGCTCTTTCTTGTACTGCGCTTTCTTGATCTGCCTGGCCTTCTCAAATTTCCACTTTTCTTCTTGAATGAAGTGGGTCAGCATGTGACTCTGGCCAGGAGTCATCTTGAAGTCAGGTAAGGGAGTGTTGGGGTCCTTGTGCTAATCATCAATATAGTCGAGGATTAGCTTGGGATCCAAAAGCAGTGGCACTTCTAATCCTTTGGCCCTAGCGGCCCTGACTTGCCTATCTCTGATGATTTCTGCAAGTTCATCATCATTAGCTTCGTCTTCATCAGACGACACTTGGAAAGCGACTTGCTTCTTTTGAGGACTTGGGCGAGGACCTCGTCCAGCAGTGGCCTTTGTCTTCAGCAGTGAGCGGCCAGCTGAGGAACTAGCTAAGACACCTGAGGCAATGGAGATGCCGGCAGTCCTTTGGCACGAAGCGAGATGCACAGGTGCTGAGGATTTGGTCGGAACAGCTGAAGGCTTTGGCGGAGGAGCTGGGGACTTTGGAGGAACAGGAGCAGCATGAGGAATTTGTCGTGAGGGCTTTGATGATTCTGGCCGTGAGGGCATTGCTGAGGAGCTTGGCCTTGAGGGCATTGTTGGTGAAGCACTTGGCTTGCGCGCAGGCTTCTTAGACATAGCCTTCTTTGGCTTGACAGCAGAGGCCTCAGCAGAGGCAGAGTCTTCATTGAATTTCCTCACTGCTTCTCTGGCTTGCTTAGCCAACTTGGTTTGGCGCTTGGCCCATTCATCAGGATAGTCCTCACTGCGCTTGAGGCTGGTGGGATCTGCTATTTGGCCAGGTGCCACTGTTGGGTTTCGAAGTAATTTCAAAAAATTTCCTATGCACACGCAAGGTCATGGTGATGCATAGCAACGAGAGGGGAGAGTGTGATCTACGTACCCTTGTAGATCGACAACGGAAGCGTTTGGTTGATGTAGTCGTACGTCTCCATAGCCCGACCGATCAAGCACCGAAACTACGACACCTCCGAGTTCTAGCACACGTTCAGCTCGATGACGATCCCCGGGCTCCGATCCAGCAAAGCGTCGGGGAGGAGTTCCGTCAGCACGACGGCGTGGTGACGATCTTGATGTTCTACCGTCGCAGGGCTTCGCCTAAGCACCGCTATAATTTGACCGAGGTGGAATATGGTGGAGGGGGGCACCGCACACGGCTAAGGAATGATCACGAAGATCAACTTGTGTGTCTAGGGGTGCCCCCCTGCCCCGTATATAAAGGAGCAAGGGGAGGAGGCCGGCCGGCCCCTATAGGCGCGCCAGGAGGAGTCCTCCTCCTAGTAGGAGTAGGACTCCTACTAGGAGGGGGAAAGAAGTAGGGAGGGAGAGGGAAAGGGGGGCGCCGCCCCCCCCCCCTCTCCTAGTCCAATTCGGACTAGGGGGGAGGAGGCACGCGGCCCACCTCTGGCGGCCCCTCTCTCTCTCCACTAAGGCCCATATGGCCCATTACTTCTCCCCGGGGGTTCCGGTAACCCTCCGGCTCTCCGGTTTTCTCCGAAATCACCCGGAACACTTCCGGTGTCCGAATATAGCCGTCCAATATATCAATCTCTATGTCTCGACCATTTCGAGACTCCTCGTCATGTCCGTGATCACATCCGGGACTCCGAACTAACTTCGGTACATCAAAACTCATAAACTCATAATATAACTGTCATCGAAACCTTAAGCGTGCGGACCCTACGGGTTCGAGAACAATGTAGACATGACCGAGACACATCTCCGGTCAATAACCAATAGCGGAACCTGGATGCCCATATTGGCTCCTACATATTCTACGAAGATCTTTATGGGTCAGACCGCATAATAACATACGTTGTTCCCTTTGTCATCGGTATGTTACTTGCCCGAGATTCGATCGTCGGTATCTCAATACCTAGTTCAATCTCGTTACCGGCAAGTCTCTTTACTTGTTCCGTAATACATCATCTCGCAACTAACTCATTAGTTGCAATGCTTGCAAGGCTTATGTGATGTGCATTACCGAGAGGGCCCAGAGATACCTCTCCGACAATCGGAGTGACAAATCCTAATCTCGAAATACGCCAACCCAACATGTACCTTTGGAGACACCTGTAGAGCACCTTTATAATCACCCATTTACGATGTGACGTTTGGTAGCACACAAATTGTTCCTCCGGCAAACGGGAGTTGCATAATCTCATAGTCATAGGAACATGTATAAGTCATGAAGAAAGCAATAGCAACATACTAAACGATCGGGTGCTAAGCTAATGGAATGGGTCATGTCAATCAGATCATTCACCTAATGATGTGATCCCGTTAATCAAATAACAACTCTTTGTTCATGGTTAGGAAACATAACCATCTTTGATTAATGAGCTAGTCAAGTAGAGGCATACTAGTGACACTCTGTTTGTCTATGTATTCACACATGTATTATGTTTCCGGTTAATACAATTCTAGCATGAATAATAAACATTTATCATGATATAAGGAAATAAATAATAACTTTATTATTGCCTCTAGGGCATATTTCCTTCAGTCTCCCACTTGCACTAGAGTCAATAATCTAGTTCACATTGCCATGTGATTTAACACCAATAGTTCACATCATTATGTGACCAACACTCAAAGGGTTTACTAGAGTCAATAATCTAGTTCACATCGCTTATGTGATTAACACCCAAAGAGTACTAAGGTGTGATTATGTTTTGCATGTGAGATAATTTTAGTCAATGGGTCTGTCACATACAGATCCGTATGTATTTTGCAAATTTCTATGTCAACAAGGCTCTGCACGGAGCTACTGTAGCTAATTGCTCCCACTTTCAATATGTATCCAGATTAAGACTTAGAGTCATCTGGATCAGTGTCAAAACTTGCATCGACGTAACCCTTTACGACGAACCTTTTTTTGTCATGTCCATAATCGAGAAACATATCCTTATTCCACTAAGGATAATTTTGACCAATGTCCAGTGATATACTCCTAGATCACTATTGTACTCCCTTGCCAAACTCAGGGCAGGGTATACAATAGGTCTGGTACACAGCATGGCATACTTTATAGAACCTATGGCTAAGGCATAGGGAATGACTTTCATTCTCTCTCCATCTTCTGTCGTGGTCGGGTTTTGATTCTTACTCAACTTCACACCTTGTAACATAAGCAAGAACTTCTTCTTTGACTGTTCCATTTTGAACTACTTCAAAATCTTGTCAAGGTATGTACTTATTGAAAAAATATATCAAGCATCTTGATCTATCTCTATAGATCTTGATGCTCAATATGTAAGCAACTTCACCGAGGTCTTTCTTTCAAAAACTTCTTTCAAACACTCCGTTATGCTTTGCAGAATAATTCTATATTATTTCCGATCAATAATATGTCATTCACATATACTTGTCAGAAATGATGTAGTGCTCCCACTCACTTTCTTGTAAATACAGGCTTCACCGCAAGTCTGTATAAAACTATATGCTTCGATCAACTTATCAAAGCGTATATTCCAACTCCGAGATGCTTGCAACAGTCCATAGATGGATCGCTGGAGCTTGCATATTTTGTTAGTACCTTTAGGATTGACAAAACCTCTTGGTTGCATCATATACAACTCTTCTTTAATAAATCCATTAAGGAATGCAGTTTTGTTTATCCATTTGCCAGATTTCATAAAATGCTGGCAATTGCTAACATGATTCGGACAGACTTAAGCATAGATACGAGTGAGAAACTCTCATCGTAGTCAACACCTTGAACTTGTCGAAAACCTTTTGCGACAATTCTAGCTTTGTAGATAGTAACACTACTATCAGCGTCCATCTTCCTCTTGAAGATCCATTTATTCTCAATGCTTGCCGATCATCGGGCAAGTCAACCAAAGTCCATACTTTGTTCTCATACATGGATCCCATCTCAGATTTCATGGCCTCAAGCCATTTTGCGGAATCTGGGCTCACCATCGCTTCTTCATAGTTCGTAGGTTCGTCATGGTCAAGTTAGCATGACCTCCAGAACAGGATTACCGTACCACTCTGGTGCGGATCTCACTCTGGTTTACCTACGAGGTTCGGTAGTAACTTGATCTGAAGTTACATGATCATCATCATTAGCTTCCTCACTAATTGGTGTAGTAGTCACAGGAACAGATTTATGTGTTGAACTACTTTCCAATAAGGGAGAAGGTACAATTACCTTATCAAGTTCTACTTTCCTCCCACTCACTTGTTTCGAGAGAACCTCCTTCTCTAGAAAGGATCCATTCTTAACAACGAATGTCTTGCCTTTGGATCTGTGATAGAAGGTGTACCCAACAGTAACTTTTTGGGTATCCTATGAAGACACACTTTTCCGATTTGGGTTTGAGCTTATCAGGATGAAACTTTTTCACATAAGCATTGCAACCCCAAACTTTAAGAAACGACAACTTTGGTTTCTTGCCAAACCACAGTTCATACGGTGTTGTCTCAACAGATTTAGGTGGTGCCCTTTTAACGTGAATGCAACTGTCTCTAATGCATAACCCCAAAATGATAGTGGTAGATCGGTAAGAGACATCATAGATTGCACTATATCCAATAAAGTACGGTTATGACGTTCGGACACACCATTATGCTGTGGTGTTCCATGTGGCATGAGTTTGTGAAACTATTCCACATTGTTTTAATTGAAGACCAAACTCGTAACTCAAATATTTGTCTCCGCGATCAGATCGTAGAAACTTTATTTTCTTGTCACGATGATTTTCCACTTCACTCTGAAATTCTTTGAACTTTTCAAATGTTTCAGACTTATGTTTCATCAAGTAGATATACCCATATCTGCTCAAATCATCTGTGAAGTTCAGAAAATAACGATACTTGCCGTGAGCCTTAACACTCATCGGACCGCATACATCAGTATGTATTATTTCCAATAAGTCGGTTGCTCGCTCCGGAGAACGGAGTCTTAGTCATCTTGCCCATGAGGCATGGTTCACAAGCATCAAGTGATTCCAAAATCCCATCAGCATGGAGTTTCTTCATGCGCTTTACACCAATATGACCTAAACGGCAGTGCTACAAATAAGTTGCACTATCATTATTAACTTTGCATCTTTTGGTTTCAATATTATGATTATGTGTATCACTACGATCGAGATCCAACGAACTATTTTCATTGGGTGTGTAACCATATAAGGTTTTATTCATGTAAACAGAACAACAATTTATTCTCTTACTTAAATGAATAACCGTATTACAATAAACATGATCAAATCATATTCATGCTCAGCGCAAACACCAAATAACACTTATTCAGGTTCAACACTAATCCAGAAAGTATTTATAGTGATGTGCATTACCGAGAGGGCCCAGAGATACCTCTCCAATAATCGGAGTGACAAATCCTAATCTCGATCTATGCCAACTCAACAAGTACCATTGGAGACACCTGTAGAGCACCTTTATAATCACCCAGTTACGTTGTGACGTTTGGTAACACACAAAGTGTTCCTCCGGTAATCAGGAGTTGCATAATCTCATAGTTATAGGAACATGTATAAGTTATGAAGAAAGCAATAGCAACAAACTAAACGCTCATCGTGCTAAGCTAACGGATGGGTCAAGTCAATCACATCATTCTCTAATGATGTGATCCCATTCATCAAATGACAACTCTTGTCCATGGCTAGGAAACTTAACCATCTTTGATTAACGAGCTAGTCAAGTAGAGGCATACTAGTGACACTCTGTTTGTCTATGTATTCACACATGTACTAAGTTTCCGGTTAATACAATTCTAGCATGAATAATAAACATTTATCATGATATAAGGAAATAAATAATAACTTTATTATTGCCTCTAGGGCATATTTCCTTCAGTCTCCCACTTGCACTAGAGTCAATAATCTGGTTCACATCTCCATGTTACTAATACCCAAAGGGTTTACTAGAGTCAATAATCTAGTTCACATCGCTATGTGATTAATACCCAAAGAGTGATCATGTTTTGCTTGTGAGAGAAGTTTAGTCTATGAGTCTGCAACATTCAGATCCGTATGTATTTCGTAAATTTCTATGTCTACAATGCTGGAGCTACTCTAGCTAATTGCTCCCACTTTCAATATGTATCCAGATCGAGACTTAGAGTCATCTAGATCGATGTAAAAAGCTTGCATCGACGTAACTCTTTACGATGAACTCTTTTATCACCTCCATAACCGAGAAATATTTCCTTAGTCCTCTAAGGATAATTTTGACCGTTGTCCAGTGATCTACTCCTAGATCACTATAGTACTCCCTTGCCAGAAAAATGCTAAGGTATACAATAGGACTGGTAAATAGCATAGCATACTTTATAGAACCGATGACTAAGGCATAGGGAATGACTTTTCATTCTCTTTCTATTTTCTGCAGTGGTCGGATTTTGCGTCTTTACTCAACTTCACACCTTGCAACACAGGAAATAACTCCTTCTTTGACTGCTCCATTTTGAACTATTTCAAAATGTTATCAAGGTATGTACTCATTGAAAAAACTTATCAAGCGTCTTGATCTATCTCTATAGATCTTTATGCTCAATGTGTAAGCAACTTCATCAAGGTCTTTCTTTGAAAAACTCTTTTCAAACACTCCTTTATGATTTCCAGAAAATTCTACATTATTTCTGATCAACAATATGTCATTCACATATACTTATTAGAAATGTTGTAGTGCTCCCACTCACTTTCTTGTAAATACCGGCTTCACCGCAAGTCTGTATAAAACCATATGCTTTGATCACTTTATCAAAGCATATATTCCAACTCCGAGATGCTTGCACCAGTCCATATATGGATCGCTGGAGCTTGCTCACTTTGTTAGCACCTTTAGGATCGACAAAACCGTCTGGTTGCATCATATACAATTCTTCTTTAAGAAATCCATTAAGGAATACAATTTTGACATCCATTTGCCAGATTTCAAAAAATGCGGCAACTGCTAACATGATTCGGACAGACTTTTAAGCATCGATACGAGTGAGAAAATCTCATCGTAGTCAACACCTTGAACTTGTCGAAAACATTTTGTGACAATTCGAGCTTTGTAGATAGTAACACTACTATCAGCGTCTGTCTTCCTCTTGAAGATCCATTTCTTCTTAATGACTCATCGATCATCGGGGAAGTCAATCAAAGTCCATACTTTGTTCTTATACATGGATCCCATCTCAGATTTCATGGCCTCAAGCCATTTCGCGGAATCTGGGCTCATCATCGCTTCCCCATAGTTCGTAGGTTTGTCATGGTCTAGTAACATGACTTCCAGAAAGGATTACCATATCGCTCTGGTGCGCCTACGAGGTTTGGTAGTAACTTGATTTGAAGTTTCATGATCATCATTGTTAGCTTCCTCACTAATTGGTGTAGAGATCACTAGAACTGATTTCTATGATGAACTACTTTCCAATTTGGGAGAAGGTACAATTACCTCATCAAGTTCTACATTCCTCCCACTCACTTCTTTCGAGGGAAACTCCTTCTCTAGAAAGGATCCACTTTTAGCAACGAAGATCTTACCTTTGGATTTGTGATAGAAGTTGTACCCAACAGTTTCCTTCGGGTATTCTATGAAGACACATTTCTCTGATTTGGGTTCGAACTTACCAGGTTGAAACTTTTTCACATAAGCATCACAGCCCCAAATTTTAAGAAATGATAGCTTAGGTTTCTAGCCAAACCACAGTTCATATGGTGTCATCTCAAAGGATTTAGATGGTGCCCTATTTAACGTGAATGCAGTTGTCTCTAATGCATAAGCCCAACATGATAGTGATAAATCGGTAAGAGACATCATAGATCGCACCATAACTAATAAAGTACGGTTATGACGTTTGGATACACCATTATGTCGTGGTGTTCCAGGTGGCGTGATTTGTGAAACTATTTTGCATTGTTTCAAATGAAGATCAAACTCGTAACTCAAATATTCTCCTCCACGATCAGATCATAGAAACTTTATTTTCTTGTTACGATGATTTTCCACTTCACTCTGAAATTCTTTGAACTTTTCAAATGTTTCAGACTTATGTTTCATCAAGTAGATATACCCATATCTTCTCAAATCATCTGTGAAGGTCAGAAAATAACGATACCCGCCGCGAGTCTCAACACTCATCGGACCGCATACATCAGTATGTATTATTTCCAATAAGTCAGTCGCTCGCTCCATTGTTCCGGAGAACGGAGTCTTAGTCATCTTGCCCATGAGGCATGGTTCGCAAGCATCAAGTGATTCATAATCAAGTGATTCCAAAAACCCATCAGCATGGAGTTTCTTCATGCGCTTTACACCAATATGACCTAAACGGCAGTGCCACAAATAAGTTGCACTATCATTATTAACATTGCATCTTTTCGCTTCAATATTATGAATATGTGTATCACTATGATCGAGATTCAATAAACCATGTATGACCGTAGAAGGTTTTCTTCATGTAAATAGAACAACAATTATTCTTTGACTTAAATGAATAACCGTATTGCAATAAACATGATCCAATCATATTCATGCTTAACGCAAACACCAAATAACATTTGTTTTAGGTTCAACACTAATCATGAAAGTATAGGGAGTGTGCGATGATGATCATATCAATCTTGGAACCACTTCCAACACACATTGTCACTTCACCCTTAACTAGTCTCTGTTTATTCTGCAACTCCCGTTTCGAGTTACTAATCTTAGCAACTGAACTAGTATCAAATACTGAGGGGTTTCTATAAACACTAGTAAAGTACACATCAATAACATGTATATCAAATATACTTATGTTCACTTTGCCATCCTTCTTATCTGCCAATCACTTGGGGTAGTTCCGCTTTCAGTGACCAGTCCCTTTGCAGTAGAAACACTTAGTCTCAGGCTTAGGACCAGACTTGGGCTTCTTCACGTGATCAGCAACTTGCTTGCTGTTCTTCTTGAAGTTCCCCTTCTTCCCTCTGCCCTTTTTCTTGAAACTAGTGGTCTTGTCTACCATCAACACTTGATGTTTTTCTTGATTTCTACCTTCGTCAATTTCCGCATTACGAAGAGCTTGGGAATCGTTTCCGTTATCCCTTGCATATCATAGTTCATCACGAAGTTCTACTAACTTGGTGATGGTGACTAGAGAATTCTGTCAATCACTATCTTATCTGGAAGATTAACTCCCACTTGATTCGAGCGATTGTAGTACTCAGACAATCTGGGCACATGCTCACTAATTGAGCGATTCTCCTGCATCTTTTAGCTATAGAACTTGTTGGAGACTTCATATCTCTCAACTCGGGTATTTGCTTGAAATATTAACTTCAACTCCTGGAACATCTCATATGCTCCATGACGTTCAAAACGTCTTTGAAGTCCCGATTCTAAGCCATTAAGCATGGTGCACTAAACTATCAAGTAGTCATCATATTGAGCTAGCCAAACGTTCACAACGTCTGCATCTGCTCCTGCAATAGGTCCGTCACCTAGTGGTGCATCAAGGACATAATTCTTCTGTGCAGCAATGAGGATAAACCTCAGATCACGGATCCAATCCGCATCATTGCTACTAACATCTTTCAACACAATTTTCTCTAGGAACATATCAAAATAAACACAGGGAAGCAACAACGCGAGCTATTGATCTACAACATAATTTGCAGAATACTACCAGAACTAAGTTCATGATAAATTTAAGTTCAATTAATCATATTACTTAAGAACTCCCACTTAGATAGACATCCCTCTAATCCTCTAAGTGATTACGTGATCCAAATCAACTAAACCATGTTCGATCATCACGTGAGATGGAGTAGTTTCATTGGTGAACATCACTATGTTGATCATATCTACTATATGATTCACGCTCGACCTTTCGGTCTCCGTGTTCCGAGGCCATATCTGTATATGCTTGGCTCGTCAAGTATAACCTGAGTATTCCGCGTGTGCAACTGTTTTGCACCCGTTGTATTTGAACGTAGAGCCTATCACACCCTATCATCACGTGGTGTCTCAGCACGAAGAACTTTTGCAACGGTGCATACTCAGGGAGAACACTTCTTGATAATTAGTGAGAGATCATCTTATAATGCTACCGTCAATCAAAGCAAGATAAGATGCATAAAAGATAAACATCACATGCAATCAATATAAGTGATATGATATGGCCATCATCATCTTGTGCTTGTGATCTCCATCTCCGAAGCACCGTCATGATCACCATCGTCACCGGCGCGACACCTTGATCTCCATCGTAGCATCGTTGTCGTCTCGCCAATCTTATGCTTCCATGACTATCGCTACCGCTTAGTGATAAAGTAAAGCATTACAGCGCGATTGCATTGCATACAATAAAGCGACAACCATATGGCTCCTGCCAGTTGCCGATAACTCGGTTACAAAACATGATCATCTCATACAATAAAATTTAGCATCATGTCTTGACCATATCACATCACAACATGCCCTACAAAAACAAGTTAGACGTCCTCTACTTTGTTGTTGCAAGTTTTACGTGGCTGCTACGGGCTTAAGAAAGAACCAATCTTACCTACACATCAAAACCACAACGATAGTTTGTCAAGTTGGTGTTGTTTTAACCTTCGCAAGGACCGGGCGTAGCCACACTCGGTTCAACTAAAGTTGGAGAAACTGTCACCCGCAAGCCACCTATGTGCAAAGCACGTCGGGAGAACCGGTCTCGCGTAAGCGTACGCGTAATATCGGTCCGGGCCGCTTCGTCCAACAATACCGCCGAACCAAAGTATGACATGCTGGTAAGTAGTATGACTTATATCGCCCACAACTCACTTGTGTTCTACTCGTGCATATAACATCAACATATAAAACCTAGGCTCGGATGCCACTGTTGGGTTTCGAAGTAATTTGAAAAAATTTCCTACGCACACGCAAGGTCATGGTGATGCATAGCAACGAGAGGGGAGAGTGTGATCTACGTACCCTTGTAGATCGACAACGGAAGCGTTTGGTTGATGTAGTCGTACGTCTCCATAGCCCGACCGATCAAGCACCGAAACTACGGCACCTCCGAGTTCTAGCACACGTTCAGCTCGATGACGATCCCCGGGCTCCGATCCAGCAAAGCGTCGGGGAGGAGTTCCGTCAGCACGACGGCGTGGTGACGATCTTGATGTTCTACCGTCGCAGGGCTTCGCCTAAGCACCGCTATAATTTGACCGAGGTGGAATATGGTGGAGGGGGGCACCGCACACGGCTAAGGAACGATCACGAAGATCAACTTGTGTGTCTAGGGGTGCCCCCCTGCCCCCGTTTATAAAGGAGCAAGGGGAGGAGACCGACCGGCCCCTATAGGCGCGCCAGGAGGAGTCCTCCTCCTAGTAGGAATAGGACTCCTACTAGGAGGGGGAAAGAAGTGGGGAGGGAGAGGGAAAGGGGGGCGCCGCCCCCCCCCCCTCTCCTAGTCCAATTCGGACCAGGGGGGAGGAGGCACGCGGCCCACCTCTGGCAGCCCCTCTCTCTCTCCACTAAGGCCCATATGGCCCATTACTTCTCCCGGGGGGTTCCGGTAACCCTCCGGCTCTCCGGTTTTCTCCGAAATCACCCGGAACACTTCCGGTGTCCGAATATAGCCATCCAATATATCAATCTTTATGTCTCGACCATTTCGAGACTCCTCGTCATGTCCGTGATCACATCCGGGACTCCGAACTAACTTCGGTACATCAAAACTCATAAACTCATAATATAACTGTCATCGAAACCTTAAGCGTGCGGACCCTACGGGTTCGAGAACAATGTAGACATGACCGAGACACGTCTCCGGTCAATAACCAATAGCGGAACCTGGATGCTCATATTGGCTCCTACATATTCTACGAAGATCTTTATGGGTCAGACCGCATAACAACATACGTTGTTCCCTTTGTCATCGGTATGTTACTTGCCCGAGATTCGATCGTCGGTATCGCAATACCTAGTTCAATCTCGTTACCGGCAAGTCTCTTTACTCGTTCCGTAATACATCATCTCGCAACTAACTCATTAGTTGCAATGCTTGCAAGGCTTATGTGATGTGCATTACCGAGAGGGCCCAGAGATACCTCTCCGACAATCGGAGTGACAAATCCTAATCTCGAAATACGCCAACCCAACATGTACCTTTGGAGACACCTGTAGAGCACCTTTATAATCACCCATTTACGTTGTGACGTTTGGTAGCACACAAAGTGTTCCTCCGGAAAACGGGAGTTGCATAATCTCATAGTCATAGGAACATGTATAAGTCATGAAGAAAGCAATAGCAACATACTAAACGATCGGGTGCTAAGCTAATGGGATGGGTCATGTCAATCAGATCATTCACCTAATGATGTGATCCCGTTAATCAAATAACAACTCTTTGTTCATGGTTAGGAAACATAACCATCTTTGATTAACGAGCTAGTCATGTAGAGGCATACTAGTGACACTCTGTTTGTCTATGTATTCACACATGTATTATGTTTCCGGTTAATACAATTCTAGCATGAATAATAAACATGATATAAGGAAATAAATAATAACTTTATTATTGCCTCTAGGGCATATTTCCTTCATGTACTCCCTCCATTCCCTTGCCCATCTCCTCTCTATCCTCTGTTTGCGCACTTTGCGCTCATTCTTGGTTTCCTCAGTAGGTGTGCAGTACCCAGCATATATGTCATCAGGGATCTCAAACGCTGTATTTACCTCAGGCCTCTTTCCTCCCTTCTGTGGCCTTTTACCATCAGCCATTTTCTTCAGTTGAGGAATTTGAACAATCGAATTCTCTGAAGAAGTATGCAACTTTTCTTCGAGGAAGGCTGCAAATGAGTTAAGTTGATGAGAACCTAGTGATTCAGCAACTAACATGTGTACCTGTGAACAGAGTATAGTTGCGAGGAATTTGGAGAGGTCATATGCATTCTCAGAAGGTTTTTCAAAAAGAACAAGTTTGAGGAATTTGACTAAGTGTTCTTTGTCTTAGGTTCCAGAGTTGTATAGATCGAAGATCCACACAATTGAGGAATCTTGAAGAAAAATGATGCTTAGAGAAACGAATCAAGAATAGATGACTTGTGAGGTGTTCAGTGTGTGAAGATATGAAGAAAAACACTTTTGAAGATTTTGTAGATAATCATTCAAATCAATGAGGGTAGTAAAAGTAACTTTTAATTACCCTGGATGAAGAACACGACGAACAGTGAAGTGAAGAGGTGAAGTTCGTCTGTGCAGATCTTCCACGTCCTAACTTGGCGGAGGAAGACGGCTACGACGGTGGCGGAGTGAAGATTTCCGCGGTCGGCGCGAGTACGTCGGCGACGAGGTCGAGGCAGTGAAGCTCTTCCTCACCGGCAGCGCTAGGGTTTGAGAAGCTCGAGCTGGAGAGAGAGGTCGAGCAGAGTAAAAGAAGTGAGGAAGGGAAGGAGGGGTATTTATAGCCACGGTGAAAAACTGCTCGCCCGAAGAAATTGGACGAACGTGCCCCTAACCCTTCTCATTCGCATGACATGTGTCACCCACGTAGTGAGAGGTGGAGATCGTGTTAGATCGTGGGTGAGTGGATAAGTGTATCGTGGGATGCGGAACGGTTTGAGCGGCAAAGCCGAAAACTTAGATAAGATAGGTTTTAAAGTTCCATTCGCAATTTCTTCAGCTGACAAGGACACAGTGAAGATTTTGAACGAGTTTCAAATAGAACGCACATGAAGAATTTGTGAACAGATTGGGTTGAGTATAGCATAGAGGGGAAGGGTCCGATCACATTCACTTAGCAGAAAACCAACTTGAAGAAATAGCAATAAGTGAATGTTGTAGAGGCCATAAACTCATATATATATATATAGCCAATGAAGAAAAATGACGGAACTAGTGAAGACTATGCAAAGTTGAAGAATATGAATAATTTGAGGAATTTCAACTTTTGGTGGTGGCGTGACCCACCGTATAAGAATGATGATTTCAGACACCGCGTACAATTATCGTAGGGTTCTGAGAATCAAATTCTTCATTAATTTCTTCACACTAAGAGTGTCATTCTTTATTGATTGAAGAAAAACGTTTCTTCATGTGTTGCACATCTAAGTCATCAATTTTGCATAAGTGTTAGGATGAGTGTCCTTTTCAAAGAACATTCAAAGATTCTAGGATATTTAGCCCACACCGCAACTTGCTAAATCTCTTCTCATCCAAGGGCTTTGTGAAGATATTGGCTAGCTGTTCTTCAGTCTTCACATGCTCAATAGAAATGTCGCCCTTCAACACATGATCACGAAGAAAATGATGAGGAATCTGAATGTGCTTTGTCTTCGAGTGCTGAACTGGGTTGTGAGCAATCTTGATGGCACTCTCATTGTCATAGAAGAGAGGCACATTCTTCATGTTGACGCCGTAGTCCTTGAGAGTTTGCTTCATCCATAGCAATTGGGCACAGCAAGAACCAGCGGCAATGTACTCAGCTTCAGCAGTACATAGTGATACGCAGTTCTGTTTCTTCGAGGACCAACAGACCAAAGATCGTCCGAGGAAATGACATGTACCAGATGTTGACTTGCGATCCACACGATCACCAGCATAGTCAGAGTTAGAATATCCAACAAGATCAAAAGCCGAGCCCTTGGGGTACCATAATCCAAGTGTTGGTGTGTGAGCTAGATATCGAAGAATATGCTTCACAGCCTTATGGTGTGATTCCTTCGGTGTAGCTTGAAATCGGGCACACATGCAAACACTAAGCATTATATCTGGCCTAGATGCACATAAGTACAATAAGGAACCTATCATGGAGCGGTATACCTTATGATCGAAGTCAATACCATTTTCATCAGTGCATAGATGGCCATTTGTGGGCATAGGAATTTTGACGCCTTTGCAATCTTGCATGCCGAATTTCCTCAGTACATCCTTGAGGTATTTCTCCTGAGATATGAATATGCCATTGTGTTGTTGACGAATTTGAAGACCTAAGAAGAATTTCAACTCTCTCATCCTAGACATTTGATATTCTTAACTCATCATATAGGCAAATTCATCACTATAATGTTGATCAGTACAGCCAAAGATAATATCATCAACATATATTTGGCACACAAACAATTCACCATCATAAGATTTAGTGAAAAGAGTAGGGTCGAGTGAACCGGGTTTGAAGCCTTTCTTCATGAGGAGTTCCTTCAAGGTATCATACCAAGCCCGTGGGGCCTGCTTGAGGCCATAGAGGGCCTTGTTGAGTCTGAAGACTTTGTCAGGATTCTTTGGATCTTCAAAACCTGGGGGTTGAGCAACATATACTTCTTCCTCAAGCTTACCATTGAGGAATGCACTTTTCACATCCATTTGATATAACGTGATATCATGATGGTTAGCATAAGAAAGTAATATGTGAATAGCCTCAAGTCTAGCAACAGGTGCAAAAGTTTCATCAAAATCAATTCCTTCAACCTGTGTGTAGCCTTGAGCTACAAGCCGTGCCTTATTCCTCACCACAAGGCCATTTTCATCTTGCTTTTTGCGGTAGATCCACTTTGTGCCGATGATATTGTGCCTGCGAGGATCTGGACGTTTGACCAGTTCCCAGACATTGTTGAGCTCGAACTGATGTAATTCTTCTTGCATGGCCTGAATCCACTCAGGCTCCAGAAATGCTTCATCTACCTTAGTGGGCTCTGTAATAGAGACAAAAACATACTGCCCACAAAAGTTAGACAAATGTGAAGCTTTTGAGCGTGTGAGAGGACCTAACGCTTTGATGTCATTGATGATCTTTTCAACTTGCACTTCTTTTGCAATGCGAGGATGAGATGGTTGTCATTGAAGAGTTTGATCAGCGTTTTCTTCAGCACCATTTTCTTCAACATTTTCTTCAGGTGCATTAGCTCGACGTTCTTCATGTTCTGGAATGAATTCTTCAGCAGATTCTTTAGTAGGAATGACATCCTCAGTAGCCTTGAACTTGATAGTTTCCTTAGGTGTTGGTTCATCTATCACAGTAGGTAGGTGCTCTCTTTGCGAGCCATTAGTTTCATCGAACCGCACATCTATAGTTTCAACAACTTTGTGAAGAACGTTGTTGAAGACTCTGTAGGTGTGCGAGTCCTTTCCGTAACCAAGCATAAAACCTTCATGTGCTTTCGGTGCAAATTTTGAGTTGTGATGAGGATATCTAATCCAATATTTAGCACCGAAGACTTTGAAATAACTTACATTGGGTTTCTTATCAGTGAGGAGTTCATAGGCAGTCTTTTTGAAGAATTTGTGAAGATATACTCTGTTGATGATGTGGCACGTAGTATCAATTGCCTCAGTCCAAAAACGACGAGGCATTTTGTATTCATCAAGCATAGTGCGAGCCATCTCAGCAGGAGTCATGTTCTTGCGCTCCACGACACCATTCTGATGAGGAGTGTAGGGAGCATATAACTCATGAGTAATACCAAGTTCATCAAGATAGTCATCGAGACCAGAATTCTTTAACTCAGTGCCATTGTCACTTCTGATGTGCTTGATCTTCACACCAAAGTTGGTTGAAGCCCTCGAGGAAAATCGTTTGAAGACTTCCTGCACTTCATGTTTGTAAGTAACAAGGTGTACCCATGTATAGCGAGAATAATCATCAACAATAACAAAGCCATATTGAGATGCTTCATTTGAAATAGCAGAATAATGATTAGGACCAAAGAGATCCATGTGAAGAAATTCAAACGGGCGAGTGGTGGTCATGATAGTCTTCTCTAGATGCTTGGCCTTCGTCATCTTCCCAGCTTCACAGGCTCCACATAGGTGATCCTTGAGGAATTTGACATTCTCGATGCCAATGACATGCTTCTTCTTCGCAAGCGTGTGCAAATTCCTCATGCCTGCATGACCAAGTCGTCGATGCCAGAGCCAGCCTTCTGAAGCTTTTGCAAGTAAGCACACGGCTGGTTGTGGTCTTGTAGAGAAATCAACAATATACAGATCTCCTCTCCTAAAGCCTTCGAAGACTTTGGAATTGTCAGCTTCCATAACCACAACACAACGGTACTTGCCAAAGACAACAACCATATCAAGATCACAAAGCATTGAGACAGACATAAGGTTGTATCCTAAGGACTCAACAAGCATGACTTTGTCCATGTGTCGATCCTTTGTAATCGCAACCTTACCTAGACCCAATACCTGACTTTTGCCTTTGTCAGCAAAGATGATATGCTTCAGATGCGACGGAGATAACGGAGCATCCATCAATAGATTCTTGTCACCAGTCATGTGGTTTGTACATCCACTATCGAGGACCCACTCGGTGGCTTTAGGTTGATCATCTTGCAGACGAAATAGTGCAGCTTACAAACTCATATACTTCATCAGTGAAGAATATGACATCAATTCATCAGATCAATTTCATCAAGTAAAAGGATTGATAAAGCATTATGAGGACGTGAGAAATGAAAGTTCATTTCTTCATGATTAGCCTGCGTCCTATCAGGCATGCTCAGGTCTCCAGCAAATTCTTCAGACGATTACGTGCGTCTGGAGACCTGACCCTGCAGAAGAGATTAGTTCTTTTTCTTCACCACCCACATCTGAAGGGGCGGCAAAGAGTTCATCATTCTGTGAGCTCCATACGAGAAGGATGGCATAGAAGCCAGTCCATTTCGTTTCACATAAGAGGGGTTAGAGTAAGCATAAGAGTATGCAGAGAAATTCTTCGAGGACTTATGGACATAATGATTTGAAGAATAATGCACATATCCATAATCCTTAGATCTTCCCTGCGAAACAAATGGGTTAGCACGATGATGTTCATATGAGGACTTTGATCCATATGAGGAATTTGGTCCGTATGAGGACTTGAATCCATATGAAGAATTTGCTCCATATGAAGAATTTGATCTGGGGTTCCTATTCTTCACAGGTGGCGTCATGATGACATTCACCTGAAGATTTTCAAGGCATCTTTTGGGAACCCAGATTTTCTTCATAGGGGAGCCGTTCCTGCAGTTAGTGCCAACATATCTAGCAAATACTTCACCATTCTGATTTTTGAATAGCTTATAGTTGGAGTCAACTGACTCATCATCAGAATGAGGAGATTCACATGCAAATCCAGATAAGTTAGATGGATCAACTGGAGGTCCCTTTGCAGCAACCCATGTAGTTTTGGGGTACTGCTCAGGCTTCCAATATGTACCATCAGCATTGAGTTTCCTCTCAAAGGCGATACCCTCTTTCCTAGGGTTCCTGTTGAGGATCTGCTTTTTAAGCACATCACAAAGAGCCTGATGCCCTTTGAGGCTTTTGTGCATGCCTGTCATGTACAATTCCTTCAGCCCTGCATCGTTAGTGATACTAGCAATGTCCTTAGATGAGGAATTAGTGATAGCAGAGGCATGTGAAGAATTTGAAACATTACCAGTATTTGAACATTCAGGTGAAGAATTAGCAGATTCATGTTCAATGCACTTCAAGCATGGAGGAACAAATTCTTCCTGAGAAGCACTGATTTGTTGAGCAAGTAATGAATCGCGCTCCTTCTGAAGATCTTCATAACTCACTCTTAGCTTCTCAAGGTCTTGCTTTCTTTGAAGAAATTCATAAGAAAGCTTCTCATGATCAGATAAGAGAGTGTTATGTTGATCTTGCAGGGTGTCATACTTAGTATGAAGTCTCTGAAGACTTTCAGCCAAAGCTTTTGACTGATCCATTTCTTCACCCAACATATCATCGCTCTTGTTTAGCATATAGTGAACTTTTTCCAAAGCTCTTTGTTGTTTAGTGGCAAGGGAAGCAAGTTTGACATAGCTGGGTCCAAATTCATCACCAGATTCATCATCACTACACTCGGATAGGTAGCATTCAGTTACCTCAGCATCTTTTGCCATAAGGCATGATGCAGAAGATGATGAGTCTGGTTCGAATGTCATCGCTTTGAGAGATTCCTTGAAGTCCTCAAACCAAGGATCATGACAGATTTGATGACCTACATAGACCTCAGAGAGACGGTCCCAGATGAGCTTCGCATGATCGAGATGCATGATATTCCTGAACTGATTTTGTGATAGACTGGAGCAGATGACATCCTTCGCCGTGAGGTTGAGAAGAGTGTACTTGCGAATGTCATCAGCTTCCGCCATCTTGCACAGATCGGTCAAACCAATCTCAGTGACAGTCCACAGCTCGTTGTTCATCGCCATGAGGCATTTCTTCATCATGGCCTTCCACTTGGGATACTCGTGACCGTCAAAGATGGGGCATGTCACTTTCGTCATACCTGCGGTCGACATAACTAAAACTCCAGGCGGTTAAACCAAAATCACACAGAACAAGGGAGTACCTTGCTCTGATACCAATTGAAAGTGTGTTATATCGACTAGAGGGGGGGTGAATAGGCGATTTTTATGAAATTCTTCACTGAGGAATTTGCCGGTGAGGAAATTCCTTAGCGAAGAACTACTAGCAGCAGAATAAGTACTCAAAAGTAAACATAACAGAATACAAGCATAGTCATCATGATGAAATGAAGACAGGCACAGAGTACAGGAAGCGTAATCACAGGATAACACAGGATGAAGACAAACAGACTGAAGAAATTAAACTGAGGAAATTGAGAAAGTCTTCAGTCAAAGTCTTCAAACACAGATATGAACAAACACACAACATAGTTATGAGGAAATGAAAGAGTTGAGGAAATAGAACCAGTAAGCTTGTTGAAGACAATGATTTGGTAGACCAGTTCCAACTGCTATCTCAGTTGTACGTCTGGTTGGAGCGGCTGAGTATTTAAACTCGAGGACACACAGTCCCGGACACCCAGTCCTGAACACGCAGCTCAGGACACCCAGTCCTCACCGTATTCTCCTTGAACTAAGGTCACACAGACCTCGTCCAATCACTCGTGGTAAGTCTTCAGGCGACTTCCAAACCTTCACAAACTTGGTCACTCGGCGATCCACAATTCTCTTGGATGCTCTAGACCATGACGCCTAACCGTCTGGAAGAAGCACAGTCTTCAAAGGTAACAAGCGTCGGATCCACTCAGGATCAATCTCTTCAGTGATGCTCAATCACTTGGGGTTTGTAGGTGTTTGGGTTTGGGGTTTTTGGTTTTTCCTCACTTGATGATTTTCGCTCAAAGTCCTCAGAGGATGGGTTGCTCTCAAATGACAAGTGTCAGTTTCTCTTGGAGCAGCCAACCAGCTAGTGGTTGTAGGGGGCGGCTATTTATAGCCTAGGGAGCAGCCCGACATGATAAGACATAAATGCCCTTCAATGATATGACCGTTAGGTGGATAGATATTTTGGGACAGCTGGCGCATAACATAGCAACGGTCGGAATTTTGAGTAGCAAAATCCTCAGGGCTATCATGTTCCTCACTGTGTAGGCAATCCGCACTGGCGAATTCCTAACTCCTCAGTCAGGACAAATTCCTCAGAGACCAGAAGAACTTCGTCTCTGTCACTGAAGAAATTGACTGAACTGTATGAGATTTCCAATGGCTCACTCGAAGGGATTGGTAGGTGTAGGATTTTGAGTTGAGCATCACATGGAAATTTTTCCTTAGTATTTCCTCGACCCCCTTTAACAGTACGGTGTTTCCTATGACTCAAGAAAGAGAAAAACAAAACTATGAAAACGAAAGTCTTCAAGCTTCATATTCCTCGCATGAATATCAAGTCTTCACGGACACACCAATTTCTTCACTTTCAAAGTCTTCATGAAAGTCTTCAGAAATACCAAAATCTTCAGTCGAAGATATTCATTTTTAGGGGTCGACTTTTCCTTTAAATATCAAACTCCTCATAGACTTATAGACCTGTGTACACTCACAAACGCATTAGTCCCTTAACCTATAAGTCTTCAATACACCAAAATCACTAAGGGGCACTAGATGCACTTACATGATGTATCGCGGGATTTGTTAATATAGTCAGGTCATATGGTGTTTTCCCCTCTCTATCTTGTTGTGATGAATTGAGTTTTTCCCTTTGAGATTTCTTTGTTATCAGATTGAATACTTTTATGGATTTGAGAACACTTGATATATGTCTTGCAATTGAATACTCGTGGTGACAATGGGGTATCATATTGATTCACTTGATATATGTTTTGGCACTCAACTCGCGGATTCCCGAGGTGACATTGGGGTAATCTATGCATAGGGCTTGATGCACGTTCTTGTCTTTGTTTCTTCGGTAGAAATCTTAGGGCACTCTTTGAAGTTCTTTGTGTTGGATTGAATATTATGAATCTAAATTTTCTTTGGTGTTATTTTAGTACGAACACTTGGTTAGATCGATCGGAAAGAATAGCTTCGTGTTATTTTAGTACGAACTCTAGGATAGATTGATCGGAAAGAATAGCTTTGAGGTGGTTTCGTACCCTAAAAACAATTCCGTCTTATGTTCTCCGCTAGATAGGAACTTTGGAGTGATTCTTCATTGCACGTTGAGGGACGGTTATATGATCCAATTATATTAGCACTGTTATGAGATTGCACTAGTGAAAGTGCGGACCCTAGGCCTTGTTTTTAAGCATTGCAATACCGTTTTTGTGCCCGTTTACTATTTGCTACCTTGCTGTTTTATTTAGTCAGATTATAAAAATATATTTCTACCATCAATATTACACTTTTATCACCATCTCTTCGCCGAACTAGTGCACCTATACAATTTGCCATTGTATTGGGTGTGTTGGGGACACTAGAGATTTCTTGTATTTGGTTGCAGGGTCATTTGACAGAGACCATCTTCATCCTATGCCTCTCACGGATTGATAAACCTTAGGTCATCTACTTGAGGGAAAATTGCTATTGTCCTACAAAACGCTGTGCTTGGAGGCCCAACACATGTCTACAAGAATAAAGTTGCGTAGTAGACATCACCCTGCAGGGAAGATTATCTATTCGAATAGTCGTGTCCACGGTAACGGACGCTCGGAGTTGTATCCTGATCTATTACAACTAGAATTGGATACTTGAGCTATGAGATGGATATGTTGGCTCCGAGATTGATTTCGTGTTTCTTGGAAGCATCGCACTTGAGTTGAGCAGCCTCTTGTTTCAGTGCCATATTGTAGAACTCATCATACTTCTTCGGCTCAAAAAGCACAAGAGCTAGCTGGAGATCTTCTCTGAGGCCACCTCTAAATTGATAAATCATGCTCTTCTCGTCAGGGACGTCTTGCTTGGCGAAACGGGCGAGCTTCTGGAAACATGATCTTGTATTGGTAAACAGACAAGCTGCCTTGCTTCAGGTTGCGGAACTCCTCACGCTTGCTCTCAACAACACTCTGAGGAATGTGGTGAGCTTTGAAGTCTTGACGGAATTCATCCCAGGTAATCACTCGACCTCCTCTGGAATCTTTGTATTGTTGATACCATTCTGCAGCTTGGTCTTTGAGTTGGAAGGAGGTAAACTTGACAAAGTCCTCAGGCCTGACGTTACTGCACTCGAAATGCTTGCAGATATCCACGAGCCAATCATCAACGTCTGTTGCCTCGACACAGTTACTGAAGGTCTTTGGCTGGTTTGCGAGAAACTGGTTGAGTGTAGCAAACTGATTCTGATTGTTGCCATGGCCTTGATTTGCTTGGGTGCGTTCTTGCAAGATTTGCATAAGCATCTGCGTGTTGGCGTTGGTAGCGGCCATCACAGCTTGCCGTGCCTCGGGAGGTGGAGGTGGTGGCGGCGGATCCTGATTCTGACCCTTTGCATGAGCCATCCTGAAGAGGGTGACATCCGTTAGCATCTTGACAGATATATATTCAAGCTGAATCAAAAGGATCGAAATTGCAACATATAGTCTTAACATTCGACCAAGAATGAACGAATGCATTCCAAGATAAATGGTCACACTTCCATAAATTGAGAAGCCACTTAGATAGAGGTAGATGAATAAAACAACAAGGTACGAACAAGAACAAATACTTGGTAAGGATTACCCAATCACAAACCAAATATCTGCGGAAGAAATACTAGAGCTACATGAATTCCCACCTATGAAACTCCCAAAATTCTCTCGGTTATACAATCAGGTGTTGGGGATACAGGGGAAGCATAATATCTCACCAAAGCTAGAAAATCCTACATCCAGCTGTATCCATCCTTCAATACATAACCAAGAAACCTTTGGAAATCATTTACCTCAACCTTCGAAAAGCATCCGTTATACGAGTTATGGCAATACCCCCGAACTCCCGCCCTAGTACTGGGTGGCGTCGAGGTTATCTCACCAACAACTACATAAAAGAGATTTTCGATGTCGACGAAACTCGGGTATTCCAGAATTGCAACGATAAAATTGTGACGACAACACTTTGGAGCTCAACTCCCGGGGACACTGCCACAACCCCTAAATGTCAGGAGGCACCAAGAACAATGTTCTCGTCACAAAACCATTGGAACGATTCCAAAATACCCGCGTGATCCTAAAAAAAATTAGTGAAATTTGAGAAGAGAAGAGTCAAAACTCTACGTCAGGATGCCTCACCAGAGCGACTACGGAACCAAAATAAAACAACCCCAAATGCACAATGTCCCCGATCGCCCCAACTGGGCACCACTACTGATCGTCAGGAAAGGAAACGTAGTATCGTCCTGAGTCCTCATCGAACTCCCACTTGAGCTCAGTCGAATCTCCTGGAGCGGAATCATCAGTCCCTGCATCTGGTTTTGAAGTAATCTGTGAGTCATGGGGACTTAGCAATCTCACACTCTCGCGATCAAGACTATTTAAGCTTATAGGTAGGGTAAAGGTATGAGGTGGAGCTGCAGCAAGCACTAGCATATATGGTGGCTAACATACGCAAAAGAGAGCGAGAAGAGAAGGCAAAGCACGTTCGAGAATCTATGATCAAGAAGTGATCCTAGAATACTTACGTTCAAGCATAACACGAGACCGTGTTCTCTTCCCGGACTCCGCTGAAAAGAGACCATCATGGCCACACACTCTGTTGATTCATTTTAATTAAGTTAAGTTTCAGGTTTTCTACAACCGGACATTAAAAAATTCCCATCTGCCCATAACCGTGGGCACGACTTTCGAAAGTTCAAAACCCTGCAGGGGTGTCCCAACTTAGCCCATCACAATCTCTCACGGTCAACGAAGGATATTCCTTCTCCCAAGACAATCCGATCAGACTCGGAATCCCGGTTACAAGACATCTCGACAATGGTAAAACTAAACCAGTAAAGCCACCCGAATGTGCTGACAAATCCCGATAGGAGCTACACATATCTCGTTCTCAGGGCACAACGGATGAGCCAGACGTCGGGTTGGCATAGACCCTGGTTGCCCAGGGGGCGCCGGACATCGCTCAGGTTGGACCAACACTCAGAGGAGCACTGGCCCGGGGGGGTTTAAAATAAAGATGACCCTTGAGTCCGCGGAACCCAAGGGAAAAACAGGCTAGGTGGCAAATGGTAAAACCAATGTTGGGCCTTGCTGGAGGAGTTTTCTTCAAGGCGAACTGTCAAGGGGTTCCCATTATAACCCAACCGTGTAAGGAACGCAAAATCAAGGAACATAACACCGGTATGACGGAAACTAGGGCGGCAAGAGTGGAACAGAACACCAGACATAAGGCCGAGCCTTCCACCCTTTACCAAGTATATAGATGCATTAAAGTAGACAAGATATAATAGTGATATCCCAACAATAAACATGTTCCAACAAGGAACAAACTCCAATCTTCACCTGCAACTAGCAACGCTATAAGAGGGGCTGAGCAAAGCGGTAACATAGCCAAACAACGGTTTGCTAGGACAAGGTGGGTTAGAGTTTTGACATGGCAATATGGGAGGCATGATAAGAAAGTGGTAGGTATCGTAGCATAGGCATAGCAATAGAGCGGGCATCTAGCAAGCAAAGATAGAAGTAATTTCGAGGGTATGATCATCTTGCCTGCAAAGTTCTCCGAGTTGACGTAAGCTTGATCCTCGTAAGCGTACTCAACGATTCCTTGTTCACGTACTCGTCTCCCGGCTCTACCCAAAGCAAGAACACAAGCAAAGGGAAACACAATCAACCACGTGCAATGCACAAGCAACATGATGCAAAACATGGCATGATATGCGAGACGTGATATGCAATGCATATGCATGCTTCGGAAAGGAAAGATTGAATCAGGCCTCAACTAGGAAAACCAAGAGTGCCGCTGGAAAGATGAGTTGATTTCGGTCAAAATCGATATAAAGATCTCCGGAATCGGATGCACGGTTTGCAAATGGCAAGCAAAACAGATATGGCATCGGTCTGCGATTAACAGCATGAGGCCATCTAAATGCATCAAAAACAACAAGCTACTGCACTCTAACATAACAACAAAATACATGGCAGGGAACCACTCGCGATGCTTGACAAAAGATGAACACTGAGCTACGGCTAATTCATTCAATAGCGGGTTCAAACAAGCATGGCAAAAGTGCAAAAGATATCAGGTTACAGACTTAGTGAAAATAACATGTCAGGGATTTAACATCAGGAAGCAATGTTTAGAGCACGATAACAACATGCTACAGGAACATATCATGGCAAAGCAAAGTATGGCATGAAGCTACTCAAAGCATACAACAAAAGTCCCTTACTGACCATAAACCAAAAGGGATCAGAAAATACAATGGCAACCATGTGAACATAGCAACTTACATTAACAGATTCAGACTTAGCAGAAAACTGGAACATGGCAAAACAGATATTAAGTAGGCATGTTTACGAGCTCGATGCACCCACCACAAGGCATTGCATGATAAACTAAGCATACACCCAGCAAGTAGACATGGCATAGAAGCTAAACATGGCAAGAACAACAACATAGCATGCATGGATCAACTACAACAACCTCGGCAAAAATGCTTAACACGTAAACATTCTGCCAGGAACATTTTATAGCAAAAGTAGAGCTCGATTGAGTCAAGCTAGGGTGCTCCATAATTGCAAACAAAGACATGGATGGATAGAGCACAACAATATCTACAAAACATCCTTACTGGTCATGCTCAAAAGAGGCATGGATCACTCTGTAGCAACATGAATACATGGCATAAAAATATTATCAGGGAAAAGACTTAGAAGATTTCTAAGTCCCTGAAATCAGCAACATGACGAGAGCTACTTTGCATGCTTGTTCTAGTCACCACATAGATCACAAAAATACATGGCATACACCCCTATAAAGATGGTACGGCATACTTCAAAATACATGTAGGGCTCAAGTTCATAGGAGGCACACATTAATCATGGCAAAAATGACAAATGTCCAATTACTAATAAGAATCTAAAACTAACAATGCATAGCACTCTTGCAACAGCATTTAGGGCATCAAGATGAGCTCGAATATGGTGCAATGGAATGAAATGAAGTACTCGTCGAGACAAACAATTTGATATGCTACACGCCCAAAACGGAGCCACGGTTGCAGAGTTATGACATGATGAAAATATGCAAAAATTACTGAAACGGGGCAAAATTAGGTCAACCATTAGGGTTTCTAGATCTGGATCCGGATGGGGGTTACTGTAGCGGCACGGAAAACGAGGATCGTCGGAGTTGAAGCCGAGGTGGCCGGAGCGATGCGAAGGCTTGCCGGGGAGGAGGAGGCCGGCCGGTCGGAGCAGGACCCGAGGGCGGCGAGGGGAGCGGGGCGATTGCCGGCGTCGACGGCGACCGGCGAGGTCGCCCGCGGTTGCTGGCGGTGAACGGCGGCGACTGGCGATGGCGGGCGGCGGCCGGAGCGGAGGCTCGCCGGCGCGGGGGAGGAGACGGGGCGGCGCGGTCGGGCGAGGCGCAGGGCGGCGGCGCGGGGCGCGGCCCAGAGCGGCCCGAGGGCGGGCCCGGCGGCACGGTGAAGTGGGCGCGGTCGGTGGCGAATGGGACGCTGCCACGTGGCGGCGGCGGTCGGAGCGGACGTGTCCGTCGGTGAGAGGAATTGTCTGGCGGCGGAGAGGGAAAATGGTTAGGGTTCATCCGCGAGATTTTGGAGGGGGTCCTATATATATAGGTAGAGGGAGCTAGGAGGCTCCAAATTGAGCATGGTTTGCGGACACGCGATCGTGATCAAACGACCTAGATGATGGAGGGAGTTTAGGTGGGTTTTGGGCCACTTTGGGAGGTGTTGGGCTGCAACACACACGAGGCATTTACGGTCCCTCGGTTAACCGTTGGAGTATCAAACGAAGTTCAAATGGCACGAAACTTGACAGACGGTCTACCGTTAGTAAACCAAGGCCGCTTGGCAAGTCTCGGTCCAATCCGAGAACTTTTAATACCCGCACACGAAAAAAGGTAGAAAGGGACACCGGAGGACATAGGAGCGCTGGAATGCAAAACGGACAACGGGAAAAATGCTCGGATGCATGAGATGAACATGTATGCAAATGCGATGCACATGATAACATGATATGAGATGATGACAAAGACAAAAGCAACACGAAGACAAAAACCCGACAACGAGGAAATAACATAACTTAGTGTCGAAAATGGCAAGAGTTGGAATACAAATATGGCAGGTTACATACGGGGTGTTACAATGCGTCGGGACAACTGTGGCTACTTCCTTGGTCATAACCATAAGCTCTTCATCTGAGCTAGAATTAATCAGTGAGATGATGCGGAACAGAAGATTCTTCGAGATATAGTGCTTCCAATAGTTCTTTCATAACGTGAATCGAGACTTTATCAGGACATTTGTGACCCGTGCCCATGGGTCACCACATGTGAAACAGAGATTCTTTGACTTGCTTATGCACGCATCGCTCCACGTTTTTTGGACATCTTGCGGAAATTGTCAGAAATTGCTGGAGCCTTCGCCTTGTTAGCATATGTAATATGTTTGGAGGAAGAGTGAGGTGAATGCTTGAGAGATGCCTGAAGCTTGTAGTTCTCCAACTTCGCTTCCTACAAAAGAGCAAAACAACTAGTAGTATCGACATCTTCTCGACGATGCAAAACAACTGCTATACAAATTTCGGGATGCAATCCTGCAATGTAACGCTCGACGAACAACACCTCATGAGTATTAGGATCCACCAACAAAATTTGATGGTGAAGGGTTTCGAATTTGCTGCTATACTCGCCGTGGTTGCAGCATCCCTGCGTCACCCCACCTCCTCTCATCGCCGTCGTCGATACGCACCACCATGCTCCCCGGCATAAAAATTCCCAGCCAAAAAAAACTCCATTGTTTGTTGGCAGCAGCAAAAAAATGTGCTGGTTCCAGTAAAATTTATCCCCAATTCTAGCATAAATACGTTAGATGGCTTATTCTCTCTCTTTGATCTTCAATACCATGTTCTCCTCGATGTTCTTGGAGTTCTATCTGATGTAATCTTCTTTCGCGGTGTGTTTGTTGGGATCCGATGAATTATGGGTTTATGATCTGAATATCCATGAGAATTAATTGAGTCTTTTCTGAACTTTATTATGCATGATTGTTATAGCTTTATATTTCTCCCCGATCTATGCGTTTGGTTTGGCCAACTAGATTGATTTATTTTGCAATGAGGGGGGGGGTGCTTTGTGATGGGTTCGATCCTGCATTGCTCTATATCCCCGTGACCGAAGGGGACAAGACACGTATTTGCATTGTTGTCATTAAGATTAAAACGATGCGGTTTATTCATATTGATTGAGTTTACTTTGTCTACATTATGTCATCTTGCTTAAGGCGTTACTCCGTTTTTTCATGAACTTAATACCGTAGGTGCATGTTGGATGGCGGTCGATTGGTGGAGTAATAGTAGTAGACGCAGACAGGAGTCGGTCTACTTGTCTCGGACATGATGCCTATATACATGACCATTGTTTTGGATATCGTCATAACTATGCGTTTTTCTATCAGTTGTCCAACAGTAATTTGTTCACCCACCATATGCTATGTGTTTGAAAGAGAAGACTCTAGTGAAAACTATAACCCCCGGGTCTACCTTAATCATATTACCAAAACCTAAATTCCTTTGCTACAATTTTACTTATTTTATTTTATTTGCAATTTATCCATCTACATATACAAGATTTGATCCTTGCAAGTAACAAGTTCAAGGGATTGACAACCCTCTTGCCCGCGTTGGGTGCACATATTTGCTTTTGTGTGTGCATGTGATGTTCACGAGGCTTTGCATGATTCTCCTATTGATTCGATAAACCTTGGTTCTCATTGAGGAAAATACTTATCTCTATTGTACTATATCTCCCTTTCTCTTCGGGAAAAATCTCAATGCAGCTCACAAGTAGCAGAAAGAATTTCTAGCGTCGTTGCTGGGGAGACATTATCAAAACCTATCAAGTACCCATACACAAACTATCATCTACTTGTTCTGCTTTTTATTTGCCTTCGCCTCTCGTTTTCATCTCCCCCCACTTCTTATAAAAATTAAAAAAAAAACAAAAAATATTTGCTTTGTTAGTTTGCTCGTTCACTTGCTTTGCTTGAGGTTGCTATCATGTCTGAATTTGTTATCGTTAAGAGTGAAAGTAAGGATAGTAAAACTCCTAAGATGGAGACTCCCGTAAATTTGGATACTAAAACTTTTGTGACGGAGAGTGGGAATATTATAGAAAAACATGTTATTGAAGAGTTCTTTACTTGTACGGGAACATTGGTATGTAATGATATTCCTATTCTTAAAAGAACCAATAGTTATGCCTAAGCTATTTCTGCACTCATCATTAAACTTAAAAAAAGATTCATGCGTACTCATCCTACTCTGCAAAGATTGTTTTTTGAGTTACTTGTCATAAACAATCCTAGGGCTAAAAAGATAACCGCTCTTATTCTCATGAATGAATTTGATTATATAGTGCGAGAAGCTAGAGAAATCTATGACTTTTATAATGTGAATTATGAATGTCCTATGATAGATGAAATTTTATATGATAGAGATTTTATGAGGAGATATATGTCTTGTGATCCTCATACTTTTGTGGAAAATGCTAAAAAGAAAGTTCCCCCTTTTTACATCTAATCCAACAAGTGTTTAATGGATCAATTTTCTTGGATTGTAAAAGGGAATAAAGAGGGTTTTAAAGAAGATTGTCTTGAAAATGCTAAGATCCTAATAGATGATGAATTCACCATTACTTATGAAAAGTCTCTTGATAACCATGTTTCCCAAGACGTTAAAACTGATAATGTGTCAATTACTAAGGATAACCCGTTCCGCCATTTGAGTTCTCCTAATAGAATCTAATAGGAAGACTAATGCGGCGGCGCGTGGAGACCGTGGAGGCAAGGACAACCACGTCGGAGTGGATGCGGTCGAGCGAGGGAGAGAGAGAGAGAGGGGGGGGGGTCTCTTGAGAAGTACCGTTGGTCGAGTAAATATAAGTGGCTAAAATGCGATGAGTAAAAATTATACTCCTCTAAGGATTTTGAGAGATCGGCTAGCTCAGACATAACCCTTTAAAGACAAATAGAACAGAGATCGGTTAGAGATGCTTTTATTTGAGAAAAATGTTGAATACTCCCTCTGTTTTTACTGAATTAGAAGAAAAGAGAAACAGAACAGGATGTGGATCAGTGGATGTGGTGGAAGAAGGTTCAGCCAGCGGTTAAAGGGGAGTGGAAGCAGCCGAGGGCGAGCTGAGTATAAAAGCGGCGGCGAGAAAGGAAAGCCATATAATTCCCACCCAAAGCAAAGCAAAATATTCCCATCCCACCGGCACCGCCGCCTCCTCCCCAAGTCAAGCCCCATCGTCTCTCCAGTGTTCACTGGTCAGTTTTCTCATCCTCCTCTCGATCGCACAGCTGCCGACCACAACGATTCCTCTTGTTGGGTCTGAGTCCTTAGTCGATTCACCGGCCGGCTCTGCTTCCCGTCCCCAAGGAAGGAAGTTATGCGTTGCGGTTCGGGATGGGATAGGTCTCGTCGCCGGTTTAATTTTTGTTTGCATTTTTTGTTCTTGGACTTACCGCTAGGCTGCTCAATTAGTCGTTCCATAATTCTGAGTTGGGGCGGGGATTTTTAACTGCTCCAAATAGGATAACATCATGTTTCCCTTTTCCTCCTCTGAACACAGATATTTTTTAAACTCTTGTCGGCCCGGTTTTACTCATAAACAGGGCCATTACATTTTATTTTCTTTATATGAAACGCTTGCCGTTTCAAGGTTCTACAAGTGAGATTTTTTTTGTGTATGCAACAGATCTGAAGTCGCAATTGTTATGTTCACGCATATGGGGGAGCCATGTTCAATGCAGTTAGTTACTTGCACAGACAGTAATTTTTAACTTGACTAGAAGTAGAATCTCATAGCAGCACTAGCACATCCATGTTTTTTCTTGAAGCATATCCGTGGTTATTAGTTAATGAACACGCTACTACAACAAACTTCTCTGGGATTGTGTTTCAGATGTTGCATTCTCAGTTTGGCAACCGGTAGCCAATGGTTGAACAGCAAGGTTCAGTTTAAGTTATTTTATTCTATGATGGCCTTCAACTTTAGTTCCCTGTCCTTTTTTTCTCTTGTTGCAAAATTTCATTTGGACCTGTCAATCAGTGAAGAGGCATTTTGCTTGATTAATAACTTGGCATTGATCAAAGTTATGTAGCTGAAGAGCTCATACATCTTGAGATTAAGTGTACCTCTCCATTCTTAGGTTATCTTGAAAGGACAGAGAAACCATACAGACTAGACTACCATGTCAGGAGGATCGGATGTATCTTCACCATCATCAGGACGAATTAGCACGAGTTCTTTGTCAGACTTGAAGGACTTGGATCTTTCTTCAGAGTCTGGCTGCTTGTCCATTGTTGTACTAGGTGCTTCTGGGGACCTTGCTAAAAAGAAAACTTTTCCAGCACTCTTCAACCTTTTTCAACAGGTAATCCATCATAACTTTGCAATAGTTGCCCTTCAAACGGGATAAACTAGTGCACAAGGTAATCTATCTTGAGTTAGTTAACTTGCACCCAAATGTAAACCGTACATGACTATATTAAAGAAATAATTGAACATCATTGTATAATGTACTTCATGTCATGTACATAATGTCTTCCCAGCTTGGCACATATTGGCTGAATATTGCTCTCTGATAAGACAGGGATTTATACAATCTGGAGAAGTCCATATATTTGGGTATGCAAGATCAGATATGTCTGACGACGGGTTAAGAGAACGCATTCGTGGGTAAGATCCACATTCCTGGAGTTAATATAATAATTTTGTGTACAAATAAATTGGTGCGATTTGTATGAGGATGGTGTTTCCTCCATTTTTATATATGATGAAAGTGCTGTTCCAAAAAAAAATGCGTTTTGATGTCATCCTTGTATTGTTACAGATATCTCAAAGGAGCTTCAGATGAACATCTTTCACAATTTTTGCAATTAGTGAGTTGCTGATATTATGCATAGCTCGTGTGGTATTTCACTTATATAACCATGAAGAGTTTTCCTTGCAGATTAAGTATGTTAGTGGTTCATATGATAGTGGGGAAGGATTTGAATTGCTAAACAAGACAATCTCTGAGAATGAAACATCAGAGAACAACCAACCAGGAAACTCCCGAAGACTATTTTATTTGGCATTACCTCCTTCAGTGTACCCCTCAGTATGCAAAATGATAAGATCATATTGCATGACTCCATGTGAGTTACTCCCTCCGTTCCTAAATATTTGTCTTTCTAGACATTTCGAATGACTACTACATACGGATGTATGTAGACATATTTTAGAGTGTAGATTCACTCATTTTGCTCCGTATGTAGTCACTTGTTGAAATGCCTAGAAAGACAAGTATTTAGGAACGGAGGGAGTACTTTTAAATGAAAAAAAGCTGACCCCTTCAAAGTACTGAAAAAATATATGTATATGATTTATTTGGATGTGTTAATTAAGTATTTTTAGATCCATGCTCTTTACTTGTGGTAACCACTGTGTTCTACTTTCAGCCTCTCACACTGGTTGGACAAGGGTTATTGTTGAAAAGCCCTTCGGAAAGGATTTAGACTCTGCTGAGGAATTGAGTGCCCAACTTGGAGAGCTTTTCGATGAAGAACAACTATATAGAATTGACCACTATTTAGGAAAGGAGTTGGTCCAAAACTTGGTAATTTGTGTGTTATTGGTTAGCTGTGTATCTTTTTCTGCTTTTGTAAATGTTTTCCATGCTATCAACTTGTCATATATTTGCAGCTCGTGCTTCGCTTTGCAAACCGCTTTTTTCTGCCCCTCTGGAATCGTGATAACATAGATAACGTACAGGTAATATGCAATCTTAGGTTGTTAGGACACTTCCATTTGCCGTGCTTCTTGGTATATTTTGTTTATATCTATATAATATCATACATCTTCCTTTGCTGTTTGTCTAAAACTAAATAAGTTCATGTTCGAATAGTTGGAGCATTTCATTTTGATAATGGTCACAACAGTATGTGCTTGCATGTAATAAACCTATCTTGCAGATTGTATTCCGGGAGGACTTCGGAACTGATGGACGTGGAGGATATTTTGATCAATATGGGTATGTTGTAAATTTAACTTTTCCAAGGAAGTTCTTATGCTGAGTGCATTTTATTTCAAGCACATATACTTTAAGCTGAAACTATGATGCAAAGTATCTCTTCTATATATTGTAAATTTTAATGGTGCACAATGTCACAATAAATATATTTTTCATGTACAGCTCTGCATTTCATAAGCTCGAGTTGCGCATTTCTTTCTTTAAACAGAAGGCTCACATGAGATTGGCTTTAAATTAATAAAGGCCCACACAGCCAACGGCACATTTCTTTTACAGAACACCAATATTTTCGGAACTCAAAGTCCATTCAGGTGCATTAGTCTGGCATATTTGTTAACAGATGCAAGACAAAACCTTGCTGGATCTAGTGTTTATATTATGTATTGGTATTCCTGTTGTAGCAAATTGAATATCTGACCTCAAATTTGTTGCTACAGTATCATTCGGGATATCATTCAGAACCATTTGCTGCAGGTAAATTGTCCTTATATGAATCTATAGTAGCAATTATTTACTGTGGGAATGTCTCTCACAGTCATTCAGATTGATTAGCACTCTATGGCATCACAGTTTTCATATTAATTTTTTTTAGCAGGGGGAGTAGCTACCTGTCATGCGTTAGAATTCCTCGAAAGAGAATACTGTTTTTTTTTCAGGAATTTAGAGCTCTGCTTAGTGACTATCAATCTCATTTGCAGGTCTTTTGTTTGGTAGCCATGGAAAAGCCTGTCTCTCTTAGTCCTGAGCACATAAGAGATGAGAAAGTCAAGGTTCTTGCATCTCCTTAAATCATACTATACTCCATATTATATCCTGCTTAATAGAAAATCTACCTTTGGACTTTTGGTGTGATACCTAAGTATGAACTCCTTGTTTCTATTTCTTAGAAGTAAATTCATCTTACACTGTCAGGTTCTGCAATCAGTGAGCTGTATAAACCATGACGAGGTAGTCCTTGGGCAATATGATGGCTACAAGGATGATCCGACAGTGCCAAATGAATCCAACACGCCTACTTTTGCGTCCGTTGTACTGAGGGTACACAATGAGAGATGGGATGGTATATTTTACTTCTTCCATGATTGGTTATTTATTTTAAAGCTCAAAAACCACATCAAGTATATTTCTTAACCCAGTATCCACATTTTTTTCCATCTGAACTGTCTGTCTTTTTGCGACAAAAGAGTCTTACGACATTATCAGTCCTGCATCACATTCCTGAAATATTTGCGATGTGGTTTCTTGTTAGGATTCGAAGATTTCGTCTAATACACCTTTCAGTTTTGTAGTTAAAAAATGAAACTACATTATAAACTACTTGGGAATTTTCAGATCCCCGTATTTATCTTTCAGTACTGACATTTGAATAATTGTGCTGTAGGAGTTCCTTTCGTCCTTAAGGCTGGTAAAGCACTAAGCTCTAAGAAAGCAGAGATACGTGTGCAGTTCAAGGATGCTCCGGGCGATATTTTTAGATGTATGTACTGATGCTTTTCTCCTTCCAAATGTGCCATCATCAAGCTTGGTCTTGCAAAAGCCATGCATACTAAAGAGAATACTTCAACTCCCCACTATAAATCTGTGCAATGTAGAACATGCCCAATGTGTTGATATGAAGAGTACTTGCTTAAAACGTGTAATGACGTGATACTCGTAAAATGAGCACAGAACCTAGAGAAGTTGCCACAATATATAAACATGGGATGAGTTGCTACATGGTAGGCCACTAAATTCAAGTAAGTCGAGTACTTTCAGTATGACCTTACTGATTTGTATAATCATTGTTTCTTTGACATGGGTTAACCCTGCTTATGCCTGTTTAGTACTGACGAGAATTGATCATCTTCTCATGAGTAAAAGAGCTCAAGAAATGCTTCATAATGTTGAATTTTGTTTCTTTAGAACTGTTAGGGATAATCTGTCATTTTAACTTTATCATTTGCGCAAATGATAAAGTTAAACCCCTTGGTAATATTAAGCCTCAACTAAAATGGTGCGAAATCATCTCCGCTACTGTTGATTGTTATGAACCTGTTTGTCTCAAAATATTATCTTATTCTCTTGTTAGCACCGAAGTTGAATTTTTCTTCTATTGAATCAAAATAGCTCTGTGTTTGTTGCTATTTACCTTTGTACAGGCAAGAAACAAGGAAGAAATGAATTTGTCATACGCCTGCAGCCATCGGAAGCCATGTATATGAAATTAACTGTATGTACAACTACTTGTCTAAAATTGAGAACTAGATACAGTAGCTATCGACTGATATTTGTCGACACAAACTTGATGACTTTGGGCAGGTAAAGAAACCAGGGCTCGAAATGGCAACAGAACAGAGCGAACTGGATTTATCCTACGGGCTACGGTACCAAGATGTAAAAATCCCAGAAGCGTACGAGCGTCTTATCTTGGACACGTATGTGCCGTCCATCCTTCATCTTCTGCTAAATTCTTTGTCAACACATTCAATTCTCTGCACGCCGCATGCCCTTTACCCATCAATATATAACCTGAAAAATTCTCACCTTACGTCTGAAAGAACAAACATTCTTCCTCTGAATCTACTCACCGATACCTCTATGTATGTCTTGGCAGGATAAGAGGTGACCAGCAGCACTTTGTTCGCCGAGATGAGCTCAAGGTCTGTACACCATAGCATTTATGTATATCCGTGCTTCTTTTGCGGTGAATTTCTGTTGGGAACGTGACACTGTTTCAACAGGCTGCCTGGGAGATCTTCACTCCTTTGTTGCACGACATCGATGCTGGCAGGCTCAAGGCTCTGCCATACCAACCGGGAACCCGGGGTCCTCCGGAGGCCGATGAGTTGAGCAAGAGGATGGGGTACGTGCCGACTCTTGGCTATGTTTGGGCACCACCAACCCTTGCAAAGTTTTAGCCGCTACCAAGTGCCTGTTAAGAACAGGAGCGTTCTGGGTTTACAGAGAATTACGTACTTCAGAGGGAAATTACTTGCTCTGTGTGTTATATATATTTTTTATTTTATTTTTGCGAGACTGTGTGTTATATACGGAAGATCATTTGTAATAAGCAAGTCTGTGCTTTTCGAAACAGTGTACCATTTTACGATTATAAATAAATGATACTACCATCTTGTTAAGTTTACACTTTCCGCTCAGCAAGACTGATAATAAAAAAACTAATTCACCATGGAAGAACCTTGCAAACCTAGCAAGCGTCAGTTGATTTTTACTTTATTTTCTATTTTTTACGAAAAAAGACCCGGGTCTATTATAGAGAAATTTGCCATTTGGATTATATTATTGGTTGTATCTCCCTTCGTTCAGGATGTGCTCCTAAAAAACTCAAATTTGGATTATATTACTACTCCCTTCATTCTAAAGTTTTTGTCTTAAATTTGTCTAAATATGAATATATCAAGTCACGTTTTAGTATTGAATACATTCATATCTAATTAATTTAAGACAAAAATTTTAGGACGAAGGAAGTATTAAGGAACCTAAAGACTTAAGGAACCTAAAGACGCACATAAATGACCCTAAACGAAGGGAGATACAAGCAACACCACATGACTCAAAATTCTTGTCAAAGCCGCAACTAAACTCGTCGTCGTTGCACCACCATTGCTCTTGCCGGCAATGGTAACATCAAGAAATTTAGCCACCGATGCAGACTTGTTTTTATTTTTGAATTTTCATCGGGGGAAGAAGAAATCCTCCCCACCTGAATTATATTCATTTGTTGCCTATAGACTTTGCATCCTAATACAAGATAGGATTCAAGTGAACCAGAAGTACAGGGGGCACAGGAAAGAGAAATAAAGCAAAAACACAAACAACACATGGCGAGGAGGGACACAACACAACAGAGGGGCACCACGGGGGCTCGAACTGCAGCTGCGAGCCGAGACTAAACCATGACACTGCACCATCGACGCCATCAAAAAGCACCGGGCAACTAAGACTGCACAACACCGCGACACCACCTGTGTCATGGGGTACATTCGAACGGTCACGCCGGGCCGAGACGACGCCACGACACCTGTGTGCCACCGGCATAGTCGGAGGGCATCGCCAGGCATAGAACGCCACAGAGCACACACAAAACATCACAACAAGGGGCACCACGGGCGCTCAAACTGCAGCTACGAGCCGAGACTAAACCATAACACTGTGCCGTCGACGCAATCGAAAAGCACCGGGCAACCAAGACTGCACAACGTCGCGACACCACCTGTGTCATGGGGTACATTCGAATGGTCACACCGGGCCGAGACGACGCCACATCACCTGTGTGCCACCGGCGTAGTCGAAGGGCATCACCAAGCATAGAACTCCGCAAAGCACACCCAAAACATCACAAGACCGGGGATGAAGACAACGCCATCAAGATGGAAACGACGGGAAGCGTCGTCGCTGTCTCGGCCAGCAGAAGGCTTGACCAAGGATTTCTCCCCATCCCCGGTCACGTCTGCCACGCGACAAGTCATAGAGCAACCGCCAATAGCGTCGGGTAGCACTGAAATGGCGGCCCCAGATCCAGGTGAATCCAACCGGTGGAGCGACGCCGGCAGGCACCCTTGACGACGAGGGCACCAGTGAGGACCACCGGTGCGGCGCCCCCAGCGGAAAAGCCACGAACAGCGGCAGCCCATAGGGGGGAACTGGGAGGTGGAGGGCTCCAGAGCCACAGGAGCCACGACGCCACCTTCGTTGGCGAGCACGCGTAGAAGCACCACGACGACGGAGCAGGGGGCGGTGGAGGTGGGAGACGTGGCGGCAGATCAGCAGTCGGCGACGGCAAGCGGATGAGGGCGGAAGGCGGCGGAGCCCGACGCAAGGATGCAGAGCAGGGGACGGGGTGCAGCGCCCGAAGCAGCATAAACGGCGGATGGGACCTCCGCCGAGGCAGCCACGAGGACCGGCCCCCACAGCCGCCCGAGGGCGCTAGGAGCCCACAGACAACGGCGCACCAACCGGATCTGAAGGGATGGCGACGACCGACACCAAGGGAACGACCAAAAGGAAGCTCGAGCCCATATCTGGCAGCGCTTGACGCGGAAGAGGGCAGGCATCAGGGGCAGCACGTGCGCGGGACGGATCCCGCCGGCGACAGCCGTCGCCGGGCTTTGCCGGACGTCGTATTTGCCGCGGCCGGCGGGGGACGGTGGCTGGTGGAGGGGATGTGCCGGTGGCTGACGGGGTGCCCGCCCGAGTCGCCTCGGAGAGACGATGCGGGGGGGGGGGGGGGGGGGGGGGGGGGAGGGGGTCCGTTGCAGACTTGTAGATGATCAAATCTCACTGAATCGCGAAAATACTAAACCGTCGTGTATGATGCAGATTGGCAATTGCGCCAAGCATATCTGCTGAGGGGAGCACCTCGATCTAGGTAGGCAAGCACACCAATATTGCTAGACCAGGCCATCACCTTGCTCATAAAGATCAAAACAGAAGGGATTGTTGAAGAAGACGGCCATCACCTTGTTCACAAAGATTTGAAAAGGAATTGATGAAGAAAATGATGGCGCTGCCCGCAATGCCTATGAAGCCACGCCAACTTGACACAAAGAACCAAGCGCCTCGTCCATGAATAAGGCTACTTATAATGGGTAGTATCATAAGTTAGTATCATGCATATGATACTAGTGTGTGATACTATCTCCTTAATGCATAGTATCATGTACTAGTATCATAGATGACTTTATTTATTGCCATGCATGACACATAGTAGCATTGCATTTATTATGATACGGTATCATGATATGATACTCAACAATCTCTTTCTTCATTTAATGCTATGCCACATCATCAAAATTGCCTACTTGGCATGCATGATACTACCTATGATACTCCCATTACGACCAGCCTAACAGCAGAGAGAAAAAACTGTCAGACTCCTCAGCAACACCGGACCAATAGCCACCGAGGCCGGATTGGAGCCGGAGATATTTTATTCGAGACAACACCCCCATCACCGCAAGTGCAATGTTGTTGCGAATGGTAGAACTCTTTCTCCCATTGAACAGCTTATCGAAGTACTCCCGCCATCTATGCTTAATCTCTCCGTCCTTCACCAGGAGTTGGTCTGCTCCGTCCTTGATGCATTCGACTTGGCCAATTGCTACCTCTTGAGCACTGCGTTGGTTTTCCCTTGAAGAGGAAAGGGTGATGCAGCAAAGTAGCGTAAGTATTTCCTTCAGTTTTTGAGAACCAATGTATCAATCTAGTAGGAGGCCACACGCAAGTCCCTCGTACCTACACAAACAAATAAGAACCTCGCAACCAACACGATAAATGGGTTGTCAATCCCTTCACGGTCACTTACGAGAGTGAAATCTGATAGAGATAATAATGATAAGATAAATATTTTTAGTATTTTTATAATATAGATTGAAAGTAAAGATTGCAAAATAAAATAGATTGGAAACTTATATGATGGAAAATAGACCCGAGGGCCATAGGTATCATCAGTGGCTTCTCTCAAGATAGCATAAGTATTACGGTGGGTGAATGATACGTCTCCGTCGTATCTATAATTTTTGATTGTTCCATACCAATATTCTACAACTTTCATATACTTTTGACAACTTTTTATACTATTTTTGGGACTAACATATTGATTCAGTGCCCAGTGCCAATTCCTATTTGTTGCATATTTTTTGTTTCGCAGAATATCCATATCAAACGGAGTCCAAACGGGATAAAACCTGACGGAGATTTTTTTTGGAATAGATATGATTTTTGGGAAGAAAAATCCACGCGAGACGGTGCCCGAGGTGGCCACGAGGCAGGGGGCGCGCCTGCCCCCTGGGCGCGCCCCTGACCCTCGTGGGCCACCCGTAAGGCGGTTGATGCCCTTCTTTCGCCGCAAGAAAGCTAATATCCGGATAGAGATCGTGTTAAAATTTCAGCCCAATCGGAGTTACGGATCTCTGGGAATATAAGAAACGGTGAAAGGGAAGAATCTGGTAGCGCAGAACAGAGAGAAACAGAGAGAGACAGATCCAATCTCGGAGGGGCTCTCGCCCCTCCTGTGCCATGGAGGCCATGGACCAGAGGGGAAACCCTTCTCCCATCTAGGAAGGAGGTCAAGGAAGAAGAATAAGGAGGGGGCTCTCTCCCCCTCGCTTCCGGTGACACCGGAGTGCCACCGGGGCCATCATCATCACCGCGATCTACACCAACACCTTTGCCATCTTCACCAACATCTCCATCACCTTTCCCCCTCTATATACAGCAGTCCAGTCTCCCGCAACCCGCTGTACCCTCTACTTGAACATGGTGCTTTATGCTTCATATTATTATCCAATGATGTGTTGCCATCCTATGATGTTTGAGTAGATTTTCGTTGTCCTATCGGTGGTTGATGAATTGCTATGATTGATTTAATTTGCTTGTGCTTATGTTGTTGTCCTTTGGTGCCCATCATATGATTGCGCGCGTGGCTCACACCCTAGGGTTAGTTGTATGTTGATAGGACTATGTATTGGAGGGCAAGAGTGACAGAAGTTTCAACCTAGCATAGAAATTGATGCATACGGGATTGAAGGGGGGCCAATATACATTAATGCTATGGTTGGGTTTTACATTAATGAACATTAGTAGTTGCGGATGCTTGCTAATTGTTCCGATCATAAGTGCATAGAATTCCAAGTTAGGGATGACATGCTAGCAGTGGCCTCTCCCACATAATACTTGTTATCGGTCTAGTAAAGTAGTCAATTGCTTAGGGACAATTTCACAACTCCTACCACCGCTTTTCCACACTCGCTATATTTACTTTATTGTTTCTTTATCTAAACAACCCCTAGTTTTTATTTACGTAATCTTTATTATCTTGCAAACCTATCCAAAAACACCTACAAAGTACTTCTAGTTTCATACTTATTCTAAGTAAAGCGAACATCAAGCGTGCGTAGAGTTGTATCGGTGGTCGATAGAACTTGAGAGAATATTTGTTCTGCCTTTAGCTCCTCGTTGGGTTCTACACTCTTAATTATCGAAAACTGTTGCAATCCCCTATACTTGTGGGTTATCAAGACCTTTTTCTGGCGCCGTTGCCGGGGAGCAATAGCGTGGGGTGAATATTCTCGTGTGTGCTTCTTTGCTTTATCACTAAGTAATTTTTATTTGCTCTTCTTAGTTGTTCTTTATCTTTAGTTATGTATATGGAACACGAAATACCAAAAAATTAGGTGTACTTGCTACTCATGGAGATGGGGAACCTCCTAAAACCCTCGATGTTGGTTATGTGAAAAATATTATGTACTACTTTAATAATCCTGAGAAAACCCCATTCAATTATGTAATGGGAGTAGCGTTGGATCAACGTGAATACTTTAGGGATTACCGCTTGACACAAAAAGGGAAACTATTATGGGATCAAATTCATATATTGAATTGGTATGCTAGGCAACTATGCTTGAGATATGATTATACTTGTTGCTCTAAGGTGAAGGCTCCACACCTTCTCTTTTCATGTGAATTTAATGATAATGAAACCTTAGCTTCTTATGCTAAGGATTACTATGATGTGGAACAAATAGAAGAATTTGTTGCTTTTAAGGGTGCTTATGAAATTGAATCTTTGTTTGAAAAGCATGAAGCTTATGATGATGATGTTTATAGGCCTGAAAATTTAGCTATCTTAAAATATTGCTATGATAATTATGAATATAATTCCTATATTAATGCGCTTATTGAGAAAGTCTCCGCTGTCCAAGAAGAGACTAATATTTTGCAGGAGTCTATGGAAGAATAAATTGATGAAACTGTGAGCTCATTGGATGAAAAAGATGAGGAGGAAAGTGAAGAACAAAAGGAGGAAGAGAGGATTAGCTACCTGTGCCTACCTTCTAATGAGAGTAACTCTTCAACTCATACATTGTTTAATTTCCTTCGTTCTTACCGAAGGATGATTGCTATGATGATTGTTATGATCCCGTTGATTCTTTTGAAATATCCCTTTTTGATGATGCTTGCTATGCTTGTGGCCAAGATGCCAATATGAATTATGCTTATGGAGATGAACTTGCTATAGTTCCTTATGTTAAACATGAAATTGTTGCTATTGCACCCACACATGATAGTCCTATTATCTTTTTGAATTCTCCTGACTACACTATATCGGAGAAGTTTGCCCTTATTAAGGATTATATTGATGGGTTGCCTTTTACCGTTGCACGTGATGATTTTGATGAATATAATATGTATGTGCTTGCTGCTCCTACTTGCAATTATTATGAGAGAGGAACTATATCTCCACCTCTTTATGTTTCCCACATGATAAAATTGCAAGAAACTGTTTATACTATGCATTGGCCTTTACTATGTGTGCATGAATTATTCTTTTATGACATGCTGATGCATAGAAAGAGAGTTAGAATTCGTTGTTACATGATATATGTTACTTTGTGCTCACTACTAAATTACAAATCATTGTTAATTAAAATTGGCTTTGATATACCTTGGGATTCGGGTGGATTCATTACTTGAGCACTATATGCCTAGCTTAATGGTTTTAAAGAAAGCGTTGCCAGGGAGACAATCCGGAAGTTTTAGAGAGTCATTTATTTCTGTTGAGTTCTTTCATATAGTTTAAAAACAACAAAAATAAAGAGGGGAACCCAAAACTTTTTCAAAAAGGAAAGCGAAAGTGAGAAAGACAAGCATTGTTGAAGTGGGAGCTAGCCTTGAACTTTGTTCATGCTCACGGAAACTTTGTGAATCTTGATTACAGAAACTTTTCAATAAAAATAATTATCCCCTTGTACAATTCCATTGTATTATAAAAATAATGTGCCAAGGTTTGCCTTTAGGATGTTTACATTTGCTTGATGGTTTGTATGGTGCAGGACAAAAACTTTGGCTGTAGTGTGCGATTTTACATTTTTAGCTGCTCAAATAGTTCTGATTATTTTTGCACTGTCTTCCTATACAAATTGTTTATTTTCCTAATTTTGGTAGAATATTTCAAGTATCAGAAGTATGGTGAATGTTCAGATTATTACAGATTGTTCTGTTTTAGACAGATTCTGTTTTTGATGCATAGTTTGCTTGTTTTGATGAAACTATCGATTCATATCAGTGGATTAAGCCATGAAAAAGTTATATTATAGTAGACATAATGCAAAAACAAAATATGAATTGGTTTGCAACATTACTTAGAGTAGTGATTTGCTTCATTATACTAACGGATCTTACCGAGTTTTCTGTTAAAGTTTCGTGTGGATGAAGTGTTCGATGATCGAGAAGGTCTTGATGTGAGAAGAAGGAAGAGAGGCAAGAGCTCAAGCTTGGGGATGCCCGAGGCACCCAAGTAAATATTCAAGGAGACTCAAGCGTCTAAGCTTGGGGATGCCCCGGAAGGCATCCCCTCTTTCTTCAACAAGTATCGGTATGTTTTCGGATTCATTTTGTTCATGCAATATGTGCAATCTTGGAGCGTCTTTGCATTTAGTTTTCATCTTTCTTTTATGCACCATGCTGATATGAGATAGTCTTTGGTTGATTTATAGAATGCTCATTGCACTTCACTTATATCTTTTGAGTGTGGCTTTATAGAATGCTTCATGTGCTTCACTTGTATCATTTGAAGTTTGGATTGCCTGTTTCTCTTTACATAGAAAACCACCATTTGTAGAATGCTCTTTTCCTTCACTTAGATTTGTTAGAGCGTGGGCATACCTTTTGTAGAAAGAATTAAACTCTCTTGCTTCACTTATATCTATTTAGAGAGATGACAGGAATTGGTCATTCACATGGTTAGTCATAAAATCCTACATAAAACTTGTAGATCACTGAATATGATATGTTTGATTCCTTGCAATAGTTTTGCGATATAAAGATGGTGATATTAGAGTCATGCTAGTGGGTAGTTGTGGATTAGCAGAAATACTTGTGTTGAGGTTTGTGATTCCCGTAGCATGCACGTATGGTGAACCGTTATGTAACAAAGTCGGAGCATGATTTATTTATCGATTGTCTTCCTTATGAGTGGCGGTCGGGGACGAGCGATGGTCTTTTCCTACCAATCTATCCCCCTAGAAGCATGCGCGTAGTACTTTGTTTCGATGACTAATAGATTTTTGCAATAAGTATGTGAGTTCTTTATGACTAATGTTGAGCCCATGGATTATACGCACTCTCACCCTTCCACCATTGCTAGCCTCTCTAGTATCGCGCAACTTTTGCCGGTACCATAAACCCACCATATACCTTCCTCAAAACAGCCACCATACCTACCTATCATGGCATTTCCATAGCCATTCCGAGATATATTGCCATGCAACTTCCATCATCATCATATACATGACTTGAGCATTCATTGTCATATTGCTTTGCATGATCGTAAGATAGCTAGCATGATGTTTTCATGGCTTGTCCGTTTTTTGATGTCATTGCTACGCTAGATCATTGCACATCCTGGTACACCGCCGGAGGCATTCATATAGAGTCATATCTTTGTTCTAGATATCGAGTTGTAAGTAAATAAAAGTGTGATGATCATCATTATTAGAACATTGCTCCAGTGAGGAAAGGATGATGGAGACTATGATTCCCCCACAAGTCAGAATGAGATTCCGGACTTTAAAAATAAATAAAAGAGGACAAAGAAGCCCAAATAAAAAAAGAGGCCAAAGAAGCCCACAAAAAAACAAAAACAAAACAATGAGAGAAAAAGAGAGAAGGGGCAATGTTACTATCCTTTTACCACACTTGTTCTTCAAAGTAGCACCATGTTCTTCATATAGAGAGTCTCTTGAGTTATCACTTTCATATACTAGTGGGAATTTTCATTATAGAACTTGGCTTGTATATTCCGATGATGGGCTTCCTCAAATGCCCGAGGTCTTCATGAGCAAGCAAGTTGGATGCACACCCACTTAGTTTCCAGTTTGAGCTTTCATACACTTATAGCTCTAGTGCATCCGTTGCATGGCAATCCCTACTCACTCATATTGAATCTATTGATGGGCATCTCCATAGCCCGTTGATACCCCTAGTTGATGTGAGACTATCTTCTCCTTTTTTGTCTTCTTCACCATCATATTCTATTCCAACTATAGTGCTATGTCCATGGCTCACACTCATGTATTGCGTGAAAGTTGAAAAGGTTTGAGAACGTCAAAAGTATGAGACAATTGCTTGTCTTGTCATCGGGGTTGTGCATGATGTGAATATTTTGTATGGTGAAGATGGAGCATAGCCAAACTATATGATTTTGTAGGGATAACTTTCTTTGGCCATGTTATTTTGAAAAGACATGATTGCTTTATTAGTATGCTTGAAGTATTATTGTTTTTATGTCAAATGATAGACTATTGCTTTGAATCACTCTTATCCTAATATTCATGCCATGATTAGATTACATGATCAAGATTATGCTAGGTAGCATTCCACATCAAAATTTATCTTTTTTATCATTTACCTACTCGAGGATGAGCAGGAATTAAGCTTGGGGATGCTGATACGTCTCCATCATATCTATAATTTTTGATTGTTCCATGCCTATATTCTACAACTTTCATATACTTTTGGCAACTTTTTATATTATTTTTGGGACTAACATATTGATCCAGTGCCCAGTGCCAGTTCCTATTTGTTGCATGTTTTTTGTTTCGCAGAATACCCATATCAAACGGAGTCCAAACGGGATAAAAACTGACGGAGATTTTTTTTTGGAATATATATGATTTTTGGGAAGAAAAATCCACGCGAGACGGTGCCCGAGGTGGCCACGAGGCAGGGGGCGCGCCCCTGACCCTCGTGGGCCACCCGTAAGGAGGTTGATGCCCTTCTTTCGCTGCAAGAAAGCTAATATCCGGATAGAGATCGTGTTAAAATTTCAGCCCAATCAGAGTTACGGATCTCCGGGAATATAAAAGATGGTGAAAGGGAAGAATCTGGGAGTGCAAAACAGAGAGAGACAGATCCAATCTCGAAGGGGCTCTCGCCTCTCCCGTGCCATGGAGGCCATGGACCAGAGGGGAAACCCTTCTCCCATCTAGGGAGGAGGTCAAGGAAGAAGAAGAAGGAGGGGGGCTCTCTCCCCCTCGCTTTCGGTGGCACCGGAGTGCCACCGGGGGCCATCATCATCACTGCGATCTACACCAACACCTCCGCCATCTTCACCAACATCTCCATTACCTTTCCCCCTCTATCTACAGCGGTCCACTCTCCCGCAACCCGTTGTACCCTCTACTTGTACATGGTGCTTTATACTTCATATTATTATACAATGATGTGTTGCCATCCTATGATGTCTGAGTAGATTTTCGTTGTCCTATCGGTGGTTGATGAATTGCTATGATTGATTTAATTTGCTTGTGGTTATGTTGCTGTCCTTTGGTGCCCATCATATGATTGCCCACGTAGATCACACCCTAGGGTTAGTTGTATGTTGATAGGACTATGTATTGGAGGGCAAGAGTGACAGAAGGTTCAACCTAGCATAGAAATTGATGCATACGAGATTGAAGCGGGACCAATATACCTTAATGCTATGGTTGGGTTTTACCTTAATGAACATTAGTAGTTGCGGATGCTTGCTAATTCTTCCAATCATAAATGCATAGAATTCCAAGTCAGGGATGACATGCTAGCAGTGGCCTCTCCCACATAATACTTGCTATCGGTCTAGTAAAGTAGTCAATTGCTTAGGGACAATTTCGCAACTCCTACCACCGCTTTTCCACACTAGCTATATTTATTTTATTGTTTCTTTATCTAAACAGCCCCTAGTTTTTATTTACGTAATCTTTATTATCTTGCAAACCTATCCAAAAACACCTACAAAGTACTTCTAGTTTCATACTTGTTCTAGGTAAAGCGAACATCAAGCGTGCGTAGAGTTGTATCGATGGTCGATAGAACTTGAGGGAATATTTGTTTTGCCTTTAGCTCCTCGTTGGGTTCTACACTCTTACTTATCAAAAACTGTTGCGATCCCCTATACTTGTAGGTTATCAGCGAATGAATTACTGTCGAGCAATTGATAGAAAATCGAATAATTATGAGAATATCTAGGCATGATCATGTATATAGGCATCACGTCCGTGACAAGTAGACCGACACCTGCCTGCATCTACTACTATTACTCCACAAATCGACCGCTATCCAGCATGCATCTAGAGTATTAAGTTCATAAGAACAGAGTAACGCCTTAGGTAAGATGACATGATGTAGAGGGATAAACTCAAGCAATATGATATAAACCCCATCTTTTTATCCTCGATGGCAACAATACAATACGTGTCATTTCCCTTTCTGTCACTGGGATCGAGCACGGCAAGATTGAACCCAAAGCTAAGCACTTCTCCCATTGCAAGAACGATCAATCTAGTAGGCCAAACCAAACTGATAATTCAAAGAGACTTGCAAAGATAACCAATCATGCATAAAAGATTTTAGAGAAGAATCAAATATTGTTCATAGATAGACTTGATCATAAACCCACAATTCATCGGATCTCGACAAACACACCGCAAAAAGAGTTACATCGAATAGATCTCCAATAAGATCGAGGTGAACTTTGTATTGAGATCCAAAAAGAGAGAAGAAACCATCTAGCTACTAGCTATGAACCCGAAGGTCTGAAGTAAACTACTCACACATCATCAGAGGGGCCATGGAGTTGATGTAGAGGCCCTCCGTGATCAATGCCCCCTCCGGCGGAGTTCCGGAAAAGGCCCCAAGATGGGATCTCTTGGGTACAGAAGGTTGCGGCGGTGGAAATAGGGTTTCGTGGTGCTCCTGGATGTTTTCGGGGTATGTGAAGATATATAGGAGGAAGAGATAGGTCGGTTGAGCCATGAGGGGCTCACGAGGGGGAGGGCGCACCTAGGGGGGTAGGCACGCCCCCTGCCTCGTGGACACCTCATTCGTTTCTTGATATCCACTCCAAGTCCTCTGGATCACGTTTGTTCCAAAAATCACGCTCCCGGAGGTTTTATTCCGTTTGGACTCCGTTTGATATTCCTTTTCTGCGGAACACTGAAATAGGCAAAAAACAACAATTTGCACTGGGCCTTGGGTTAATAGGTTAGTCCCAAAAATAATATAGAAGTGTAAAATTAAGCTCATTAGCATCCAAAATAGATAATATAATAGCATGGAACAATCAAAAATTATAGATACGTTAGAGACGTATCAAGCATCTCAAGCTTAATTCTTGCTCGTCCTCGAGTAGGTAAATGATAAAAACAGAATTTTTGATGTGGAATGCTTTCTAGCATGTTCTTCAATGTATTTTTTTCTCTATTGTGGCATGAATGTTCAGATCCAAAAGATTCAAGATAAAAGTTTATTGTTGACATAAAAATAGTAATACTCCAAGTATGCTAATCAAGCAATTATGTCTTATCAAAATACCATAGTCAAAGAAAACTTATCCCTACAAAGTCATATAGTTTGGCCATGCTTCATTTCTGTCACACAAAATGCTCCCATCACGCACAACCCCGATGACAAGCCAAGCAATTGTTTCATACTTAGCCTTTTCAAACTCTTTCAACTTTTACGCAATATATGAGCGCGAACCATGGACATAGCACTATGGATGGAATAGAATATGATGATTGAGGTTGTGTGAGAAGACAAAAGGGAGAAAGTCTCACATTGACACGGCTAATCAATGGGCTATGGAGATGCCCACCGATTGATGTCAATGCAAGGAGTAGGGATTGCCATGCAACGGATGCACTAGAGCTATAAATATATGAAAGCTCATCAAAGAAATTAAGTGGGTGTGCATCCAACTTGCTTGCTCACGAAGACCTAGGGCATTTGAGGAAGCCCATCATTGGAATATACAAGCCAAGTTCTATAATGAAAAATTCCCACTAGTATATGAAAGTGACAAAATAAGAGACTCTCTATCATGAAGATCATGGTGCTACTTTGAAGCACAAGTGTGGAAAAAGGATAGTAACATTGTCCCTTCTCTCTTTTTCTCTCATTTTTTTATTTGGGCCTTCTTTTCTCTTTTTTTATGGCCTCTTTTTTTTCGTCCGAAGTCTCATCCCGACTTGTGGGGGAATCATAGTCTCCATCATCCTTTTCCTCACATGGGACAATGCTCTAATGATGATCATCACACTTTTATTTACTTACAACTCAAGAATTACAACTCGATACTTAGAACAAAATATGACTCTATGTGAATGCCTCCGGCAATGTACCGGGATTGCGATGAATCAAGAGTGACATGTATGAAAAATTAAGCATGGTGGCTTTGCCACAAATACGATGTCAACTACATAATCATGCAAAGCAATATGACAATGATGATGCGTGTCATAATAAATGAAATGGTGGAAAGTTGCATGGCAATGTATCTCGGAATGGCTATGGAAATGCCATAATAGGTAGGTATGGTGACTGTTTTGAGGAAGATATAAGGAGGCTTATGTGTGATAGAGCGTATCATATCACGGGGTTTGGATGCACCGGCGAAGTTTGCACCAACTCTCAAGGTGAGAAAGGGCAATGCACGGTACCGAAGAGGCTATCAATGATGGAAGTGTGAGAGTGCGTATAATCCATGGACTCAACATTAGTCATAAAGAACTCACATACTTATTGCAAAAATCTAAAAGTCATCAAAACCAAGCACTACGCGCATGCTCCTAGACGGATAGATTGGTAGGAAAAGACCATCGCTCGTCCCCGACCACCACTCATAAGGAAAGCAATCAAAAACACCCCATGCTTCAAATTTGTCACATAAAATTTACCATACGTGCATGCTACGGGACTTGCCAACTTCAATACAAGTATTCATCAATTTCACAATGACTCAACTAGCACACCTCTAATATTACCACCTTTATATCTCACAACAATCTATCAAGCATCCAACTTCTCTTAGCATTTAAAATTTATAACCAAAGTGAATTAGCATGCTGTTCTAAAGGACTCTCAAAATGATATAAGTGAAGCATGAGAGATCAATTATTTGTATAAAATGGAACCACTGTCGTGCTCTAAAAGATATAAGCGAAGTATTAGAGCAAAAATTATCCAACTCAAAAGATATAAGTGAAGCACATAGAGTATTCTAATAAATTCCAATTCATGTGTGTCTCTCCCAAAAGGTGTGTACAGCAAGGATGATTTTGGTAACTAAAAAGCAAAGACTCAAATCATAAAAGACGCTCCAAGCAAAACACATATCATGTGGCGAATAAAAATATAGCTCCAAGTAAAGTTACCGATGAACGAAGACGAAAGAGGGGATGCTTTCCGGGGCATCCCCAATCTTAGGCTTTTGATTGTCCTTGTATTTTACCTTGGGGTGCCTTGGGCATCCTCAAGCTTAGGCTCTTGCCACTCCTTGTTCCATAATCCATCAAATCTTTACCCAAAACTTGAAAACTTCACAACACAAAACTTAAAAGAAAATCTCGTGAGCTCCGTTAGTAAAAGAAAACAAGCCACCACTTCAAGGTACTGTAATGAACTCATTATTTATTTATATTGGTGTTAAACCTACTGTATTCCAACTTTTCTATGGTTCATAAACTCTATTACTAGCCATAGATTCATAAAAATAAGCAAACAACACACGGAAAACAGAATCTGTCAAAAACAGAACAGTCTGTAGTAATCTGTAGGTTTCGAATACTTCTGGAACCCCAAAAATTATAAAATAAATTGCTGGACGTGAGGAATATATCTATTAATCATCTTCAAAATAATTAAATAAATAGCACTCTCCAGTAAAAAATGGCAGCAAATGTCGTGAGCGCTAAAGTTTCTGTTTTTTTACAGCAAGATCGCAAAGACTTTCCCCAAGTCTTCCCAAAGGTTCTACTTGGCACAAAAACTAATTAAAAGCATAAAACCACATCTAAACAGAGGCTAGATGGATTATTTATTACTAAACAGAATCAAAAACCAAGAAAAAAATAAAATCGGGTTGCCTCCCAACAAGCACTATCGTTTAACGCCCCTAGCTAGGCATTGAGATTTCAATGATGTTCACATGAAAGGCAGGAATTGAAGCACAACGAGAGCATCATAAAACATGTGACAAACACACTTAAGTATAACATACTTCCTATGCATAGGCATCTTGTAGGCAAACAAATTATCATAGCAAGCAAAAACTAGCATATGCAAAGAAGCGGAAAGAAACAATAGCAATCTCAACATAACGAGAGGTAATTTAGTAACATGAAATTTTCTACAATCATATTTTCCTCTCTCATAATAATTACATGTGGGATCATAAGCAAATTCAACAAAATAGCTATCACATAATATACTTTCAACATGATCCACATGCATGCAAAGTTGACACTCTTCCAAAATAGTGGGATTAACATTAACTAAAGTCATGACCTCTCTAAACCCACTTTTATCAAAAACTTCATAAGATTGAACATTCTCCAAATATGTGGGATCTAAAGTTGACACTCTTCCAAACCCACTTTCAATAATATTGCAAACACAATTATCAATCTCATATTCATCATGGGGCTTAAATAAATTTTCAAGGTCAAAAGAAGTATCACCCCAATCATGATCATTGCAACAAATAGTAGTCATAGCAAAACTAGCATCCCCAAGCTTGAGGTTTTGCATATCATTGACACAATTGGCATGAAGAGAATTTATGATAACATCATTGCAATCATGCTTTTCATCGAAGGAACTATCAAGTATGGGTGCAATAGCAACGATCTCATGTTTAACATAAGGAACTATAGCAAATTCATCTTCATAAAATATTGGCATCATGGCCACAAGAATAGCAAGCCTCATGTTCATCAAGGGATATTTCGATCAAATCATCGGAATCATAATTATCTATAGATTCATGCATATCATTATTTTCTTCCGAAGCAACGGTCATTCTTTCAATAAATTCTTTGACATAGACATTATGAGCATAGTTTTCATAGCAATATTTAAGTATGTCAAAATTTTCAGATTCATAGAGAGTAATATCATACTTTTCAATCAAAGAAGCAACTTCATAAGCACCCTTAAAAGCAACAAATTCTTCAATTTGTTCGATATCGTAGTAACTATAAACACCCTTTGCATAAGAAGATAAGATTTCATTATCATTAAACTCACATAGGTAGGGGAGGTGTTTTTAGGGTTCTTAGAGCAACAAGTAAGATCACAAATTTCACAAAGATTCCAAGCATACCATAGCAATCAGTTTATTTGATCCCATAAGAGTCTCCCTTTTTCAGACAAACGGTGACGCACAAAATGAGCATGCTCATCTAAAGATTTCCCATCAACTAGGCTAGTTGGGGTTTCAGCACGAGCGCATAAGGATCGAAGATGATCCAAGTAGAACACTTTAAGTGGATCCATATCAATAGATTTTTAGAAAGCAAAGATGCAAGCAAATAGAAGGCACATGGAAACACAAAGACAGATACATACGGGAAGAAGGCGAACGGAAAAAGAGGGCGAATAAAACGGCAAGGGTGAAGTGGGGGAGATGAAAACGAGAGGCAAATGGAAAATAATGTAATGCGAGGGATAAGAGTTTGTGATGGGTACTTGGTATGTCTTGACTTGTGCGTAGACTCCCCGGCAACGGCGCCAGAAATCCTTCTTGCTACCTCTTGAGCACTGCATTGGTTTTCCCTTGAAGAGGAAAGGGTGATGCAGCAAAGTAGCGTAAGTATTTCCCTCAGTTTTTGAGAACCAATGTAACAATCCAGTAGGAGGCTGTGACGCCCCGAGACCGTTGCGCCAGGGGTCTTCCAGTTATTCACTGTTGTTGCCTTGTCTTTCGCTTGTGTGTTGCATCTTTCCATGTCATCATCCGCATTGCATCATCATGTTTTCGAAACTTGCATCCGTCCAGTTTCCCCCAGTTCCTTCCGTTGTCCGTTCTGAGCCAAGACACACTTGCACGCGTCCACGACACGTCCGAAACATTATTTTATAAGTGGCCGGAAAATGTTCTCGGAATTGGATGAAAGTTGGCATGTGGTCTTATTATAGTGTAGATAGACCGCCTGTCAAGTTTCATCACATTCGGAGTTCGTTTGACGCCTCAACGATTAACTATAGCGACAATATAGTCGGTCAAACGTCGGACGTTTTCGGTCTCCGGAAACACCGGCCGGGTCTTTCTCTCTTCTCTTTTCTCAGCCTGAGGCCTTCTACACAGTCCACTACCTACCGCCAGGCCAACCTAACCCCTCTCGTCAGCCTGCGGCCCTCCTCGCGCGCGCGTCCGAAAAGCTGTCCCGGACCCGACCCAGACAGTTGCCACCGTTGTGTCCGGATCATCCCCAAACATCTACAAAACATCTCTATTTTGTTAATTGGACTCCCTAGCTATTTATTCGCGATCATCCGATTTCGATCAGAGGAACGAGATAGCCCCTAGCCTAACCTACCCGTTATATATACTAGTCTAAACCGAGACCAAATCCCTAATTTCTAGGGATCCTCCTAGCCGCCGCCGCCACTCTCTCCCGCATCCACCTCGGGATCCTCCCTGATCCAAATCCTCCCAACCGAGAAGTGCCCAAGCTCTTCGCTTCTCCTCCTATCTCACTCGATCCCCCTGCTCGCGCCGATCGAGCCCCTGTCCAGGAGCTCCCACAGCAACCCAGCGCCGGCCTCCCGCGCTCGACCTCATCCCCAACCTCGCAAGCTTCCTCGATCCTCTCCTGAGCAGGTGCTCGCCAGGAGCCCCGCGTCCCCGCCTCCGTCCGGCCAGCCATGTCGCCGGCACACCCAACAGCCAACCAGATGAGCGTCGCCCCCCTTCTTCTCCTTCCCGTGCTCCCCCCGTTTCTCCCTCTCTCATATCCTTGCATATCTCTCTCTTTCTGTCAGCTGGAAGCCACGAGGAGGTGCCCTCATCCCCGTCCCCATGGAGCCGTCGTCCCAAGGCAAGCTTCCGGCTTGCCTCTGCTTCACCTTGTCGTCGCCGCCTCTCCGGTGAGGCCCCGCGCCGCCCCGCCGTGCCACCTCTTTCTCCCGTTTCCTCCCTGTGTTTCCCCTCTCTCATCTCTCTCTGTTCTCCCTTTCTTTGTCGACAGGAGCACCCCCGCGCCATGGCCTCGCTGAGCTCTGCCCGCACCAGCGCCTCAAGCCGCCACCGTTCGCTCCAGATTCGACCCCTCCGTCAGATCCCGTCGTCCCAGTCCTGTTCCGGCCGGCCCCCGCTGACGCCGTCCTCGACCGGATCCCCGTCGCCTGACGCCGCCAAGTCCCGCTCTTGCCTCTGTTCGAGAGGAGGAGGCTGCAGTCGCATGGCCTTCTTGACCGCACCCCCGCGTCTGGGCCACTTCCCGCGAGCCGGCCCAGCTAGCATCCGCCAGGCCGGCCTACCTCTACCCCCTCTGTAGACGGGCCAAGGCCCATGGGTGAGCCTCACCACTGCGCCCCCTCCCACTGATGGGCGAACCAGATCCGTCCCGTATCATGTATTTTTTTCCATAGAACGTTTTCCTATTTTTTTCCAGAGAACGTCAGTTTTGCAGAAAAGCCCCTAGAGTCCATGCATTTAATAAATCACCAACCATGCATCTTTTGTAAAAACTTCATATATGAAAGATGCTTAGAATTTTGTGTAGATTAATAATATGCCATTTTCATGTATGTTTGAAATGTTTAAACTGTTGTTTGCATGTATTTGCTTAAATAACTTGCTAAAATGATTTATTCCATAACTAATTAACCGTAGCTCTGAATTTAATAAACTTTATATGTAAATGGGGTAGAAAAATGACTAGTTTAACATGGTGGCATTGCTTTGCATGTTTAACAACTCTAAAATTGTGTTTAGGGCAGAACAGTACCAAACCTTAAAATATGCACATGAGGAGTTTTCAGACTTGTTGTTTGTTGTTCCGGCCTCATTTAAACTTGTCTAGATAATTAGTTTACTTATGCCTCACCTCTTGCCATGCTAAACAACATTTAATATTGTTGGGTACACAAACAAGAGAGAACTAAATAAGACATGTGGTGTTCCGTCAATATGCAACTCATTGCATATTGAGCTCCACTTAATTTGTAGGATTGCTTGTGCACTTTGCCATGCCATGCTTCATTAAACCGGACATGCATCATACTTGGTTGTGCATCATGCCATGATTATGTGATGGTTATTTACCATGATTGTTTGCTTCTTTCTGGTGTTGCTTCTTCGGGTTGGTTCCGATAACGTCGCATTTGTGAGGATCCATTCGACTACGTCCGTTTGTCCTCTTCGTGGACTCGTTCTTCTTCCTTGTGGGATCTCAGGCAAGATGACCATACCCTCGAAATCACTTCTATCTTTGCTTGCTAGTTGCTCGCTCTATTGCTATGCCGCGATACCTACCACTTGCTATATCATGCCTCCCATATTGCCATGTCAAGCCTCTAACCCACCTTGTCCTAGCAAACCGTTGTTTGGCTATGTTACCGCAGCCCCTCTTATAGCGTTGTTAGTTGTAGGTGAAGTTGGAGTTTGTTCCATGTTGAAACATGAATATGTTGGGATATCACAATATCTCTTATTTAATTAATGCATCCATATACTTGGTAAAGGGTGGAAGACTCGGCCTTATGCCTGGTGTTTTGTTCCACTCTTGCCGCCCTAGTTTCCGTCATACCGGTGTTATGTTCCTTCATTTTGCGTTCCTTACGCGGTTGGGTTATAATGGGAACCCCTTGACAGTTCGCTTTGAATAAAACTCCTCCAGCAAGGCCCAACCTTGGTTTTACCATTTGCCACCTAAGCCTTTTTCCCTTGGGTTCTGCAGACTCAAGGGTCATCTTTATTTAACCCCCCGGGCCAGTGCTCCTCTGAGTGTTGGTCCAAAACAGAGCCACTTGCAGCGCCACCTCGGGGAAACTTGAGGGTTGGTTTTAGTTGTACGTAGTGTTCATCCGGTGTGCCCTGAGAATGAGATATGTGCAGCTCCTATCAGGATTTGTCGGCACATCGGACGGCTTTGCTGGTCTTGTTTTACCATTGTCGAAATGTCTTGTAACCAGGATTCCGAATCTGATCGGGTCTTCCTGGGAGAAGGAATATCCTTCGTTGACCGTGAGAGCTTGTGATGGGCTAAGTTGGGACACCCCTACAGGGTTATGAACTTTCAAAAGCCATGCCCGCGGTTATGGGCAGATGGGAATTTGTTAATGTCCGGTTGTAGAGAACTTGACACTTGACATAAATTAAAATGCATCAACCGCGTGTGTAGCCATGATGGTCTCTTTCCGGTGGAGTCCGGGAAGTGAACACGGTTCTTGTGTTATGCTTGAACGCAAGTAGTTTCAGGATCACTTCTTGATCACCTCTAGTTCACGACCGTGCATTGCTTCTCTTCTCGCTCTCTTTTGCGTAAGTTTAGCCATCATATATGCTAGTGCTTGCTGCAGCTCCACCTCACTACCTTTTCCTACCCATAAGCTTAAATAGTCTTGATCGCGAGGGTGTGAGATTGCTGAGTCCCTGTGACTCACAGTTTACTTCCAAAACCAGTTGCAGGTGCCGATGATAACCATGCAGGTGACGCAACCGAGCTCAAGGAGGAGCATCGATGAAGATCGTGTTCGTTGTGTTGTTTCATTTCCAGTTGATCAGTAGTGGAGCCCAGTCGGGGCGATCGGGGATCTAAGCATTAGGGGTGGTCTTCTTTTATTTTGGTTCCGTAGTCGGACCTTGATTGTATCTGGATGATGTAATGCTATATTCATGTATTGTGTGAAGTGGCGATTGTAAGACAACTATGTACCTCTTTCTTATTCAGTACATGGGTTGTGTAAAGATTACCCCTCTTGCGACATTGCGTACAATGCGGTTATGCCTCTAAGTCGTGCTCCGACACGTGGGAGATATAGCCGCATCGTGGGTGTTACAAGTTGGTATCAGAGCCTTCCCCGACTTAGGAGCCCCCTGCTTGATCGAATCGCTGGCGTTGTTGAGTCTAGAAAAAAATGTTTTGAGTCTTATAGGATTATATATATCGGAGAGTAGGATTCTTTTTACTCCTCAGTCCCTTCGTCCCTCTGGTGAGGCATCTTGACGTAGAGTTTTGACTCTTCTCTTCTCAAATTTCACTAAAAAAATTTAGGATCACGCGGGTATCTTGGAATTGTTCCGATGGTTTTGTGATGAGAACATTGTTCTTGGTGCCTCTTGACATTTAGGGGTTGTGGCAGTGTCCCGGGGAGTTGAGCTCCGAGGTGTTGTTGTCACAATTTTATCGTTGCAGTTCTGGAATACCTGAGTTTCGCTGACATCGAAAATTTCTTTTATGCAGTTGTTGGTGAGATTACCTCGACGCCACCCAGTACTGGGGCGGGAGTTCGGGAGTATTGCCATAACTCGTATAACGGATGCTTTTCGAAGGTTGAGGTAAATGATTTCCGAAGGTTTCTTGGTTATGTGTTGAAGGATGGATACAGCTGGATGTAGGATTTGCTAGTTTTGGGTGAGATATTATGCTTCCCCTGTATCCCCAACACCTGATTGCATAACCGGAAAGTTTCGGGAGTTTATAAGTGGGAATTCAAGTAGATCATAGGATATCTTTCTGACAGATGTATGATATGAAATTGGGGTTCGACGTCTAGTGGTCTGCCTATCCACGGTTGGTTTTATAGTGGTCTCGTTCTGTCTTAAAGAGTCCTTGGCTATGCTGACTCGGGGACGCTTCGTATGCCATGTACACTGCCTTGTACATGATGGTGTTGTACGATCGAGCCCGTGTGGGCCCCACCACGAAAACTTCGGACGAAATCTCTATCATATGTTTGTTCCGGCTTTTTCTGCAAGCCAATCCTTTGTTTTGTTTTGAGTTGTGGTATTCGAGTTGCTTCGAAGTCAAGTGTTGATTCCATACCTTTCCGAAGTGGTGTTCTCATACTCCTATGTGAATACCAATCCTTCATGATAATCGAGATTGTCATGTCAATCTTTTTCAACCGGCGTGTTTCTCTTCAAGTGGATCCGATCATTTCAACTTTGGCAACATCCAGTCTCAGTTTTCGTCAACGGTATTTGTTTCATCCGTCCCATGTTGCCTTTGTTTTCCCGCCCTCCCACCCTTTTCCTTCAAGGAATCAGATTTCTAAATCAACTATCCATTTTATTCATGTGAAGTCTCTTCATCCTTTTCTTTCAAGTTTCGATCTGGTGATTTATCGTGGAGATTCTAATGGAGCTTCAAGTTCAGCATTCGGCATTCTTTTTCTTCTCCGGTGGATTCAATTTAAGCTTTTGGTGTTGATCATATCCTTTAACTCGTTTCAAATGTTTTCCATGCCGGTGCACCTCATTATCATTCCACTTCTTGCTATTCAATTGTTCCGGAGTGCTGAAGGTATCTCGAAGATTCATGTTTCCACTCCGCATTCGATCAACTTATTCCGAGATGTTATCTCATTCAATCCGTTCAAGCTATTGCGAGATGGTTATATCATTCAAGCCGTTTAATTCAACCAGTGCAATATCTTTCAAATAATCGTTCAACGGTGTTTATCTTGAGTGGGCCCTAACTCATAGGTCATTTCCCAAGATCTTACCTAACTCTTCTTATTTTCTCGGAGTTACTCGCAAATTCTTTTCAAAGTTTGACGTAAGAATGAACCGTTACTTCAACTAGTGTATAGCAGGGCACAAAGAGTTGTTCCTGTGGCACCTACACCAATTGAATTGGAAGCTTATGATATTGATCATGAGACTTCAGATCAAGTCACTACCAAACATCGTAGGATGACAAGGATGCGTACTACTTCAGAGTGGTACGTAACCCTGTCTTGGAAGTCATGTTGCTAGACAACAATGAACCTACGAGCTATGGAGAAGCGATGGTGGGCCCGGATTCCGATAAATGGCTCGAGGCCATATAATCCGAGAGAGGGTCCATATATGAAAACAAAGTGTAGACTTTGGAAGAACTACTTGATGGTCGTAAGGCTGTTAGGTACATATGGATTTTAAAAGGAAGACGGACAATGATGGTAAGTATCACCGTTAAGAAAGCTCGACTTGTCGTTAAGATGTTTTCTGACAAGTTCAAGGAGTTGACTACGGTGAGACTTTCTCACTCGTAGCGATGCTAAGAGTCTGTTGGAATTATATTAGCGATTACTGCATTATTTATGAAATCTTGCAGATAGGATGTCAAAACATTGTTTCCTCGACGATTTTCTTGAGGAAAGGTTGTATGTGATACAACCGGAAGGTTTTGTCAATCCTGAAAGATGCTAATAAGTATGCAAAGCTCCAGCAATCCTTCTGAGGACTGGAGTAAGCATCTCGGAGTTGGAATGTATGCTTTGATGAGATGATCAAAGATTTTGGGTTTATACAAAGTTTATGAGAAACTTGTATTTCCAAAGAAGTGAGTGGGAGCACTATAGAATTTCCGATGAGTATGTGTTGTTAACATGTTGTTGATCGGAAATGATGTAGAATTTCTAGAAAGCATGTAGGGTTATTTGGAAAGTGTTTTTCAATGGAAAGCCTGGATTAAGCTACTTGAACATTGAGCATCAAGATCTATAAGGATAGATCAAAATGCTTAAAAGTACTTTCAAATGAGCACATGCCTTGACATGATCTTGAAGGTGTTCAAGATGGATCAGTCAAAGAAGGAGTTCTTGCCTGAGTTGTAAGGTATGAAGTTAAGACTTAAAGCTCGACCATGGCAGAATAGAGAGAAAGGACGAAGGTCGTCCCCTATGCTTAAGACATAGGCTCTACAGTATGCTATGCTGTGTACCGCACCTAAAGTGTGCCTTGCCATGAGTCAGTCAAGGGGTACAAGTGTGATCCAAGAATGGATCACAGGACAGCGGTCAAAGTTATCCTTAGTAACTAGTGGACTAAGGAATTTTCTCGATTATGGAGGTGGTAAAAGAGTTCGTCGTAAAGGGTTACGTCGATGCAAGCTTAACACCTATCCGGATAGCTCTGAGTAGAGATACCGGATACGTATAATGGAGCAACAGTTTAGAATAACTCCAAGTAGAACAGTTATTTGGAATAGCTCCAAATAGAACGTGGTAGCTACATCTAGGAGATGACATAGAGATTTGTAAAGCACACACGGATCTGGAAGGTTCAGACCCGTTGACTAAAACCTCTCTCACAAGCAACATGATCAAACCCAGAACTCATTGAGTGTTAATCACCTAGTGATGTGAACTAGATTATTGACTCTAGTAAACTCTTTGGATGTTGGTCACATGGCGATGCGACCTGTGAGTGTTAATCACATGGCGATGTGAACTAGATTATTGACTCTAGTGCAAGTGGGAGACTGTTGGAAATATGCCCTAGAGGCAATAATAAATTGGTTATTATTATATTTCCTTGTTCATGATAATCGTTTATTATCTATGCTATAATTGTATTGATAGGAAACTCAGATGCATGTGTGGATACATAGACAACACCATGTCCCTAGTAAGCCTCTAGTTGACTAGCTCGTTGATCAATAGATGGTTACGGTTTCCTAACCATGGATATTGGATGTCGTTGATAACGGGATCACATCATTAGGAGAATGATGTGATGGACAAGACCCAATCCTAAGCATAGCACTAGATCGTGTAGTTCGTATGCTATAGCTTTTCTAATGTCAAGTATCATTTCCTCAGACCATGAGATTGTGCAACTCCCGGATACCGTAGGAATGCTTTGGGTGTATCAAACGTCACAACGTAACTGGGTGACTATAAAGGTGCATTACAGGTATCTCCGAAAGTGTCTGTTGGGTTGGCACGAATCGAGACTGGGATTTGTCACTCCGTGTAAACGGAGAGGTATCTCTGGGCCCACTCGGTAGGACATCATCATATGCGCAATGTGACCAAAGAGTTGGTCACAGGATGATGTGTTACGGAACGAGTAAAGAGACTTGCCGGTAACGAGATTGAACTAGGTATTGGATTCCGACGATCGAATCTCGGGCAAGTAACATACCGATAGACAAAGGGAATTGTATACGGGATTGATTAAGTCCTTGACATCGTGGTTCATCCGATGAGATCATCGTGGAACATGTGGGAGCCAACATGGGTATCCAGATCCCGCTGTTGGTTATTGACCGGAGAACGTCTCGGTCATGTCTGCATGTCTCCCGAACCCGTAGGGTCTACACACTTAAGGTTCGATGACGCTAGGGTTATAAAGGAAGCTTGTATGTGGTTACCGAATGTTGTTCGGAGTCCCGGATGAGATCCCGGACGTCATGAGGAGTTTCGGAATGGTCCGGAGGTAAAGATTTATATATAGGAAGTCCTGTTTCGGTCATCGGGACAAGTTTCGGGGTCATCGGTATTGTACCGGGACCACCGGAAGGGTCCCGGGGGCCCACCGGGTGGGGCCACCTGCTCCCGGGGGGCCACATGGGCTGTAGGGGGTGCTCCTTGGCCTATATGGGCCAAGGGCACCAGCCCCAAGAGGCCCATGCGCCTGGGGAAACCCTAAAGGAAGAGTCCCAGAAGGGGAAGGCACCTCTTAGGTGCCTTGGGGGGGAAGGACTCCTCCCCTGGCCGCCGCCCCCTAGGAGATTGGATCTCCTAGGGCTGGCGCACCCCCCCCCCTTGGGCTCCCTATATATAGTGAGGGTAGGAGGGCCTCTTGAGACACACCTATGCCTTTGGTGCAGCCCTCCCTCTCTCCCAAGTCCTTCTCCTCTCCCGTGGTGCTTGGCGAAGCCCTGCAGGATTGCCACGCTCCTCCACCACCACCATGCCGTTGTGCTGCTGCTGGATGGAGTCTTCCTCAACCTCTCCCTCTCTCCTTGCTGGATCAAGGCATGGGAGACGTCACCGGGCTGTACGTGTGTTGAACGCGGAGGTGTCGTGCGTTCGGCACTTGATCATCGGTGATTTGAATCACGACGAGTACGACTCCATCAACCCCGTTCACTTGAACGCTTCCGCTTAGCGATCTACAAGGGTATGTAGATGCACTCTCCTTCCCCTCGTTGCTGGTCTCTCCATAGATAGATCTTGGTGACACGTAGGAAAATTTTGAATTTCTGCTACGTTCCCCAACAGAATCATCATCAGTTAAATGTCTTTCCCCAAGATCTTTCAAATTCTTTTCATCCTTGGCTCTACCTTTCCATTCTTCATTCCGGAGTGCCTCAACAATTCATGGTGGTGTTTCTCATCGTCTTTTTCAACATTTGAAGACCAAAGAAGATTTTTTTCCTCTAAATCTTGCTCCTTTCTCTTCAAGATTCATGGTTCTAGCTTATTGCCTCATCATTGTATTCGATTGTCAGAATTCTTTTCACCCATCCGGAGCAATTCAAGATTCTTTTCTGTTTGATTCCCCCAAAGACCATCATTTCAGGATTATTCATTCCATCTTTCAGCTCTCTTTCTCTAAATCTTATGGTGCTTCGTTCAAGTATTCTCTAATCAGCTCGTGATCTATTCGTTCTCATGCATCTAAATTCTCTCAAGTGTCTTCGTTCATTTTCTAATTCTTCCTGGTGTTTCTTTATCTTTTCTTCATTCATTTTGAATTCTTACGGTGGTTCTTCCAAGATTTTTCTTCCTTCATTTATCATATCAATCTATTCATTGTTTCAACCCGACCGGTGATTCGTTGAAGACCTTCTCAAGTTTGTGCTATATATCTCTTCAATCCTTTGCAACGAGAATAAGTAGTATGCCAAATTCATTTCTTGTCATCAATTTAAATTGGTGAAGGATAAGCATAATGTAATTCTTATTCTTGTTTCATCCAAATGATTCAATTCCTTATTCCGGAGGTTCATCAAAATTCTCAGTTTCTGTTGTTTCATCTTTTCTTTTTCCCGGAGTTCCAAGTTTTCTCGGTTTTATCATCGCGAAGCTCCATCTAAATCATTGCAAGGATTCACCTTGTGTTTTCAACTTCTCTTTCTTTTCGTTTGATCATCCTTTTATTACCGGATTTTTTCATGGAGGCTCTACATGATGGTTCATCAAGGATTTAATTCCTTCTCGGAGTGTTCATTAAGATTCTTTTCAGAGGAGCTCAAGCATTCTTCATCTTGCAATCCGGAGTGCAATTGTTCTCCCTTATCTTTTGAGGTGGTAATATATCATTCTTCATTCACAAGAATGAGGTATTTAAACCCATCACTTTCTTCCATGGAGTTATCTTGGTATAAATTTCACCTAAAGACTTCCAATGGGAATGTTGCTCTTTGTGGTGATTATCTATGATCCATGTTTTATCCTTATCACCTCGGTGGAAGAAGATTTCTATCTTTTTCTAGCTCACAATCAAATCTTTTCCGTGAGTGGCAAGTTGTCACCTCATAATTTTGAGATGTCTTCTGTAAGTCCATATCAAGCTTATCCTTTTTCGTTGTTGGTTTTCCAACAACTCCGTTTTAACTTGCTTGGAAGGGTGATCTTCAACCTAACTTGGGGCATAAGTTGGCATTTCCTTCTCCATTCTTTTATTCTAATGATCTATCTTCTATTCTTTCTTCTGGAGGCTTTGTGATGTTGTTGCTATTTTCACCCATCATCTCGTTTGGTCAAAGATCATGTTCTTTCCTTTTGTTTATCCATTCAACCGAAGTGTCGTGCCCTCGTTTCAAGTTCTCCCCATTCTATCAAGTTTTGCCTCCCTTCTCAACCGGAGTGCTGTCTGAAATCTTTCTTACCCATTGTGCCTTTCTTTCAATAGTTCCGGAGGCACTGTGTTGTTGATTTCATCAAGTATCTTCTCATCTTGTCAAGTTCATGTTCTATTCCTTCCATTTTCAGTCGGAGTGTTGTCCAAATTATATCAGTCTTATTCCTTCTCTATCTTATTTTAATCGGAGTGTTATCGTAATTGATCCTTATCGTTTCTTGTACATCTCGTTTCTACCAGAGTGCTTGCATGTACTTCTTGTCCATTGCAATCCCTTTTTCTTATGTCTTTCAACCTACAGGGTTCTCGTGATGTTCTTTGTTCCTCTTTTCTAACGGAGGTTTTCAACTGTGTTCATCTTCGTTGTATTCTGTCTTTCAATTGTTTAACCTCTCAAGGTTCATTGGTTTCACTCGTTTGTCAAAGAAGCAACTTAGTTTTACCTCTTTCCCCTCCTCTTCAGTTTCCCTCCGGTGCCATTCTAGATCTCGGGACGAGATCCTCTCGTAGTGGTGGAGTGTTGTGACGCCCCGAGACTGTTGCGCCAGGTGTCTTCCAGTTATTCGTTGTTGTTGCCTTGTCTTTCGCTTGTGTGTTGCATCTTGCCATGTCATCATCCGCATTGCATCATCATGTTTTCGAAACTTGCATCCGTCCGGTTTCCCCCAGTTCCTTCTGTTGTTCGTTCTGAGCCCAGACACACTTGCACGCGTCCGCGGCACGTCCGAAACATTATTTTATAAGTGGCCGGAAAATGTTCTCGGAATGGGATGAAAGTTGGAGTGTGGTCTTATTATAGTGTAGATAGACTGCCTGTCAAGTTTCATCACATTCGGAGTTCGTTTGACACCCCAACGATTAACTATAGCGACAATATAGTCGGTCAAACGTCGGACGTTTTCGGTCTCCGGAAACAGCCGCCGGGTCTTTCTCTCTTCTCTTTTCTCAGCCTGAGGCCTTCTACACAGTCCACTACCTACCGCCAGGCCAACCTAACCCCTCTCGTCAGCCTGCGGCCCTCCTCGCGCGCGCGTCCGAAAAGCTGTCCCGGACCCGACCCAGACAGTTGCCACCGTTGTGTCCGGATCATCCCCAAACATCTACAAAATATCTCCGTTTTGTTAATTGGACTCCCTAGCTATTTATTCGCGATCATCCGATTTCGATCGGAGGAACGAGATAGCCCCTAGCCTAACCTACCCGCTATATATACTAGTCTAAACCGAGACCAAATCCCTAATTTCTAGGGATACTCCTAGTCGCCGCCACTCTCTCCCGCATTCACCTCGGGATCCTCCCTGATCCAAATCCTCCCAACCGAGAAGTGCCCAAGCTCTTCGCTTCTCCTCCTACCTCACTCGATCCCCCTGCTCGCGCCGATCGAGCCCCTGTCCAGGAGCTCCCACAGCAACCTAGCGCCAGCCTCCCGCGCTCGACCTCATCCCCAACCTCGCAAGCTTCCTCGATCCTCTCCTGAGCAGGTGCTCGCCAGGAGCCCCGCGTCCCCGCCTCCGTCTGGCCAGCCACGTCGCCGGCACACCCAGCAGCCAACCAGATGAGCGTCACCCCCTTCTTCTCCTTCCCGTGCTCCCCCCGTTTCTCCCTCTCTCATATCCTTGCATATCTCTCTCTTTCTGCCAGCTGGAAGCCACGAGGAGGTGCCCTCGTCCCCGTCCCCATGCATCCGTCGTCCCAAGGCAAGCTGTCGGCTTGACTCTGCTTCGCCTTGTCGTCGTCGCCTCTCCGGTGAGGCCCCGCACCGCCCCGTCATGCCACCTCTTTCTTCCGTTTCCTCCCTCCGTTTCCCCTCTCTCATCTCTCTCTATTCTCCCTTTCTCTGTCGACAGGAGCACCCCCGCGCCATGGCCTCGCTGAGCTCTGCTCGCACCAGCGCCTCAAGCCGCCACCGTTCACTCCAGATCCGACCCCTTCGTCAGATCCCGTCGTCCCAGTCCTGTTCCGGCCGGCCCCCGCCGACGCCGTCCTCGACTGGATCCCCGTCGCCTAACGCCGCCAAGTCCCGCTCCTGCCTCTGTTCGAGAGGAGGAGGCTGCAATCGCACGGCCTTCGTTGACCGCGCCCCCGTGTCTGGGCCACTTCCCGCGAGCCGGCCCAGCTAGCATCCGCTAGGCCGGCCTGCCTCTACCCCCTCTGCAGACGGGCCAAGGCCCATGGGTGAGCCTCACCGCTGCGCCCCCTCCCACTGATAGGCCAACCAGATCCGGCCCGTATCGTGTATTTTTTTCCATAGAACGTTTTCCCATTTTTTCCAGAGAACGTCAGTTTTGCAGAAAAGCCCCTAGAGTCTATGCATTTAATAAATCACCAACCATGCATCTTTTGTAAAAACTTTATATATGAAAGATGCTTAGAATTTTGTGTAGATTAATAATATGCCATTTTCATCTATGTTTGAAATGTTTACACTGCTTTTTGCATGTATTTGCTTAAATAACTTGCTAAAATGATTTATTTCATAATGAATTAACCGTAGCTCCGAATTTAATAAACTTTATATGTAAATGGGGTAGAAAAATGCCTAGTTTAACATGGTGGCATTGCTTTGCATGTTTAACAACTCTAAAATTGTGTTTAGGACAGAACAGTACCAAACCTTAAAATATGCACATGAGGAGTTTCCGGACTTGTTGTTTGTTGTTCTGGCCTCATTTAAACTTGTCTAGATAGTTAGTTTGCTTATGCCTCACCTCTTGCCATGCTAAACAACATTTAATATTGTTGGGTACACAAACGAGAGAGAACTAAATAAGACATGTGGTGTTCCGTCAATATGCAACTCGTTGCATATTGAGCTCCACTTAATTTGTAGGATTGCTTGTGCACTTTGCCATGCCATGCTTCATTAAACCGGACATGCATCATACTTGGTTGTGCATCATGCCATGATTATGTGATGGTTTTTTACCATGATTGTTTGCTTCTTTCCGGTGTTGCTTCTTCGGGTTGGTTCCGATAACGTCGCATTTGTGAGGATCCATTCGACTACGTCCGTTTGTCCTCTTCATGGACTCGTTCTTCTTCCTTGTGGGATCTCAGGCAAGATGACCATACCCTCGAAATCACTTCTATCTTTGCTTGCTAGTTGCTCGCTCTATTGCTATGCCGCGATACCTACCACTTGCTATATCATGCCTCCCATATTGCCATGTCAAGCCTCTAATCCACCTTGTCCTAGCAAACCGTTGTTTGGCTATGTTACTGCTTTGCTCAGCCCCTCTTATAACGTTGTTAGTTGTAGGTGAAGTTGGAGTTTGTTCCATGTTGGAACATGGATATGTTGGGATATCACAATATCTCTTATTTAATTAATGCATCTATATACTTGGTAAAAGGTGGAAGGCTCAGCCTTATGACTGGTGTTTTGTTCCACTCTTGCCGCCCTAGTTTCCGTCATATCGGTGTTATGTTCCTTGATTTTGCGTTCCTTATGCGGTTGGGTTATAATGGGAACCCCTTGACAGTTTGCTTTGAATAAAACTCCTCCAGCAAGGCCCAACCTTGGTTTTACCATTTGCCACCTAAGCCTTTTTCCCTTGGGTTCTGCAGACTCAAGGGTCATCTTTATTTAACCCCCGGGCCAGTGCTCCTCTGAGTGTTGGTCCAAAACAGAGCCACTTGCAGCGCCACCTCGGGGAAACTTGAGGGTTGGTTTTAGTTGTACGTAGTGTTCATCCGGTGTGCCCTGAGAACGAGATATGTGCAGCTCCTATCGGGATTTGTCGACACATCGGGCGGCTTTGCTAGTCTTGTTTTACCATTGTCGAAATGTCTTGTAACCGGGATTCCGGGTCTAATCGGGTCTTCCTAGAAGAAGGAATATCCTTCATTGACCGTGAGAGCTTGTGATGGGCTAAGTTGGGACACCCCTGCAGGGTTATGAACTTTCGAAAGCCGTGCCCGCGGTTATGGGAAGATGGGAATTTGTTAATGTCTGGTTGTAGAGAACTTGATACTTTACTTAAAGTAAAATGCATCAACCACGTGTGTAGCCATGATGGTCTCTTTCTGGCGGAGTCCGGGAAGTGAACACGGTTCTTGTGTTATTCTTGAACGTAAGTAGTTTCAGGATCACTTCTTGATCACTTCTAGTTCACGACCGTGCATTGCTTCTCTTCTCGCTCTCTTTTGTGTAAGTTTAGCCACCATATATGCTAGTGCTTGCTGCAGCTCCACCTCACTACCTTTTCCTACCCATAAGCTTAAATAGTCTTGATCGCGAGGGTGTGAGATTGCTGAGTCCCCATGACTCACAGTTTACTTCCAAAACCAGTTGCAGGTGCCGATGATAACCGTGCAGGTGACGCAACCGAGCTCAAGGAGGAGCATCGATGAAGATCGTGTTCGTTGTGTTGTTTCATTTCCAGTTGATCAGTAGTGGAGCCCAGTCGGGACGATCGGGGATCTAAGCATTAGGGGTGGTCTTCTTTTATTTTGGTTCCGTAGTCGGACCTTGATTATATCTGGATGATGTAATGCTATATTCATGTATTGTGTGAAATGGCGATTGTAAGCCAACTATGTACCTCTTTCTTATTCAGTACATGGGTTGTGTAAAGATTACCCCTCTTGCGACATTGCCTACAATGCGGTTATGCCTCTAAGTCGTGCTCCGACACGTGGGAGATATAGCCGCATCGTGGGTGTTACAGAGGCCACACGCAAGTCCCTCGTACCTACACAAACAAATAAGAACCTCGCAACCAACGCGATAAAGGGGTTGTCAATCCCTTCACGGTCACTTACGAGAGTGAGATCTTATAGAGATAATAATGATAAGATAAATATTTTTGGTATTTTTATAATATAGATTGAAAGTAAAGATTGCAAAATTAAATAGATTGGAAACTTATATGATGGAGAATAGACCCGGGGGTCATAGGTTTCACTAGTGGCTTCTCTCAAGATAGCATAAGTATTACGGTGGATGAACGAATTACTGTCGAGCAATTGATAGAAAAGCGAATAATTATGAGAATATCTAGGCATGATCATGTATATAGGCATCACGTCCGTGACAAGTAGACCGACTCCTGCATGCATCTACTACTATTACTCCACACATCGACCGTTATCCAGCATGCATCTAGAGTATTAAGTTCATAAGAACAGAGTAACGCCTTAGGTAAGATGACATGATGTAGAGGGATAAACTCAAGCAATATGATATAAACCCCATATTTTTATCCTCGGTGGCAACAATACAATACGTGTCGTTTCCCTTTCTGTCACTGGGATCGAGCACGGCAAGATTGAACCCAAAGCTAAGCACTTCTCCCATTGCAAGAATGATCAATCTAGTAGGCCAAACCAAACTGATAATTCGAAAAGACTTGCAAAGATAACCAATCATGCATAAAAGATTTCAGAGAAGAATCAAATATTGTTCATAGATAGACTTGATCATAAACCCACAATTCATCGGATCTCGACAAACACACCGCAAAAAGAGTTACATCGAATAGATCTCCAAGAAGATCGAGGAGAACTTTGTATTGAGATTCAAAGAGAGACAAGAAGCCATCTAGCTACTAGCTATGGACCCGAAGGTCTGAAGTAAACTACTCACACATCATGGGAGGGGCCATGGAGTTGATATAGAGGCCCTCCGTGATCAATGCCCCCTCCGGCGGAGCTACGGAAAAGGCCCCAAGATGGGATCTCTTGGGTACAGAAGGTTGCGGCGGTGGAAATAGGGTTTCGTGGTGCTCCTGGATGTTTTCGCGGTATGTGAACATATATAGGAGGAAGAAGTAGGTCCGTTGAGCCATAAGGGGCCCACGAGGGGGAGGGCGCGCCCCCTGCCTCGTGGATGCCTCGTTCGTTTCTTGACGTCCACTCCAAGTCCTTTGGATCATGTTTGTTCCAAAAATCACGCTCCCGAAGGTTTCATTCCGTTTGGACTCCGTTTGATATTCCTTTTCTGCGAAACACTGAAATAGGCAAAAAAACAACAATTTGCATTGGGCCTTGTGTTAATAGGTTAGTCCCAAAAATAATATAGAAGTGTAAAATAAAGCCCATTAACATCCAAAATAGATAATATAATAGTATGGAACAATCAAAAAATATAGATACGTTGAAGATGTATCACTAATATCCCTCGTCTTCCTCTCTCGAATCTTGGTCATTTTATAGATGTCCCTTTCGCCTTCCTTCGTGCCTAACCGTTTGTAGAGGTTCTCATACGCCCGACCCCTTGCTTCATTGACAGCTCGTTGCGTGGCCTTCTTGCCATCTTGTACTTCTCTATGTTGTCTGCACTCCTATCCAGGTATAGGCGTCTGAAACAATATTTCTTTCTTTAATCATCTTATGTACATCACCATTCCACCACCAGGTATCCTTATCTTCATTTCCCCTTCCCCTGGATACTCCAAACTCCTCCGAGGCCACCTTATGAATGCAAGTCGCCATCTTCATCCACACATTGTCCGCATCCCCTCCTTTCTTTCAAGGGCCCTCCTTAATGACCCTTTCCTTGAACACCCGATCTACCCTCCCCCCTTGAGCTTCCACCATTTTGTTCTAGCGACTTTGGCACGCTTATCCGCTGGACACGAATCCGAAAGCGGAAGCCAGCAACCATCGGCTTATCACCTTACAATCTATCCAGGTATCACCTTATAATCTAGGCACACACGCTAGCTTATGCTGAAGAAACTGGAATGAGTTGCATAAATAGTTGTGGTTTAGGCAATCGCTGCCTCTCCCGGTCCGGAGCCTCTGGTTCAAATCTGGTCAATCCGCCTCGGGCTTAAGATCCGGATTTTTCTTTGGCAATGCATTAGGGGTCGGGTACCTTCAGGGGTGGAGGTCCTCAAGCAAAATGGCTCCGGGGATGGGACTTGCCCTTTATGCGAGACCGCGGAAGACTCGAACCCCATCTTTTTTTAGTGTGTTTTCGCACGTTTCCTTTGGTGATGTTTTCGTGAGGTGGTTGGTGGTAGTTGGTCTAACAACTTCCCCGACCTTTTTTGGAACTCAGGCATCCGAGCAATGATCCCACCACATTAGGTTGCTCGGGATTGGGCTGCTCACGTGGACGCTTTGGACGATCTACCGACGCGGTCTTCAAAATGTGTGGTTACTTACAGTTTTGACGGCCGTTTAGTTGCCCTCCGAACCGAGACGCCATCTTCATCTTCATTGCAGACCTTCGAGCACCAACGTTCCGCTTGACTCCTCCGCTCCCCCACCACCTAAAGAGCTGGAGGCCTTGGGCGTCCATACTGCTTTGCCTTGGGTTGTCCACCTCATCTTGGTCTTTTCCTTTTTCCTTTTTAGGGCTTATTTAGTTGTGCACTTAGCAAAATCTGTCATACTTCACGTGAGTGTTTTTGGTGTGAACTTTGTCTCTTGGATTTTTATGGCTCTGTTGCTGTGCTTTATCTATAAAGCTGAGCGAAAGCCTTTTTTGATATAAATAGTGGTGGTTTTTTCCTTGGGTGACCCTCATTCTTCACTCTAATCTTATAACATGTCTCTAATCTGGCGAACGAGAGAGAACCGTATGTTGGAAAGGCCTTCCAGATGCAAAAGAATATCAGAAAAAACATAATTTCACTTTTAGGATACCAAGAGTAGCTTCCAGTTGAAAAAGCACAAAAAGTTGCATTCCTAAACTTCATCTTATACTTAACCAGAGAGCAATAGATTGCACTTGCTTTTCCTAACATCTACTCCCTGTGTTCCTAAATATTTGTCTTTCTAGATATTTCAACAAGTGACTACATATAGAGCAAAATGAGTGAATCTACACTCTAAAATATGTCTACATGTATCCGTATGTGGTAGTCCGTTTAAAATGTCTAGAAAAACAAATATTTAGGAACGGAGGGAGTATTCTGTATGTAGCAAGTCCAATTTTGAAACACATGAGGAACTTTGCATTGGGCAAAAAAAAAATCAAACCAATAAGATTGCAGCAAGCACTGCAAGGCACATGTACTATAATATAATAGTCGTATAATAACTGACTGACAATCTGACATTCGAGTCATGGCCAACATATATCCTCAATGCTACAACAAGTGATCCAAAACTAAAAGCATAGTTAACCTTTTTTTCAGAAATTAAATGAGATGCAGAATAAATAAAATCCATCTGCAGTTTTCAGCAACAGCATTGCCACACTGGAACGAGCCTAGATCTTCAGCAGAGCACAGCCTGCGATACTCCCTCGGCAACGCGTCATCGGTGATCCTTGTCGCCAGGTTGGCCTCTCGCTTGCGACATTCAAGATATCAACATCAGACAATGGCTTAATGCACTGATTTCTTGGCCCAGGCCCGATCACTCCACCAAACAAACATATGCTGTCCCCTAAGCCAATCATGCCAAAGCCGATCCTGCTTTGGAATCCTGATGCACAAGGAACCATCTTATCAGGGAAATTCTCACCATGCTGCTTCCTAATGCAGCTATTGCTCAGCACATACAACTCTCCACCAACCATTGCCATTGGGCCTTGCAGCCAAGAGTAGTCCTCAACAGCCCAATAATTACCGCCATCTTCGAGAATCTGGACTGTGGATATCCCTTTATGCAATACGTGCATCTTATCCTTGAAGACAAGACCAGAGCATGCAGAGGGGTGTGCCTGGCGGAGGTCAGGGAGGGACTCCCATGTGTCAGCTTCAGGATCGTAAATCTCAGCCTCTGATATCGATTTGCGGCAGTTTGTAAAGCCCCCAGCAACAATTATCTTCCCATCCAATGCACAACAAGCAAACATCGCTCGAGCTACAAGCATTGGAGCCCTCTGGGCCCACAAGCGGTGGAGAGGATCATAAGACCAGACCTCATTGCTCGCAAAGATTGTGTCATGGTCTCCAGTAAGGGGGTCAACTCTATCACTGCCACCACCAATTACATAGAGTTTTCCAGCAACAGAGGCAACTCCAAAACGGGCAATGTTCCTAATCTGAGATGGCATGACAGGGAGAGTTATCCACTTGTCTCGACGAGGATCATAAAGTTGCCAAATGTTTTCAGGTTCAAATGCCAACACACATAGCAGTTCTTCTGTCGCCCCAATCTGATTCCGAACATTGAGAAGCTCCCCATTGCGAACAGATGCTCTCCAAGAGCGGCAAACCAGCTGAAGAATAGGATGGGATACAAACGGGACACGTGCAAGGCACTGGAGAGCCACTTCATTAGGAAGACCGTCAAGTAAGGTCGATACCATCGTGCACTGAACCATATTATCTCAGTATACAGCAAGGAAGCGACAAGACCTATTAGCCTGAACATGTCAAACATACCAAGTTCAGATACACGCTGTACAGAGAAATCAGCGAAGTAGAATCAAAATAATGATCAGGCATTCATCTAATAGATATCATTCGAACAGAAACTTAATGAGGCATGGAATGATGAAAACACATAGTTAGAACTCTAAACCAACAGTAGGGACATAATTAATTAAAGTATCCTAAGTGAGGCTGAAGGTGAGCCTGCAGGGCACATTACATCATAGAGAAATTGTTTTATTTGTTGAGGGATAGCGTGTAACAAAAGATTGTCGATAGACCCAAAATTGTTCGGAGTTCCTCCTAGGGCATAGCAAAGGTAGCTCATATTCATTGAAAGTTCTTACTTAGCACTTACCCTGGTACAATATTAAACAGTTTTTATTTGCAAATTGATTACAATACATAAGGACATAGGTATATTCCAAAATCATGATTGTTAACATCAGCCATGAAAGAAACAGCAACAGCTACAATTATTAAGGTATATTGTTACTTTATGTTCTTTAAGCTTCTCAGTTTTCACTATACAGATTTGTGAGGGGGGAAAATAGCCTCAAGAAAACAAAGTGATCAATTAACTCGGCTCAAAAGTTGACTAACATGTGACAACTGACTATGGATATTCCAGAAAAGCTCCATGCGGAAAGTAACCGCAGCAAACCTCTAGGATATGTGGCTTGTGAGTTGACAGAGATTTGTAAATTGGGGGGGGGGGGGGGGGGGGGGGGGTCCTTTTTCAAATGCTCACAGGGTTCTATATTCATCCTCTAGTCAGCTATATATCCCCCAAGATAAATGGTGTCTGTGTTCTTAGTTTTAAGATAAGAGGAACAAAAGAACATGCACAAGTTCTCTAAAAAGTGGCCGGGCAACCTTACCAGAGCAAGGCAGGGAGATCGCCTAGTTGGTCAAAGGTGCCAGAGGTGACATTCGGATTCGGTGCAGCCAACTTGGCAAGCCGGGCAGGTACACAGATGGCTTCAGCCTTCAGGAGTGTGCTAGCAGTGCGAGATAGCGGGAAATGGGGTCAGAGTGGGCCCAGCAGTATGAGACGAGATGTCTGTTAAGCTTCATGCACTAGCCAACGTAACCAAAAGTCCAAACTGATGGAAAGGGCTAGGCAATCCACATATACACTTCAACACCCCCTCTCACATGTGACGCAGGAAGTCAACACGTAAATAGACTCACAGGTATGGCTCAAGAGGCCTATACATGGACATAGAGGGAACAACAGCAATTTTCGGATAAATTGCAGAAGCCAGGATTTGAGCTCAAAACCTTAGGCTCTGATGATACCATGTTAAGCTTCATGCACTAGCCAACGCAACCAAAAGTCCAAACTTTCAGAAAGAGCTAGGCAATCCACATATACACTTAAAAAATGTCGTGGTGGCAGAGGCAAGCAGAAGTGTAGCCTGGCAGAGCAGATATGTAGCAGCCATGGAGCCGGAATAAAATTATGAAGTGATACTACTTGCGCGAAATACAACTAACCAGTAACCCACATAAATTTAGCATCTGATTTGGAACTAGGATAATAGTATGAATGCTACAAATAACAATATTATCATCCTCCCTGGCATGGATGACATGAACCAACTGCACCAGGAAATGAGGCTGCCGCTTAGGGAAGATGGCCTTGGAGTACTCTAAAAAGCACCAAGCTGGGGGCAGGGTAGCCTCCAGATTCTAGTCAGGATTAGGCAGACACGTTGATAGGAGGGTGGCGGCTAGCAGCTAAGCAGGGTAACGTCCACCATCTAGAGCACTGGTGCCCTCCTAGCTGATCGCACATACCATGGTTCTAGATCAGTAGCCTAGTATTCCCCTCTCTGAAACTGGGTATTAGCAGCTGCAAGCAGCAGTAGACCAGTCAACAACTCAAAAGTGATTTGTGATTAAAATTGGTATCGATCCATTACATACGAACATATATTCCTAAATCATCCTGCAAAATTAACTGAACCATGACTAGGCACACCCGAGCATCAGGAGATATGTAGTGAAATCGATTGACTAACACTCCAAGCATTCAGATACGCCAGCATAGAGCAAAACGCGGTGGTCAGACGAATGAACAGGTGCGAACGGGGAATCCTCATCGTAGAACGAAAATTATGGACTCGAACCAATCCCATGAGCGATTATGCATCCGCCGCATCCAGATCTAGTGACAGGCAACACAAATCCGACGCCGAACCATGAATTGGGCTGGCTAGCATCGCGTGATTTGGGGCCGGGTTCGTACCTCCGGCTGGAGCAGAGGCCCGCGCCCGAGGTGGGTGATGTAACGAGGACCGGGGAGCTTGCCGGACTCCGTCCGCGCCTAGGGCCGGCCGCCGGTGTCGTCGCCGCGGAGTGGGTATGGTATGGGTCGGAAGGGAGGCGTCGCTCGGTTCGGGTGCGGTGCAGAGAGAGAGAGAGAGGGGGGGGGGGGGGGGGGGGGGAAGGGAAGGGGTGGGGGAGGGGGGGGAGGAGTGAGGCGTCAGGGGCGACGGGATTTTGCATTTTGGCTTTTGCGGCCTCCTCTATTTTTGGGGCGGGTTCACGCAACGTATCCACGGAATATTCTCTCTCTAGAGCGACATGCTATTGTTTGTTTCCCACAAGAAAAAAAGAGCAACTTTTCATCCCTATTCATTTTCATGTGGAACACCACAAAATACGACAGAGGAAGAATTATCAGCGTGTTAATCGTGTCGACAACATGATTGATAAAGTCATAACAGACGCCTCGCGATCAATTAAAACATCTCTTCCAACTAAGCGAATCATCGAAAATCCTAAAATAAATGCACCAAAATACCAAGTCTAGAGCTGAACTCTATGGGCTGATTCCACCACAGGAAACCTAAGCAATCATGCCCCCAGCTGGCTGGCGAGTTTCTACGCATTACTCAGTTCGTAGTAGATGTTTATTTCGCGTGCACTGTGGATTATTTCCAAAGCCAAAACGATTAAAATCTGCAAGCCGTAAGTCTGTAATTTCAGCAATTTCAGCCTCTATCGCATCAACGCTCAATATTTCTGAAAAAAAAACCGGATACACAAGCCAAAAGGCTTTAGGAAACTAAGGACAGAGTGAAAGCCACTCGGGCGTGTAACAAGCAATTGTACAACGAGACTCCCCAGATATCATCGTAACATTTTTGACTAGTGGTACTTCTCCAACAGGCACAAACACTGTCTGCTTACTTGGTTTTGATCAGCTTGTCGATGATGCTTTTCAGAGCCGGCGCACTGGCGCTGCACCTCTGATCGGCGAAGCACGACCTCCCTTCCTCAGCTGCCTTGCACAGCTGCGGGTCCATCGGCACCTTGCCGAGGAAAGGGACCCCCATCTCATGGCACATCTTCTCTGCGCCACCCTTGCTGCTGTCAAACACCTCGCTGCAGGCCACGACCGACAAAAGCTCCGGAGCCTTCTCCTTGATGTAGTTCATCGCCCACTCCGTGGCATCCGTCTCCCCTGCGGGACCTGGCTTTACGAACTTGAGGTCTGTGAACGCCTGCCTCAGGCCACTCATGTTCTCCACAACGCCCAGCACCGGCACACCCACCTTCTTGCAGAAATTGATTTCCTTCCTCACGTCAATTAGAGAGACTTGCTGCGGGGTCGTCACGATTATCGCGCCATCAACTTCGGTGGCTTGTAGGTACTGGACGATTGAGATGTGCTCGTCTGATGTTCCAGGGGGTGCATCCACTACAAGGTAGTCAATCTCACCCCAGTCAACATCCTTGAGGAACTGTTTGATCAATCCGTTCTTGCGAGGACCCCTCCATATGACCGCATCATCTGGGTTAGGCAGCATAAAACCAATCGACATGACACCAAGGTTGGACTCAACGTAGATCGGTGACCACCCAAGGTTGCTCTGATGAATATCCTGGCCTTCAAGGCCTAACATTTTCGGGATGCTAGGGCCACATATGTCTATGTCGAGAAGGCCAACCTGATGGTCCATTTCAGCTAGGGCAAATGAGAGCTGGGCTGAAAATGTGCTCTTTCCAACACCTCCCTTTCCTGACAAAACCAGTATCTTGTGTTTCACAGTAGCCATCCGCTCAGCAATAGCAACCAAGTCTGAACACACACAATGCAATACTCATCAACATTTTTAGGCCACTTAAAATGGAAGTAATAGAAGCGGACGTACTAAGTATATTTGCACACGCATTAACCACCAATTATAACAAACGATTATCTAGCCTATAATAGATCAAGAACAAAAACTAGCATATGGTTATCTTAAGCACAAAAACTAGAGCAGGCCCAAGACAAACAACAACAGTCAGTCAGTCAGCACCGATCAGGCAGGAAGCACACAGTCAGCTAAGACTACTGGACGAAGGAGCTACAAGTCTCTGGTCCATTCCACATGTATCCTGAATAAAGCAAATCTTATATGTCATAAACAACATCATCTATTAGTAAATGATTACTGGTCGAGAAATACACACTGACTTGGGCTTGAGCATTGGCTGGCGAGCCGAGCCCCGCTTAGCTTGGGCTTGAGCAAACATATCAAGAACACAAGATATATACCATGTCGGCCGAAGCAGGGATGGCTCGGGGCTAATTTGCACTATTAATAGTTTGTCAGTGTAAAGTGGACTATTTGGACTCAGAAATATAAAAAAATTAGACTACGCAAGAGTCGAAGGGGATAAATGGACTTATTCCATCAAACCAAAACAGGAAGGAACAAATACTGAGCACACCAGTGCTTCATCATCAATCTGGAATTCTCAAACCTTCCAACATGTTCTACAAGAGAATGGGTCATTTCAATTGTACGCTATTTTTTTTATATTGAAGAACATGTTACATCACTAATGTTGCGGCCAACAAGAAGAAAGGGCAATGTTAGCAGATGCACTGATAAAGGATAAGTTATCTTTGCTGACTCCAAAATATGAGCAGGAGCAGAAGAATAAGCCACAGATGCACAATATGGAGATAGTTTCATCTTGGCTAATTCCCCAACACCACACTCGAACAAAACGAACAAAAGAACACCAGCTAGAAGGATATTTAGAACCAAAAGCCAGAACTAGAACAAGATTAAAGAGGCAGGGTGATTTATTGGAGAAAAGCTAACTGCAAGGATTTGCCGGCATAGCAATCTTCGACAACTTCATTTGCCAGTATTCTGGCCATTGCCTTCTCAAAAGTACAGGAAAGTGCATTACTCCTACCACTACTTAGTCTTCTTATGATACTTGTATGTGTAGTTATGCAGTATCAACAACCAGCTCGCGATTTGGACTGCAGTGAATGTTACATCTTTCTTTTCTAGAACACCATGACTATAACATTTTAATCAGTCATCTGTGGCCATACAAAATCAGTAAGCAACAACCTTGAATATGTTAAGGTTACATACATGGGTAACTACTGCAGAAGTACTAAAACTACCTAAACCGAGCTCAAGTATTTCTTAAAAACAAGGAACAAATTATGGCAGTGATGCTGATTCACCGACATCAGATAACGTTATAAATAATAGAATAGCGCATGAAAATCTCGGAGATGATCTGATTACCAGGATCGGGGCCCTTGGGGGCGGTGGCGCAAATCTGCTGGTTAGGGCACCCGGCGCAGGAATCGGCCTTCCCCGCCTCATCGGACTGTGTTCCAGGGCAATCTAAGCAAGAGACACATGAACAATTAAGCTCACAAGGCACCCCCTTCTTCCATGGCAGGACGACCTAGAAAGAAGGAGAGCGCGGACGGGCAAATCGGCCCGAATCCAAAGAAGAGAGAGGGGGGGGGGGGGGGGGGGGGGGGGGGGGGGGGGGGGGACGGGGGGACGGGGACGGGATAATCGAGACTTACGAGCGTTGGCGTCCTCCGGGACGTCGCCTTTGCTGCCGCCGTTCTCCATCTCTTCCGCTCCCTGCTCGCCCTCGCCGCCTCCTTCTCGAAGTTGCTCTCCTTGACCGGGAAGGGGAACTGAGGATTCGAGAGGACCGCGTTAAAACCCCGGCCGACCAGGGAGGGTATCGGGCCTTGGATTCTGGTCCAACGGCTGGGAGGTTGGGTTTAGCGTTGTCAAGGACAATTTTGCATCTCGTTGCTTCTTCTTCAAAGGAATATTGTGAGCGGTTGCTAATTCTTAAGTAATTTATTACAGCCCATTTTCTGCCCAGGTCCATGGTCAAAAAGTTCAACCTTATTTGGCATATTTCGATGGAGTTCGAACTGTTGTAATCCCGAAATGATAAAAAAATTTAAGAACTTATTGATTTGCCAAAAAAATTGTTTTGTTTTTGTAAGAAAATAAGACGTGGAACAATTGAGTTGGTTTAAGGGAAAACCAGTGATAAAAAAATCAGCGCTGGGAGGGAAAACAACAACAAAAATAAGGATTTAAATATGAAAAGAGAACTTTATGTATTTTCAATATAATAATACGTGTATATGAACTAGTAAAACTATAGGTAGATATTAGAAAAGGGAAGTATGACATGGCGTTTCAAGAGGAAAATAGAATTGGGCTGTGTGTTTGATTCAGTGAAAAAACTGCTTGCGGATGTTGTAAGACAAAATATAACTAATGCTGGCAGGCTAGAGGCCAGTAGATACCTGCTGGATATTTGTGCCCCGTTGTCGTCATGGGCTAGGCCTGTTAAAAATAAAACCAAGCATGGGCAGTCTACAGCCCAGTTGAAATTTGCTCGACCTGGAAAAACAATCTACCTGCTCAATAAACGAGAGAGTTCTGCAAGTACAAACTGATAACTGGGATGCGGCAGGTATATTGTTTTTTCATCGTGATAATAAGTGCATGCACTTGTTTCAATTTTTTTGGAGAACTGGGAATTCGAATGACAGGTGGTTATGCTACCCATCAAATAAAAATCAGGTTCCTGAAAAAAAAATTGAAACAAATGATTCACGTCGACCCTCAGCATGATGGTTGGAAGCAAATGCCAAGTTCATACCGAAAGAATGTTAACAACAATACCAACTTGCGGACGACAAGGTAGTACAAGTACCAATACTAAACTAACTTATAATATTTTTACTCCTGGCTCTAGTGTTCGTCTGGTAGAAAATCTTGCAGAGGACCAGCTCCCGCTCCTTCTCTTGCTCCAGGTCCCCGAGGTGGTACTGGTGCATCACCCAGTTGGTCCTCTGCTGGTCGAAGTTCTTATTGGTGTGCAGCACCTGAACCTTTTTGTTGCCCGTCTGCCGGCCATTAACCATCACCCGCAAGGTATTGCCGGTCTTGTGCCACATCGTGTGCAGGCCGCACTCCGACTGTATCTGGCGACGCATCCACGTGCCCCTTTTGAACGCCCTGGAATTGCGCTGGAAGAAATGCTTGCTTTGGCCACTCAGTGTGATACCTACAGTATTGTCGAATACATGTTTTAGTGTACGTAGTTGGCATTTTCATAACATTTTTGGCATGTTGCAGTCACTTGTTTCACTTTTAATTAACTGTCAAATTGTAATTGCTTCACTAGGTCTGCGTCTAAAAATAAAAATAGAGCAATAAACAAAGGAATATGTTTGTGCAAGTAGACGGCCGATCGGTATCTTACCTGGAAGTTTCTCAGGATGGGTGTAGCATATGCCGTGCTCGCCGTCGATGGTTGGTATGAACAAATCGATGAGAGGGTGAGATCTCGCGCTGTTAGCACTCACTTTGGCCTCAAGGTACTCGATCAGCTCCTGATCCGTGGGATCGAACTTGACTCCAGTCGGCAGCACCGGCCAATCCTTCTTGGACTTGCATCAGTTAATTCCAGTTATATGGTACTCAATGTATGATCAATCGACTGTTTTAAGTGAATGATGAAAGATTTCGACAGATAAGTGGTACTCCAAATCTAAAGTCCACGATGCCCGAACACGCCACCCGGATTCTTGTGTCACCTCACGCGCAGCGTGTTGTCACGTCAATTCAATGTGTGGACATGATGGATAATTTGCCGACGTATACTAGTACTGCTACTGTACTACTTACTAGTCGTATTTAGTGTCACATTTTAACCATAGGTTTAACTAACAAGTACGCACTTGAAGCCTAATTGATATATATATATACATACATCTGGGCTATTCTGTTACGCGTAACAGAATATTATTATGTTACCCTTCTTGAACTGACATGGTTTACAGGTTGGACTGACGTGGTTTTCTACTTGAACTGATCTTCCTGCGTGTACGACGGGCGGAAACAGGGGATGCAACATGGAGCTTCCGGGTGTTCTCCGACGCGATGCTGCGGGCCATTCGTTGCTAGAGGAGACATGTAAGGGGTTCCACACGTGCGCGCACTCACTTGGTCATGTTTTGCGATCTGTAGTCACCGGAGGTGATGGCGTGGGCATTTGGCGGCGGACGTGTTTTGGGCGTTGGTGTTTACCGTGGTGTTCGTAGGCCTCAATTTACGTCATGTTTGTTGTTTTGGATGTGAGAATGATCTGTGGGTGAGAGTTTTTCGAGATTATGTGACTGTAATTTCTGATTAGAAGTTTTGGTGTTCTTGGTTGTTGGCCATCGCCGCCATGGAAATGTGTTCTTCTTTTTCTGATGTTTTATTTTTGAATTGGCGTTGCAGGGACATAGTTGAGGATTGTCTGATTAGATTTTTGTTGTCAACTTTGCTTCTTGAGTTGTTTCCACCCCGAATTCCCATGTGATTTGGTCATTGGCAGAGGTGGTGTTTGGTGGCCGGCTGTAGCCTACGATTTCTTGTAATCTGGTCAAATTGCGTAATTAAATTGTGTGTTTTTCAGTGTTGTTTTGAATTGCTGTCGTATGTGTAGTTGGACTGCTCTGTGTCAAAGCTTGTATTACTGTGCGTTGACATCGGAGCAAGTATTTTGTACTGGCTGCCTACCCCATACCCTATGCACTTTGAGTATAAAGCCCGAGCCCTCTGTCACTTTTGTTCCACCAGCTGCAACCAAAAGAAAAGCCAGATGGATCCTGAGCTGGGAGAGGTCACAAAGGAGGAGGGAGAAGCCATCGATGTGAGGGCTGCAGCAGCGGAGCAGAGGAGGAGGAGGAGGAGGAGGCGCAGGCAGATGGCACGACGTGCTACCGAGGAGGAAGTGGATGCAGAGTTCAACAGACGCCTTGCGCGCGAGGTGATGGATACTTGCAACTCCAATGAACTGGAGCTTCTTTTCCCAGATGGCAGGGGAAGGAACCATGTTCAGATCATCAGTTCGTCTAGGGCGAGAGCAGCCATGGCTCCACATCCATCCACCACGGCTAAATGGCGTCGTTTCTTTGATCGTTATGACTAAAGTAGTGAATGTTATGTTTTTAAGATTTGTGTTGTGAGGGAGCAGATGTTTGAATGAATAAATGAATTCAACTGCCTCCCTCTGAATGTGTTGTTTTATCTGCATATGTTTGTCATGTGCAGTTTTTGAACTGCTGTTTTATCTTAAGTTGAACTGATCTGCGGTCAAAAGTTGCATGGCTTGTATAATAATTATTTTCTACCAGCTGGCTGCCCACCTGCCTATTTATTATTTTTATAATCTGCGAGTCTCCCTGGCTATAAATTCCATCCATATATGTGTGGTGTGTGGCTCAGCCTCCCCATCCATTTTCTTCCTTCTTCCAGAATTAGATCTAGGTTCCTCCCTCTTATCTCTGTTGTTTTCTTCCTTGTTCTTGTGTTTTCCATGGAGGACTGTTCATGCGGATGCCTGGCAAAGATGGCGCGCATAGCTGAAGGCTGTGTGTACGAATCTGGTTTGGAGCTCATCCAGACTCAGTGTCGTGGCCAACTTTCTTGTCTTCTATACAGCAACCATGGTTTTTGTGCACCCTATGTTTGTCGCCTGAAGGTTGGTGACTTGAAGGAATCATGGGTATGTGTTTCTATTCGTTTTGTTTTCTACTTTTTTGTAGATCTGTTTTTGAATTCCATGGACTGGATCTGTAGTTTAGTTTTATGAATAATTTGTCTATATTTTTTATTTGGGTTTGTCAGAATTTAACAGTATGGATTTCTATGTGTATTTTTTCATTACTTAACAGTATTTCATCCATTTTTGTATAATCCTTGATCTGTTTTTTGTCAGATGTTTTTACTGTAGGTGTATTGATATGTATATTTCTTCAATTTTAGTCAGTTCACATGACTAGTTAGTTTTGTGTTATTGTTTTGGTTCAGATTTTTTCTTTTCAGTTTTGTTATGCAAACCATTACTATATCTGTGTAAAAATTCAGTTATGTCAGGTGTTCACTTTGTTTTGTACTGCCATGCCGATTTGCAGAAAATGTCACCCAGGATCAGGATTGTTGCTCCTAGTTCTGGCGTTCTGAAGATGGAGACTTCAGACAAAAATGGGTATCAGTTGATGGAAGTTGCCTACCACATCGACTTTGATGGTTGCATCAACCTAACTACTGGGTGGAAGGAGTTTGTGGCAGAGTCTGGATTTAAGGATGGTGATGTGGTTATGGTTATGTTCTCCAGGGAAGATGACTCTCTGACGTTCAGAATTTATGTGCTGTAGGTTTAAATGTGGCAAATGACACCGGTTGTGAGATTTGTGTGTGGTTGATTATGTTGCAGTATTTTTTCTTTAAAACATTTGTATGTGAGATGGTTGAATTCTATTATATTATCAGATGGTTTGGAAAAACTTATGTAATGCTTTTCCTATTGTTTTGCTCAAGTATAACTATTTTATTTATATATTCTTTATATTAGTACTGGAACAATTCTATAGTTGAACTGATGGGCATCCTTTGTTTTGACTGGTATATTTTCATGTACATCGCTCGCAGATGGAACTATACGCTGATGATGTTTGTAGAACCCCTTTTTGGGGTTTGAGTTTGCTGAACTTACATTCTATTAATGATAGTACTGAACTATTTTAGGTTGTCAATTACCAATCAAATTTTTTTGTTGTATAGCATTTTTTCTTACTTCTTTACATGATATCTGAAGCACATTTTTTTATTTTTTAAAGTTGAATAATGATAGTTCTAGTATTTTTAAAATTAAAAGATTTTAATCTTTTGCTGCCCAGTACCTTTTTTACTTGAAACCTATGAATTGTAGTAGTTGAACTTTTTATAAATTTGTTTCTGAAATTTTTATTTACAATCTTCTACGTTTAATTTTCCAAAATATATATATATATATATTTCTTAGTTCTTAGAATTAAGATGTGTTTGAACTTTTTACATTATTTGTTTTTGAACTTATTTCTTGTGAGTTTTTTTAGATTATCTGCATTTTTTGTCGTGTGTGATCGGCTGGAATTTTGTAATGGGGCGAAGTACTATGTTGGGCCATCTGCCTGAGTCGTTGTTTTCGACCCAGATAGCTCGTCCGCACGGCTGTGCAGCGCAGCGTGCGCGTGCGCTATGGGTTTAGTCCCACCTCGGTAGTCAAGGGGGCTCTAGACCTGTTTATAAGCGTAGCCGAGGCTCACCAGTCGAACTCCTCTGAACACTTACCTGAGCGCTTATACACGATGCTCGCTCTCTCTCATGACCTATGGGCCCTGGTCAGCGGGCCCTGCGTTGTGCGGATTACTAGGGATTCGCCAACGGGCTCGAGTTCAAGTATCTAGCATCGGCAGGGCCTGCGCCTGTCCTTGGGCGGTCAATTTTTTCTTTTCTTTTTTTGTTGTTTGAATCTAGTACTTGACTGTACCAGTAACTCGGACTGATACTTTTTTGTCCTTGGGTGGTCATTTTTTCCTTTTTTTTGTTGTTTGAATCTAGTACTTGACTCCACCAGTAACGTGGACTGATACTTTTTTGTTCTAGTTCTTGTGAGTTTTGTTCTAGGAACGAGCCATAACATGACTTGCCCCCGCACCGCACCGCACCAAAGGGCATAGTTGTACTGACACATCTTCCTTGTACGGACTTGCCCCCATTATCTATCTTAGGGGTGTGTGGGGTGGGGGGCAGAATAACCGCATTGCGCCTGTCAAAAGAACGCACTACCGTGTTAGCGCGAGGCCGAGCCGGGGGGGTCGGCACCCCGTCCCCCATCCCGGCGAGGCCGAGCCAGGAACGAGCCGTAGCAGGCGACGACGTGTCGTGCCGCGGCGTCGCATGCGGAGGCGAGTACGTAACATGACTTGCCCCCATTATCTATCTTTAGGGGTGTGTGGGTGCGTGGGTTTGGGGGGGGGGACAGAATAACCGCACTGCCCCTCGGTGCATAGTTGTACTGACACATCTTCCTTGTATGGACTTGCCCCATTATCTATCTTTCTTGGGGTGTGTGGGTGCGTGTGTGTGTGGGGGGGACAGAATAACCGCACTGCGCCTGTCAAACGAGCGCACTGCCGCGTTAGCGCAAGGCCGAGCCAGGGGGGGGGGGGGAGGAGGGTAGGGACCCCACTCCCCCATCTCGGCGAGGCCGAGCCAGGAACGAGACGTAGCAAGGCCGCGTTGTCGCATGCGGAGGCGAGTCTGTAACATGATTTGCCCGCATTATCTATCTTTAGGGGTGTGTGGGTGCGTGTGTGGGGGGGACAGAATAACCGCACTGCCCCTCGGTGCATAGTTTTACTGACACATCTTCCTTGTATGGACTTGCCCCCATTATCTATCTTTAGAGTGTGTGGGTGCGTGGGGGGACAGAATAACCGCACTGCCCCTCTGTGCATAGTTGTACTGACACATCTTCCTTGTGTGGACTTGCCCCATTATCTATCTTTTTAGGGGTGTGTGGGTGTGTGTGGGGGACAGAATAACCGCACTGCGCCTGTCAAACGAGTGCACTGCCGCGTTAGCGCGAGGCCGAGCCGGGGGAGGGGGAGGGGGGTCGGGACCCCCCCTCCCACATCCCGGCGAGGCCAAGCCAGGAACGAGCCATAGCAGGCGACGACGCGGCGTGCCGCGGCGTCGCATGCGGAGGCGAGTCCGTAACATGACTTGCCCCCATTATCTATCTTTAGGGGTGTGTGGGTGCGTGTGGGGGGGGACAGAATAACCGCACTGTCCCTCGGTGCATAGTTGTACTGACACATCTTCCTTGTATGGACTTGCCGACATTATCTATCTTTTTAGGGGTTTGTGATTGCGTGTGTGTGTCGGGGGGGACAGAATAACCACACTGGCCCTCGGTGCATAGTTGTACTAACACATTTTCCTTGTATGGACTTGCCCCCATTATGTATCTTAGGGGTGTGTGGGGTGGGGGAGCGTGTGTGGGGGGGGGCAGAATAAACGCTCTGCGCCTGTCAAACGAGCACACTGCCATGTTCGCGAGAGGCCGAGCCAGGGGGAGGGGGTCGGGACCCCCTCCCCCATCCCTGCGAGGCAGAGCCAGGAATGATCCGTAGCAGGCGACGACACAGCGTGCCGCGGTGTCGCATGCGGAGACGAGTTCGTAACATGACTTGCCCCCATTATCTATCTTTAGGGGTGTGTGGTGCATGTGTGTGTGGGGGGGGGGTAGAATAACCGCACTGCCCCTCGGTGCATAGTTGTACTGACACATCTTCCTTGTACGGACTTGCCCCATTATCTATTGTTTTAGGGGTGTGTGGGTGCGTGTGGGGGGGGACAGAATAACCGCACTGCCCCTCGGTGCATAGTGGTACTGACACATCTTCCTTGTATGGACTTGCCCTCATTATCTCTCTCAGGAGTGTGTGGATGCGTGTGGGGTGGAGGGGGAACAGAATAACCGCACTGTGCCTGTCTAACGAACGCATTGCCGCATTAGCGCGAGGCCGAGCCGAGGGGGTCGGGACCCCCCTCCCCCATTCTGGCAAGGCCAAGCCAGGAACGAGCCGTAGCATGCGACGATGCGGCGTGCCGCGGCGTCGCATGCGGAGGCGAGTCCGGAACATGACTTGCTCCCATTATCTATCTTTAGGGGTGTGTGGGTGCGTGGGGGGACAGAATAACCGCACTGCCCCTCGGTGCATAGTTGCCTTGACACATCTTCCTTGTATGGACTTGCCCCATTATGTATCTTAGGGGTGTGTGGGTGCGTGTTGGGGGGAACAGAATAAACGCATTGCGCCTGTCAAAAGAGCGCACTGCCGCGTTAGCGCGAGGCCGAGCCGGGAGGAGGGGGGTCGGGACCCCCCTCCCCCGTCCCGGCGAGGCCGACCCAGGAACGAGCCGTAGCAGGCGACGACGCGGCGTGCCGCGGCGTCGCATGCGGAGGCGAGTCCGTAACATGACTAGCCCCCATTATCTATCTTTAGGGGTGTGTGGGTGCGTGTGGGTTCATGAGGGGGGAGCAGAATAACCGCACTGCCCCTTGTTGCATAGTTGTACTAACACATCTTCCTTGTATGGACTTGCCCCATTATCTATCTTTTTAGGGGTGTGTGGGTGCGTGGGGGGGACAGAATAACCGCACTGCCCCTTGGTGCATACTTGTACTGACACATCTTCCTTGTATGGAGTTGCCCCCATTATCTCTATTAGGGGTGTGTGGGTGCGTGTGGGGTGGGGGGACAGAATAACCGCACTGCCCCTCGGTGCATAGTTGTACTGACTAATCTTCCTTGTATGGACTTGCCCCATTATCTATCTTTTTAGGGGTGTGTGGGTGCGTGTGGGGGGGGACAAAATAAGCGCAGTGCGCCTTGTCAAACGAGCGCACTGCTGCGTTAGCGCGAGGCCGAGCCAGGGGCAGGGGGGAGGGGGGAGGGGGGTCGGGACCCCCCCTCCCCCATCCCGGTGAGGCCGAGCTAGGAACGAGCCGTAGCAGGGCCGCGTTGTCGCATGCGGAGGCGAGTCCGTAACATGACTTGCCCCCATTATCTATCTTTAGGGTTGTGTGGGTGCGTGTGTGCGGGGGGGGGGGGGCACAGAATAACCGCACTGCCCCTCGGTGCATAGTTGTACTGATACATCTTCCTTGTATGGACTTGCCCCCATTATCTATCTTTAGGGGTGTGTGGGTGCGTGGGGGGGGGATAGAATAACCGCACTGCCCCTCTGTGCATAGTTGTACTGACACATCTTCCTTGTATGGACTTGCCGCATTATCTATCTTTTTAGGGGTGTGTGGGTGCGTGTGGGGGACAAAATAACCGCACTGCGCCTGTCAAACGAGCGCACTGCCGCGTTAGCGCGAGGCGGAGCCGGGGGAGGGGAGTCGGGACCCCCCTCCCACATCCCAGCGAGGTCAAGCCAGGAACGAGCCATAGCAGGCGACGACGCGGCGTCGCATGCGGAGGTGATTCCGTAACATGACTTGCCCCCATTATCTATCTTTAGGGGTGTGTGGGTGCGTGTGTGTGTGGGGGGGACAGAATAACCGCACTGCACCTCGGTGCATAGTTGTACTGACACATCTTCCTTGTATGGACTTTCCCCCATTATCCATCTTTTTAGGGGTTTGTGGGTGCATGTGTGTGGGGGGGGACAGAATAACCGCACTGGCCCTCGGTGCATAGTTGTACTAACACATCTTCCTTGTATGGACTTGCCCCCATTATCTATCTTAGGGGTGTGTGGGGTGGGGGGTGCGTGTGTGGGGGGGCAGAATAATCGCTCTGTGCCTGTCAAACGAGCACACTGCCGCGTTAGCACGAGGCCGAGCCGGGGGGAGGGGGGTCGGGACCCCTCCCCTATCCTGGCGAGGCCGAGCCAGGAACGAGCCGTAGCAGGCGACGACGCGGCGTGCCACGGCGTCGCATGCGGAGGCGAGTTCGTAACATGACTTGCCCCCATTATCTATCTTTAGGGGGTGTGTGGTGCATGTGGGGGGACAGAATAACCGCACCGCCCCTCGGTGCATAGTTGTGCTGACACATCTTCCTTGTATGGACTTGCCCCATTATCTATCGTTTTAGGGGTGTGTGGGTGCGTGTGGGGGGGACAGAATAACCGCACTGCCCCTCGGTGCATAGTTGTACTGACACATCTTCCTTGTATGGACTTGCCCCCCATTATCTCTCTCGCGGGTGTGTGGGTGCATGTGGGGTGGGGGGAAAACAGAATAACCGCACTGCGCCTGTCAAACAAACGCACTGCCGCGTTAGCGCGAGGCCGGGCCAGGGGGGAGGGGGTCGGGACCCCCCTCACCCATTCTGGCGAGGCCGAGCCAGGAACGAGCCGTAGCAGGCGACGACGCGGCGTGCCGCAACGTCGCATGCGGAGGCGAGTCCGTAACATGACTTTCTCCCATTATCTCTCTTTAGGGGTGTGTGGGTGCGTGGGGGGACAGAATAACCGCACTGCCCCTCGGTGCATAGTTGTACTGACACATCTTCGTTGTATGGACTTGCCCCATTATCTATCTGAGGGGTGTGTGGGTGCGTGTTGGGGGGAATAGAATAACCGCACTGCGCCTGTCAAATGAGCGCACTGCCGCGTTAGCGCGAGGCCGAGCCGGGGGGGTCGGGACCCCCTCCCCCGTCCCGGCGAGGCCGACCCAGTAACGAGCCGTAGCAGGTGACGACGCGGCGTGTCGCGGCGTCGCATGTGGAGGCGAGTCTGTAACATGACTTGCCCCCATTATCTATCTTTAGGGGTGTGTGGGTGCATGTGTGTGTGTGAGAGAGGGGGGAACAGAATAACCGCACTGCCCCTTGGTGCATAGTTGTACTGACACATCTTCCTTGTATGGACTTGCCCCATTATCTATCTTTTTAGGGGTGTGTGGGTGCGTGGGGGGACAGAATAACCGCACTGCCCCTCGGTGCATAATTGTACTGACACATCTTCCTTGTATGGACTTGCCCCCATTATCTCTATTAGGGGTGTGTGGGTGCGTGTGGGGTGGGGGGAACAGAATAAGCGCACTGTGCCTGTCAAACGAGCGCATTGCCGCGTTAGCGCGAGGCTGAGCGGGGGGGGGGGGGGGGGGAGGGACCCCCTTCCCCATCCCGGCGAGGCCGAGCCAGGAACAAGCCGTAGCCAGCGACGACGTGGCGTGCCGCGGCGTTTCATGCGGAGGCGAGTCCGTAACATGACTTGCCCCTGCACCGCACCGCACCAAGGGGAATAGTTGTACTGACACATCTTCCTTGTATGGACTTGCCCCCGCACCGCACCGCACCGAGGTGCATAGTTGTACTGACACATCTCCGTAACATGACTTGCCCCCGCACCGCACCGCACCGAGGGGCATAGTAGTACATGATTTGCCCCCGTTATCTTATCTTTATTTTTTAGGGGAAAACCAGCACCGTTATGAATTATTATTTCATTTGTACTTTTTGATAATTTTTATTGTACTGTTGTGAGTTATTATTTGTACTTTAGCTGTTTGTTTTCTCCCTCTATATTAATTTTTTATTGTATTTAATTCTTTATTGTATTTAATTTTTGCTATTATCTTTGGTAACTGCCTAGAGATAGTGCGCTTCGCCACGGTTCTGGGCTTTAGCCGTCGGTTTTCTCCCACTCACGTTTTAACCTCCGCTCTCCCCCGTTCAGCTTCGCTCCCCTCTCCAAATCGATTCCTTCTTTGTTCCCCTCTTCTCGCAGAGTAGTTGCTTCTCCTGTTTCGCCGCGGGAGCGTCGGCTGGCGGGTTGAACCCCAGGGGTGGAGGTCTGGGTGCTCTGTTTGCTCCTTTTGGTCTGCGATTGACTTCCCTTGCGTCCTCTTATGTACAAATTTTGCCACTATTTCTAAGCTCTTGCTCTCTTGCTGTCTTAGGCTGGATTTGCTAGGCTTCCTTTGCTCTTGAACGAGCGGTTGGCGATAGTGATACTCGATTCCGTGGCGGATTTTGTGTTTGCTTGTAAGAGTTTTGCTTTGTATGGCGTGCTTCATTTCTGAAAAAGGTCTGAGCCCTAATTTCTTTTCATGTGTCTTGCAGATCTGGTTTCGCAGATTTTAGGTCTGTAGATCTCAATGGGTACATCATCCAGTCCGGACAAGTTGAATGCAGGTGATTTTCCCTGTAATTTGGATGATGTTTTAACAAGTCTGGTTTTTAGGTTGTATAGGTGTTGTCGTATCGACTTTATAAGTTGTATGTATTTTGATAGCTGTTAATTTTGCCTTGGATTGTGTTGTGTGTATAGTTTTGGCGGTTGATGTGACTTGCAAACAGTTTGTAGTACTGATCACCATCTATATTTTGAACTGCTGTCCTGGCATTTGAATAGGTTGTAGTAGTTAGTGAAGAACTGGTATGATGTTGAAAGAGTTTTCATTCTGAATTTTGTTGTGCTAGTGGTGGGTTCATATTGTTTTATTGAGTGCACTTGTAGTGTTCATATAGTTGAACTGATTGCTTGTTCATGTTCTTTTTTGCTAATTATGATGTTGTTGCAGATGTTGGAGTGCCGGTGCCTCCTGATTCTGAAAAATCAGAATGCTTTCAAGATCTTGTGAATGTTATTTTTGAGACACCAAATCCGCTAGAAGAACTTGCGGATGTTGCTGGTGTTTCCCTTATATTTGCTCTTTTTTTATCAGCCTTGAATACATAAATATGCTTAGCTACATTAGTTGTTCCTTTTATTTTGTGTCTGATGCTATGCACTTTATTTATCTTGTCTCTGCAATGTTAATTGTGTTTTGATTTTATATGTGCGTGCTTATGTTTGTTGGTTTATGCAGTTAATGACAGCCATGGTGCTCCTGAGGACATTGCTAATGTTGTCAAAGATATTAACGATGGAATGTATTCTCTTAACGTTGATGATGTTGATGGCAGCTTGCAGTTGCCTATTACTCAGTCATAGAGTGTTGATGGCACTGAGCCTGTTACTCAGGCTGAGGATGCTCCTACGCAGTTACAGCTCGAGGATGAAAGGATAAGAAAGAAGAAGTGTGATTTCGAAAGGAGAAAGGAGTTGGAACGGCGTCAAAAGGCTGGCTGTGTTCAGCGAAGTGATCGGGATGTTGCTCAAGCTCCTGAAGGTGTAGGTGATGAAGGTGGTGACGCGGCCTTTTCAACTGTTGATGCTGGATCTCATGGAAGTGACATGCCTGTGAACACAAACCTGATGCCAACTCGTTTGACGCAAGTGTTTACTCGTGATGCAGTTAAGGAGAAGAAAGTTGTTTTGAAGAGGAAGATGTCAGATCGAAATCCTGATGGCACACAGAGGCGTAGCCCACGTGTGAAAGCTGGTTCCCAACCTGGTAATAGCAAAGCTGATGGGGATAGTGTTGCTGTGAAGATTGGTCCAAGCAAACTTGGTGGCTCCCCTGTCTGTCGTAGTCCACGGGTTTTGATAAATAAGAAGCCTTCTTCGCCTCCTCTTCCAGAGCGCTCTTTGTTGAAAGAAAACAATAAGCGTAAAGTTCATCCTGCGAAGGTGAACAAAGGTGTGAAGAAGCGTGCTCGTGTCAAAGATGGAGATGTTGTATCTGAAGAAGATGATATCAAAGTTGATTCTGAAGATGAATTTGCAGTGGTATGTGTTTTGTACTGTATGTGACTAACTAGTTGTATTTGCAATGATTTAATTGTGTCTGGGCTGGTATGCTGGCCAGGCGAGGCTGGTCATTGTTTGCATCAATCGAGGGTGGTACTGATGTTGTTTCAAGGGTTGAACTTGTGCAATCTTTTCTTTTTTCTACTTGCCTTCATATGCTTGTTTTGTTTTCTATATTCATTTATTTAGTGTGTGTCTTCTTTATTTTCAGTTACATCTTGTTAGCGTTATGAGTCCGGTCAAGCCAGTGGGAGGCAATGCCGGAAAAGTTGCTTTGGATGAAGGTGACCAATGGAAATTGAACTTGACTGTGCGATGTTCGTTGGGAGAGGTTGAAGCTTGTGATAAATTGCTTGAGAGTCGGCATGTGGCTAGGGCTCGTGCAGCTGGTTTTGGTTCTATCTTCAATTGGAGGGTGAAGTCTAACATTTCCCGCCCTCTGATGGGAGTTTTGTACCTGAGGATAGATCCTGATATGATGACTCTTGACATGGGTGAGGCTAATAAGAAGCTTCGCATCACTAGCGATGGTATAGAACAATTATTTGGGTTCCCTCGTGGTGGTTGTTCTCTGCCAAGGCCGTCAGAGGATGGATATGACGACGCTCTGATGAAGTTAAGATCAGAGCTTGACATTAGTAGGAACAAAGATATCAAGACAAAGGATTTGAGGAATAAGGTCAAGGTGCTCGTCAAGGATCCTAGCAAAGATGACCTTGCTCTGAAAGTGTTCTTCATTATTGTGTTTATGAAGGTTGTGTTGCCTGGTGTCGCCCCGCATGTTTCCAGAGAGGCAGCAATGTTTGAGGGTCTCGTCTTTGAGGACATGGCTAATATGGATTATTGTCAGCTGATGGTTGATGAGCTTAGAAGGGCTGTTGTCAGGTACCAAGATGGTGTTACCATGGGGAAGGCAATCACAGGTTGTGCTATAGGGCCTGTACTAATTTACCTTGACTGCCTTATCCATGGCAAGACTGCAGAGCCTGACATGCAAGTCCCCCGCATATGTTTCATGTATCCTGTCAAGCTTTCTGATCTGGTTGATGCAAATTTGATAAAAAAAGGCAATGCAGATCCAAAGACTTGGGTGTTTGGGAAGCTTCCGGTGAGTTTTATTTCTTTCGTGTCTTGCAGACCTTTTTTTATTTAGGTATAGCTATTTTTGCTGGAGTGAACATGTGTCCCGCAGATTTACCTGTTTAGATTTTGTCATTTCTTAAGCTTTGTGAGGTTTAGGTACGATTTTTAGTATTGTTGTTTCATGTGTGGTTGAACTGAATATCTTTGTTCAACTGTCCTGTCGGTAAATACTAACAAATTGGCACTGACAGTTAAAGATTGATAGTGCTATTGATTTAAATCTGTTAATATCATGTTTTATTTTTCCCTTTGTGTTGCATTGATTAATTAACTCTTTTTTCCTCTTGTTTGTAGTGGAAAACTTAAGAGGAGGTTGTTTTTTCCAAGTGTATAAACGGCCAGTCCTAGAGATGTCGTCGTCTCAGGTTCCCGAGTTTTCATGTCTGCACGATGAGTTGAGAGATGGCCGTGGTGTTGAGGGTGCTGGTTATGTTCCCCTTGGCCCTAGTAATGCTAGTACTTCACAGAGGCAGGGTATTGGTATTGATGTTGTTGTTTCTGCATTGGAGCGCGCTGAGCATATTTTAAGTAATGTGTGTTCTGAGCTGCAAAAGGTCCCAACGACAGTTGAGCGTCTGAGCTGTATCAATGGTATCCTTCCTCAAGGTCATCAATTTAACGCTGAGGAAGCAGTGGACTATATTGAGATGGAGAGAATTTTTATTGGTGATATGCGTGACGGTGCTGCTGATCTATTTTAGAGCTCGGTTTGTCTGTTGAACAACATGAAGCGTTTCAAAACTATGCAGGACTCTCGCTGCAAGCCATATGAAGAAAGTGCAGATGTTGTTATCAGGCAGATTGAGCAGGATGAGGTTGCTGCCACTGACAGCAGGGCTGGTGATGGTACCGAGGCTAATGTTTCTGATCACGAAGCGAATGATGTTGGCTTGGAGCGCCCTGTTGTTGATGTGAGTCAGTCCTCGGTGTTTGCAATTTTTACTATGTTGTTCTGCTGTCAGTATTGTAGTTGAACTTTCTCATCTTCATATGTTTATTAATTTTTCTTCCATGCAGATTGAGCAGGATGAGGCTGCTACCACCGACAGCAGGGCTGGTGATGGTACTGAGGCTAATGTTTCTGATCACCATACGAACGATGTTGGCTTGGAGCACCCTGTTGTTGATGTGAGTCAGTCCTCGGTGTTTGTATGTTTTTACTATGTTATTCTGCTGTCAGTATTGTAGTTGAACTTCCTCATCTTCATCTATTTATTAATTTTTCTTTTCATGCAGGAGACCAGTCATAATGTTGAGGCTGCTGTTGATGGTGGAGTTAATGATGCATCTACTAATAAGTGCAAGGTTATTTTTATTTTTATTGTGTTTATTCATATTTTCTTGAATTTTCATGCGCACCAATGTGCCTTGCTTGTTCCTATCCCACACCGTTAAGAGTTTGCAGGTGGTACCTACCTTTTTTGTTAATGTGGTTTAATTCATTGTGTTTATTGTTGCTAATAATAGCATTGTTTTTTTGCTTCATTACATATGAAATCAGGGTCCTGTTGTTAGCGACGAGCCTTGTTCGCCCGTTGGTGATGTTGCTTTGAATGTTAGTAGCAGCAAGATAGATGATGTTGTTGTGAATGCTTCTAAGGTTTGTTTTTCTGTGCACCTCTTCTAGCTTATTTTTGATTGTTAGTTTTGCTCATATTATTCACTTTTTCTAATTTTTTATTTCTTCAGATGACTGATGTTGAGCGTGAGGCTGTCGTTAGTGGTGGAGATGATGCTCGTGGTGTTCCATTGAGTAGTGGGCGCAAAGTTGGTACCAAAGCTGCTGATGAGGATGTTGGTGCTGACAGCATACTTGATGCCAAATCGTCTGGTGTTGGTATTGCTGGGAATGAAAATGTTTCTGATTGTGAAGATTTGACGCCAGAGAATTTCCCGCCTGGAGGTCTTGATTACGGTGATGCATTGCAAGATGCCTCTAGCGTGGAGGAGGTGCCATCCGAGGATGATGATTTACTTCTGTCGATTTCTTCTGGCCCCTTCATGCAGGAGGCGCTCGTGTCGTCCCAGGATTTTTTTTCTACAGACCCTGAAAGCGCAGCGATATTGGTGTCCTCTCAAGATCTCGCATCGTCAAACCCTGAAACTGGAGGCATATTGAACTACCGTCGTCGTCAAATGCTGATAGTGCAGGTAAGGACTTGTAAATGAGGTGTACTTCTCAATTTTGGCATTTTGGACATGTTCACTTGTAGTGCTTGAACTTATTATTTTTCTTCTTTTTCTGCAAGCAGAAAGTGGTAATGTAGTTAAGGTTGATATGTTATTCTTCGCTGTTACGAGGTTGCGCACGAACCGTACGAAACGGTTAGTTTGGGATTTTGCCCGTACCATTTTTGTCTCCTTTTCTTTCTCTCATATGATTATTGTTGTTATTGCAGTAGTTTTAATTCATGTAATCTTTTGTGTTTTCCTAGTGACAAGCCGATGTTACAAAATAAAGAATGTGATGCCAGTGTTGGTTCTATTGCTAAAGCGTTTGTCCCCACTGGCATGCTCAACTCAGACAGTGCTAACGTTGTTTTATATTCTCTACGTCAGAAGTACCGAGACACTGACAAGTTGATAGTTCCCAGATGGGTGACGGTGAGTATTTTTCTTTGTAGATAGGATGATAACTTGTTTTGCCAATTTTCCAACTGTTGTTGTTCTTTTTGTACAATAGACCAAGATCCGTGATGGAAATATTGATCCCAATGTGCTAAATTGGTTCACGAGATCGGGTGCTGATGGTTTTGACCAAGTAGGTGAACTTGAACTTTTTGTACTCATGAACTAGAACTGTCCTGTTTTCTTGCAAGTTTGGGAGGTGGGGGAATGAACTTGAGCAGCCTGCTTTTACCCCTGCACTTATGAATGATGTGTGCTTATTTTTTTGAAGCTGAACTTATTGTCGCAAGGAAATTGAACTGATATGTTTGTTGCAATTTTAACTTGAGTAGCATATATTTTTTTGTAGTGTTTTGCTTACTCAATTAGAACTTATGATTATCTTATTTTTTTTGTACTTCTGAATTTTATTTCCTTCTTTTGTTTATTGTTTGGACGCTGAATTTTTTGTTTCATTATGATTTGTTAAATTCATTTTTCCTCTGTGATTTTTTGTCAGCTTCTTTTCCCTACTTTTGATCCGCCGTCATTTGCGGCTACCATGAAGCCTAGTGAAGAATCTGGGCATTGGTGCTTGATTGTTCTGAATTTGAGGTTCCATCGTTTCGAGTGTCTTGATTCACTGCGCGATGAAACCTAGAGTGATGCAGTTAGATTCTTAAGGACTATGACAGATAACATCAAGAAGCTTTGGAGGGAGTCCAGCGTAGACAGGGCCAAACTGTTCCCGCCGGTGCATATTGATGGTTTCTCTTGTGAGTTTGTGCAGGTACCACAGCAGAAAAACACGTGAGTATCCATTTTTAATGATTTTTTGTTAGCTGTTTTTGTTGCTGGGAGGGTGGTGTTCCTGTATTTTCGGATTTGTGATGTACCCTTTTGTATTTTCTTTTGTTAACATGCATGATTGTGGATTCTTTATGCTACAAAGCTGCAAAACCTATCATTGCCAGGAGGATGGAGTGATTGAAATGTTGGATTATAGCCATGAAGACATTCTTGACATTAGGAAGACTTTCCTGTATACCTGCGCAACTAGTGATGTGTTTGATGTTGACTTTCGTGGTTTGTTTGGCATCGAACCCTGTACGTAATGGAAGTCCTTTTGTAATTTTTTGCAGCCTGTACTTCTTGATTGGTACTGTCATGAATTATGTATTTGAACTTTACCCTTGATGCGGTCTTTTATTTTTATTTTTTTGCAGGTGAGTGGATGGATCTTTATGAGCATGACTACAAGATCTTTGGCAGCCAGTTCTCGGAGCTCGAGCGCGTATCTATTGATCTTAGCCAGGGGCATTCTCCAGAAAAGACAAGGTCTGGTGTTATTAAGGGGCGGTTGGGAGCTCTAAAAGGTTCTATGGCTGCTTGTGCAGAGAGCCCCTCTACACCCAAGAATCCCTTTGTGGAATTGATAGACAGCGATGATGATGCGTTTGACAAGATTGCTGGCATGGGAAGAGTCACCAGGAGCGCTGCTGCTGCCAAGGGTTTATCCCCACTTGCTGGAATAGTGGCCCGTAGAGCTGGTGGTTCTAGGAGGATCCTGGTTTGGATTCTGGCAATGTTACAAGCACGAAGCGTGCACCCAGAGCTCCTATAAAGTTTTGCTCCCCTGTGCAGCAGCTTCACCCTCATAAATTTCCTCACCTGGAGAAGGCTCGCCAGTTGTATAATCTGTTGCTTAGCAATGAAGCATGTGAGAAGTATGCCGAGTGAGTATCTCTCATTATGTTTCCTCTTCTTTTCCTCTGTTGTTTGTAACTGCTAGATAAATGTGACCTGAACTATTACTTTTTATACAACATGAACTGCTATGAATGCCTTATCTTGCTTCCCCTGCTTTTTGTTCTTGTCCGTGCTGCAGGAATACATTCTCAATGATACCTTAGCCCGATGATAGCGTCACCAGCTTCACTGGGAAACACATCTGGGAAGTTTTTGCACCTGGGCAAATGATGGAGGGTGATGTAATGGACTTCCTCATTGATGATTGGAAGAAAGATCCCGATAGGAATGTTGATTTTGCGTCTGGGCAAAGGGTATTGCTAAGTCCATATTTCATCACGGTAACCAATCAGATCGTTTGTTTCTGTTAAACAAGACCGCCTGTTGTTTTACGAGTTTTGATAATACTTTGCTTTGTTTATCCTTTTCCCCTGTCTATTTCTTTTTTGGCTTTTTTTGCAGGCTGTGCTTGACTGTACGTTTTACAGTGATGAAAATAAAGAGTTTAATGTGAAGAGTGCAGCGAGAGATTTCAAGAGCTATGTCAAAGATAATGAAGACTTGCTCAGTGCCGACCTTGTGAGATCTACTAGCTGATTTTTGGTTTTAATTGTTTGTTGTCATGCTAGTTTTTATTTTGAATATTTAACATCTCTTTTTTGGTCATCTATTTTTAGATCATGATGCTTCTATTCTAGCCTATAGTTTTACCAAAGGATAAGAAAGTGAACCACTTTTCCTTATATGTCATGAATCAGTACCGAAGTAGCATCGACATCCTTGACTCTTTACCTTATCCGAAGAACCATCGTCCTTCAAAGAACACCTATCATAAAGACTGTGAGAAGATTGTGAGTGACATTTATTATTTGTACTGGATTAATTTTTCTGCATCTTTGTTTCTGCTTTTTCTTAGATCTGAAAATGTGTGGTTTCTTTTTTTTACAGATCTCCAGGATGGTCCAAGTAATGAAGGTTGTGTATGGTGATGCTCAGTACAATGCGAGCAAGCAACCCAAATGGGAGCTTTTTGCAAAGAAACCAACGTTTGTGAAGGTTCCACTTCAAGGGGCGAATGAATGTGGCCATTATACTCTGAAGTATGCAGGATCCTATGATGGTGAAAAGATCTTTGGGAACATTCGAGATAATGATGTGGGTTCTAGTTGAGCTTTTCACTTTTCTGTGTTTGGCTGATTGTGTATTCTTCTTTTTAATGTGTCATGATTTTTGATAATTTGTTTTATTGTTTTATAGCCTCGTATTGTTGATTGGAATGTTGAGGATCTGTATAGAGTTGTGTTCAACCGGAATAACCAGCTTCTGGTGACGGAGCTTCCCAAGGAGTTTCAGCCTTTGGCTCCTAGTGCATAGAAGAAATGGTCATCATTCATGTAGTGAAATGGATAGTTGTGTGATATATCTCTTGAAAGCATTGTAGGCTTTGATTGCAGTGTTTGGATGTCTTTGATTTTTGATCGTTGTGTGATATATCACTTGTGTATGTTTCATTGGGAATTCGTTCTGGTTAAGTTCTATTTTTTGTACTGAAGTCTTGTAAACTAGTTGAACTGAAAACACGTTTTCCCAAGTTCATTATGAGTTGTTGCTGGAAAAGTGAGATTTATTTTATTTTCATCTGTCCCAACCTAGGTTGGACCTTTATGGTTTATGTACCCTCTTTTCTTGTACTTATAGTATAGTTATGTTAGTACTAAATTGTAATGTCGTTCAGCGTAAGGCTTTTAAAATTTGGTGTCACGATGGCACTTGTGGATCTAGTGTGAGTGGAGTGACGCTTCCTTGTTATGTAGAACTTATTTCATATAATGTATTAGAACTGAAGTTTTTTTTGGGATAGAAATTATTTACGACCAAGTTTTTACGTGATCTCTAGCCAGATTTTATTTAAGTATAAGAAATTTAGCAAAATTTGAGAGCCAAATTTTTGTTTGAACTTCTTGAATTTTACTAGTTGAACTTCATAGTAAAATTTAAAGCACTGGTTTAAATTAACTATATTTAGCAGATAGACGTATAAAGTTCATAATGACTTCACTAGTCAATGTGGGCTGATGCTTTTGTTGTTTGTTTTTTGTTAATTTTTGTCCTTGGTTCAACTGTAATCTATTTGGTTGAGTCTTGGCCTTCTTTCTCAAGGCATTAATTGGTATCATCATAACATTTACCGAATAAACTAAGTTGTACTGAGATTTCAATTGTGCTGGTACTTTGATCATTTTATTTTCTTGTGTTGTTTGAAGCTAGTGCCTCACTGGTCAATGTGGGATGATGCTTCTATTGTATTTCTTGTGATTTTCTCCTTGGTCGAACTAATATCTTTTTGATTTAGTTTTGGCCTTCTTTTTTCTAGGCTGTGGTTCTTCTCAAGGCAATGTTTTGGTATGATCATAGTACTTGCCTTATAGACTAAGTTGTACTGACATTTCAATTGTACTATTACTGTTATTCTTTAGTGTGTCAATGTTTTTTGGAATGTGAACTGAAGCTTCCCGTTCCATTTTATATTTTGTAGAATGAATGTACCATTTGTTCAAGTGTACCAGAACTCTCAGTCATAGCATGCTAGTGAATAGGAAATACGTACTGATTGTTCTTTGCTTTTCCTGTTGCAGTACTCAGTAAATTTCTAACTACTATTAGCACGATGCTGTTAGTAGTGAATGTTGTCCTTGGCTGAAACTTAGTCTTTTTAGTGTTCTTCTAAAACTAAAAACTGATTTCTTAGTGTGATAGTACTACCGTAAATGTCTAAGCTGTACTGAGCGTCCAATTCTACCATTTGTTGTTGTCCTTAGTTAGTCCGCCACTGTTTTTGTTCTATTGTGAAAATATCCATGTGTGATTTTTGTTTCTACATGACTAGTGCTGCGTGGCAGCCATCAAGTTTCAACTTCAACCTACTTCAACTTCAAATGATTGACGAACAAAATAGGAAGCTAGCAAACTTGTTGAACGACATAAGCAAACGATGTACATGATAGACATAGGCAAACTTGTTCAAACCCTAACACACATAACATAAGGTAGCTAGTTCAACATAACGAAAGCAAACTACAAATCTAAAACAACAATATTAAGGACAGGCAGAAGTGTGAGCAACACGAATGCAGACTTTCATGCATCTTCATCCCGCGAAGTTGCAGTGGTAGTAGGGGTCAGCCTCCTGCTCTTTTGAAATATCCCAACCTATCATGATGTTCTCGATTGTCTTCCATGACTTGTACATGGCGTATGCATCTACTCCTGCGTACATGATGAGGTTGTCTGGCAGCGGCCTGGCCCCCCATAGTTTGTGTTCTCCCTTGTCCATCTTCTTCTTCATGCCTTTGTAGAATGGGTGGATTACGCCGCCTGCAACATCAGCCAAGAAGTCGTAGTATTTGTTGGTCTTTGGATCTTTCCACTTGCACTGCATGTGAATGAAGTTGTTGGGGTTGATCTCCAAACCAGACTTGTTCAGCATCCTCTTGTCACCTCCAATGCTGAAACCGACAAATGTGTACAATTTCTCCTCCTGCAGGAAGTCTTTGAGGCGCTTGGGCCTGCAAGGGGGGAGACACACATTTAAAGATTAGTCTTCTTTTTCTGAAGATTTAATTCTTCTGCTTTTTGGTTTTGAAAGTGATAATCCATGAGGTAGATGCTTATATAGTATAAGTCATGGATGAATGTAGTCCAGAAACTAGTACACAAAGTCTTGAAATTAAATTCAACTACACCATGTTATTTTTCTTTTTTGCTATCTTCAGTGCTTCACCAAATGCTTCACCAAATTCAAGAATCATTGTACTAGATTCAATGATATATGTGCTGCTTGATTCAAGCTTAGTTTTCTTTTTTGTTGAATAAAAGACTGATACGTCTCCGTCGTATCTACTTTTCCAAACACGTTTGCCCTTGTTTTGGACTCTAACTTGCATGATTTGAATGGAACTAACCCGGACTGACGCTGTTTTTAGCAGAATTACCATGGTGTTATTTATGTGTAGAAACAAACGTTCTCGGAATGACCTGAAACTTCACGGAGCAACTTTTTGGAAAATATAAAAAATACCTGCAAAAGATGAAGGCCAAGGGGCCCACCACCTGTCCACGAGGGTGGGGGGCGCGTCTGCCCTCCTAGGGCGCGACCCCCTACCTCGTGGGCCCCCTGGAGCTCCTCCGACTCCAACTCCAACTCTATATATTGTGTTTCAGGGAGAAAAAAAACCAGAGAGAATAATTCATCACGTTTTACGATACGGAGCCGCCGCCAAGCCCTAAAACCTCTCGGGAGGGCTGATCTGGAGTCCGTTCGAGGCTCCGGAGAGGGGAATCCGTCGCCATCGTCATCATCAACCATCCTCCATCACCAATTTCATGATGCTCACCGCCGTGCGTGAGTAATTCCATCGTAGGCTTGCTGGACAGTGATGGGTTGGATGGGATCTATCATGTAATCGAGTTAGTTTTGTTAGGGTTTGATCCCTAGTATCCACTATGTTCTGAGATTGATGTTGCTATGACTTTGCTATGCTTAATGCTTGTCACTAGGGCCCGAGTGCCATGATTTCAGATCTGAACCTATTATGTTTTCATCAATATATGAGAGTTCTTTATCCTATCTTGCAAGTCTATAGTCACCTATTTTGTGTTATGATCCGTTAACCCCGAAGTGACAATAATCAGGATACTTACCGGTGATGACCGTAGTTTGAGGAGTTCATGTATTCACTATGTGTTAATGCTTTGTTCCGGTACTCTATTAAAAGGAGGCCTTAATATCCCTTAGTTTCCGTAAGGACCCCGCTGCCACAGGAGGGTAGGACAAAAGATGTCATGCAAGTTCTTTTCCATAAGCACGTATGACTATATTCGGAATACATGCCTACATTACATTGATGAACTGGAGCTAGTTCTATGTCACCCTAGGTTATGACTGTTACATGATGAACCGCATCCGGCATAATTCTCTATCACTGATCCATTGCCTACGAGCTTTCCATATATTGTTATTCGCTTATTTACTTTTTCATTGCTATTGCTATCATCACTACAAAACACCAAAACATTACTTTTACTACTATTAACTTTTGCTACCGTTACCACTACTATCATATTACTTTACTACTAAATCCTTTGCTGCAGATACTAAGTTTCCAGGTGTGGTTGAATTGACAACTCAGCTGCTAATACTTGACAATATTCTTTGGCTCCCCTTGTGTCGAATCAATAAATTTGGGTTGAATACTTTACCCTCGAAAATTGTTGCGATCCCCTATACTTGTGGGTTATCAAGACTATTTTCTGGCACCGTTGCCGGGGAGCATAGCTCTATTCTTTGAGTCAATTGGGATTTATATCTGCTTATCATTATGAAGAACTTGAAAGATCCGAGAACTAAGATTTATCCCTCAACTACGAGGGGAGGTAAGGAACTGCCATCTAGCTCTGCACTTGATTCACCTTCTATTTTAAGTAAGCTTGCGACACCTAAACCTGCTTCGCTATTCGTTCTTGTAGGATCGAAAGTATGTCTAGAGGGGGGTGATTAGACTACTTGACCAAATAAAAAACTTAACCTTTTCCCAATTTTAGTTCTTGGCAGATTTTAGCTATTTTAGGACAAGTCAAGCAATCATCACACAGTTCAAGCAAGCATGCAAAGAGTATATTGGCAGCGGAAAGTAAAGCATGCAACTTGCAAGAATTTAACGGGAAGGGTTTGGAGAATTCAAACGCAATTGGAGACACGGATGTTTTTCCCGTGGTTCGGATAGGTGGTGCTATCCTACATCCACGTTGATGGAGACTTCAACCCACAAAGGGTAACGGTTGCGAGAGTCCACACAGGGTTCCACCCACAAAGGGTAATGGTTGCACGAGTCCACACAGGGCTCCACCCATGAAGGGTCCACGAAGAAGCAACCACCCACAAAGGGTCCATGAAGAAGTAACCTTGTCTATCCCACCATGGCCATCGCCCACACAGGACTTGCCTCACTAGAGGTAGATCTTCACGAAGTGGGCGATCTCCTTGCCCTTACAAACTTCTTGGTTCAACTCCACAATCTTGTCGGAGGCTCCCAAGTGACACCTATCCAATCTAGGAGACACCACTCTCCAAGAAGTAACAAATGGTGTGTAGGTAATGAACTCCTTGCTCTTGTGCTTCAAATGATAGTCTCCCCAACACTCCTCTCTCTCTCATAGGATTTGGATTTGGTGGAAAGAAGATTTGAGTGGAAAGCAACTTGGGAAGGCTAGAGATCAAGATACATATGGTAGGAATGGAATATCTTGGTCTCAACACATGAGTAGGTGGTTCTCTCTCAGAACATATGAGTTGGAATGGTGTATGTGTTCTGATGGCTCTCTCTCCGAATGAAGAGGAGGTGGAGGGGTATATATAGCCTCCACACAAAATCCAACCATTACATAGTTTTCCAATCTCGGTGGGACCGAATCAACAAACTCGGTTGGACCGAAAATGTAAACCTAGTGACCGTTAGAGATTTTCGGTGGGACTGACATGCAACTCGGTAGGACCGATATGGTTAGGGTTTGGGCATAACGTAATCTCGGTGAGACCGATTACACAAACTCGGTGAGACTGAATTTGGTAATTAGCTAACCAGAGAGTTGGTCAGGAAAACTCGGTGGGACCAATTTGCTCTTTCGGTGAGACCGAAAAGTTACAAAGGGGAAACACTGAATTTACATTGCAATCTCGGTGGGACTGATTCGCTCTTTCGGTGAGACCGAAAAGTTACGAAAGGGAAACAGAGAGTTTGCAATCCCATCTCGGTGAGACCGAGATTCCCTATCGGTAGAACCGAATTGCTAGGGTTTGGCAGTGGCTAATGACAAGTGAAACTCGGTGGCGCCGGATAGGAAGAATCGGTAGGACCGAGTTTGGCTTAGGGTTTAGGTCATATGTGGATATGGGAAAGTAGTTGAGGGTTTTGGAGCATATCACTAAGCACATGAAGCAAGAGGCTCATTAAGCAACACCTCATCCCTCCTTGATAGTATTGGTTTTCCTAAAGACTCAATGTGATCTTGGATCACTAAAATATAAAATGAAGAGTCTTGAGCTTTTGAGCTTGAGCCAATCCTTTGTCCTTAGCATTTTGAGGGTTCCACTTTCACATCCATGCCATGCCAATCATTGAGCTTTCCTGAAATAATCATCTTGGAATAGCATTAGCTCAATGAGCTATATGTTGTTATGAATTACCAAAACCACCTAGGGATAGTTGCACTTTCAATCTCCCCCTTTTTGGTAATTGATGACAACATATAGATCAAAGCTTCGACAAATGATAATAAGCATGAAATATATCGTCGCTTTGAGAAGTATGTGATAAGTAAGAGCTCCCCCTAAATTTGTGCATATTTAAAATTTGCTTTGGACTGCAAATGCACAAGGAGTTAGAGTCATGGGTTACTCTTCCATGCACATACATCTTGGTGGAGCGCTTAAAATGATAAGAATGAAATACATGCACTCATCACCAAGAATAGTGAAAGATCACATAAGATAGATAAGATAATAGCATTAAGCAAGCATTAAGTGTAGCTTATGATCAAACACATGATCATCAATGTCTCACAAATAATGACGTAGTATCTCAAGCACTCAAAAGCAAACAAGTTTGAAAAACCACCAAATAAAGCAAGAGAGAAAAGCAACACTCTCTCTCTCTCTCGAAGCCTATGATCTATACATTTTTCTCCCCCTTTGGCAACAAGTTACCAAAAAGTTCCTAGAAAATGCATAGTACTAGATCGACGCTCAGGCTTGATCTTCTGGTGGTGGTGGGTTCCGGATCACTCCAAGGACGAAGGCTTCTGTAGACGCTGAAGTAGACGCTGGATTTGGAGCTGAAGTAGATGCTGGAGCTGGTGGAACTGAGGCTGTAGCTGGTGCTGAGGTGGTGGCTCTTGTGTCAGCAACTGGCACGGCAGACGACCTCGGACCTCGTGGCACTCTGGCAAAGGCATGAGTGGTAGTCCTGCCTCTCCTCTCCTGCATATCATCTTGGAGCTGCTCCACTGCAGTCTGAATCTCCGTTACCTTGACATCCAAGTCATAGAACTTTTGTTCCATGATTCTCTCTAGGCTTGCCTGGTTTTGAGTTAGGGTGGCTAGTCCTTGCTCAATCCGCAGGGTGGATGCAATCAGGTAACCAAGCTGCTCTTGTTTGGTCTTCAAGAAATACTCAGATGCCTCCTCTTGAGTTGGCATCTTGGCAGCTTTCTCCTTCCTTGCCTTCTCCTTCTTTGCGTATGCTTGGGCAGATGATGGCTCGTTCTCAGTCATGACAACTTGATTGTCCAGAAAATCTGGACGAATGGGCAGGTGTTCCTTGTCCAATAAATATATGCCCGTGCCCATCTTGGAGTTAATGAGCTCCTGGATCTGAGGGGCATATCCGCAACTCCTCTTCTGATCTGCTGCAGTCCTTTTGATAGTTTCCACTATGAGGCTCATCACCTTGAACTTCTGAGGCACATCAAATACATGTAGCAAGTTGATAGCATGGCCTCTGATCATCTTGTGATCTCCAGACTTGGGCAATAAGGTGTGCCTCAAGATCCAATTGATAGTTGGCAGCCCTGACAGAAGGTAATGCACAGACCCAAATTTGAAGGTGTCAAGAACTTCATTGGGAATTTCCTTGTACATATTGGACATAGAGTTATGGTCCATCTTCTTCTTGGCATATATGTCCAAGTCATCATCATGCTCCTCTGGGGCATTAATGATCTGTGCCCACTCAGCAACTGTGGATTGGTACCTTGTACCCTCAGACATCCATGTGATCCTCCCATCTAAATAAAAATGTGCTGTGGAGTAGAACTGCATTATAAGCTCCTCATTCCACTTTGTGAGCTTCTGCCCAACAAAGTCAGCTACTCCACAAGCTATGAAGCTGTCTTGCACTCCAGGATAGTGCTCCTCATTGTCCTTGATGTTCTGCCAGTCAACCCATCTCATATCACAGACTATTGGCTTCTTATCAAGCAGCACTGTCTCATAGAAGTCCTGTTGTTCCTTAGTGTGAAACCTGTAGTCAACAGCAGTCCTCCTCCTTGAAGCATACGGGTCTGCTTCTCTCCACTTCCTCAGCCCTGAATCTCTCCTGAGCTTCATGTCCTCAGCCACAGGATGCGCATCGTTGTGGTCTGGGATCTTGGGCTTGAGCTTTCTCAGAACTTGCTCTTCATCCTCTTCTTCAGCAACAGTCTCAGGCACTGGGGCCTTGTTCTTCTCAGCTGCAGGAATGCTCCTTGTATTCCTCTTTGGTTTTGGCTTGGAGGCAGCTTTGGGCTTAGATGCAGTAGCCCCTGATCTTATGGCATCACCCATCAGCTTGGGTGCCTTGGGTGCTGGCGCAGCTACCTCTTCTTCCTCTTCCTCTTCCATGATGGAAGCCTTTCCTAGCACTCTGGCTACGGTCTTCTTGACCCTTTCCTTTCTTTTCTTTCCCTCAGCAGCAACTGGCTCTTTAGGTGCAGGCTTCTCAGTTGAAGCTCTTGCCTTTGACATGGGCTGCCTGCCTGGTGGCCTTTTGATTTTCAGCCCTGGCTTTGTGCCTTGAGCTGGCTCAACTCTCTTTGATGTGGCCTCTTCCTCTGCCACATAATCTTCATCTTCGGAATCAGAAGTTCTCTTCTTCCTCTGTCTGGTGGCAGCTTTTGGCAAGTTGCTAGGGGTGCTCCTGCTGCCCTCATCTGAAGAGCTGGAGGGACTAGTGCCCTCACTCATGTGCACCTGCTGCTCTGACATGTTCTGGCTGTCACTTTGATCAGACATGCTGCAAACTCTGACTGCTGACCCTGTGAACAGTTTATAGATGAGGTAGAAAAGATGAGCATCACAAAATGCAGAGATTTTTGCAAAAGAATGATCCAAAAACTTAGTTTTAGTTTCCCACTGAAATCATCTCGGATCTACCGATTTTCAAACTCGGTGATACCGAAGCAGTTTAGGAACCTAAACTAGTGAACTCGGTAGGACCGAGTCACAGTTCGGTGGCACCGAGACTGCTAGGGTTTCACAGAGTTCCAAGATCGGTCACACCGATAAGTAATTCTCGGTAAGACTGAGTCTCACTTGTGCAATGGCATAAGCCAAATCGGTGGGACCGAGTTTTTCAACTCGGTGGGTCCGAGATGGTTTCAGCGGAAACCTAACCCTAAAATTTTCGAATCAAAGCTAATCTACGGGCGTATTGACTGGATAGGAGTGTTTCAATCATGGCAAGAATCATGAAGAACACAATGTGCTAGGAATCGGACGGGGAATAGCACTGTGATCGAGTCCATACCCTAGTTCGGCGGAGACTCGCTACGGCGGCAACGGCGGGGCAGAATTCCCGTTGATGGCGACGGAGACCAGCGACTGGAGGAGGCTGGCGGCGAGAAGACGATCCGGAGACCACGTTGGCAGAGCAGGCTATCGCGCGGGCGAAGGGGTTCGGAGAAATTTCCAAATTTTGCCCGTGACTATATATAGCCCGACCCTGTCGGTGTGACCGAGTGGAACAACTCGGTGGCACCGAGATTCATAACTGCAGGCAGTTACTGAAACTCGGTGTGACCGAAATGTTCAAATCGGTTGCACCGAGATCGAAAACCTAGATCAACTTAATGATCTCGGTAGGACCGAAAGTGGGGTATCGGTCAGACCGAGAATCATAAAGAGGTTTTGGAAGTTTAAGTCTATGACGAATCGGGGACTCCGAGCGCTCCTCACACAGAGTGGTTCGAATCTGACTTGATCAAATTTTGTGATGCAGCATGAATAGAGTTTGAGACGAGAAAAGCATAGATAGCTAGAGGAGGTACTTAGGCATTCTTGTCCATCCACTTGGCAAAAGAAAATAAAACCAAACAATCAAAACAACAAGTGGATGTCCTCGAATGAGCAAAATATGCAACCAGCATGCTCACACAATAAGATGGCAAATGAAATATGTGGCAAGGCATGCACAACCAATTCTAGCATCTATCAAGCAATTTGCGATGACAAGGTCATCTATATATGAGTATATTGACTTAGGAGTCAAGTGAGAGCACTTGATCATAGGTCATACTCATCGTTTAAGCTCAAGTGGGGTTACAACTTTTACATAAAGCATTGTTGTGTTCACATCTTTAGAGTTGCTTTAGCTCAAGTCTTAGAGTAAAGCTCCCCCTAGATGTGATATTCCCCCTAAGAGGGATGAACTAACCTTGGGTTTTGTCGATGATGACTTCATGTAGATGTTGAAGATGTGGATGCTCAATGTTGATGTAGATCACTTGGAGCTATCCATTTGAGTGAATTGCACTTTCAATACCTACATGGGTTAGTCCCACAAGGAACAAACAAGGATATCCATAGACATAGAGTGATGCACACAAAAGATGATGTCCATGAAAACTTTTAGGTTACCTTGTCCCTTGTCTTACCAACAAGAGGGTTTGTGACTCCTTGAACTAGTGCAAGATGTGGAAGTTGATTGCACTTGTTCTTGCCAAAATGATAAGAGTGAAGTATGTTGGTGGAGTCACCCTCAAGAACTCTCTAGTTCTTCTTCTTTTGGATCCACATCACCTTGATGGGAATCCTTGGAGTTGTAGTCATACTTGATGAAGTGGAACTTGAAGTAGTCTTGGGAATCCACTTGACTAAGGTCTTAGGAGCTTCTTCAAATGCGTCAATTTCCTCTTGAAGCTTGTCCTTGCCTTTTTTGCTTGTAGTCTTGTGGTGGAAGATCATCTTGAGCTTGTGTCCCCTTGAAAGAAGTATACTTCTCTTGTTGAGGAACAAACTTTGTCTTGGGGTATTGATCTTCTTCCCACTCAACTCCATTGGCATTGAACTTTCGTTCAAAACCAACACCTTGATTCTTCCGGTGCATTCCTTGCTTGCGCACAATTTCCTCGAATTGCTTACTCCCGGCAAGGCTTTTGTACACTCCTTTCTCTATAATTCCCTTCAATAAACTATTTTCTTGCTCAAGTGTAACTTGGATAAGAGAATCATTAGTGGAATCAAGAGAACTACTAGAATCAACAATATTGGATTTAGCATGATCATTGTTACTGCTAGAGGAAGAATCTTTCTTGTTCTTGTTACTAGACTTGACTTGAGGCATGTAAGTGGATAAGAGTAAACGCTTGGCAATGTAAGAAGAGCTTTTCTTGCGAAGATCATCATTGATTGCTTTTAAGAACTCATGCTCTTGCTCAAGATTGAGCTTTTCAAAGCGTAATTTCTCATGAGCTCTTAAAAGTTCTCGATGATCTTCGAAGATAGTTTCATGAGCTAACTTAAGAGTGTTTAGTTCTTTAGTTAGAGCCTCAATCTTCTCCTTATCATTTTCATTCGTTTTATCTTGATTAGCATGTTTAATTGACGTTTCATCATAGTATTCATCACTAGAGTTGTCAACAAGCAAATCATCACCTAACAAGTCATCTTCATCACTATTGAAATCAACATACTCGGGGTGTGTTACCTTAGGACCTTTGGCCATGAAGCATCTTCCAATTCCTTCATTTGGTGAGTCAAATATGTCATAGGAGTTGGTTGACACAAGTGCTAGACCGGCAACACCTTCATCTTGAGTATCTTCGGAGTCGGAGTGATAACTTCTCTCGGAGTGGCTATCGGAGTCGGAGCCGGATACCCATTCACCAACATGAGCTTGATGTCTTCGTCTTGTGTAGCTCCTTGATGATTTTTCCTTCCTTTCCGAATCCTTGCTTCTCCGTGAGTATCTTCGTTCATAACGATCATCTCTACTCCTCCTCTCTCTTGGTGGTGATTCTTTGCTTCTTCTTTTTGGAGAATCTTCTCTTCTCTTGTAGGGAGCCGTACACTCATTGGAATAGTGTCCGGGTCTTCCACAACTGTAGCAGTTTCGCTCTCGACTAGAAGATCTTTTGTCATTGTAGGACTTTGACTTGAAGCTTCTATCTTTGCTTCTACTCTTGTAGAACTTGTTGAAGTTCTTCACCATTAAGCTCAATTCTTCATTGAAGTCTTGTTTCTCACTTGATGATGTAGGAGCTTCACATGAGGCTTTATAGGCACCACTTGATTTGTTGTGATGTTCCTCTTTATCCTTAAGGACATCTCATGAGCAAAAATTCTTCCAATCACCTCCGTTGGCTTGAGATCTTTGTAATTGGGCATCATTTGGATCAATGTGCACACGGTATCATATTTTCCATCCAAGGCTCTTAGAATCTTCTTGATGATGAATCTGTCGGTCATCTCTTCACTTCCTAAGCCAGCAATCTCATTTGTGATGAGAGCAAGCCTAGAGTACATTTCAGCAACACCTTCACCATCCTTCATCTTGAACTTGTCAAGTTGGCTTTGAAGCACATCCAACTTGGATTCCTTGACGGAGTCGGTACCTTCGTGCATATCAATCAAAGTGTCCCAAATTTCCTTCGCATTCTCAAGACGGCTGATTTTGTTGAATTCTTCGGGGAACAATCCGTTGAAGAGAATATCACAAGCTTGAGCATTGTATTGCAACATCTTCAACTCATCCGCGGTAGCTTCACGGTTTGGTTCTCTCCCATCAAAGAAGTCACCTTGCAAACCAACACACACAATAGCCCAAACGGCGGGGTTATGTCCAAGAATATGCATTTTCATTTTATGCTTCCAACTAGCAAAATTAGTACCATCAAAGTAGGGACCTCTACGGTGGTAATTTCCCTCGCTAGACGCCATACTCTCCTAGGTTGTGAAACCAAGGCTATGACCACCAAAGCTATGGAGATCAAAGCAAATGGAGACCAAAGCTCTGATACCACTTGTAGGATCGAAAGTATGTCTAGAGGGGGTGATTAGACTACTTGACCAAATAAAAAACTTAACCTTTTCCCAATTTTAGTTCTTGGCAGATTTTAGCTATTTTAGGACAAGTCAAGCAATCATCACACAGTTGCAAGAATGTAAAGGGAAGGGTTTGGAGAATTCAAACACAATTGGAGACACGGATGTTTTTCCCGTGGTTCGGATAGGTGGTGCTATCCTACATCCACGTTGATGGAGACTTCAACCCACAAAGGGTAACGGTTGCGAGAGTCCACACAGGGCTCCACCCACAAAGGGTAATGGTTGCGCGAGTCCACACAGGGCTCCACCCACGAAGGGTCCACGAAGAAGCAACCACCCACAAAGGGTCCATGAAGAAGCAACCTTGTCTATCCCACCATGGCCATCGCCCACATAGGACTTGCCTCACTAGCGGTAGATCTTCACGAAGTGGGCGATCTCCTTGCCCTTACAAACTTCTTGGTTCAACTCCACAATCTTGTCGGAGGCTCCCAAGTGACACCTAGCCAATCTAGGAGACACCACTCTCCAAGAAGTAACAAATGGTGTGTAGGTAATGAACTCCTTGCTCTTGTGCTTCAAATGATAGTCTCCCCAACACTCAACTCTCTCTCATAGGATTTGGATTTGGTGGAAAGAAGATTTGAGTGGAAAGCAACTTGGGAAGGCTAGAGATCAAGATTCATATGGTAGGAATGGAATATCTTGGTCTCAACACATGAGTAGGTGGTTCTCTCTCAGAACATATGAGTTGGAATGGTGTATGTGTTCTGATGGCTCTCTCTCTGAATGAAGAGGAGGTGGAGGGGTATATATAGCCTCCACACAAAATCCAACCATTAGATAGTTTTCCAATCTCGGTGGGACCGAATCAACAAACTCGGTCGGACCGAAAATGTAAACCTAGTGACCGTTAGAGATTTTCGGTGGGACTGACATGCAACTCGGTAGGACCGATATGGTTAGGGTTTGGGCATAACGTAATCTCGGTGAGACCGATTACACAAACTCGGTGAGACCGAATTTGGTAATTAGCTAACCAGAGAGTTGGTCAGGCAAACTCGGTGGGACCGATTTGCTCTTTCGGTGAGACCGAAAAGTTACAAAGGGGAAACACTGAATTTACATTGCAATCTCGGTGGGACCGATTCGCTCTTTTGGTGAGACCGAAAAGTTACGAAAGGGAAACAGAGAGTTTGCAATCCCATCTCGGTGAGACCGAGATCCCTATCGGTAGAATCGAATTGCTAGGGTTTGGCAGTGGCTGATGACAAGTGAAACTCGGCGGTGGCGCCGGATAGAAAGAATCGGTAGGACCGAGTTTGGCTTAGGGTTTAGGTCATATGTGGATATGGGAAAGTAGTTGAGGGTTTTGGAGCATATCACTAAGCACATGAAGCAAGAGGCTCATTAAGCAACACCTCATCCCTCCTTGATAGTATTGGCTTTTCCTAAAGACTCAATGTGACTTGGATCACTAAAATATAAAATGAAGAGTCTTGAGCTTTTGAGCTTGAGCCAATCCTTTGTCCTTAGCATTTTGAGGGTTCCACTTTCACATCCATGCCATGCCAATCATTGAGCTTTCCTGAAATAATCATCTTGGAATAGCATTAGCTCAATGAGCTATATGTTGTTATGAATTACCAAAACCACCTAGGGATAGTTGCACTTTCAGTTCTGATATGTCGCATGTTATTGATGATGCCACTTCTGCTATACATGATACTTATGATGAAACTGCTTCTATGCTTGATACTACTATGCCACTTGGTGAATTTCTTGACGAACAACTTGCTAGGGTTAGAGAGATTGAAAATATTGAATCTGATAATACTGATGAAATTGATGATGAAGACTTGCATGTTTTATTCCTGAGGGTTATGTTTTTGATAAAGAAGCTTCTTTAGCTATTTTAGCTTGCAAAGATAGATACGAACTCAAGAGGTTATTAGCTAAATGGAATAAGCAATCTCTAAATTCTAGAATGAAACCTAACCCTGCTTTTGCTACTTCACCTATCTGTGTTACCGATAAGTATTATGAATTCTCTGTTGATCCTGATATAATTACTTTGGTTGAATCTGATCCTTTTCATGGCTATGAATCTGAAACTGTTGTGGCACATCTTACTAAATTAAATAATATAGCTACACTGTTCACTACTGATGAGAGAACTCGCTACTTTTATATCCTTAAATATTTCCGTTCTCATTAAAGGGTGATGCTAAGATATGGTTTAATTCTCTTGACCCTGGTTGTGTGCGTAGTCCCCAGGATATGATTTATTACTTCTCTGCTAAATATTTCCCTGCTCATAAGAAACAAGCTGCTTTAAGGGATATATATAATTTTGTGCAAATTGAAGAAGAGAGTCTCCCACAAGCTTGGGGGAGGCTTCTCAAGTTACTCAATGCTTTGCCTGATCATCCTCTTAAGAAAAATGAAATACTTGATATCTTTTATAATGGACTAACCGATGCCTCCAGAGATTATCTGGATAGTTGTGCTGGTTCTGTTTTCAGGGAAAGAACACCGGATGAAGCTGAAATTCTGTTGAATAATATGTTGACAAATGAAAATAATTGGACACCTCTGGAGCCAATTCCCGAGCCTATTCCTAAACCAACTCCGAAGAAGAGGGGTATTCTATTTCTCAGTCCCGAAGATATGCAAGAGGCAAAGAAATCTATGAAAGAAAAAGGTATTAAAGCTGAAGATTCCTATTGAAGAAATACATGGTCTTAATTTACCACCTGTTGAAGAAACATATGATCTTAATCCTTTACCTATTGAAGAAACTCATGGTCTTGATAACCTGACACAGGTAGTAAAGGTAAATTCTCTCTATAGATTTGATGAAGGTGACATCCCTCGTTATAAGTCTGCTAGACAATGCTTAGATGAGTTTGACAATTTCATTGTTAAACAAGAAAATTTTAATGCTTATTTTGGTAGACAATTGAAATACAATTCAAATATTCTTGAACACTTGGGTGATTATATGGCTAATGTCAAGGGTGAACTTAAACTTATTAGTAAACATGCTTCTATGGTTACCACTCAAGTAGAACAAGTACTTAAAGCTCAAAATGATTTGCTCAGTGAATTAAATAGTAAGAATAATGATAATGCTGTTAGAGTTATGACTAGAGGTGGAAAAATGACTCAGGAACCTTTGTATCCTGAAGGCCACCCTAAGAGAATTGAGCAAGATTCTCAGAGAAATAATATAGATGCACCTAGTCCTTCTAAAAGGAAGAAAAAGAAAAATGATAGGACTTTGCATGCTTCTAGTGAACATATTACTGAAACACCTGAGAATCCAAATGATATTTCTATTTCTGATGCCGAAACTCAATCTGGTAATGAACCTGAAACTAGTGATAATGCTAATAATAATGCTCATGATCATGCTCAACCTAGTAATGATAATGATATAGAAATTGAACCTGCTGTTGATCTTGATAACCCACAATCAAAGAATCAACATTATGATAAGAAAGACTTTGTTGCTAGGAAACACGGTAAAGAAAGAGAACCATGGGTTCAGAAACCCATGCCTTTTTCTCCCAAACCATCCAAGAAAAAGGATGATGAGGATTTTGAGCGCTTTGCTGAAATGATTAGACCTATCTTTTTGCGTATGCGATTAACTGATATGCTCAAAATGAATCCTTATGCTAAGTATATGAAAGATATTGTTACAAATAAAAGAAAGATATTGTCTCTTGAGCTATCACTTTCATATACTAGTGGGAATTTTCATTATAGAACTTGGCTTGTATATTCCAACGATGGGCTTCCTCAAATGCCCTAGGTCTTCATGAGCAAGCAAGTTGGATGCACACCCACTTAGTTTCAGTTTGAGCTTTCATATACTTATAGCTCTAGTGCATCCGTTGCATGGCAATCCCTACTCCTCACATTGACATCAATTGATGGGCATCTCCATAGCCCGTTGATTAGCCGCGTCGATGTGAGACTTTCTCCTCTTTTGTCTTCTTCTACACAACCTCCACCATCATATTCTATTCCACCTATAGTGCTATGTCCATGGCTCACGCTCATGTATTGAGTGAAAGTTGAAAAGGTTTTAGAACATCAAAAGTATGAAACAATTGCTTGGCTTGTCATCGGGGTTGTGCATGATGTGAATATTTTGTGTGAAGAAGATGGAGCATAGCCAGACTATATGATTTTGTAGGGATAACTTTCTTTGGCCATGTTATTTTGAAAAGACATGACTGCTTTATTAGTAGGCTTGAAGTATTATTGTTTTTATGTCAAATGATAGACTATTGCTTTGAATCACTCATATCTTAATATTCATGCCATGATTAGATATGTGATCAAGATTATGCTAGGTAGCATTCCACATCAAAAATTATCTTTTTTATCATTTACCTACTCGAGGACGAGCAGGAATTAAGCTTGGGGATGCTGATACGTCTCCGTCGTATCTATAATTTTTGATTGTTCCATGCCAATATTCTACAACTTTCACATACTTTTGGCAACTTTTTATAATATTTTTGGGACTAACATATTGATCCAGTGCCCAGTGCCAGTTCCTGTTTGTTGCATGTTTTTTGTTTCGCAGAAAATCCATATCAAACGGAGTCCAAACGGGATAAAAAAGGACGGAGATTTTTTTTGGAATATATGTGATTTTTGGGAAGTGAAATCAACGCGAGATGATGCTCGATGGGCCCATGAGGCAGGGGGCGCGCCCCAGGGGGGCAGGCGTGCCCCTGACCCTCGTGGCCACCCCATAAGGCGGTTTATGCCCTTCTTTCACCGCAAGAAAGCTAATATCCGGATAGAGATCGTGTTAAAATTTCAGCCCAATCAGAGTTACGGATCTCTAGGAATATAAAAAACGGTGAAAGGGTAGAATCTGAGAACGCAGAAACAGAGAAACAGATCCAATCTCAGAGGGGCTCTCGCCCCTCCCACGCCATGGAGGCCAAGGACCAGAGGGGAAACCCTTCTCCCATCTAGGGATGAGGTCAAGGAAGAAGAAGACGAAGGGGCCCCTTCTCCCCTTCTCTTCCGGTGGCGCCGAAACGCTGTCGTGGCCATCATCATCACCGCAATCTTCACCAACAACTTCACCGTCATCATCACCAACTCTTCCCCCCTCTATGCAGCAGTGTAACTGTAACGCCCTCGATGCGGCTATATCTCCCACGTGTCGAGGCACGACTTAGAGGCATAAACGCATTGAAAGCAATGTCGCAAGTTAGGCAATCTTCACAACATCCCATGTAATATAGATAATAAAAGGGGAGATAACATAGTTGGCTTACACTCGCCATGTCAATCAAAGTACATGAATAGAATTACAACATTCAAACACTCATGGCCCGACTACGGCGCCAAAATAAAAGATAACCCAACATGCGACACGGTCCCGATCACCCCAACTGGGCACCACTACTGATCATCAGGGAAAGACACGTAGTAACGGCGTGAGTCCTCGTCGAACTCCCACTTGAGCTCAAGCGCGTCATCTGGAACGGAATCATCAGGCCCTGCATCTGGTGTAATAGTAATCTGTGAGCCACGGGGACTCAGCAATCTCGCACCCTCGCGATCAAGACTATTTAAGCTTAAGGTAAGGCAGGGTAAATATGTGGAGCTGCAGCAAGCGACTAGCATATATGGTGGCTATCCTATTCGCAAAAGAGAGCGAGAAGAGGAGGCAAAGCGCGAGCGAGTAATCTAGAGAACAACCTACGCAAGCATTACTCCAACACCGTGTTCACTTCCCGGACTCCGCCGAGAAGTGACCATCACGGTAACTCACACAGTTGATTCATTTTAATTAAGTTAAGGTTCAAGTTATCTACAACCGGACATTAACAAATTCCCATCTGCCCATAACCGCGGGCACGGCTTTTGAAAGTTCAAATCCCTGCAAGGGAGTCCCAACTTAGCCCATGACAAGCTCTCACGGTCAACGAAGGAATAGACCTCCTCCCGAGACGTTCCGATCAGACTCGGTACCTCGGTTCTTTAAGACACTTCGACAGGTTAAAACAAATCCAGCAACACCGCCCGAATGTGCCGACAAATCCCGATAGGAGCTACACATATCTCGTTCTCAGGGCACAATCGGATAAGAAATCCATACAACTAAAACCAGCCCTCAAGTTTCCCCGAGGTGGCGCTGCAAGGGGCTCTAGGTTGGACCAACACTCAGAGGAGCACTGGCCCGGGGGGGGGGGGTTAAATAAGATGACCCTCGGGCTCCAGAAACCCAAGGTAAAAAGAGGCTAGGTGGCAAATGGTAAAACCAAGGTTGGGCATTTCTGGAAAAGCTTTAATCAAGTCCAACTATCAAGGGGTTCCCATTATCACCCAACCGCGTAAGGAACGCAAAAATCCGGGAACATAACACCGATATGACGAAAACTAGGGCGGCAAGAGTGGAACAAAACACTAGGCGAGAGGCCGGGCCTTCCACCCTTTACTAAGTATATAGATGCATTAAGATAACATGGCAAAAATAATGATATCCCAACAAGTAAATAATGTTCCAACAAGGAACGGTCTCCAATCTTCACCTGCAACTAGCAACGCTATAAGAGGGGCTGAGCAAAGCGGTAACATAGCCAATCAACGGTTTGCTAGGACATGGTGGGTTAGAGGTTTGTCATGGCAATTTGGGAGGCATGATAAGCAAGTGGTAGGTATCGTAGCATAGGCATGGCAAAAGAGCGAGCATCTAGCAAAGCAAAGATAGTAGTGATTTCGAGGGTATGATCATCTTGCCTGCAAAGTTGTCAGAGTTGACTGGATCCTCGAAAGCAAACTCAACGGGCTCCTCGTTAGCAAACTCGTCTCCCGGCTCTACCCAAACAAGACAAACAAGCAACAAGGAACAATCAACCACGTGCAAACTCAAACAACATGATGCAAAGATGGTATGCTATGCGGGATGCAATATGTGATGCATATGCAAGATTTGACAAAGAATGAATGAACCTGGCCTCAACTTGGAAATCCAAGTGTGCCACTGTAAAGATGAGATGAAATCGCTTGAAAACGATATAAAGAACGCCGGAATCGGAGTTACGGTTTGGAAATGGCAAGCAATTCAAATATGACCACGTTCTGCGATTTACAGCAAGTAGCCATCTAAATGCAACAAGATGAACATGCTACAGCACCCAAACATGGCATCAAAGTACATGGCAGGAATCCATTCATGAAGCTTAACAAAAGTCTAGCACTGAGATACGGCCAATTCATCCATTAACAGGTTCAAACAAGCATGGCAAAAATGCATTTGACAAACAGATTTTAGACTTAGTGAAATTAACACTTGTCTGGAATTTCAGATCAGATAGCACTCTTCGGAGCATGAAAACTATATGCTACAGGACCTGAACATGGCAAAGTAAAGCATGGCATGGAGCTACTCAAAGAGCTTAACAAAAGTCCCTTAGTGACCTTGAGCCAAAAGGGATCAGAAAACACATTTGCAAGCATGTGAACATGGAAAAAACATAATCAGTTCTCAGACTTAGTGAAAACTGGAGCATGCTGAAACAGATATCAAGTAGGCATGTTTACGAGCTCGATGCACTCACTACAGAGCAAGTCATGACAAACTAAGCATACACCCATCAAGAATACACAAAATACAAGCTAGACATGGCAAGAACAATAACATAGCATGCACGGATCAACTACAACATCCTCGGCAAAATCGCTAACAAGTAGACAATCTGCCCAGATTCACGGAATGACAAAAGTAGAGCTCAATTGACTCAAGCTAGGGTGCTCCATAATTGCAAACAAATACATGGATGGATAGAGCACTACAAGATTAACAAAACATCCTTACTGATCATCCTCAAAGAGGCATGGATCACTAGGAAACAACATGAACATATGGCCATATGAGATAAACAGGTCAAGGACTTAGTGGAGATGCTAAGTCCCTGAAATCAGCATTAACGAATGCACCACTTGGCAAGCTCGTGCTAGTCACCACACACATCACAAAAATACATGGGTTGCACCTCTGGAAAGATGGCAAAACATATAACAAAACTCATGAAGAGCTCAGGGGCATATCATGCACACAATAATCATGGCAAAAATGACAAATATCTAATTGGAGCAGCAGATCTGACAATTATCTCAAATAGCATTCTTCTAACAGCATTTCGGGCATCAAGATGAACTCAAATGAAAATGATGCAATGAGATAAAATGATGTACTCTCTGACGAACATTTTGATATGCTATATGCGCAAAATGGAGTCACGGGTGCAAAGTTATAGCACGATGAACATGGGCATATGGAACTGAGAACTTGAGGACTTAGAAGAAAATGACCACCCGCGGATCTAGGGTTCCTCGCGGCACGCAACCTGAGGTAAATTCCGGCGAGGTCGCCGCGGCTCCAGCGAGCCCGATGGAGCGGCGGGGAGGCAGGGGAGAGTAGATCCGGCCTCCTCCGGCCGGATCCGGCGGCGAGGAGGTGTCCGGCCACCGCGGGGTGGCGAGGAGGCGCGGGGACGGGTCCGGCGACGAGCGGCGGACGGGGGCCGAGGCGGAGAGGCGGCGGCGGCTCGTCGGCGTCGGGGAAGGAGAAGGGCGCGGGCGACGGGCGGATCTGGCCCGCGGGAGGCGGCGACTCGGGCCGGGGGGGGGCCCGCCTGGGCCCGGGCGGGCCGGCAAAGTGGGCGCGGGGACTGGCCACGTGGCGCTCCCGGAGTGGCTAGAGGGGGGGGAGCGGACAATGTCCGTCGGCGCGGATTTTGTCCGGTGCGGCACGGTGGACGAGGAGCTAGGTTTTCGGGAGGAAGGAGAAGGAGATTTTCGGGGGGTTCTTTATATAGAAGTAGAGGGAGTTAGGAGTGTCCAAATGAGGTGCGGTTTTCGGCCACGCGATCGTGATCAAACGCTCTAGATGATGGAGAGGGTTTTGGTGGGTTTTGGGCCAACTTGGAGGGGTGTTGGGCTGCAACACACACGAGGCCTTTTCGGTCCCTCGGTTAACCGTTGGAGTATCAAACGAAGTCCAAATGGTACGAAACTTGACAGGCGTTCTACCGATAGTAAACCAAGGCCGCTTGGCAAGTCTCGGTCCAATCCGGAAATTTTTAATCCCCACACATGAAAGAAAGGTAGAAATGACCACCGGAGGAGAACGAAGCAGCGGAATGCAAAACGGACAACGGGGAAAATGCTCGAATGCATGAGACGGACATGTATGCAAATGCAATGCACATGATGACATGATATGAGATGCATGACAACGACAACAACACACGGAGACAAAAACCCGAACCCGAGAAAATAAAATAACTTAAGGCCGGAAACGGCAAGAGTTGGAGTACATATTGGGTAAATCACATCCGGGTGTTACAATAACCTCTCTCTTACCCGTTGTAATCTCTACTTAAATATGGTGATCAACGCTATATTTTATTTCCCAATGATGTATGGCTATCCTATAATGTTTGAGTAGATCTGTTTTGTCCTATGGGCTATTTGATGATCAAGATTGGTTTGAGTTGCATGTTTTATTATTGGTACTGTCCTATGGTGCTCTCCGTGTCACACAAGCATGAGGGATCCCCGCTGTAGGGTGTTGCAATACATTCATGATTCGGTTATAGTGGGTTGCATGAGTGACTGAAACACAAACCCAAGTAAGGGGGTTGTTGCGTATGGGATAAAGCGGACTTGATGCTGTAATGCTATGGTTGGGTTTTACCTTAATGATCTTTAGTAGTTGCGGATGCTTGCTAGAGTTCCAATCATAAGTGCATATGATCCAAGTAGAGAAAGTATGTTAGCTTATGCCTCTCCCTCATATAAAATTGCAATAATGATTACCGGTCTAGTTATCGATTGCCTAGGGACAAATAACTTTCTCGTAACAAAAAGCTCTCTACTAAAACTAATTTAGTTGTGTCTTTATCTAAATAGCCCCTACTTTTTATTTAAGTGCTCTTTATTATCTTGCAAACCTATCCAAAAACACCTACAAAGTACTTCTAGTTTCATACTTGTTCTAGGTAAAGCGAACATCAAGCGTGCGTAGAGTTGTATCGGTGGTCGATAGAATTTGAGGGAATATTTGTTCTGCCTTTAGCTCCTCGTTGGGTTCGACACTCTTACTTATCGAAAACTGTTGCGATCCCCTATACTTGTGGGTTATCACTGGGCTATCCAGTGCACCCAGATTGTGGTGTGACACGTCCGTTCAACTTCAAAACTCAAACTACCCATGTATAATATTGGCTCACAACGAAGTAATTATTTAAAAAAGGCCGCCGTGCGTTCGGCCAGGATCGAACCCACAAAACAAGGTATACACTCCCTCGACCACTAGTAGTACTCGTTGGAGTACAACGCATCCTAGAATCGTCTTTTGTCGCTAGTAGTACATTGTTCCTTACAAGAAACCACTAATAATGCCAAGAAATCACTAATAATGTAACACCCCGGATGTAACTTTCCCAATTTGTACTCCAACTCTTGCCGTTTCCGGCGTTAAGTTATATTTATTTCTCGGGTTCGGGTCTTTGTCTCCGTGTGTTGTTTTCGTTTTCATGCATCTCATATCATGTCATCATGTGCATTGCATTTGCATACGTGTTCATCTCTTGCATTCGAGCATTTTCCCCGTTGTCCGTTTTGCATTCCGGCGTTTCGTTCTTCTCCGGTGGTCAATTCTAGCTTTCTTTCATGTGTGGGGATTAAACATTTCCGGATTGGACCGAGACTTGTCATGCGGCCTTGGTTTACTACCGGTAGACCGCCTGTCAAGTTTCGTATCATTTGGACTTCGTTTGATACTCCAACGGTTAACCGAGGGACCGATAAGGCCTCGTGTGTGTTGCAGCCCAACACCCCTCCAATTTGGCCCAAAACCCACCAAACTCTGCTCCATGTCCTAGAGCGTTCGATCACGATCGCGTGGCCGAAAACCGCACCTCATTTGGACTCTCCTAGCTCCACTTATGCCTATAAATAGCCCCCCCCCATTTTTCGGATCTCGGATCTCTCCCCGTCCTCCCCTTGAAAAAAAAACCTTCAGATCCGCCGCCGACGGACGTGTCCGGAGCGGACCGGACAACGTCCGCCGCGCCCCTCGCCCACTCGCCGCTCGCCACGTGGACCGGACCACATCGCCGCTCCCGCCGGCCCGCAGGCCCGAGGCGGGCCCTCCCCCGCGCCTCGCCGGGCCCGAGGAGCCTCGCCCCGCGCCGCCCGTCTTCCCCATCCCCGGGCGCCGAAGCTCGCCGCCTCCGCGGGCGACCTCGCCGGAGCCCGCACCGGCCGACCCCGGCCGCCCTTTGCCCGCCTCGCCGGAGCCCGCACCGGCGACCCCGGCCGCTGCCGCCGCCGTCCTCGCCGGATCCGGCCGGCCCCGCTGTCCTCCTCCTCCTCCCCAAGTCCGGCTCCTTCCTCTCCGGCCAAGACGAACTCCGGCGAGCAGCTCCGTCGAACCTCGAACCGCGTGCGAATCCAGATCTGATTCGAACGGTTGACTTTTTCTTCCCCAAACCCTAATTTTTTGTGCTAACTTTGACCAGTGTTATCTCCGCATCCGTAGCTCCGTTTTGGACATATAGTATATCAAAATGTTCGCCTCGACGAGTACATCATTTCATTCCATTGCATCATTTTCATTTGAGTTCATCTTGATGCCCAAAATGCTGTTAGAAGGAGGCTTCGTGAGTTAATTGTCAGATCTGCTAGTTCATCTTAGACTTTTGTCATTTTTGCCATGATTATTGTGTGCATGCTATGCCTGTGAGTCCTTCATATGTTTTGTTAAGCATTTTGTATTCTTTCCAGAGGTGCAACTCATGCATTTTTAGGATGTGTGTGGTGACTTGTGCAAGCTTGCAAAGTGAGGCACCCGGGAAATCTGTTTTCAGAGACTTAGTAGTTTTCACTAAGTCTGGGATTATTTAGTTCATGATGCCATATGTTCAGCTTGTTTCCTAGTGATCCGTGCCTCTTTTGAGGATGATCAGTAAAGGAGTTTTGTTAATCATTTTATGCTCTATCCATCCAGGTCTTTGTTTGCAATTATGGAGCATCCTAGCTTGAGTCAATCGAGCTCTACTTTTGCTTCGTTGTGAATCTGGGCAGATCGTCAACTCGTTTGCGATTTTGCCGATGTTATTGTAGTTGACCCATGCATGCTATGCCATTGTTCTTGCCATGTCTAGCTAGCTTTTTATGCCTTCTTAATTGATGTATGCTTGCCTTGCCATGACTTGCACCATATTGAGTGCATCGAGCTCGTTTACATGCCTTCATGAGTTATATTTCAGCATGTCTCAGTTTTCACTAAGTCTGAAAACTGATTATGTTTTTGTTATGTTTGTGTGCCCGTTAGTATATTTCGTGATCCCTTTTGACCCCGGGTTACTTTGGGACTTTTGTTAACCTTATTGAGTAGCTCCATGCCATGTTCTTATTTATCTTAATCAGATCATGTATCATGTTGTTTTTCTGCTCCAAAGAGGGCTTCGTGATCTGAAATTTCAGACAAGTGTTAATTTCACTAAGTCTGGAATCTGTTTTGCATTTGCGTTTTTGCCATGCTTGTTTGAACCTCATAATGGATGAATTGGCCGTGGCTCAGTGCTAGTCTTTTGTTAAGCATCTTGTGGTCATCCCTGCCATGTATTTTGTTGTCATGTTTGGTGGCTGTAGCATGTTCATTTCGTTGCATTTAGATGCCTACTTGCTGTGAATCGCAGACCGGTGTCATATCTTAAATCGCTTGCCATTTCCAAACCGTAACTTCGATTCCAATGATCTTTATATCGTTTTCAAGCGATTTCATCCCCTCTATCCAGTGGCACACTTGGTTTTCCAAGTTGAGGCCAGGTTCATGCATTTCCTATCATATCTTGCATTTTGCATCCCGCATCGCATCCCGCATAGCATATCATCATTTCATCATATTGCTTGGTCTTGCACGTGGTTGATTGTATCCTTATTGCTTGTTTGTCTTGTTGGGTAGAGCCGGGAGACGAGTTCGCTACCGAGGAGCCCGTTGAGTTTGCTTGTGAGGATCCAGTCAACTCTGACAACTGTGCAGGCAAGATGATCATGCCCTCGAAATCACTACTATCTTTGCTATGCTAGTTTGCTCGCTCTTGCTATGCCAATGCTACGATGCCTACCTTTTGCTTGTCAGCCTCCCAATTGCCATGTCAAACCTCTAACCTACCTTGTCCTAGCAAACCGTTGATTGACTATGTTACCGCTTTGCTCAGCCCCTCTTATAGCGTTGCTAGTTGCAGGTGAAGATTGGAGGCCGTTCCTTATTGGAACATCATTTATTTACTTGTTGGGGATATCATTATATTGCCATGTTATCTTAATGCATCTATATACTTGGTAAAGGGTGGAAGGCTCGGCCTCTCGCCTAGTGTTTTGTTCCACTCTTGCCGCCCTAGTTTCCGTCATATCGGTGTTATGTTCCCGGATTTTGCGTTCCTTACGCGGTTGGGTTATCATGGGAACCCCTTGATAGTTCGCCTTGATTAAAACTTTTTTAGCAATGCCCAACATTGGTCTTACCATTTGCCACCTAGCCTTTTTTCCCTTGGGTTCTGCAGACTCAAGGGTCATCTTATTTTAACCCCCCCGGGCCAGTGCTCCTCTGAGTGTTGGTCCAAACTAGAGTCCTGTGCAGCGTCCCCTCGGGGAAACTCGAGGTTTGGTTTTAGTTGTATGGAGTGCTCATCTGAGTGTGCCCTGAGGAAGAGATATGTGCAGCTCCTATCGGGATTTGTCGGCATATTCGGGCGGTGTTGCTGGTCTTGTTTTAACCTGTCGAATTGTCTTGTTGTACCGGGTTACCGAGTCTGATCGGTGTGTCTCGGGTGGAGGTCTATTCCTTCGTTGACCGTGAGAGCTTGTCATGGGCTAAGTTGGGACTCCCCTGCAGGGATTGAACTTTCAAAAGTCGTGCCCGCGGTTATGGGCAGATGGGAATTTGTTAATGTCCGGTTGTAGATAACTTGAATCTTAATTAATTAAAATGAATCAACCGAGTGTGTTGCCGTGATGGCCTCTTCTCGGCGGGGTCCGGGAAGTGGACACGATGTTGGAGTAATGTTTGCGTAGGTTGCCTTCTAGCTTCTCGCTCGTGCTTTGCCTCCTCTTCTCGCTCTCTTTTGCGAATAAGATAGCCACCACATATGCTAGTCGCTTGCTGCAGCTCCATATATATTTGCATTACCCCTTCCTATAAGCTTAAATAGTCTTGATCGCGAGGGTGCGAGATTGCTGAGTCCCTGTGGCTCACAGATACTATAACTCCAGATGCAGGTCCAGGTGATTTCGCTCCAGGTGACGATTACGAGCTCAAGTGGGAGTTCGACGAGGACTCTCAGTGTTATTATGTTTCCTTTCCCGATGATCAGTAGTGGTGCCTAGTTGGGGTTCGATTCAGGGCCTTGTCGCATGTTGGGTTTTCTTCTATTTTGGCGCCGTAGTCGGGCCATGAGTGTTTGTGTGGTGGATGTTATTTATGTACTTTGATGTGACGTGGCGAGTGTAAGCCAACTATGTATCTCCCCTTTTATTATATATATTCCATGGGATGTTGTGATGATTTCCTAACTTGCGACATTGCTTTCAATGCGGTTATGTCTCTAAGTCGTGCCTCGACACGTGGGAGCTATAGCCGCATCGAGGGCGTTACAAATAATGCCAATAAACTTCAACCACTTGCATACGTGGCAGACGCAGACTTAAGATAAGACTACATTCTCAACCATTGTACATGCCCTTACCAACCAGCCCTGCCAAGAAATGACTACTCTACAAAGTGCCGTTATAGGGACGTGTCAACCCATGCGCCCCTTAAGTCAACACCTTCTATTCGACCGGCAAGTTAGGCATTATGACTTGTGGGACCTACATGTCAGTCTGCACAAAAATCCCCGAGTGGCCTCCTACCTCCGGCCCGTCCACCTAGTCATTCTCGGCCATGGGACGCAGCTACCGCCGCCGGCAGAAGTTGAGGTCAAAACCGCCGACGGTGCGGAGCCCATCTTGCGGCAGCCCGGATGGCAGCTCCGTCCGGTGCTCGCGACCACTAGCTAGCCAAGATAGCTTCGTCCAACTGCTTGTCTGCAAGGTTTGCTAGCTAGATTGGCATGGCGGCGTGGCGGCTTGCTCGTGCACGCCGCGCTAAGGCCATCCATCTGGCTCGAGCGAAGGCCAGTGCGGCGGCTTGCTTGCGCGTGAGTCACGCTCGGGCCAGCCTGCCAACCCATGCAGAGGCCAGCGCGGCGTTCGACCCATCCGGCGGAGCGACGACCAATTCGCTCATCACCGGCGCCACCGACGAACATGCATCAGTACTATTTGAAGTAATGTTCAGGAAAAATATTGATTTGAGGAGGAATAACAGGATAGAAGGTCAGATGTGGGTCCACCGTGTCAACGGTCAAACAAAATGTGTTGGTTTAAGCTGCCTCGTCAGCACGGACGTGTGGGCCAACCCTGTCATAAACAGGTTTAAACGAGCCTAATCGGCACTAGGTAGTAGTTTTTGGCGCGGATTAAGAAATTTTGGATATGTTTTTGCTATTTTTTGTACAATAGTTTCTTCCTAGGACTGGTTGAAAGTGGTAGTTTTTTTTGTTAAATACTCTATATATTGTAAGTAGGAGTGAAAGTTAAGCTTTGAAAGCCAATAAACAAGGCTAGTCACATAGTGCCTATGTGTACGTGACTGAAAGTAAATATCAACCATGAGTGACTAATATCTTGACGGAAAACTCAAAACTATAGAAATACTAGCATTTTTTGCATGGTTGGAAATACTAGCAATGTTCACGTGCGTTGCAACATATCATAATTAGAATAATACTTATTCACAAACTTGATACAAAACACTCTAATTTTGATATACATATATCACTAGAGATATATTATGTTTCAATCAGGATATATTCCTTGGGCTGTTTTGGTGAGGTGAGGGAGGGATGTGGTTGATTTTAAGATATTAATTATGGGTTTTTCTGCAAATTTGTAGAGAACTGGGATGTTGTTGAGAAAAGGCAACAACTTACCTCACAGTCGTTAGATGTAAATCTAATGGTCAGAAATGACGGATGGCAGCCACACCATCATCATCAACTTAGTTTTCTGTAGGAGTACTAGCAAGATGTCCGTGCATTGCACGGAACATCAAGATGCATTTTTTATATAAAACACTTGTTATGATTGATCTATGCGGGAGTAATCCCATGTGTAAAAACTAATGATATCTCGAGAAAGAGGAGATAAGGTGAAGAGGAGTGGGGCATGGTGGTGATTGATGGTCGGACTGAGTGGAGGCATGAGGATGAACGACGCCAGCAGCAGCCACTAGGCCAGTTTGTTCCAGAGGCTTCCATTTTAATTGCTCAACAATGAAATTGTTGAAGACAGAGATGAACAATGAAAAAATCTTATCTTTACAAATGTAGAGAAAGGTGCGAATATCTTTTAATTTATGACCTGTTCGGAGCCCTCCTCTCCACTACTCCGCTCCGGAAGCGGGCGGAGCAGCGCCGAACGGTACAACTCCGCAGAGTCGAAAGAGCGGAGCGGTTCGCAATTGAATCTCAGGGAGTCGCTGAAACCGAGCTCCCCACCACGACTCCTTCACTTTTCCCCCTCCCCAACATGCCGGTTCGATCCAATCTGATCGCATCCTAGGACCTCCCCCGACCATGGAACCCTAGCGCTGCGCCGCCGCCGCCGCCATAGTTCCCCGACCACCCCTGCAACCCCACCATCTCCTCGCCCCTCCTCATCCCCGACCAAATTCTCACCCCTGCAACCTCGCCATCTCCTCGCCCCCTCCTCATCCAAGGCAGCTTTCTACTCGGTAATAACTTTGGGGGCATACAGGTTGTGTGGACCTCTGGCGACTGAGATCACCAGGGCCTCGTCCTCGTCGCCGGGAGCTCGGATTCATCGTCAGCAAGGCCTGCATCCACGCCTACATCACATCTAGCAAGGTGAGATCCATATCCCCTCTTCACCCTTGTTCCTCTACATGTTCTTGATTCATAATCTTGATTAGTTCTACATGTTCTTGCTTCCTGGTTCTTGATTCCAGTAAGTATTAGTACTACATGTCTATAATTCCAGCAAGGATTATGTGAGGAAATTCAGCCGAAGGGGATGGATTACGGGAGTTGGTAGAGAAAGGGGACGGGTGACAGAGTGCATAGAGACAAATATAGTTTCTTCAAAGATAACAAATACACACTACAGGATTATCATGGATGATGTAAACATATATGTATTGCCTCTATTTCTTTTATTTGCCTTGACATGGAGGGAGTTAACTAGCTAGCTCGTTGATCCTCATTAGTGATGAGAAAAGGTGCTTTTCTGTCTGTGCTATTGTGTGCGAAACAGTTCAGTCATTGCCGAGAACAGATGCAAATGTTTAATATATAGCCTACCTTGAGTTTATTGATGCTGCAGCTAGTAAATTACTCCTGTTTGATTATGTACATGATCTTATCTGTGAAATCTATATATGGCTTACTATTTATTTACTAAACAATATCTGATGCACATTATGTATTCCACAAAAAAATCCTAAGCATATGCCCTATGTATATTTTTATGCTTAAATTGGTGTTCGTATAGTCAGTTTATTTTTCTTTTCTGTATTTGTCAAAAAGCTTAGTGATGTGCACAGCTCCAGTACATGTCACTGTATATGTTTTTCTCAGTAAATGCAAGACATCATATTTAACACTAGCCCCCTATACACCGTAAGTATGCCATGATGGGCATGTGAATTGCCCAGTCCTGTTGGCTGCTTACTACCCAGGCGTTCTCAACATATATTTATAAGAATTTTGTTTGCATGACTAGTACATATGGGGCTGACACTTCCAGTGAGTTGTAATCTAGACACTTGTACTTACAAGGATTTTGTTTGCATGAGTAGTGATTTGTAACAGTGAGTTCTCAATTTATGACCAATAATTGCCTCTGTTTCTTTTATTTGCCTTGACATGGAGGGAGTGAAGTAGCTAGTGAACCCCTTCTCTGCCTATAACTTGTAAATATTACTTTTCTTTTAGCGAGAGAATGTGATATGATATCTGCTCGATGCCCATAAACTCTATCGTTGCTCTGTTTTTTTATAATTGTCTGTTCGAGGAGTTCCCCGTTCGGCCGAGCTGTGTGTACCCAGTTGAGTCAACATTACTTGCCTTTGAAATCTGTTAGTATTGAGATTTGCTTAAAACAATATTATTTATTTTGGGATTTTCTTAAGACATTATTATTTGTTTGTATTACAGTAGCTTTGCTGATTCTTTTTCAACTAGGAGCATGATTGATGATTGTTCATGCATATGTGTTCAATTGTGATGCTTGCAATTAATGTGTAGTTTTCCTGAAGATTGTCTGTCGATTGGAGTGACGATAACACTACGATCTTGACCGAGCTCTTTGTCCAGCAAGTGCATGACACTTGACCCAAAATGCTTACGAGGAAGTTGCAAAGGATTTCAAAATCAGAACAGGTCTGGAGTACACCAGGCTCCAGTTGAAGAACAAGTGGGATAAGTTGAAGACTGGTTACAGCAATTTCAGAAAGCTCAAGTTGAAGGAGACCGGTGGTGGTTGGGACTATCAGAGAAACACCATCAAGCAAGATGCTGAATGGTGGAAGAAAGCAAAGATAGTGAGTCATGACTTTTCCTATTTGTTCTTATCATATAAGCAATTGTTCTGTGAGTAGTGCTGCTAATTAATCTTTGTTTTGTTGTATTTCAGGACATTCCTGGCTGTGGCAAGTTCCAAAAGCGTGGACTACAAAATGAGAATAACTTATCTATCATGTTTGGTGACATCACGAGTGATGGTACAGATCACTGGAATCCATGTGCCTGATTTTCAACGAGGTGTGGCGCCAAGAACACCTAAGGAGAAATTTAACAAGATACACTCATCCAAGCTTAATGTGATCGAGAGAGCGTTTGGCGTGTGGAAAATGAAGCGGCAGATTCTACTAAAGATGCCCAATTATTCGGTTGAAACTCAGAAGATGATAGTGGCTGCAACTATGACCCTTCACAACTATGTTCGATATCATGATAAGGGCGATCTTCACTTTCTTCAAGTCGACAGAGATCCCAGCTATGTCCCAACTATCCCTTCAAGGTATCAACGGTACGCCATCCCTCCAAATGCATCAGACGCGTCAACCTCAGAGGCTAGCGATAAAGACATGGACCGGTTTTGTAATAGACTAGCAACTGATATTGCTCTTGGTTGGTGACTTTCGCTTCTGCTATAAATGTGAGTACACTCTAGTTTCTACCCCATGCATGTGTTTTTATTTGTTACAATTCTATAGTTTTTACCTTGCTTGATAAATTTATGCTTTATCATAGATGACTGGTCGTAAAGTTAAACATGTGAATGTTGTCTCCAAACATGTGAATGCCATCTCCAAACAAGTAGAAGATGTTCACTGCCTTTGTTATTCACTGATATATTAGCCATAATATTACTTGTCATTTATTTCCTTGTGGCAAGATGTATAAGTCTAGAATCCGGAAGATGATGTTAGCTAGTTCAGTGACTATATCATTCTGCTTCTGTCACATATCTTATGTGTTTTTGTACCTATTAATAAATTTTTAATTTTGCAGCTGAAATTATTTGAAGTAGAGTATAAATGTTTTTGGTTCTATTCAAGCCATCACCAGCTGCCACAATAGGAAAGAAGCAAGCGAAACAACTAGAAGCGCTCAGTTTGCCGCACCCAACAATTCTTATTTACGGGAAAGCCAACCAAAATATTCAATTCAGACTTCGTAGAGCCGGTGCTACTGCTGTGCATAAAGATTTTCATGTTTTGAAAATTGTTTCTCCAGGAGGTTCACTAGAACTAGATTGATGTCTACAAAATATGTGTATTTATGTGGCTTTTGTTCGTGTTTGTCATCTGAAAATCCTATTTGTTTATGTTGATAAAATCATGTAATTTCAGCAAACTCATGCTGAAGTGTTCTTGTGCGATAAATTCCATTATGTGTGAAATTTTGCACAATGAAATTATGTGTGAAATTTCTGCATTATTTGCAGTGAACTCAGCAGTTTAGTGCAATTTTGTGCATCCTTGGCACAAGTCAACACGTGCTTGTACTGATCAGTGTTGTCAAACCAGATCGATGTGTGGTGGGAGCCAGTAAGCTTGTACTGATCAGTGTTGTCAAACCAGATCGATGTGTGGTGGGAGCCAGTAATCCAGAGTACGGAGTGGAGTTGGTTGCAGAACAAGTTGCCTGCTCCTGATTTGTCATGAGGAGCCAACTATCTAGGAGCGGGGAGTGGAGCTGCGAATTTGATGGAGTGGAGTGGTTCCGAACATGCTCTTAATTTTCATCCGTCAGATATAGATCGGACGGTCTATATTGCAAGATGGCATGCGTACCATCATCATCAACTCGGTTTTTATATAAGAGAAGAAATGTAAGTATGGAGATACAAACGTATTATTGATACTTGTTTCCGTAAACTAGGATCTACATTCTATTCAACGGCTCAACATGTGGGGCCTCAACACAATGACTTCTCGACTGTGTAAAACAAATGTTTTCCCGTCGCTGATAAGGAGGGGGTGAAGGCGGCGCGCTTTCGGCTTGCTCTAGTCCTAGTAGTCATATTAGGTGGTCTATGCACGTGTATATTTATTCTTTTTCATGTCTCGTGTTCGCCGTACTGTCACGACTGTTGATGAACAGACGATAAGTTATTCACGGGGAAACCCTTGTTGAGCGTGTTTGCGAGAGAGATAGAGACTGTGTGTGTGTGATATGTCTAGAGACCGAGACAATGATAAGAGATTCTTTGTGTGGAGGATAGAGAGAGACATGTACAATGTGGTGTAACGTGGAGACACATAGACATAATCAGAGAGTGAGTGTGTGAGATACACATGCGAACATGGGTAGAGATGTGTGAGTTAGAGAGATGGACAATTTTGGTGTGCATCCGAGCTAGAGAGGGGGGATATATACATACCTAGAGTTGGAGAGAATATGCAAGGGTGTGTGTCTTAAAAGAAGGATCCAGATAGATGGGTGTTTGTGCGTGTCTGTGTGTGTTTGTGTGCGCGTTTGTGTGTGAGAGGGAGTGTGTGTATGTGGAGTAGAGAGACCACTAATGATGTAAACCTAGTATAAGGGAAGGGGGAATGGTGTGACATGTGTGTCAAAGAGAGACAAAGGCATGTGTAGTAGCGGGATAGCATGGGTGCGGGCGGGGAGCAGACTATTTGGAAGAGACATCGAGTGTGTGTGGGAAAGGGGTGCGAGAGCGAGAGAGAGAGCTAGCGACGGAGAAAGAGAGAGAGAGAGAGAGAGAGAGAGGGGGGGGGAGAGGGGTCATTTGTGTCCATAAGTGGTGTATAGATAGGGAGACAATGTTGATGTTGTTCGATATTGGCCTATGTACAGAGACACAAGGGAAGCGAGTCATCGTGTGCGTGATAGGGACTTCATGAGAGATCTAGAATAAATGGTGTAGAGAACAACATGCGAGATTGAGAACGATGATACACTAGGGAGTTATGGAAAGATTCACGACATATATGTATACATGGAAGGAGGTGGGGTGGGTTTGCATGTGGGAGAGATAGAAAAAGGAGAGTGATGCACAAGGAGACAAAGTGTGCTTGTTTGAATTGGGGTAGTGTGTGAGGTGAGTGTGCGAGAACCACATATAACTAGGGAGATAGACATTTGGGGGCGACATTTTGTGTGTATGGGAAAGATACACTCTACATAGTGCGTGTGCTTGGGAAAGAGAGATATCGGGTGACCTAGAGAGTGGGGGAAGAGATGTGTGCATGCCCGAGAGACAAAGTGATAGAGACCTATATTGGGGTCTGGAGTTTGGTAGAGAGGGGGGTGTTAATGTGCTTGTGTGTTCGTGTCTAGGGGAGAGAACGACTTGTGTGTGTGTGGAGAGGGGTGGGGGTGGGGGGGTTGGCTTCAGATAAAGAGTGAGGTGTCTATATTTGAGGGACTTGAACGTAATTGAGATATATATGGTTAATAATGTGTATACTCATGATTGATCAATTTGTTTTATAGTTTGGACTATGAGATAACGATACTTTTGAACATGCATGATATACTTTGATGTATCAGAATTATAAACCTAAGATTGAAATTTTGGAATTTGACTCCATCATTAGCTTTTGTAATTCATTTAAATGGAGGTACATTTTTAAGCTGGGATTTCGTGATTTCAAATTCATATATCAAACCTAGAGATATACACATACGCGCACGTTCAAACTTTATAATCATCCACTTTATTCATACATATACACAATTTTGTTTTTGTCATCATATTTATGATGAATACATTTGGAATTTCATTTGAATTAGACCGTATGATGGTATTTGCTTGTACTAGCTCAATGATCTATATTTGAATTGAATGGACAATCTAAGTTTCGAGTTGGAGACATTGATTTTCAAAACTTGCACCTTTTTTGCGTGCAAAACAAATAAATTCTCGGCCATGATATCATAGTCGGCCATACAAGAGCAGAACACTTATAATTTTAGGCGCCAAAAGCTTTCAAACTTCCCGCTCACATCGAAATATCTTGCGCCCGAAAGTTTAATCCTACGATATTCCTGTTTTACCCCTGCCACATAAATGGAAAAGGGTTGCTTTGGTAACTCCATTGTTTTCCCCTCTTTGCCTCCAACATTCTTCCCTAGAGCCCCTCCCCTTCCCCTCCCCGACCCTCCCAACCACGGCAAGCCGCCGAATCTAGTCCTCCGCCGCAGCGGTGGACCTCACACTCCGCCGGATCTACCTTCCGCACCTTGGAACCCCCAACTGCCAACTCACCCCTTCACCGGAGCCGCTTCAACGACTGGCTTGTCCATCGCTCCAGATCTCCTTAACCGCCATCATGGTCCACTGCACCGGATCTGCTTAACCAGCGCCCTCCACCACCACCGTGTAGGCCCTTCACTGACTCCCTCGTCCGCCCCATAGCTGGCCCTTCATACAAGCCCTCGTCCGCCGCAATAGATCCGCCTCACCAAAAGCACTGTACACCGTGCCTGCCGAAGCCTTCGTCCACCGCACCGGACCCGCTCCACGGACGCCATATTCAACTCCATCGGCCCTGCTTTACTAACGTCACAGCCTCATCAGGTTATTTCGATTTGTACTCCTTTGCTTTTTCTCTTCTTTATCGTGCAACTATCCACTTACCAGAGATGAACTTTCTTCTATGTCGACAGGTGCCGCAAATGAAGCACCTGAGCCGCTTTAGCGACGGCGACAGCCGGCCCAAACTCAACCGCAACACGAGCACCATCGACGGTCCTTAGCTATCAAGTATGACAACGATACCCATACGCCACCGAGAATCAGGTACTATTATCCAATATCCGGCGCCTATGTTCAGTTTTTTAGCATAAGCACCGCACCTTTGAATTTCTTCAGGGCATCATTCAATTTTTCATGAGACGCGTTATTCTGCTTGCACCTGTAGGGCCATAATTCTGGCCATGAACATGTTACATGTGGTAAATTACGTACCAGCGCACATATAATCAATATGATTTAGTTTTCTCCTAAGTATTATTGTACTTCCTAGATATCACTGCCTACTATTTTACTTCTTGCATGCTATATTTATGATAATGGTGTTGTTCTAATGCCACCCGTTGGTTCCATCAGACTGCTTCATGTTCTCTATGCTTAATTACACATCAACAAACTAGCATGTGGTTCCGCTGCTTTTTGTTTGATATACCCTACATTTTCTGATGCTAGCTATTACATCACTGCTCAAAGCCTCTGTTCATTACTTTTTTGTGTGTTCTTGATCTTCCCAAGTTGCATGACTAATTTGATGCTTCTATTAATTATGGAGCTGCCAACCCCATCAAGCAAAATATTTGTTCTTTTGGGGCTGGCACCTCAAACAAGCATAAAAATAGAGTGAAGCAGATATATTGTTGTGTAAGCACACACCCTTCTTTCATTAGTTTAGATGAACCATTGATGATCAATTCGAACCAGTGCATGCGATTAAAATTAATTTTACCTAAATAGAGGGTGCAGAATAAACTACAACAATTAGATTTGCAACCATGGGATGCTGATGATATCTTCAAAGAACATTGCAATAGCACCGAGGCTTCACAACAACATATGGTAAGCCAGTGTGTTTTAGTACATGTGAAATGTAATGTGTGTGGGCTGCTTTCTTGGCTTGTGCCCTCAACCTATAATCCTACAAAATTACAAATAGTTTAGTTGTCTGCTTTTCTGCATTGCTTGATTCGAATGCTTGTTTGTTACTTGTTAGGCTATACCTGAGTTGGCCAGTATGTCGGCAGTGCCTGCTGTACTATCATAAAGAAATGCATGCCTAGTTCATTTGAGTCCTTAACTTTTCCTATGAACTTCATCACAAGACTGTCTTCGTAGTTTATATGAGGCCACACTGTTAAGTGCTTTCTCAGATTATTTCAACTTCTTAGATGCCTTGGCAACTTAAATATAGCGGTGGTACACTCCCTTTCAACTAGGGATGTCAATTGGGTCCTGTTTAATCCCGATTAAAGTCCACTAGTGGTATGATAGTTCAAAAGAGTTTTTGTTTTTTGAGGAAAATGAACTAGGGAGCTAGCAAAAACTAACTAGATGGGACTGGCGGATGTCGTTTATTTGTCACTTACATCCCTAGTTTCATCTTACCATTTTAATTTCTTTTTGGATGATGCTTCTACAAACCATTTAAATATAGCTTGCCATGCTCGGCAATAATTCATATGTCGTTTACCATGTAAGCTTACTGCCTGGATCATGCGATAACTATCTCTTACTTATGTCCAGCGGAAACCTTTCAGGATGCCGTTCACACTAGGGCACAATGTATAGGCCCAGAATCTATTTGTGGAAGTAGTGCGCCATCCATGTTACCAGATGGTAGCAGTTCAGAGGCAACACCACCGGAGAGCAGTCTGAGCACATATATTATAGTTCTTAAGGCTCTACTAGAGGCAGAAAGAGATGGTGTGGCTGCCATGAATGAGGTAATGTTGACCTTGAGGCTGGAAATTATGCAATTAACTGCACGCATTATGTAAGCAACCCAAGAATTGGAGGAAGTGAGAATGCTGTATTTGAAGACGGAGGAGATCCTACTGTTTCTGCTATCTGAAGCGCATGGTAATCCTAGTTCTTCTTTAGATACCAGTTGACATTGTCATTAGATTATTGTACTTGCATGTTGTGTCATGTCTCTGAATGGATTATGTTGTAAGACACCCTATGTTGTCCATGTGTTGTAGTGATCCGAATTTTTTAGGCAAGGTAATCCTCAGTACTTGTATGATTGACATACGGTGAACTGTTTTTCATGTGAGCATATTGTATTGGATGCAATATCTGTTTGACTCAAAGTGTATCCAACCTACTAAATTCGAAGATCACGACATTTATAAATCATAATCATATATAAAGGTGGAATAAATCTTTGTTGTGGTTTTTAAGAAATAAATAACAAAAATGTAGAATTATCTGTGGATATTCGTAATCGAATACAAATTGGATTTGAATTTAGTTGCCAGGGCCCAAGGCAAACATGAATGTTAATTCTCCCAAGTTTTGAACGAAGCGGCTAAACACCCACTATCGTTTGTGGGCTGCCCGAAGCAAGTGTTTGCGAGATGGAAATTACTGTCTACCCCTGACACTTGACATCCTTATCTACCGGATTTACACTGTTGTCGATAGGGGTAGACTAGTAACTTCAATCAGACGTGACACGACCGCCTCTGAGCCCATTCAGACACGGTGGGTGCCAAACATGGGCGACAAAACACATTTGATTCAAGCTCATCCGAAATACATGTGTCTCTCCCTCCATTTCCCCATTCATACACGGTGGGCGGCAAAACAAACTCTCCTCGTCTGAAATCGATGCAGGCAAATATTTTAAATAGGGGCAGATGTGTAACTTCCCCAGATGTGACACAACCGCCCTACCTGTCAGCCCCGTTCATACACGTGGGCGCCAACCGTGGGCAGCAAAACACCCTCTCCTCGCCCGAAATCCCTACCGGCAAATATTTGGGAGATGCGAGATTACCGTCCTATCCCCAACTGGTCAGGTCGAGTTGTTCTCCCTTAGTATATTTTGAATCTGCCATGTCAGGCCGACTTGTTCTTCTTTACTATATGTTGAAGCTGTCATCTGCGAAGTATCATCACTTCTGGAGCTCTCATATTTTGAGTAGTAGGCCATATTATATTAATGCACACACCAAATTACAGCATGCATGACATCTCTCAGAAGAATTGCAGAGTTAGCACAAAGGGGTTTACAGGGAGGCAGTATTGGATTAGAATCACTTCTGCATTACAAACATAATCTCACTTGTTTTTATGTTTTCGTGCATGTCAGGTATTGGACATTATCAAAATGAATATGAGAATGGGCGCACGAGAGCAATATTGCGGAAAAATCCACTGGCTAATAAACTTGGCATGGTGGAGGATGGCCTATCTTATTCACCCATCAAGGTGCTTGCTCTAACTTGGCAAGGTTGTATTGGTCGCACATATTTTGCATCTGACCTCTTGCATTACTTCTACTTTGTTACACCATCTGCTTAGTTTAAGCATCATATATGAATATATGCCATACCTATCCATTTTCTGTACCTTTTCCATGTGTCATCATACTATGTTTTTCCAGTCAAATTTTATTCTTTCGTAATAGATGTCCAAAAGGAAGAGGGTGAGTGCAGATCCTCAAGGAGTACAAACTAGGTATTTGGAAAAGGTAGTGATACCTGTTAAATTAGATAGATCAGCAGCCACAGAAAACACATGCCCAACTGTACCACACTTTACCCCTACTCCACTGGCGAAACCCCTATTAGAACTGCCGAGAGCCCAGCGTCAGGTACTGTGTATGATATCAATTCAAAATTTGAATTCCTAAATTTCTGCACGTGCCTTACATTCTCTCTTGTATGAAAACTAATTTCAGATGAATCTCCTTGCTCAAGGGATCATAGGATCTCAGAACAATACCGGGCTCTGCATTGCTCTTGTTAGTACCTCTTGCCCTTTGTCAACATACTTACACTCATTGTTGTTTGATTATGTAGCATCGCTGTAAATGTTCGCTTCTTTATCCTCCCTTTGCTTGAAATTATAAGATCTACATTTACTCTTAGATAAATGTAGAATTGACACAATGGTTATGAAAATTTGGATTTCTCATGTAAGTACCTGTTGTCATGTACTCCCTCTGTATCGAATTAATTGTTGATCAATTGGATGTATTTAGAACTTAATAGTGCTAGATACATCCTTTTGAGCGACAAGTAACAACAAACGGTGGTGGTATTACTGTACTTGCATCGTGAGATAGTTGATTGTCTAGCATTACTCTACATCTTATCTGCCCTGCCCTCCACTTTCTCCAAATTATCATATCTACATTTACTCTTACCAAAATGTTGAATAAAGCCAATGCCACTGCACACATTGATGTCTGCATTCCTCTTATCAGTACCTTTTGCCTTGTAACACTGCACTTAATTAATTGCTATTTGATTATGTATCATCAGTATGCACCTGAGCTTCATTATCCTCTATTTCTTCCAATATTATTTGATCTATATTTACTCTTTGCAAAATGTAGAATAATGGCAACGCTTATAAAGAATTTTCTTTGGGTAATTTATTGAATTATCCTTCCATCAACATGGAGAAGGGCTTTGTCCAGCCCGTGTTAACATGTAATGTAAGTTCATCCTTCTCAAGCCTTCAAACTTTGTTCTAGTATAGATTTGGATAGGCACCATTTCCTCCACTGCTATTTACTTTGTTGTTTACATCTGATTGGATGTTTGCAAAAACTACCAGTTTTAAATTGTAGATGTAAAAACATGTTCCTTATGCAGAACAGATCCATTTATTTTCTTATATAATTGTGAAACCTATTACGCGTCTCCTTGTTTCTCTTTTAGAGTCGTATCTCTTATTCCAGGCAGAACTTTAGGGAAGATAGTGAGCCAAACCATCTTGAGGACAGCGAGATGACCCCATGGTCCTGTCTTGACGAAGATAGTGAGTTGAAGCTACTCAACAGTAGGTGTGCGACAACCTCTATGCAGTCGCTGCCTTAATCAGTTCGACTTCTTCCGTCTCAACTTAAAGCGGAAAGGCTTGCTTCAGCTCAGCTCCGACTTGAAGTCAAAGATGCAATGAAGATGTCAGAGGATTGCCGTGCGCACTATGGATCCATACATCTAGGGATGGAGCATCTATCATTGACACAACTGAGGTCTCTTCAGCTTGTCCGGCTGCTTGCGGGGCCCATCCTGGCCAGGCCTAGTGCTTTCTGAAGTGTTCTCAGTTTTGTATATTCTTTTGTCGGCGCGTTTATATGCACTGGTGGCGATCTTTGATGCCCAGTGTATGTAATCCGCGGTCACGTTGTGCTTTATTATCACCGGTAGCGAACTTTGATTCCCAGTGGATGTAACATGCCGTAATTTCTTTATTGTATAGTCTAGGTTTATTCTTTGGTTGGTATGCTGTAATTTAGGCCGGAAGGTTCAGTGGATGTCAGTTTTGTCGGTCTTCAGGCCGACCCGTTACTCATATGGGCCAAAACATGGCCAGCTGGGCCAGAGAATACTATGGGCTTTTAAATATTAGGCTAGTGTTGAGCCAAAAAATTCACGGGCCAATACAGGCCGAACCTGCCCAAGGCCCATGTTGGGCCCAAATAGGACGAGCAATTAACACGCCAAAATATATCTTGGGCCTGTTTGGCCCAATAAATTATGGGCTTTAAGCTGGCCGATATCCACATGGGCCATAGGCCCAAAAGTGTCACGGGCCATTGTCAGATGGGCTGTAAGCAGGCTGGATTCAACGCAGGCTGTAAGTAGGCCCAACGGTTACATGGGCCATTAACAGGCCGATAGGCCAGTTGGGCTGAAATTTATCCACGAAGACTACAGGCCGTTAAGAGGCCTAAAGTTACTTCGGACAAGAAATAGCCCAGTTTCTGCATGGGCCGTTAAATGGCATAAAGTTAAACCAGGCCAACAACGTCCCAGATGCACCACAGGCCGCTAACAGGGCAAAACTATTTCGGGCTGAACTGGTAAACGGGCATTTAACAGGCTGAAATACAAACCTGTCTTAGAATGGGCCCAAAAGAACAGCTGTTAACGGGCCTGATCCGATATGGGCCGTAATTTGGCCAAAAACTTGGCAGGCTGCGAACGGGCCTGATCTGGTATGGGCCACAATTTGACCCAAAACATGGTAGGCTGTTAACGGGCCAGCCCACTAGTGTCTGAAAAAACATGATGGGCCTTTAGATGGGCCGTCCTTTTCACCGGAATGGGCCTTTGTTGGGCCATGCCACGTGTCTACGTATCATAGGCGCCTCCTGTCCAATGAGTGGATGACATCTGTCCCAACGGTGAGCCAACACGTGTTTCCTCCGGCCAATGAGAATTTTACATGTGGAAAATCCCCATTGGTCCGGGCTGTTAACGGGTTATCGGATCCAAAACCGGACCCGATAGCTTAACGGCGGCCCGTTACGGTCGATGCCACGTGTCGGTCACCCTTGACGAAAGCACTTCTATGACGCGTGATTTATCGTCATGGAAGTGGACACTTCCGTGATGATAATTTTGGTAATGTCATGGAACACTTCTATGACAGCACATGTATGACTATCTTGATTCTGTCATAAAATCGTCATGGATATACATTGATACGTCTCCAACGTATCTATGACTTTTTATTGTTCCATGATATTATATTATCTATTTTGGATGTTTAATGGGCTTTAATATACCTTTTTATATTATTTTTGGGACTAACCTACTAACCAAAAGCCCAGTGCAAATTGCTGTTTTTTTGCCTATTTCAGTGTTTCGCAGAAAAGTGAAGATTAAACGGAATCCAAATGGAATGAAACCTTTGGGAGAGTTATTTTTGGAATAAACATGATCCAGGAGACTTGGAGTGGACGTCAAGAAAGAAGCGAGGAGGCCACGAGGCAGGAGGGCGCGCCCGGGGGGGGGGGGGCGGGGCCCCCCCCCCCCCCGGGGGCCCCCCCCCCCCCCATCGACCTACTTCTTCCTCCTATATATACCCATATACCCTGAAAACATCCAGGAGCACCATGAAACCCTATTTCCACCGCCGCAACCTTCTGTACCCGTGAGATCCCATCTTGGGGCCTTTTTCGGCGCTCCGCCGGAGGGGGAATCAATCACGGAGGGCTTCTACATCAACACCATAGCCTCTCTGGTGATGTGTGAGTAGTTTACCACAGACCTTCAGGTCCATAGTTATTAGCTAGATGGCTTCTTCTCTCTCTTTGGATCTCAATACAAAGTTCTCCTCGACTCTCTTGGAGATCTATTCGATGTAATCCTTTTTGCGGTGTGTTTGTCAAGATTCGATGAATTGTGGGTTTATGATCAAGATTATCTATGAACAATATTTGATTCTTCTCCGAAATCTTTTATGCATGATTTAATATCTTTGCAAGTCTTTTCGAATTATCAGTTTGGTTTGGCCTACTAGATTGATTCTTCTTGCAATGGGAGAAGTGCTTAGCTTTGGGTTCAATCTTGCGGTGTCCTTTCCCAGTGACAGCAGTGGCAGCAAGGCACGTATTGTATTGTTGCCATCGAGGATAATAAGATGGGGTTTATGTCATATTGCTTGAGTTTATCCCTCCACATCATGTCATCTTGCCTAATGCGTTACTCTGTTCTTATGAACTTAATAATATAGATGCATGCTGGATTGCGGTCGATGTGTGGAGTAATAGTAGTAGATGCATAATCGTTTCGGTCTACTTGTCGCGGACGTGATGCCTATATACATGATCATGCCTAGATATTCTCATAACTATGCGCTTTTCTATCAATTGCTCGACAGTAATTTGTTCACCCACTGTAGAATTTGCTATCTTGAGAGAAGCCACTAGTGAAACCTATGGCCCCTGGGTCTATCTTCCATCATATTATTTTCCTATCAACTTGCTATTTCTATCATTGTTTATTTTGCAATCTTTATTTTCCAATCTATATAACAAAAATACCAAAAATATTTATCTTATTATCTCTATCAGATCTCACTTTCGTAAGTGACCGTGAAGGGATTGACAACCCCTTTACCGCATTGGTTGCGGGGTTCTTGTTTGTTTGTGTAGCTACGAGGGACTTGCGTGTAATCTCCTACTGGATTGATACCTTGTTTCTAAAAAACTGAGGGAAATACTTACGCTACTTTGCTGCATCACCCTTTCCTCTTCAAGCGAAAACCAACGCATGCTCAAGAGGTAGCAAGAAGGATTTCTGGCGCCGTTGCCGGGGAGGTTGCACCAAGTCAAGTCAAGATTTGATCTCCCGTCAACAAGCCATTTTTGGCGTCGTTGCCAGGGAGATCTACGCTCAAGTCAAGACATACCAAGTACCCATCACAAACTCTTATCCCTCACATTACATTATTTGCCATTTGCCTCTCGTTTTCCTCTCCCCCACTTCACCTTTGCCTTTTCTTCGCCTTCTTCCCGTATGTCTTTTTGTTTGTGTTTCCATGTGCCTTATATTTGCTTGCGTCTTTGCTTGCTAAAAATCTATTGATATGGATCCACTTAAAGTGTTCTACTTGGATCATCTTTGATCTATTTGTGCTCGCGCTGAAACCCCAACTAGTTGAGTTGAGGGAAAATCTTTAGATGAGCATGCTCATTTTGTGCGTCATCGTTTATCTGAAAAGGGAAAGCTCTTATGGTATCAAATAAATAGTTTGCTATGCTATGCTTGGAATCTTTGTGAAATTTATGACTTTACTTGTTGCTCTAAGAACCCTAAAAAACACCTTCCCTACCTATGTGAGTTTAATGATAATGAAATCATATCTTCTTATGGAAAGGGTGTTTATAGTTACTATGATATCGAACAAATTGAAGAATTTGTCGTTTTTATGGGTGCTCATGAAGTTGCTTCTTTGATTGAAAAGTATGATATTACTCTCTACAAATCTGAAAATTCTGACATACTTAAATATTGCTAAGAAAACAATGCTCATAATGCCTATGTTAAGGAATTTATTGAGAGAATGACCGTTGCTTTGGAAGAAAATAATCATATGCACGAATCTATAGATAATTATGATTCCGATGATTTGATTGAAATCTCCCTTGATGAACATTATACTTGCTATTCTTATGGCGATGATGCCAATATTTCTGGAGATGAATTTGCTATAGTTCCTTATGTTAAACATGAGATTATTGCTATTGCACCTATACTTGATAGTTCCTTGAATCAAAAGCATGCAATGATTTTACTATAAATTCTATTGATGTCAATTGTGCTAATAATATGCAAAACCCTAAGCTTGGGGATGCTAGTTTTGCTATGTCCACTACTTGTTGCAATGATCATGATTGGGGTGATTCTTCTTATGATCTCGAAAATTTATTTAAGCCCCGTGATGAATATGAGATTGATAATAATGTTTGCAATAATACGGAAGGTGCGTTTGGAAGAGTGTCAACTTTAGATCCTACATATTTGGATAATGTTCAATCTTATAAAGTTTTTGATAAAGTGGGTTTGGAGAGGTCATGACTTTACTTAATGATATTCCCACTATATTGGAAGAGTGTCAACTTTGCATGCATGTGGATCATGTAGAGAAAATTTTATGTGAGAGCTATATTGTTGAATTTGAATATGATCCCACATGTAATTATTATGAGAGAGGAAAATATGGTTGTAGAAATTTTCATGTTACTAAATTACCTCTCGTTATGTTGAGATTGTTATTGTTTTCTTTCTTGCATATGCTAGTTTTTGCTTGTCTTGATAATTTATTTGCCTATAAGATGCCTATGCATAGGAAGTATGTTAGACTTAGATGTTTTTTCATATGCTTTATGATGCTCTCTTTGTGCTTCAATTCGTGTCTTTCATGTGAGCATCATTGAAATTATCAATGCCTAGCTAGGGGCGTTAAACGATAGCGCTTGTTGGGAGGCAACCCAATTTTATTTTTGTTCCTGTTTAGTAATAAATAATTCATCTAGCTTCTGTTTAGATGTGGTTTTATGTTTTTAATTAGTGTTTGTGCCAAGTAGAACCTTTGGGAAGACTTGGGGGAAGTCTTTGCGATCTTGCTGTAAAAAACAGAAACTTTAGCGCTCAGGAGATTTGCTGCCATTTTTACTGGAGATTGAGATTAGGTTGATTATTTTTGAAGAGGATTAATAGACAAATTCCTCACATCCACCAATTTATTTTCAGAATTTTTGGGGTTACAGAAGTATTCGAAACCCACAGATTACTACAGACTGTTCTGTTTTTGACAGATTCTGTTTTTCGTGTGTTGTTTGCTTATTTTGATGAATCTATGGCTAGTATCGGGGGGTATGAACCATAGAGAAGTTGGAATACAGTAGGTTCCAATATAAATAAATAATGAGTTCATTACAGTACCTTGAAGTGGTGGTTTTTTTTCTTATACTAACGGAGCTCATGAGATTTTCTGTTGAGTTTCGTGTTGTGAAGTTTTCAAGTTTTGGGTAAAGATTTGATGAATTTTGGAATAAGGAGTGGCAAGAGCCTAAGATTGGGGATGACCAAGGCACCCCAAGGTAAAATTCAAGGACAACCAAAAGCCTAAACTTGGGGATGCCCCGGAAGGCATCCCCTCTTTCGTCTTTGTCCATCGGTAACTTTACTTGAGGCTATATTTTTATTCACCACATGATATGTGTTTTGCTTGGAGAGTCTTGTATGATTTGAGTCTTTGCTTTTTAGTTTACCACAATCATCCTTTATATACACACCTTCTGGAGAGACGCACATGAATCAGAATTTATTCGAATACTCTATGTGCTTCACTTATATCTTTTGAGCTAGAAAATTTTGCTCTAGTGCTTCACTTATATCTTTTTAGAGCACGGTGGTGGTTTTATTTTATAAATTCATGAACTCTCATGCTTCACTTATATCATTTTGAGAGTCTTTAGAACAGCATGGTAGTTTGCTTTGGTTATGAAACTAGTCCTAATATGATGGGCATCCAAGAGGGATATAATAAAAACTTTCATATAAAGTGCATTGAATACTATGAGAAGTTGGATACTTGATGATTGTTTTGAGATATGAAGATGGTGATATTAGAGTCATGCTAGTTGAGTAGTTGTGAATTTGAGAAATACTTGTTCTATAGTTTGTGATTCCCATAGCATGCACGTATGGTGAACCGTTATGTGATGAAGTTGGAGCATGATTTATTTATTGATTGTCTTCCTTATGAGTGGCGGTCGGGGACGAGCGATGGTATTTTCCTACCAATCTACCCCCCTAGGAGCATGCGCGTAGTACTTTGTTTTGATAACTAATAGATTTTTTGCAATAAGTATGTGAGTTCTTAATGACTAATGTTGAGTCCATGGATTATACACACTCTCACCCTTCCACCATTGCCAGCCTCTCTAATACCGCGCACCTTTCGCCGGTATCATACACCCACCATATACCTTCCTCAAAACAGCCACCATACCTACCTATTATGGCATTTCCATAGCCATTCTGAGATATATTGCCATGCAACTTACCACCGTTCCGTTTGTTATGACACGTTTCATCATTGTCATATTGCTTTGCATGATCATGTAGTTGACATCGTATTTGTGGCAAAGCCACCTTTATAATTCTTTCATACATGTCACTCTTGATTCATTGCATATCCCGGTACACCGCCAGAGCATTCATATAGAGTCATATTTTGTCCTAGTATCGAGTTGTAATTTTTGAGTTGTAAGTAAATTAAAGTGTGATGATCATCATTATTAGAGCATTGTCGCAAGTGAGGAAAGGATGATGGAGACTATGATTCCCCACAAGTCAGGATGAGACTCCGGATGAAAAAAAAGGCCATAAAAAGGGATAAAAGGCCCAAATAAAAAAAAGAAAAATGAGAGAAAAAGAGAGAAGGGACAATGTTACTATCCTTTTACCACACTTGTGCTTCAAAGTAGCACCATGATCTTCATGGTAGAGAGTCTCCTATGTTGTCACTTCCATATACAAGTGGGAATTTTACATTATAGAACTTGGCTTGTATACTCCAATGATGGGCCTCCTCAAAATGCCCTAGGTCTTTGTGAGCAAGCAAGTTGATGCACACCCAATTAGTTTCTTTTTGAGCTTTCATACACTTATAGCTCTAGTGCATCCATTGCATGGCAATCCCTACTCACTCACATTGATATCTATTGATGGGCATCTCCATAGCCCGTTGATATGCCTAGTTGATGTGAGACTATCTTCTCCTTTTTGTCTTCTCCATGACCACCACTCTATTCCACATATAGTGCTATGTCCATGGCTCATGCTCATATATTGCGTGAAGATTGAAAAAGTTTGAGAACATCAAAAGTATGAAACAATTGCTTGGATTGTCATCGGGGTTGTGCATGATTAAATACTTTGTGTGATGAAGATAGAGCATAGCCAGACTATATGATTTTGTAGGGATAACTTTCTTTGGCCATGTTATTTTGAGAAGACATGATTGCTTTGTTAGTATGCTTGAAGTATTATTATTTTTTATGTCAATATTAAACTATTTGTCTTGAATCTTTCGGATCTGAACATTCATGCCACAATAAAGAAAATTATATTGAGAATTATGCTAGGTAGCATTCCACATCAAAAATTCTGTTTTTATCATTTACCTACTCGAGGACGAGCAGGAATTAAGCTTGGGGATGCTTCATACGTCTCCAACGTATCTATAATTTTTGATTGTTCCATGCTATTATATTATCTATTTTGGATGTTTAATGGGATTTAATATACCTTTTTATATTATTTTTCGGACTAACCTACTAACCAAAGGCCCAGTGCAAATTGATGTTTTTTTTGCCTATTTCAGTGTTTCGCAGAAAAGTGAATATCAAACAGAATCCAAGTGGAATGAAACCTTCGGGAGAGTTATTTTTGGAACAAACGTGATCTAGGAGACTTGGAGTGGACATCAAGAAAGAAGCGAGGAGGCCACGAGGCAGGAGGGCGCGCCCAGGGGGGCAGGCGCGCCCCACCCTCGTGGGCCCCTCGCAGCTCCACCGACCTACTTCTTCCTCCTATATATACCCATATACCCTGAAAACATCCAGGAGCACCACGAAACCCTATTTCCACCGCCGCAACCTTCTAAACCCGTGAGATCCCATCTTGGGGCCTTTTTCGGCGCTCCGCCGGAGGGGGAATTGATCACAGAGGGCTTCTACATCAACACCATAGCCACTCCGATGATGTGTGAGTAGTTTACCACAAACCTTCGGGTCCATAGTTATTAGCTAGATGGCTTCTTCTCTCTCTTTGGATCTCAATACAAAGTTCTCCTCGATTCTCTTGGAGATCTATTCGATGTAATTCTTTTTGCGGTGTGTTTGTCGAGATCCGATGAATTGTGGGTTTATGATCAAGATTATCTATGAACAATATTTGATTCTTCTCCGAAATCTTTTATGCATGATTTAATATCTTTTCAAGTTTCTTCGAATTATCATTTTGGTTTGGCATACTAGATTGATCTTTCTTGCAATGGGAGAAGTGCTTTGCTTTGGGTTCAATCTTGCGGTGTCCTTTCCCAGTAACAGCAGGGGCAGCAAAGCACGTATTGTATTGTTGCCATCGAGGATAAAAAGATGGGGTTTATGTCATATTGCTTGAGTTTATCCCTCTACATCATGTCATCTTGCCTAATGTGTTACTCTGTTCTTATGAACTTAATACTCTAGATGCATGCTGGATAGCGGTCGATGTGTGGAGTAATAGTAGTAGATGCAGAACCGTTTCGGTATACTTGTTGCGGACTTGACGCCTATATACATGATCATGCCTAGATATTCTCATAACTATGCCCTTTTCTATCAATTGCTCGACAGTAATTTGTTCACCCACCGTAGAATTTGCTATCTTGAGAGAAGCCACTACTGAAACCTATGGCCCCTGGGTCTATCTTCCATCATGTTATTTTCCTATCAACTTGCTATTTCTATCGTTGTTTATTTTGCAATCTTTATTTTCCAATCTATATAACAAAAATACCAAAAGTATTTATCTTATTATCTCTATCAGATCTCACTTTCGTAAGTGACCGTGAAGGGATTGACAACCCCTTTATCGTGTTGGTTGCGAGGTTCTTGTTTGTTTGTGCAGGTACAAGGGACTTGCGTGTAATCTTCTACTGGATTGATACCTTGGTTGTAAAAAACTGAGGGAAATACTTACTTTACTTTGCTTCATCACCTTTCCTCTTCAAGGGAAAACCAACGCATGCTCAAGAGGTAGCATACATGCATGATAGAAAACGTGACCTAATGTGACAAAGACGTATCATCACGGAAGTGTATTTTTTGTAGTGATGACAAAGGGAATAACGTACTTTATCATAACGGTTTGACCAATAAAGAACTTCGTAGAATATGTAGGAGCCAATATGAGCATCCAAGTTCCGCTATTGGTTATTGACCGGAGAGGTGTCTCGGTCTTGTCTGCATAGTTCTCGAACCTGTAGGATCCGCACGCTTAACGTTCGATGACGATTTTGTATTATATGAGTTATGTGATTTGGTGACTGAATGTTGTTTGGAGTCTCGGATAAGGTCACGAGCATGACGAGGTGTCTCGAAATGGTTGAGAGGTAAAGATTAATATATAGGATGATAGTATTCGGATACCAGAAGTGTTCCGGTGGGTATCAGGTACATATCGGGTCACCGGAAGGGGTTCCGAGCACCCCCGGCAAAGATTCGGGCCTTATGGGCCAAGGGAGGGACAGACCAGCCCACAAGGGGCTGGTGCACCCCCATATAGGACGAAATAAGAGGAGAAGTAAAGAGGGGAAGAGAGGAGGAAGGGGAGGGATTTGGCCTCCCCTTCCTTCCCTCCTCCCTCCTCCTTCCTTCCCCCTCCGGAACTTATGGAAGGGGGAAGGCCGAATTGGGGAGGCGCCCAAGTAGGATTCCACCTACTTGGGGCGCCCCCTTGGCTGCCTCTCCTCCCCTCCAACCTATATATATATATATGTGGGGGCACTGCTAGAACAAACAACAACAATTGTTAGCCGTGTGCGGCGCCGCCCTCCACAGTTTACGCCTCCGGTCTTATCTTCGTAGTGCTTAGGCAAAGCCCTGCGCGGATCACTTCACCATCACCGTCACCATGCTGTCGTGCTGACAGAACTCATCTACTTCCTCGACACTTTGCTGGATCAAGAGTTCGAGGGACATCATCGAGCTGAACATGTGCATAACTCGGAGGTGCCGTACGCTTGGTGCTTGATCGGTCAGAATGAGAAGAAGTTCGACTACATCAACCGCGTTGTCAAACGCTTCCGCTTCCGGTCTACGAGGGTATGTAGACACACTCTCCCCCTCTCGTTGCATGCTACGTTTCCCAATAGTGGCATCCGAGTCTGGTCTATGCGTAGATGATATGCACGAGTAGAACACAAAGAGTTGTGGGCGGTGATCGTCATACTGCTTACCACGAATGTCTTATTTTGATTCGGCGGTATTGTTGGATGAAGTGGCCCACACCAACCTTACATGATCACGTTCATGGGACCGGTTCCACCGACAGACAAGCAACTAGTTTTGCATAAAGGTGGCTGGCGGGTGTCTGTTTCTCCAACTTTAGTTGAATCAAATTTGACTACAGCCGGTCCTTGTTGAAGGTTAAAACAACAAACTTGATAAATCACCGTTATGGTTTTGATGCGTAGGTAAGAACGGTTCTTGCTAGAAGCCCATAGCAGCCACGTAAAACTTGCAACAACAAAGTAGAGGACGTCTAACTTGTTTTTGCAGGGCATGTTGTGAGGTGATATGGTCAAGACATGATGTGAAATACATTATTGTATGAGATGATCATGTTTTGTAAAAGTTATCGGCAACTGGAAGGAGCCTTATGGTTGTCGCTTTATTGTATGAAATGCAAACGCCATGTAATTGTTTTAGTTTATCACTTTGCATTAGTGATAGTTGTAGAAGCAATAGTTGGCGAGACAACCACGACGCTATGATGGAGATCAAGGTGTCAAGCCGGTGACGATGGAGATCGTGACCGTGCGTTGGAGATGGAGATCAAAGGCACAAGATGATGATGGCCATATCATGTCACATATTTTGATTACATGTGATGTTTATCTTTTATGCATCTTATTTCGCTCAGTACGGCGGTAGCACTATAAGATGATCCCTTACTAAAATTTCAAGGTATTAGTGTTCTCCCTGAGTATGCACCGTTGCGATAGTTCGTCGTGCTGAGACACCATGTGATGATCGGGTGTTATAGGCTTTACGTTCACATACAATGGGTGGAAGACAGTTTTGCACATGCGGAATACTCGGGTTAAACTTGACGAGCCTAGCATGTACGAACATGGCCTCGGAACACTGAAGACTGAAAGGTCGAACGTGAATCATATAGTAGATATGATCAACATAGAGATGTTCACCATTGAAGAGTACTCCATCTCACGTGATGATCAGACATGGTTTAGTTGATTTGGATCACATATCATTTCAGATGACTTGAGGGATGTCAATCTAAGTGGGAGTTCTTAAATAATATGATTAATTGAACTTAATTTATCATGAACTTAGTCTTGATAGTATTTGCATATCTATGCTGTAGATCAATAGCTCGCGATATAGCTCCTATATTTATTTTGATATGTTGCTAGACAAAAGTTGAAAGATGATAGTAGCAATGATGCGGACTGGGTCTATGATCTGAGGATTATCCTCGTTGATGCACAGAAGAATTATGTCCTTGATGCACCGCTAGGTGACAGACCTATTGCAGGAGCAGATGCAGACATTATGAATGTTTGACAAGCTCGGTATGATGACTATTTGATAGTTTAGTGCACCATGCTTTACGGCTTAGAACCGGGACTTCAAAAATGTTTTGAACACTACAAAGCATATGAGATGTTCCAAGAGATGAAATTGGTATTTCAGACTCTTGCCCATGTCGAGAGGTATGAGACCTCTGACAAGTACTTTGCCTACAAGATGGAGGAGAATTGCTCAACCAGTGAGCATGTGCTCAGATTGTCTGGGTACTACAATCACTTGAATCAAATGGGAGTTAATCTTCCAGATAAGATAGTGATTGACAGAGTTCTCTAGTTACTATCACCAAGCTCCTAGAACTTCGTGATGAACTATAATATGCAAGGGATGATGAAAACAATTCCCAAGCTCTTCGCGATGCTGAAATCGGCGAAGGTAGAAATCAAGAAAAAGCATCAAGCGTTGATGGTTAACAAGACCACTAGTTTCAAGAAAAAGGGCGAGGGAAAGAAAGGGAACTCCAAGAAGAATGGCAAGCAAGTTTCCACTCCTGTGAAGAAGCCCAAAGCTGGACCCAAGCTTGAAACTGAGTGCTTCTACTGCAATGGAAATGGTCACTGGAAGTGGAACTGCCCCAGATACTTGGCGGATAAGAAGGATGGCGCAACCCCTCGGTATTTGATACTGGTTTAGTTGCTAAGAGTAGTAACTCGAAACAAGAGTTGTGTAATAAAACAAAGACTAGCTAAGGACGAGGTGACGATGTGTGTTGGAAGTAATTCCAAGGTTGATACGATCACCATCGCACACTCCCTCTACCTTCGGGATTTGTATTGAACCTAAATAAATGTTATTTGGTGTTTGCGTTGAGCATTAATATGATTAGATCATGTTTATTGCAATACGATTATTCATTTAAGTCAAAGAATAATTGTTGTGTTGTTTACATGAATAAAACCTTCTATGGTCATACACCCAATGTAAATGGTTTATTGAATCTTGATCGTAGTGATACACATATTCATAATATTGATGCCAAAAGATGCAAAGTTGATAATGATAGTGCAACATATTTGTGGCACTGCCATTTAGGTCATATTGGTGTAAAGCGCATGAAGAAACTCCATGCAGATGGACTTTTTGGAATCACTTGATTATGAATCATTTGATACTTGCGAACCATGCCTCATGGGCAAGATGACTAAAACTCCATTCTTCGGAACAAAGGAGTGAGTCAATGACTTATTTGAAATAATACATACTGATGTATGCGGTCCAATGAGCATTGAGGCACGTGGCATGTATCGTTACTTTCTGACCTTCACAGATGATTTGAGAAGATATGGGTATATCTACTTAATGAAACACAAGTCTGAAACATTTGAAAAGTTCAAAGAATTTTTGAGTGAAGTGGAGAATAATCATAATAAGAAAATAAAGTTTCTATGATCTGATCATGGAGGCGAATATTTGAGTTACAAGTTTGGCCTTCATTTAAAACAATGTGGAATTGTTTCACAAACTCATGCCACCTGGAACACCTCAGCGTAATGGTGTATCCTAACATCGTAACCGTACTTTATTAGATATGGTTCGATCTATGATGTCTCTTACCGATTTACCATTATCGTTTTTGGGTTATGCATTAGAGACAACTGCATTCACGTTAAATAGGGTACCGTCTAAATCCATTGAGATGACACCATACGAACTGTGGTCTGGCAAGAAACCTAAGCTGTCATTTCTTAAAGTTTGGGGTTGCGATGCATATGTGAAAAAGTTTCAGCCTGATAAGCTCGAACCTAAATCGGAGAAGTGTGTCTTTATAGGATACCCAAAAGAAATTGTTGGGTACACCTTCTACCACAGATCCGAAGGCAAGATCTTTGTTTCTAATAATGGATCCTTTCAAGAGAAGGAGTTTCTCTTGAAATAAGTGAGTGGGAGGAAAGTGGAACTTGATAAGGTAATTGTACCTTCGCTCGAATTGGAAAGTAGCTCATCAGAGAAATCTATTCCCGTGATGCATACACCGACTAGAGAGGAAGCTAATGATAATGATCATGAAACTTCAGATCAAGTTACTACTGAACCTCATAGGTCAACCAGAGCACGTTCTGCACCAGAGTGGTACGGTAATCCTATTCTGGAAGTCATGTTACTAGACCATGACGAACATACGAACTATGAAGAAGCAACAATGAGCCTAGATTCTGATAAATGGCTTGAGGCTATGAAATCTGAGATAGGATCCATGTATGAGAACAAAGTGTGCACTTTGGTTGACTTTCTCGATGATCGACGAGCCATAGAGAATAAATGGATCTTCAAGAAGAAGACTGACGCTAATGGTAATGTTACTGTGTACAAAGCTCGACTTGTCGCAAAAGGTTTTTGACAAGTTCAAGGAGTTGACAACGATGAGACTTTCTCACCCGTAGCGATGCTTAAGTCTGTCCAAATCATGTTAGCAATTGCCGCATTTTATGATTATGAAATCTGGCAAATGGACGTCAAAACTGCATTCCTTAATGGATTTCTTAAAGAAGAGTTGTATATATGATGCAACCAAAAGGTTTTGTCGATCCTAAAGGTGCTAACAAAGTGTGCAAGCTCCGGCGATCAATCTATGGACTGGTGCAAGCATCTTAGAGTTGGAATATGCGCTTTGATGAGGTGATCAAAGCATATGGTTTTATACAGACTTTCGGAGAAGCCTGTATTTACAAGAAAGTGAGTGGGAGCTTTGTAGCATTTCTAATATTATATGTGGATGACATATTGTTGATTGGAAATGATATAGAATTTCTGGATAGCATAAAAGGATACTTGAATAAAAGTTTTTCAATGAAAGACCTTGGTGAAGCTGCTTATATATTGGGCATCAAGATCTATAGAGATAGATTAAGACGCTTAATAGGACTTTCACAAAGCACATACCTTGACAAAGTTTTGAAGAAGTTCAAAATGGATCAGTCAAAGAAAGTGTTCTTGCCTGTGTTACAAGGTGTGAAGTTGAGTAAGACTCAAAACCCGACCACGACAGAAAATAGAAAGAGAATAAAAGTCATTCCCTATGCCTAAGACCATAGGTTCTATAAAGTATGCTATGCTATGTACCAGACCTATTGTGTACCTTGCCATGAGTTTGGCAAGGGGGTACGATAGTGATCCAGGAATGGATCACTGGACAGCGGTGTCATGGTTCTAAGTCTGACAATAGATTAGGGGGTATGTAAGAGGAGGCAAGATCCTAGCTACGATGAAGTTGTGCACACAAGATTTACGAGTTCAGGTCCTTTGCGAAGGAAGTAACAACCCTACGTCTCGGTGCCCTGAGGCGGCCGGCTGGATTATGCATGAAGTTATAGGGGGTGCGAACCCTTGTCTCAATGGTGGGGGGTGGCTTATATAGAGTGCACCAGGACCCCAGCCAGCCCACGTTACAAGGAGTTCAATGTACATAAAGGTGAGGCGTTACTGGTAACGCCAACAATAAAGTCATATAAATGACCATTAACACTATGGAGTGAACGCCTGACCGTTGCCATCCTGAGTGACTTTAGATCTTCTGTACTCCGAGTGGTTTCTTGTACGGTCGAGTGATGGTGTACTGGTCGAATGGAATTGGGCTATCCGAGTGGAGTTGTTGGTCGAGTGGGTTGCACTCTGAGGTGATTCCAGTCGATGGAAATTACTGTGCTTTGAATGAAGCTGATATTTGGGTAGTCTCCTTGGGAAGGGCATCTAGGTCAGGCCCATTACCCTACCCTAGGTTCATGTCATCGACATTAGCCCCCGAATGGATCAAGGTCCGAGGAAAGGAAGAGGTTGTAGGTAGTTCCGACTCAATTTTTATGCTCCAGAGGGATCTTGCTTGGGAAGGTGAACTATTTTTGAAACTTCAACCTTATTTTCAGTCGCCTTGATCCATTCAGAACATGTAGAGTGAAATTATACTGGAACGCTTCGAGTGTTGGAGAGGAACAAAATCTTTTGCGTGATTGACTGCGCTGCCATCTCCGGATCTCACGGGATTCAAAATTTGGGGAAGTGCGCGGGACGGAGTGCGCCGCAGTAATCAGGACGGATTAGGCAAGGGCGCCTCAGTTTCCGCTCCGCCTTTTCGCCACATACCGAGTGCGCGGCTGTTGCGGGATTTGACATGATTTCTTGGGCCCACATGTCAGTCACTCAGAAACAGGCATATAAAAGACTCCACGGCCGGTGAGTCTGCACAGCGTTCCCCATTCTCCTTCTCCTCCCTCTGTTTCCACATCTCGCCCTCCGCCACTCTTGACACCACCGCACCACTTGTGTGCAGTCCGTGGCGATGGGGAAGGACAAGACGGTAGCTCTGGAGCGCGCCAAGAAGGCAACGGTGATGACGGCGGTGAAGCCGAAAGGGAAGAAGATGAGTCGAGGGGATCCTCCTTGAGGTCCGGCCTACCGCCTGGCTGGATCCAGGGCGACCGGATCCGCTCCATGATCCAGCTGGAGGACGTGGAGGATCTGGCCTCGGGAGGCTTGATTTCTCATGAATCTTGGAGGCTTCCCGACAACGAGACCGAGCCGCAGCCGCAGGAGGGTGAGTGCGTCCTCCTTGCGACTCACGTCGACCGTGGATTCTCTCTGCCTCCTCATCCTTTTTTCTGGGGCTTTCTGAACTTCTTCGGAGCCCAACTTCATCACTTTCCCCCAACACCATCACGTATCTAGCTGCACTTGTTTACATGTGCAAAAATTTCTTGGGCTGTCGACCGCATTGGGGTCTCTTCAAACATATCTTCACCTGTCGCTCTCAGTCGGTGAAAAAAGCTAATCTGAATGATGAGAAGACTCATGTGATCCAGATGTGTGGAGGCCTAGGTATCCAGATGAGGAGCAAAAGTGCCTTTACAGTCGTAATCCTTCGCGAGTTAGTTAGAGGGTGGCAGTCGACCTGGTTCTACTGCAAGGACTAGCCAACTCCTGGTCAGTCGACTAGTCTCCCTCCCTTCTCCATGGAACCAGTCTAGCAGCCCACTTCCTTGAAAGTAACCCCAACAGATAGAGCAGAGGTGAACATGCTGATGGAGCGAGTAGTCCAATTGGTCCGGGATGGCGTGACTGGTATGGACCTGCTGGAAGTGTTCCTCAGTTGACGCATCCAGCCGCTCCAGGCCCGCGATCATCCTATGTGGATGTATTCAGGCATTGAGGACAACACTCGGATCCACCCGGAGGACGTCACCGAGGAGACTGTGGAGCTGTGGTTGCAGGGAATCACCGGGAACAAAGATAACCCCCGGGGGTCCAGAAGAGTTCAACCATTCTGCACTGGTCATGAACCTGAAAAGGTCCATCTTTTCCTATCGAGTGCTTCATGGTCGAGTGCTTCTTCATTCTTATTTGTAACTGCCTTCGTGCCCGACTGACGTCTATGTTAATCTATGCGTTGTAGGTCTACATTGATACGTATTCAATGCTCAATGGAGAGCAGAGCCAGGAGGGAGAGGCGAGTGGGGGCGAAAGCGGCGATTGGAGATCCGGTGATGAGGACGAGGAGGAGAGTGAGGATTCAAGCGACGGCGAGGAGGTCAACTCTCTGCCTCTTACTGAAAGACGCTCCAAGCAGACCCATGACCCTATGAGTATTCGCGGCAAGGCAGTTGCGCAGACCGCAAAGCGCACTCGGACTTCCTCTCCCGTCCCGACTGAGAAAGCGCCGAAGCAGGCCAAGATTGCGGCTCCTAAGCCTCGGAAGACTCTGCCCAAGATCAAGATCGACATTCCTGTTGCCTCCAGGTAAGTGTTTTGTTTTCTCCTTTGATACAATGATTTCTTAAGCAGACGTCGACTCGCTTTCTTGCTTGACCGAGTGAATTCGGGAACTTGCAGTGCTGCTACTTCTGGGACCTCAATGGAAATTTACAGGAACAAGGATGACGCATAAATGGAAGATGCGGCCACCTCCAGAGCAGGTGTGACTCTGCTATCTTGCTTCCACTCTGTTAATTGCCTTGCAGGCCGACTGATAAATTGCGGTCTAAACTTTTGCAGCACCACAACATGTGATTGATCTTCCAGACGATGACGAAGAAGTGCCATTGAGGCCTATGGGAAGGAGAGGTAGGAGCTCGGGCAGGAAAGTGCCGATCGGCAAGACAACCCAAACGACATCAGTACCCGAGCCAGTGGTCCAGCAGACTGGAGATTTCAATCGGGCTTCCGTCACTTTTGCTGATCCTATGTCGACTGAATGCCCATCAGTGCGACTGCCCAAGACCCTGCTTCATCTGTTCAACCTCATGCCTCAGACCCTCAAGTTGCTGCGACTGTTCCACAGTCTCTACTGTTCGTCACCCATCACATTCTGGAGGATCAGGCAAGCGCTGCTAAGGAAACTATACGCCAAGCAGGCCTGATGATGGAGCGGATGAAGATAGTGCATGAGACCAGCCAAGCTGCCTATGATGCCAATGCAGCTCTCCAAGCCAACGTCCAGGTTAGTTGATTTCCGACTGACCCTCCAACTTGATGCTTTAGTACTGCTATTTTCTTATTCGTAAGATGTCCGTGGATGATCGTTTTCACACTTTCAAACTTCATGTGCATCTATTCACCCACTGGGTGCGTTCTTTTATTACACAATCTTGTCCTCTTGAATCGACGTCTAGTAATCTTTCGAATCAGTGGGAGCACGCTGAGTGCACCCACTAGGTGTAGTCCCCGAGACTATTGTCGAATGTTTGATTCGGCGGGGGTCTTAAATCTATGTTGATAAAAAATCCACTCGGTCTTGAATGGATCCTGTCGAGTGAATTCTTAAACCAGTGGGGGCACGCCAAGTGCACCCACTGGGTGTAGTCCTTGAGACCGTGGTCGACTGCGGGCAGTCGACCGTGGTCTGAGACCTATTTTTTTCTTGAGCGACTGGATTGACCAAGTCGAGTACCAGTGGGGGCACGCCAAGTGCACCCACTGGGTGTAGTCCCCGAGACTACTGTTGAATGTTTGATTCTGCAGTAGTCTTGGAATTCTTTTCACTCGGAAGAAAATAATCTTTGATTATGTCCACTGATATATCTTACTAACTTCAGAAATCCTGTGAGCTCATATCCCAATTTGCTGAATTCAAGAGGAAGCAGATCCAGCTCAATCTTGACTTGGAGTTAGCCAAGCATAACTTGCAGAAGGCGAAAGACGAAACAACTGGTATGGAAGGTAAAAACTCATCAACTGTGAGATTGGGTTGTCTCCCGAGTCATCTCCTTGTTCCTCTTTCTGAACCGAGTGATGTTTGTTATATTTTTTTAGAGAAAATGAGGCAGGCTCTGGCACAGAAGGACCTTGATCTTACCGCAGCACAGAAGGAGGCTCAGGAGAAAACATCACTTGCCAACAAGAAGATGACTTCAGTCGGGGCGTTAGAGGAAGACAACGCCAAGATGAAGACTACTCTTGCTGAAGCTAACAAAGAAGTGACCCCTCTGAAGAAGGACAAAGTAGCCTTGAATGACAAAATTGAAGATCTCTCTCGGAAGAGAAATGACCTGGAGGATTATCTGGGGGGACTCGCCAAAAAGTTGTTCCTCATGCTGGAAGGTATTTTCTCCTGGTCGACTGGTTTCACCTTACAATTGTTGGTTCTCTAGACAATTCTTTGAATCATCATTTTGCTGTGCAGAGTTTTGCCAGAACTTTGAAGGGGAGACTGGACGGATCGAGAAAAACTTGGATCCCATCAACTCTCCCATTCAGGACGAAGCTGCCATGAATGTGCTCCAACTGGAATCTCGTCTCGCTAGTGTCTTGGATTATCTGGCTCGACTGAAGGTGGTGGTTTCTCGAGTCGACACCATGCTCTGGCCGAAGGAGAGCTTCCAGAATGACCTCGAGTCTCTGATGACTCGACTCAATGAGATTCCTGGCCGAGTGCAGGAATGGAAGAAGTCTTCCGCCCGATGTGGTGCTGATGTGGCTCTGTGCCTGGTTCGTGTCCACTACAAGGAGGCCAAGGAAGAGAAACTGGCAGCACTCAAAGTCACCAACACCAAACATCGCCAGTTTCAGTCCTTCATGGAGACCTTCATTGATGCGGCCACTCGCATTGCAGATGGAATCGACTTGGACGAGTTTGTCGAGCCAGCCAGTCCTCCCCCAGAGGAGTGAACAAACTTTAAGTCTTAATTCAATTTGCTTCGGAATGCCGAGTGATTTTGTAACCGTTAAAACTCCTTCGGGCCGGATGCCCGAGCACTTTTATCTGCGGTTCTGAACTTTGAGATTTATTTGAACTTTGTTGTTTTTCAATCTCTTGACTCTGAGTGGAACTTGATCCTTCAGTCTAAATTGTCACTGACTCTGTGATGCAGCTCTGTCGAGTGGACCATGGACAAGGGCACTTGGTGCCGTCCATGACCTGTACCTCATCATCCTTGCGGATCGGGATGGAGCGGATGTTATACTTGTGTCGCAGCTCCGTCGAGTGGGTCGTGGACAAGAGCACTTGGTGCTGTGCATGACCTGCACCTTATCGTCCTTGCGGATCAGGATGGAGCAGACGTTATACTTGTGTCGCAGCTCCGTCGAGTGGGTCGTGGACAAGGGCACTTGGTTTGTGCACGACCTGCACCTCGTTGTCCTTGTGGATCGGGATGGTTTTTAACTTAGGCGAGTATGAGACTGCAGCTAAGCCTCCGAGTGGGAGGATTGCTCTCCACTCGATAGGATTTAGGAAACTTAGGTGAGTACGGGACTGCAGCTAAGCCCCCGAGTGGGAGGATTTCTCTCCACTCGGTAGGATTTTTTAAACTTAGGCGAGTACGGGACTGCAGCTAAGCCCCTGAGTGGGAGGATTTCTCTCCACTCGGTAGGATTTTTTAAACTTAGGCTAGTATGGGACTACAGCTAAGCCCCTGAGTGGGAGCATTGCTCTCCACTCGGTAGGATTTTTAAACTTAGGTGAGTACGGGATTGCAGCTAAGCCCCCGAGTGGGAGGATTGATCTCCACTCGGTAGGAGTTTTTAAACTTAGGAGAGTACGGGACTGGAGCTAAGCCCTAGTGGGAGGATTGCTCTCCACTCGGTAGGATTTTTTAAACTTAGGCGAGTAGGAGACTGCAGCTAAGTTCCCGAGCGGGAGGATTGCTCTCCACTCGGTAGGATTTTTCAGACTTAGGCGAGTATGGGACTACAACTAAGCACCCGAGTGGGAGGATTGCTCTCCACTCGATAGGATTTTTTAAACTTAGGCGAGTCAGGTTCGCGGCTAAGCCACTCACTGGGGGATTTTGAACACACAACTTGACAGGATAACAATCATTAAGGCACCACAAAAAATCTTGTTTTTGATAAGCAAAATGAACGATTCTTATTACAACTCGCCGACCCGAGTGCTTAAGTGTTAAAAGGGCGGAGCGGATCCGCGTTCCAAGCTCGTGGCTCATCTTTCTTGTGTTCCACATTATAAAGGTGATAAGCTCCATTGTGGAGCACCTTGGTGATGATGAAAGGACCTTCCCAAGCAGGAGCAAGCTTGTGAGGTCGTTGCTGATCCACTCGGAGTACCAGGTCTCCTTCTTGAAATGCTCGACCTCTCATGTTTCTGGCATGGAATCGACAGAGGTCTTGGTGATAAATGGTCGACCGGATCAAAGTCATCTCTCTATCTTCTTCCAGGAGGTCAACAACATCTTGCCGAGCTTGCTCTGCTTCGGCTTCTGAGAAAATTCTACTCGGGGCGCGTTGTGGAGCAAGTCACTTGGCAGCACGGCTTCAGCCCCATAGACCATGAAGAAGGGAGTCCGGTCGGTCGGCCGATTTGGCCTTGTTCTCAATCCCCAAAGGACGAAAGGAAATTCATCTACCCAAGCACCGGCTGCATGCTTGAGGTCACGCATAACCGGGGTTTCATCCCTTGGAGGATCAAACCGTTTGCTCTCTCTGCCTGTCCATTCGACTGCGGATGCGCGACAGACGCGTAGTCGACCCGAGTACCCTGGGAAGCGCAGAATGCTCTGAACTCATCAGAATCGAAGTTGGAGCCATTATCCATGATAATACTGTGAGGGACTCCATATCTGAATGTCAGCTCTCTGATAAAACTAATGGCAGTGCTTGAGTCGAGATTCTTGATAGGCTTGGCTTCGATCCACTTAGTGAACTTGTCACTGCTACTAGCAAATGAGTGAAACCACTTCTGCCAGTCCTCAGGGGTCCAACCATATCCAACCCCCAAATAGCAAATAACCAGATGAGTGGAATGGTCTTCAAAGTTGAAGCAGGCTTGTGAGACATGTTGGAGTAGAACTGGCAGCCCTCACACTTGTCAACTATTTCTTTTGCCATTTCATTTGCACGTGGCCAGTAAAAACCTGCTCGGTATGCTTTGGCCATGATTTTCCGAGAGGACGCATGGTGACCACAGGTCCCCGAGTGGATATCATTGAGGATCATTCAACCTTCCTCTGGGGCAATGCATCGTTGAGCAACTCCAGTCACACTCTCCCTGTACAGTCGACCACCTATCATAGTGAAGGCTTTGGATCGACAGACGATCTGACGGGCCTCATCCTCATCCTATGGAAGTTCTTTTCTAAGAATGTATTCAACATATGGCACTGTCCAGTCTGGGTTGATAACCAAAACCTCCATGATCAGGTCGACCACGGCTGGAATTTCAACCTCAGTCGAGTCGGTGGAACTTTTCGGTTGCGGGGGCTCTTCTGTGAAGGGATCCTCTTGAACTGACGGAGTGTGGAGATGTTCCAAAAAACACATTGCTGGGAATAGACTCGCGCTTGGAACCTATCTTCACCAAATCATCAGCTGCTTGATTCTTGACTCGGGGTATGTGGTGGAGCTCTAACCCCTCGAACTTCTTTTCCAACTTCCTCACTGCATTGCAATAGCCAGTCATAGCTGGGCTCCTGATATCCCATTCCTTCATCACTTGATTGACCACCAAATCTGAGTCGCCATAAACCATTAGGCGGTGGACGCGAGTGAAATGTCCATACGCAACCCGTACAGAAGTGCCTCATATTCAGTCTCATTGTTGGAAGAATCAAAGTGAATTTGGAGAACATAACTGAGTTTGTCGCCTTGTGGGGATACCAGGACCACCCCATGTCACACCCTGATTTTCATGCCACAACACTTAAGCTAACAATCATGATAAAATGTGGTTTGACAAAAACTTTTGAGTGTTTTGTACCTTGCCTTGTTTGGACCTTGTCTGTTGTTTGCAAGTGCTCTAAAAATCAAATAAATCCTCCAACTCCTATACTACATCTCCTTGCTCCAAACTCTTGAACCAATGATCATGCCATGTGTATAGAGCAATATAGTATTTTCTTACAAAAATAATTTGGCCAAAAAAGTATTTTCAAAAATTAGTTTTCCAAAACCCCTGAATTAAGGTTTGCACTGCAAGTACTTGATTTGGGGTGTGAAAAATCTTTCAAAAGGTATATTTGAACCCTATTAGATATAGGACTCCCATAAACCACAAAAATATAATTTTAAAAGTTATTTTCCTATTTTATTTAAAAGCTTTTTCTTAAGGCCAGAAATGGTCTTTAATAGGGAAAAATTATTTTATTGTTTCAAAAATATTTGACAAAAATCATGGAAACTCAATGGACATATATTGTCCATATATAAGAGTTTCAACACATGGTCATGTTCAAAATATTGGTCAAATCCCTCAAAAACCATTTCTGCCCATTTCAAGGATTTGAAATATTTCTACAGGAAATATTCGCCAACAATTCCAAGAAAATTCTAGAATGTCACATATGACATGTTTGATGATCTTGCCAAGTATCATGTCATGGAGAATAGTATAACCCCATGAAATCTCCCCAAAACCATTTCTGTCCATTTTGAAGTTTGAGCAACTTTACATTGCCAAACATGTCCAAATGTTCTCAAACCTTGTGAACATGCTCAAATGGTCTAATTATTCATCTAGACCAAATGGCACAAGTTGGAGAGAATGTTATCTTGCTCAAAGTGCCCCAAAACCCTTCCTGTTCAGAACCAAATTTGAACAACTCTACATTGGCAACTTTCTCCTTTTGATCTCAACTTTTGTGGACATGTTCATATGACCAAATGAGGCCACTACACCAAGTAGTGCATCAAGGAGAAGTGTTATGCTCAACTGGATCTACACAAGTCCATTTCTGCTCATTTCTAGGGTTTACAAAAGTTGCATTGGCAACTTTGCCCAAATAAGCTCCAAATTGGTGGAAGGCCCTAATTATATGTGTCATTTCACCCTGTGGAGTATCATGGCAATTGGAAATCATTTGCTTGCCAAAACCCTTATCAAACACCTTCTGCCACTTTTCAAAAATCCCCATTTTGACCACTAAAACTATTCTCCTTAAGCTCAACTTTTTACCACAGCCCCTCCTAGTCCCCTTTCACCTCCAGTAACAATGGCAAGTCCACAGCTCCATTATTGGATGGGTAAAACCCCACTTTCTCCCTCTAGACAGCCCATTTGCACACTTCTTCTTCCTCCCTCCTCACTCCAGTGGCCATCCATGGCATCCAATGCACCACTCCATTTCTTTACTCACTCCTAGACCTGCTAGACACCAAAAGACGTGCTCACCATGCATAAAGAATGGCCATGCCGGCCATTTGGGCGCTCTGGAGCGCGCTAGCCGCCCCCGTCCAACCACCTCCGGCCACCTCGGGCCTCCCCCGCGCGCCTGCCGATGCGCCTCGACGTCCGCAGCACGCTACACGGTCGGCCCCCTCCTCTCTCCTCCTCCCCGCGCCTCCGCGCTAGCGAACAGAGGCCGCCCGAGCGCGCCAATGGAGCGGCTCACACGCGCGCGTCTCTGATCTCTCCCCGCTCTCTCCCTTAGCTCCCCTCGGTGTAGTCCACGCCCAAGAACACTCCATACACGGCACCAGCTCCTCCCGAGCCCTGCAGCGACGAGCGTGAGCTCGCCGGCGCACGGGTCTACGGGACCTCGCCGCTCGCCTATTTAAAGGCCTCCCCGAGCCCTTCTCTCCTCACCACTCGCTCTCTACACCACCAAACCCTCCCCCTGTACCCCCAGTTCCTCTCCAGAGCCGCTCGAGCTCGAGATCAAGCTCGAGCTCCGCTACTTCGGCTCGTCGGAGTCCGCGAGGTACAGGCCTCCCCGCTCCTCCTCCACCCCGATCTGAAACCGCCTCCTCCCACTGATCATTTCTCCCCTCTCCCCCGCCTCGTTTGCAGCCGGAGTCGACCGGAACTACCACCACCCGAAGCCTCTCCGCCGCGAGACCTCGTCGCCGGCAAGCGAGGCAACTCCGGTGACGTCCACCACCTCCACCCGAACGGCGACACGACGGTGAGCCCAGCCGTGCCCTCGCCCGACCTCGCCATGCCCTGCATCGTCGTCGGTGAGCTCGCCAGCCGCCTGGACTTGGGGTTAGGGATTTCAGGCGGGCCCCGCCTGTCAGCCTCTCCCCTCCATCGCCCCCCTCTCTCTCGCTGACGCCTGGGCCCCGCCCGTCAGGTTTAAACCTGGCGCGCGCGCGTGCACCAGTGCGCTGGGCCGCGTCGCTGGCTGGGCCGCTGCCCTGCGGTTGTTCTAGCCCAGCAGGCACAGAGCCCTTTTCCCTTTTCTTTTCTGAACAATTTGTAAAATCCATACATAGTTCAAATTAACTCCAAATTGGATGATTCAAATTTCTAGTAGTTCCTAAAATCATGCCCTATCACATGGTGCTTTTGCACATTTTTCTAGCACATTTCCCTTCACACATATTAAATAAATCCTATTTTCTTATTTCTGTGCTGAACTTTAGAAAATCACAGAGAGCCCATTTTTGATCCAAATTCCATGATTCAAAATCCTAGATGTCTATAAGTTCAAAACTTAGTTTTTGAACATTTTTACTAATACTTTCTGTATCACCTCAAATAATGGTCTATTTCTTCATATATAGCCAACTTTGTAAATTCATAGGAAAATCATTTGAACTCCAAATCCAGTGAAACCAACTCCTAGATGCTTCTAAAATCATGGTTTGTTAAATGGGTGCCTTTGCTCATTTTTCAAAAATATGTTTCTCTACACTTCTTGCAAATCCATAAACCCCTTGATTCCATCATATCAAAATGTTTAGAAATATCCATTGATCCAATTCCAATGAAATCACTTTGGTCATTCCTCACATGGCCAGAGGTATCCTAGAAAAGTCAAATCAATATTTTTGGAGCACTTTTATTTCTGCCTTGTTGTGTTGCTTATTATGGTTGCTTTCAACGATAGTTGACGAAGTAGACGAAATGCTTGGAGTTGGACCAGAGCTATTTGAAGACCTCGAAGACTTTGTTAAAACAGGCAAGCAGCCCTTTGACCATGTCTATGAAACCCTTTTTATGCATTTCATATAGCACCTTATTATTGTTGCATCGGAATCATGATGAGAGGGTAGCCACTTTGGTGGGTTGCCTTCATTTCCTCTTTGTTGATACTTGCATTGTGCATGACCCTACCTCCTTATGAGGGTTATGCCGGTGGGAATAGATAGGATGCTAAAGTAGTGCTACGCAAAAGGGACGGGAATATGCATAGAGATGGAGACAAAGTATGTTCAAAGGACTTTTCGAAAACCCCGTCGGGTGCCACTTATGCCTGAGGGAGATGATGAGTTGGGTAGCCACTTGATGATGAAGTGGTGTACCGAGGCAAGTGTGTGTGTTGTTTTCAAAACGGATTGGTTTAAGTTGCGACCGTTATTCCAACCTTACATGCGCAACCACTCTACCCTTGTATGGGAAAGGGCATTATTGATTACCTAGGCCGATACTAGCTTGGAGCCCGCATTACTAGTGACGGGGGAGAGTTGGTTCTCTCTCTCGGGACGGGGTCGTGCCAGGTAGGGCGGCCAAGAACATTTTTATGGGGCAGCGGACACACCGTTGGTACCCCGTGCCAGTGGTATGTGATGAATATGGGAGCAAGGCTTCACAATTTTAAGTTGTGAAATGTTGGGCACGGGGGTTACTACCAATCAAGTGGACTCCATGTTAGTGTCGTCTAGGGAAAGATAGTGATCGGGTGCTTACCCCGGGTACTTGAGGTACCGCGGGTCGTGGATGACACGGAAGTTCCCCGGATCTTGTGGGTAAAGTGTGCAACCTCTGCAGAGTGTAAAACTATTCAAATAGCCGTGTCCACGGTCAAGGACAGTTGGGTGACCGCTCTTGGGCTACGTCCACTTATTTACAAACCAGTGTGTGTGTTGGATAAGTGGGAAGAACTACTTGGGTCAAGTCAAGGACTTGACATGATTGAGTTGGGTTGGTGCCCACTCTATTTATGTTGATATCTGTAACCTGTCCTCATGGTTACTTGAATTCTCCTGATGCATTTCTTACACGTTGTTGAACATGTCATTGCACTCAAAACTAGCTTTCCGCAAAAATTTACCTATATCATGCATTGTTGTATCTTGAACCAAAACATGGGATGCTTGCGAGTACATTCAAAGTACTCATTGGCTTGCCATTGGTTATTTTATTGGCCAGGCATGAAAGAACAGGATATGATGAAGAATACTTCGGTGACGAACATGCGAGCTAGGACGCTTCCCAGTCAGAATGCCTGTAGGGTTAAGGCAGATGGCATGGGTCCAAGTTATCGACAAAGATTTCCGCTGCAATGTTATAATCAAGACTTGACCATAATGGTCCTACTTGTGTAATACGGTATGTATGTATGTAAGACTCTTATTATTCAGCTTCTGTGTGTTCAGTGAGCATTTATCTCTGGGATCACTGTACACGTGCATTCGGTGATCACGACTTATGAGTCGGGGTCCCCACACCCCAGCACCAGAACCATTCAGCATCTTGGACCCATCAAAGAACATAATCCAATGTTCTGAATGAACTTGAGTCGGTTGTTGTTGTTCACTCCACTCGGCGAGAAAATCTGCTATTGCTTGGGACTTGATTGCTTTATTTGCCTCAAACTTGATATCTAACGGAAGGAGTTCAATTGCCCACTTCGCCACTCGACCAGTTGCATCTCTGTTGTTCAAAATTTTTGATAATGGACCATCACTGACAACTGAAATCGAGTGATCTGAGAAGTAATGTGCAACTTTCTTTATCGTCAGATAAATCCCATAAACCAACTTCTGATAATGAGGGTATCTCTGCTTGGACGGGGTTAAGACTTCAGAAATATAATATACTGGGCGCTGAGCTTTGAAGGCTTTGCCTTATTCTTCCCGCTCTACCGTGATCACCATACTGACAACTTGTCCAGTGGCTGCGATATAAAGAAGTAAAGGCTCTTTGCGGATTGGAGCAACAAGCACCGGCTGGGTGGAAAGCAGGGTTTTGAGTTCTGCAAATGCTGCATCAGCTTCAGGAGTCCACTCAAACTTGTTAGACTTCTTCATCAGTCAGTAAAGAGGCAATGCCTTTTCACCGAGACGAGAAATGAATCGGCTCAATGCGGCCAGACAACCGGTAAGTTTCTGCACATCATGCACACGCACAGGGCGTTTCATTCGGAGAATTGCACCAACTTTTTCTGGGTTTGCATCGATCCCTCATTCGGAAACGAGAAAACCAACTAACTTTCCTCCTAGGACTCCGAATGTGCACTTTGATGGGTTAAGCTTGATATCATATCTTCTCAGATTGGCAAAGGTTTCGGCGAAGTTAGTCAGTTGGTCGGAACCCTTACGTGACTTGACCACGATGTCATCCATGTATGCTTCCACATTCCGACTGATTTGAGTGAGCAGACACTTCTGAATCATGTGCATGAATGTGACACCAGCATTCTTGAGACCAAAGGGCATGGTAACATAGCAAAAGCACACAAATGGGGTGATAAAGGCTGTTTTTATTTCATCTGGACCATACAGTCAGATCTGATGGTACCCGGAATAAGCGTCCAGAAAGGACAAACGCTCGCATCCTACGGTTAAGTTAACAATTTGATCGATGTGGGGCTGAGGGAAATGATCTTTTGGGCAGGCTTGATTGATATGTTTGAAGTCGATGCACATGCGAAGTGAATCGTCCTGTTTGGGGACCATGACAACATTGGCAAGCCACTCGGAGTGGTATATCTCGCGGATGAACTCAGCTACCAGAAGCTGAGCCACCTCCTCGCCAATTGCTTTCCTCTTCTCCACGGTGGACCGACGGAGATGCTCTTTGATAGGTTTTGCTTTTGGGTCAACTCACAAACGATGCCCAACCAGTCCCCTGGGTACACCTGGCATGTCAGAAGGTTTCCATGCAAAGATGTCCCAGTTCTCATGGAGGAACTGGATGAGTGCTTATTCCTATTTGCTGTCGAGTGTTGTTGAAATATGAGTCGGAGCAGCATTAGGATCGGTCGGGTGAACATGAACTTGTTTTGTTTCACCGAACGACTGAAATGAAGATTCTGAAGCGGGCTTCTTAGCACGCAACAAATCACCCAGATCTGCGTTCTTCTAGTACTCTTGCATTTCTACTGCTGCCATCTGTTCATCGGAAATCTTTGAGCCTATCTGGAAACATTCCTCTGCCCTCTGCCGATTCCCAGTGATCGTAATCACGCCTTTGGGCCTAGGCATCTTCAGCTTGAGGTATACATAACATGGTCGAGGCATGAAGCGAGCATACGCAGGTATGCCAAAATAGCATGATAAGCACTGTGGAAATCCACAACTTCAGATGTCAACTTTTCCTTGCGATAGTTCTTCCAATCGCCGAGAACCACGTCCAGAGTGATCTGGCCGAACGAATCAGCTTTTTTCCCAGGGATGACACCGTGGAAGCGCATATTGCTTTCACTGAGCTTGGACATCGGGATGCCCATCTCTCGGAGGGTCTCAGCATACAGAATGTTCAAACCACTGCCACCATCCATGAGGACTTTGGTCAATCGGGTGCCTCCGATGACCAGATCGATCACCAACGTTTGCCGCCCTGGGGTAGCAACGCGTGCCGGATGATCTGACTGGTTGAATGTAATGAGAGTCTTCGACCACTTCAAATATGTTGGCATTGCCGGAGCAACCATGTTCACTTCTCTATTAATGACTTTCAATCGACTTTTACTCTCAACGTCAGTGAAAATCATCAAAGTGGCATTGATGTTGGGGAAACCATCATCTTCCTCTTTGTCTTCATCCTTATCGGACTCTTTCTCTTTCTCTTTGGACCGACCCTGTCAGAATTGCTGAATAAGGAGTCGACATTGTCGAGTGGTAGCTTGGGATAAATTAGGTTTCCTTCTTCATCCACTTTGGTGTGTATATGACATGGCAGATCCAACACATCATTCCCTGCTGAATCCTTCACCTTTTTGGGGACCCATGGTCCTTTTGGTTTTCCCTTGAATTTTCCTTGAGTCACTGCTACGGCGTCACCAGGAGTGGCGGGTTCGGCCTTGCGCTTCTGTTTCCTATTGGAATTACCTCCCCCGGCTTCTTGGGCGACCAGTTTGTTCTTGCCACTGCGGAGTCGGTCTTCTTCTTTACCGTTGGCATACCGAGTGGCTATTTCCATCATTCGGGTCAGAGTCATATCTCATGTCCGACCGAATTTCAGGTTCAGCTCCCGGTACCGAGCCCCCTCCTTGAAGGCCCAGACTGCTTGGTGCGGTGACACGTTTTCCACTGTGTGATGCAAAGTGGTCCACCTCTGGATGTAATCTCTCAGCGTCCCATTCGGCTTCTGAACACAATGTTGCAATTCTGTCAGTCCGGCAGGTCGTTTGCAAGTGCCTTCAAACGTTTGGACAAACACTCGGGCCAACTCCTCCCAACTGAATATGCTACTAGGAGCCAACTGATTCAACCAAGCCCTGGCCAACCCTTCCAACATCAAAGGAAGGTGTTTCATGGCTACCTCATCATTACCACCGCTAATCTGCACAGCCACTCGGTAATCCTCTAACCAGGTGTCAGGTTTGGATTCACCGGAAAACTTACTTACCCCAGTCGCCAATCTGAAGTTGGGAGGGATCTTTGTGGCTCTGATGGCACTGCTAAAACACTCAGGCCCTGATACATGCACTCAACTGCTCGCTGGTCAATCTCTATCTTGTCCTTCTCTGTGAGCTCTGTTCCGGTCAACCAGACCTTGTACCAAAATTTATCTTGCATCAAATCTAGGTTCCCTGGGGTCGACTAGATGCCTTCGCTCGTCACCATAAGGATGCCTGTCGTCGGGTCGCCGCGGTGCATACGACCCGCCTCGCAGAGGGGGCGTTGACACTCAACGACGGTCCTCACGGCTGACCCGATGATCATATTGCTCATAATTCCGGCCCATGAACTGCTCTTGATGGTGTCCATGACCCTCACGCTGCGGAGGCGATCTTGGGATGTGAGCCGACTGGACAGTGTCCGCAACCACAAATCTGCTACGGATCCTATTGCATGACTGGGAAACTGCTGTGTTTTGCTCTCCCGCTGCACAGAGCAGCGCTCTAGTCTGCATCAAACCTCTTCCAGCCTCTGATTGGCACGACTGGATTGACTCTGCTATGCGGGCTATAGCAGTAAGATTCTAAATTGGGGTATGATATACCTGATGCTCGGGAGGAGACAACTGCCGTTGTCGTCGACTGGATTTAGGGACCAGCCGTCGGGAGTGGTCGTCGAGTGAACGCTGGAGATTTTCCGGTCGTGCGCGCTCAGCCAAAGTGGCCAGGCGCGCAATCTCCAAGGCCCGAGCCTCGGAGGTTTCCTCGATGATGGGAGTGTGGAGTGCCTCCGAATTGCGATGATGTAGCTCCTCTCACTACTGTGAAGTAAGGGCTTGAGGACGATATTCTTCGTGAACGTGTGATGGATCACCACCGCCATCGCTGCCATCACTACGGCGGGAACCAGGCGGGCTACACGGTGTGTCGACCATTAGAACTTCCGCCGCAGGGTCGCCGCTGTCACACTCGGACAGGGTCTCGATAGAGCCAGTCGACAGGTCGAACAACCCGTAGAGAGATTCATCGGGCTCGATTGCCGCGACTTGAGGGGTGTCCGACCGGCGAGCCACCGCATCCTTGATCCACTTCTGAAGCCGCGGTCGTCCGGATCACTTGCGGCATCGAGCGGCAAAGAGTGAAGACATTGCAGGAACCGACCGATACTGGGTCGACGGCTGCTGCGGAAGGACGCCGTGGGCGCATGCTCGAAAGTGGGTCGCTCCGCGGATGGGGAGCGCCTCGACGTCGAGGGGAGCTTCCTGAAGCCAAGTGGAGTCGTCAGCGATGAAACGAGCGCGCCGAGACGGATCTTGTGGCCCTCAGCCAAACCTCCACCAGAAACCATGATGATAGGACTCGGAGAAATCGCAACCTCAGCGGAAGTCGCTAAGACACCTGCCCCACTGTGGGCGCCAACTGTCGTGGTTCTAAGTCTAATAGTAGATTAGGGGGTACGTAAGAGGAGGCAATATCCTAGCTACGATGAAGTTGTGCACGCAAGATTTACAAGTTCAGGTCCTTCGCGGAGGAAGTAATAGCCCTACGTCTCAGCGCCCTGAGGTGGCCGACTGGATTATGCGTGAAGTTACAGGGGGTGCAGACCCTTGTCTTAGTGGTGGAGGGTGGCTTATATAGAGTGCGCCAAGACCCCAACCAGCCCACGTTACAAGGAGTTCAATGTACATAAAGGTGAGGCGTTACTGGTAACGGCAGCAATAAAGTCATATAAATGACCATTAACACTACGGAGTGAACGCCTGACCATTGCCATCCTGAGTGACTTTAGATCTTTTGTACTCCGAGTGGTTTCTTGTACAGTCGAGTGATGGTGTACTGGTCGAATGGAATTGGGCTATCCGAGTGGAGTTGTTGGTCGAGTGGGTTGCACTCTGAGGTGATTCCAGTCGGTGGAAATTACTGTGCTTTGAATGAAGCTGATCTTTGGGTAGTGTCCTTGGGAAGGGCATCTAGGTCAGGCCCATTACCCTACCCTAGGTTCATGTCATCGAGAAGCGGTCAAAGTTATCTTTACTTACCTATGAGGACTAAGGAAATATTTCTTAGTTATGGAGGTGATAAAGAGTTTGTCGTAAAGAGTTATGTCAATGCAAGCTTTTACACCGATCCAGATGACTCTAAGTCTCAATCTGGATACATATTGAAAGTGGGAGCAATTAGCTAGAGTAGCTCCATGCAGAGCATTGTAGACAAACAAATTTGCAAAATACATACAGATTTGAATGTGGCAGACCCATTGACTAAACCACTCTCACAAGCAAAACATGATCACACCTTAATACTCTTTGGGTGTTAATCACATGGCGATGTGAACTAGATTACTGACTCTAGTAAACCCTTTGGATGTTGGTCACATGGAGATGTGAACACCCGGTGTTAATCACATGGTGATGTGAATTATTGGTGTTAATCACATGGCGCTAGATTATTGACTCTAGTGCAAGTGGGAGACTGAAGGAAATATGCCCTAGAGGCAATAATAAAGTTGTTATTTTATATTTCCTTATATCATGATAAATGTTTATTATTCATGCTAGAATTGTATTAACCAGAAACTTGATACATGTGTGCATACATAGACGAAACACTGTGTCCCTAGTAAGCCTCTACTAGAGTAGCTCATTAATCAAAGATGGTTAAGTTTCCTAACCATAGACATGAGTTGTCATTTGATGAGCAGGATCACATCATTAGGATAATGATGTGATGGACAAGACCCGTCTGTTAGCTTAGCACATTGATCGTTCAGTTTTATTGCTATTGCTTTCTTCATGTGAAATACATATTCCTTCGACTATGAGATTATGCAACTCCCGGATACCGGAGGAATACCTTGTGTGCTATCAAAAATCACAACGTAATTGAGTGATTATAAAGATGCTCTACAGGTATCTCCGAAGGTGTTTGTTGGGTTGGCATAGATCGAGATTAGGATTTGTCACTCCGAGTATCGGAGAGGTATCTCTAGGCCCTCTCGGTAATACACATCATAAGAAGCCTTGCAAGCAATGTGACTAATGAGTTAGTTGCGAGCTAATGTATTACAGAATGTGTAAAGAGACTTCTCGGTAACGAGATTGAAATAGGTATTAAGATACCGATGATCGAATCTCGGGCAAGTAACATACCAATGACAAAGGGAATAACATACATTGTCCTAACGGTTCGGCTGATAAAGACCTTCGTAGAATCTGTAGGAGCCAATATGAGCATCCAGGTTCTGCTATTGGTTATTGATCGGAGAGGTGTCTCGGTCATGTCTACATAGTTCTCGAACCCGTAGGGTCCGCATGCTTAACGTTCGATGACGATTTTGTATTATATGAATTATGTGATTTGGTGACCGAATGTTGTTCGGAGTCCCGGATGTGATCACGGGCATGAAGAGGAGTCTCTAAATGGTTGAGAGGTAAATATGGATATACATGACGATAGTATTCGGACACCGGAAGTGTTCCGGAGGGTATCAGGTACATATCGGGTCACCGGAAGGGGTTCCGGGCACCCTCGACAAACATATGGGCCTTATGGGCCAAGTGAGGGACAAACCAGCCATATGGGGCTGGTGCACCCCCATATAGGCCTAAATAGGAGGAGAAGGAAAGAGGTGAAGAGAGAAGGAAGGGGAGGGATTCGGCCTCCCCCTTCCTTCCCTCTCCCTCCTTCCTTCCCCCTCCAGAACTTATGGAAGGGGAGGCCGAATTGGGGATGCACCCAAGTAGGATTCCTCCTACTTGGGGTGCCCCCTTGGCTGCCTCTCCTCCCCTCCAACCTATATATATGTGTGGGAGGGGCACCGCTAGAACAAACAACAACAATTATTTGCCGTGTTGCGGCGCCCCCCTCCACAGTTTACGCCTCCGGTCATATCTTCGTAGTGCTTAGGCAAAGCCCTGCGCGGATCACTTCACCGTCACCATCACCGCACCGTCATGCTAGCGGAACTCATCTACTTCCTCGACACTTTGCTGGATCATGAGTTCGAGGGATGTCACTATGATGCCCCGATTCAATCATACACAAATCATACATGCAAACATGTACGATCAAGATCATGGACTCACAGGAAGATATCACAACACAACTCTAAAAATAAATAAGTCATACAAGCATCATAATACAAGCTAGGGGCCTCGAAGGCTCAAATACAAGTGCTCGATCATAGACGAGTCAGCAAAAGCAACCATATCTGAGTACATACATAAGTTAAACAAGTTTGCCTTAAGAAGGCTAGCACAAACTGGGATACAGATCGAAAGAGGCGCAGGCCTCCTCCCTGGGATCCTCCTAAACTACTCCTGGTCGTCGGTGGCGGCCTGCACGTAGTAGTAGCACTACTACAGGATGCTGCTAACGCAGCTGTTGGGGATATTACTACTGGGCGTAAACCAGCCTATCTGGGCCGGGTTAACTTCGTCAGTAGTTAAGTATGTTAAAACCCAAGAAGACAAAGGAGGGCTCAAGGCCCATGGTCGGTTCAAGGCATGTAGCCGTAAACCGGCGTTAGTAATTAACTTGTATTGTAAGTTAGGAATAAGTAGAGACCAAACCGGACACATCTATGAGCCGGTATTGGGACTCCGTAAGCCGACGGGAGTCACCCGTGTATATAAGGGGATGACCCGGCGGCGGTTCAAGGACAACAGACAACAACTCGAGACATAGGCGAAGCTTGTTTGCTCCCTAGTCATCGAAATCCCATCAATTCCATCACAACTAGACGTAGGCTTTTACCTTCATTGAAGGGGCCGAGCTAGTATAAACTCTCTTGCGTCCCTGTGTCCGCTTTAACCCCTTCAAGCTAACCCGTCGCGATGGCTCCACGACTAAGTCCTTTCTCTAGGACATCTGCCGTGACAAAACCACGACAGTTGGCGCCCACCGTGGGGCAATCGCATGATGGTTTCCGGTTCTTGGAGGGCCGCTTTGAAGGACTCGAGGGCTACACTGTAGGCCGGATAACTAAGAGTCGTCATGGCAAGCTCTACATCGACGATGCAGGCTGGGGCCCCGAGGCCGGCTCAATTGAGTATGGGTACCGGGTCCCCTTTGGTAGCATTCACGTTTTCATTGGCAAGATCGGTGAACCGGGCCCTGAGCCGGACATCTGCACCGACCTCGTCGAGACGGCTCAGCGTGTGCGATCCGCCCGGGTTAAACCGACCATGAAGCGTGCCTTCATGGGAGTCATCCATGGAGGAAGTTATGAGGACGGATTGGAATTTCGCGGCGCGACCGTCGTTTGTTCCGGTGACGAATCTTCGACCGGAGAAACCGAATCTCTTTATCAGCTACAAGATGGCCGGATTGGGAGCTATTCCAATGGTGACAGTATTCCGGACCCCTCTGATCTGCCCAACCGGGTTGGAATATTCATGGCCGGAACACAAGCAGCGCTTCATTCTTCGACAGCTGTGGCAACGATCTCCGGTTCAGCAGCGGCGACGGCTACTGGGGCAGGAGGCCCTGTGCGCCCGCCGGCTCAGGTTCTGTCAGAACTATTTGATGCGTTGGCTGTGCTTATGGCAGAAGTTAATCCGCCGGATCAGGACGTTCACAACGCGGAGATTGCAAAGGTAAAGGAACAGATCACCCAGGCCAAGGCGGATCTGGCGGCTGAGGACACTAGGATGGCCGCAGAGCGGGCCGCTTTAGACGCACAGGCATACATGCTTATGTTGGACCAGAGCGCGTCACATGAAGTCATGAGGAGGAAGCACCGATCCCGCTTACCTCCAGTGTTCGAGGCCAGAGACCTTTTGAACACTCCAGGACCAAGAGCCGGCAATCCGCTGGAGGGAAACCGGGCAGAAGCCCCTGGGACTGGTGCACCAGTTCAGCCTCGTCAGATGGACCCGCCTCGTCAAAACACCATTATACCTCAGGCTGATTTAACACCTCCGGGTCACTACTCCAACCCAATGGACAATCTTGTTGCCGCTGCTGCACGGTTGGAGGCCATTCCAATTGAAGGTGACTCGCCGCAGGCAGTAGAGACGCGACGGGTCAAGGAACCTCCGAGGACAGCTTTGGCCCAACAAGAAGCGTACTCGTACAGCCGCGACCGGATCCACTCGACCCCCTGTCCAAGCCGGAGCTATAGCAGACATATGGATGAACCAGCAGTGTCGAGTAATGAACGACGTGGGGCACCCCGTGACAACAACCCGGCGGGTGGTGCTGATAACGCTCAGGGAGTGGTGGACCGGGCCCGCGCGCGCAGGGAGGCCGAGTTAGCCACACAACACCAGGCTCGGCAGCTCACGCCGGTTCGTCCAACCAGCTTGACTGAACCTGGTGTTACTTCTAGTTCTTTGGGGGTGCCTTGCCTTATCCCCGCTTTACGCAACATGCGCCTGCCCAAGGATTTCAAAGGCCCGCGCAAGGTACCAAATTACATGGCGGATCAACCTCCAGAGACATGGGTGGAGAGCTATGAGATGGCCATGGAGATGCTTGATGTGGATGACGCGGCGTGTGCGAAATACTTCACCATGATGCTTGAAGGAACGGCCCGTACTTGGTTAAAAAGCTTGTCGGCTAATTCTATCAGTTCATGGGCCCAATTACGAGCCCGGTTTATCAGCAATTTCAAGGATACCTGTAAACAGCCTATGTCGATAGTGGACTTAGCTGCATGCGTCCAGGAGGAAGGAGAATCAACGACTCATTGGGTGCGCCGGGTTTCACAAGTGTTGCACTCATCAGACCGCATCAACGCTGACACCGCAATATTAACCCTAGAAGGCAACTGCCGGTTTGGGCCCCTGAAGCTGAAGTTGGGACGGATGAAGCGTCATTGCACTGACATGGGGACCCTCATGGCCGCTTTGGTGAAATATGCTGATTCTGATAGTACCAAGGATCCCGAATCTGAGGATGACAAGATAGGGAAGGGAAAGAGGAACAACAACTCCAAGGGTCAGCAGCATCACTGGGCAGGCAACGGTGGTGGAGGCAAGCGTAAAGCGGATGGTAACATGGACTTTGTGGCTAATACCAACGCACAGGACAATGGCCAGCGACGCAAGGGTAGACCGAAAAATTGTAATGGAGTACCCAACCCTAACCCAAACCGCCTAAATTATCTGCTAAGCCAGCCCTGTCCAAGACATGGGACGAAGGAGGCGCCAGCAAACCACCTTTGGAAGGATTGCCTTATTATGCAGGAGTTCAAGAATTCTAATAATTTCCGGTATGATCACGAATCTGGCGGTGGCTCAGGATCCGGGCCGGGTTACGGTGGAGGAAGTTCCTGTTCAGGATTCAATGGTAATCCGGGCGGACATAATGGTCAAAATAGTCATAATAACCAGGGTGGTTACAACCAACAGCAGCAACAGTCAGGTTACCAGAGCAACCCAAAGCAGTTGAGTAGTGGGCAGTACCATGTCTTCACCACAAGCTTGGACAAGCGGGACCGGAAGGTTCAGAGGCGGGCGGGCAACTTTGTTGAACCGGCCATACCCCGTTATCTACGTTGGTCGGAACAACCAATCATATGGAGCAGAGAGGATCACCCTCCCCAGGTCGATAATCCGGGTCAGTTGGCTTTATTGGTGGCGCCTCAGGTGGGAGGCTATAAGTTCACCAAGGTGCTCATGGACGGAGGGAGCAGCATTAACATCCTGTATTATGAGACCTTCCGTCGTATGGGACTAATAGATAAAAATCTCAAACCGTCTAATACAGTGTTCCACGGCATAGTGCCAGGCAGATCAGCGTATCCCGTTGGTAAGATAGTTCTGGAAGTGGCCTTTGGGGATGATCATGATTCCAGGTCGGAGACATTGACGTTTGAAGTGGTGAAAATCCAGAGTCCATATCACGCCCTGTTTGGGCGACCGGCTTACGCCATGTTTATGGCACGGCCTTGTTATGTGTATTTGTAGCTCAAAATGCCGGGTCACAGGGGGACAATACGGTTTACGGAAGCCTCAAAATTGCTTTGGAATGCAAGGAAGGAGATGCGGCTTATGCAGAGTCGGCTTGTGCCACCGAGGAGTTGAAGTACTATAAAGACAATGTTGATCCGGCGGACATGACTCCGTTGAAGAAGCCAACTACGGAGCATGATCCGGCCCTGAAGTTCAAATCGGCAGCAGAAACTAAGCTTGTGGACTTCGTACCTGGCGATTCGTCACCAGTTCAGCATCAGTGCTAACTTGGATCCGAAATAGGAAAGCGTCCTCATCGAGTTCATCCGTGAGAATCGGGACATTTTTGCATGGAAGCCCTCTGACATGCCAGGTGTACCGAGGCAACTTGCTGAGCACACACTTAATGTGGATCCTAAATATAAACCGGTGAAACAGTTCCTCCGCCGGTTTAACGAAGAAAGACGCAAGGCGATTGGAGAAGAGGTAGCCAGGCTCTTAGCAGCTGGCTTTATTGTTGAAGTTTTTCACCCGGAGTGGCTTGCCAATCCGGTGCTGGTCCTCAAGAAAAACAGCACCTGGCGCATGTGTGTGGATTACACAGATCTTAATAAGGCTTGTTCAGCAGATCCTTTTGCCCTCCCCCGTATTGATCAAATTATTGATGCTACGGCGGGTTGTGAGCGTTTAAGTTTTTTGGATGCGTATTCTAGCTATCATCAGATCAAAATGGCAGTTAAGGACCAGGAGAAGACAACATTTATAACTCCCTTTGGAGCCTTCTGCTATGTGTCTATGCCCTTCGGGCTCAAGAGTGCCCAGGAAACTTACCAACGGTGTGTACAAAATTGTCTTCACAAGCAGATTGGCCGTAATGTACATGCTTACGTGGATGATATCGTTGTTAAGTCCAGGGAGAAGGAGACTCTGATTGATGATTTGAAGGAAACCTTTGATAACCTAAGAACATACAATATGATGCTTAATCCGGACAAGTGTGTCTTTGGTGTACCGGTGGGCAAGCTATTGGGTTTTCTGGTGTCCAACAAGGGAATTGAGGCTAATCCGGAGAAGATCACGACTATCACCTCCCTGGCTAAACCGAAGTGTATCAACGATGTTCAACGCCTGGCAGGCCGGATTGCCGCACTAAGCCGGTTTATCAGTCGCCTTGGTGAGAAGGCAATCCCTTTGTATCAGATGTTGAAAAAGACGGATCAGTTTGTCTGGAGTTCTGCTGCTGATGAAGCATTTGAGGACTTAAAGCGGCAATTGGCCAATCCGCCTGTGCTCGCCGCTCCCATTGACAAGGAGCCGTTACTGCTATATGTTGCTGCTAATGCTCGGGCGGTCAGCGTGGCTATTGTGGTGGAGCGAAAGGAGGCAGGTAAGGAGCTTCCGGTTCAACGTCCGGTCTATTATATCAGCGAGGTGCTCATTGAGTCCAAGCAAAGGTATCCGCATTGGCAGAAGCTGGTGTATGGAGTTTTTATGGCAAGCTGGAAGCTTAAACAATATTTCCAAGGGCACCCAATTACGGTGGTCAGTTCTGCTCCTTTGGGAGATATCATCCAGAACCGGGAAGCAACTGGCCGGATTGCAAAGTGGGCCATAGAGCTGGGGCCGTACGGTTTGAAGTATGTGCCTCGGACAATGGTTAAGTCTCAAGCACTTGTTGATTTCATCAATGATTGGATGGAAATGCATGCACCTGAAGAAAAGCCGGATCACACGTATTGGACCATCCATTTTGACGGATCCAGGCAGTTGGAAGGCTCGGGGGCTGGAGTCGTATTAACTTCCCCACGAGGTGATAAGTTTTGTTATGTTCTCCGCTTAATGTTCCCTTGTACTAACAATGCAGCTGAGTATGAAGCCTTGCTCCATGGTCTCCGGATGGCTAAGGAGATGAATCTAAGTCGAGTTAAGTGCTTCGGTGACTCAGACCTTGTGGCTCAGCAAGTGTTTGGCACTTGGGACTCCAAGGACCCACTCATGGTAGCGTATCGTCAGGAGGTGGATACTGTTGCAGGTTATTTCAAAGGCTATCAGGTGGACCACGTGGACCGGCGGAAAAATGAAGCGGCAGACGCTTTAAGCCGGCTGGGCTCTCAGTGCAAACTGGTCCCGCCCAATGTTTTTCTGGATGTGCTGCACAACCCGTCGGTCAAGATCCCTGGTGCAGAGGACTTGGCTATTCCTGATCCGGAGGCTCAATTGGTGGCGGCTCTTCATGTTATTCCGGATTGGACGCTTCCTTACCTGGCGTACAAGAACCGGGGCGAGTTGCCAGAGGATGAGATTCTGGCCCGGCAGATAATCCGGCGATCCAAGTCCATGGCTATCATCAACGGCGAGTTGCATCATTGCAGTGTATCAGGAGCTTTTCAACGCTGCGTATCTCCTGAGGAAGGCCGTGAAATTTTGCGTGAGATACACGAAGGAGATTGTGGTCACCACGCCGGTTCAAAGTCTCTGGTGGCTAAAGCATTTCGCCATGGCTTTTATTGGTTAACTGCTCATGCTGATGTGGAGGATCTGGTCAGACGATGTGATGGTTGCCAAAGGTTTTCAAGACGTGCTCATCTACCGGCTCAAGAATTGAGAATGATTCTAATTACTTGGCTGTTTGCGATTTGGGGGCTGGATATGGTTGGGCCTTTCAAAAGGTCCAAAGATAAGAAGACCCACCTCCTGGTGGCGGTTGACAAGTTTACAAAGTGGGTGGAGGCAGAACCTGTTAGCAAGTGTGATGCGGCCACGACGGTTCAGTTCATTAAAAAAGTGATTTTCCGGTTTGGCTTTCCACACAGTATCATCACAGATAATGGTACCAATTTATCCAAAGGTGCTATGAAGGAGTTCTGCGAACGGGAGCACATCCGGCTCGACGTTTCATCAGTGGCACATCCACAGTCCAATGGTCAAGCAGAAAGAGCTAATCAAGAGATCTTGAGAGGCATCAAGCCCCGGCTCATGGTTCCTTTGCAGAGAATGCCGGGTTGTTGGGTAGAAGAATTACCATCTGTGTTATGGAGCATCAATACAACGCCCAACAGATCAACAGGATACACACCGTTCTTCTTGGTTTATGGAGCGGAGGCGGTTCTCCCCAGTGATATCCGTCATGATTCACCTCGTGTAACGGCTTATATTGAAGCAGACAACAAGACAGCACGGCAAGATGCTTTGGACCGGTTGGATGAAGAGCGTGATATCGCAGCCGCCCGATCAGCGATTTACCAGCAGGATCTTCGTCGTTATCACAGTCGCCGAGTCAGAACCAGAACCTTTCAGGAAGGAGATTTGGTGCTTCGGCTCATCCAAGATCAGACGGATATGCATAAGTTATCCCCACCTTGGGAGGGGCCTTTCATGGTCAGCAAGAATCTGCACAACGGGTCATACTATCTGCTCGATATTCAAGAACATAAGGACTCACGTACATCAGAGGAGGAGACCAACAGGCCGTGGAACATAGCTCATCTTCGGCCTTATTATACCTGAGCCATTGGTTCTACTTATGTACATATTACAAACGATGTATATATTAACTATAATAAACCGGAACCTCAGCTAAAGCGGGGTATCTGTTCTTTTACATCATGTGTGGTTACACGGAGTTGTTCTAAAGCGGCTTCCGGTTTACCCCTTGAGTTCGCTTTGCTAAAAGCATCGTGTTATATCACTTGGAGGATTGGTCATGTCCAAATCAATACCATGCCTCTTGATAGGCGAGAGCCACCAGATCACTTGGGGACTTGGTCATGTCTGAACCAGTCATGCCTCTTGATCGGCTTAAGGCCACAGAATCACTTGGGGGCTTGGTCGAACCCGAACCATGACCATGCCACTTGATCGTCATAAATGCCACGGTTTCATTTGGGGACCTGGCTGACTAGAACCATAGTTACACCTAACGGGAGCTTGGTCGTGTTCGGCCATGGTAACACCATCTGATCAGCTCAAATAAACCTTTTTTTGCAACGTTTTGTCATTGCACTTGATTTACACTTTTCTTTGAAGGGGTTTTTTGCTTTTTATTGCGTTTTTTAAACCGACAAAGGTTTTTAACAAATCAATTGACGGAACACAGTTCACGTCAATCCGGAGACTATTTGCCCGGTTTGATCCTTGTTGTTAACATCCTCTTATGGAGTAACACGGTGATTATTATAACCTGGCACGGTTTACATGGTAAACCAGCGTCATATATATACAGGAGCTGTTATCTCCTCCAACAGTGTGGGTTTGCAAAACTCTGCTTCAAGATTGGCTAAGCCAACTTCACACTCAACGATGGCAGGTATTATGTATCTCAAATTTTTTGATCATATACCTAAAATTTTGTTTTGGATGTTTTGATTTCATATATGCAGACATCATATTCCGCCTGACGGTACAACCGCGGTGGCACTTGACGAATTTTTCATTTCAGAAAGTGTTTTGGAAAGTTCATTACCACAGGAAGAACAAATTATGCACGAAGGCATATCAACATCAAAGGTATCAGCTAGCCTATTACAAGGCAACATGGTGCCCATAATAATATAATTGTTTTTCGCAAAGGAGAGGCAGTTTTAAAACCGGCTTCCGGTTCAAGCTTGGTCACCAGCCTGGCCTGATGGTTGTGGGTCATCCTGCACCGCTTCAGCCTCTGTTTCTCTACCCAGTGACTGGAAATCCACAGTTGTCCAGTCGATTCCCATTAATGCTTCAAAACAGCTTCATCATGGATCAGCAATGACGGGTCAATATCGGGAGCGTAAGTATGCTTACGGATTGGAGGGATCAGATTTTCCGATTCATGTATTGGTGCAACTATTCGCTTGTTCTGACTGTCATATTGGGCTTGATAATGAGACAAGTCTGCTTCCTCAGCCAATTGACAAGCTAGCGTACGTACCTCCCGGTTTATTGCTCGCATATCCGCTTCACCAAATTCTGACCCGTCTTCCTTCAAGCTGGGATAGCCCTGAGCCTCTTCAATAGGATCAAAATCCGGCACCCAGGCTTTTGCCCGGATTAAGGCATTGATTGCACCGGTTCGAGCAGCAGATTTCTTCAGCTCTTCAACCCGGGCAGGAAGCACCGACAGTTTCATCAGAGTATCTTGAATCAAAGTGGGCGCCGGTTTGTTATGAGATGCGGTATAGATGATCCGCTGGGCACCAGTATACAATTGTTCAACCAATGTATAGGCGGCTTTCAGTTTCTTCCGCACATCTGACCCCAAGTGACCAATGCGTGTCCCTGAAATACCATAAAGGGTTAATAAACCGGCGAATCTGTAAGGAGGCAGAGCCAATTCAGAAGGCAAAGTGGCTTACCAAAGATAGCAGTAGTCATGGCATGCACGTGCCGCTTTATGCTGGCCAGTTCATCCGCTACTGGTTTTAGTGCAGCCTCGGCATCCTCTGCTCGTTTGATCAAAGCGGACTTTTCAGTGGCCCAATCCGCCCGCTTCTTCTTGAAGCTCTCCTTAAGCTGTTCCATGGCGCTTAAAGCGCTGGCCAATTCCTCTTTTTCTTTGGAGGTTTCAGCCTGTTGGGTTTTCAGGTTTTCTTGGAGATCGGTGACTTGGTTTTCTTTCGTCTTCAGCTCCGCCTGCATGCATACAGATATATGCTTCAACAAATTGGTATAAGGATTCAAGTATCAATCACATAACAAGTTATGCACTTAGCACTTGGGGGCTAATGCATATTCTATCTTCATCTTTCAATTGCTTGCAAAGTCCCAAGATCAATACAAGTATTCAACTTGGCACTTGGGGGCTAATGGCTATTTGCTCGTATGTCTATTCTGATGCGGCAATCTTAATTACTTAAAGTACCAGTTTAACTATGCTAAGTTGAATCGGCCCTTGGGGGCTACATCGGAAAAAGTTCAAAGTATTAAGATTTATGTTAGTAAGTCCCGGTTTGAAAGAAGATTACAAACCGGCCCTTGGGGGCTAAGGAGAGTCAGTAAATATTGAAGCGTACAAGCAAGAAAGAGCGTATGGAAGTTACCTCGTATTTATCCTTCATCATATTAATCAGACTGGCTTCGTAGTCACGGCTGGCATACAGCCGGTTCAGGTAGCCGGAATGGATATCTTGGGCGTTCAGAGCAGCGTAAGTTGCCAGATCAGCATTCCACTTGCCTTTACCAAAGGCAGCAAATTCTTCCTTGGCAGAATGTTTGGACAAAGCAATAGGATTGCTTGGCTCGGTATGGCCAGTGCCAGTAATGACAACCTCATCCTCCTGAGTATCGCCGGTTTGCACTGGGGCTGTTGGCTTGTCAGTAGGTTTTGCTGGACCGGTGGATCTCTCAATCCGGATGGAGCCTGTGGGCTGATTGACAGGACCTGAGGCATCAGTAGGTCTCTCTTCAGCAATAAGATCGTCGTCTTGCTGTGGTGGATCGTTGGGTATATCCTCAGGAATAGCCACTTCAAGATCGGCATCTTCTTCGGCCGCTTTGTCCAGGCGGGCCTTCTTGCTTGGTCTAGGTTTGGCCCTGGAAAGAATAACAAAATCAAATATAGCATATGTTCTAAGGCAATGTACTGTAAGTATCATAATAAGTGTAGCTTACCCAAGCACCGTTTTGAGCGGTGGCAGCTGAGTAGCCGATGACTCGCCAGAGGATGAGTGGGAAGTAACCTGGTAATCGGAGTCAGATGGATTAAGAGGTTGGCGAAAGCAACCCGCTTTAGGACAATCACTGACAAGCAAATTAGAGACCTCTGAACGGCGTTTCTGAACCGGACTGTTCGATAAACCGGCGGAGGTAACTACCTGGCCGCTGTGCTGGGTTGTGCGACGAGCCTCATGCTGTTGGGTCTTCATAAGAAATTTGGGATCCAAATAAGCAAGAGGATGAGAAAATTTAACTTTCCGGTTTGCCTGACGGATTTTTAGCGAAGGCAAAGGTTCTGAATCGGAAGAGAGAATAATTACCTCTGCAGCATTAGCGTGGCTGGCTTCAGCATCATCCTGACAAATATCATCATCAATAAGATGCATGAAAAATAAGCCAAGTGAGTCAAGATCTACCTCAAGGTCCGGATTATCCACATCATCATCAGGGGCCGGATTAGAAGATGCAGTAGTTCTTTTCCTGTGGGCAGTCTTCTTTACAACTTTAGTCTTTTGCCGGGTTGCTCGTTCTGGTTTGTCTGGTTTTTCTGGTTTCTCCTGCGGCAATTTCTTGCTCCAAAACGGATCATTTCCCTGATTACACAGACATTGATATTAAACGATGACCAGATATATCAACAATAGATTCAGCAAAAGGAAAAATCAAGGTCTTACAGCTGGCGGTTTGTTGGTGGCACAGAAGGGAAGCAGGCCGTTTTTAGCACAGATATGTTCCGGTTCATTCAGCATCTTATTCACAGCTTCTGTGATTTCTTCATCGGTGAGCTGGATTCTGGAATGTCGCAGTGGGTCATCAACACTGCCGGTATATTCACACATCAAACCGGAGCGCTGACTAAGGGGCAGTATGCTCCATGATATCCAACAGCGAGCGAGATCAACCCCTGTTAAACCGTTGGCCATAAAGGCTCTAAGCTTCGACAGTTGAGGAGCATATTTGCTTCTCTCCTGGGCAGTCAATCTTTGCGGAAAAGGGTGTGTATTGCTGAGCCGTTCCGGACGAAAGCCGGGCAAGGGATTCTCACCAGCAGGGGAGGTATCTTTGCAGTAGAACCATGTCTGATTCCACTCTTTGGGGTGGCTGTGCAGTTTGGCATGAGGGTATGTGACCTCTTTCCTTTTCTGGATCGCCACGCCACCCAGCTCCGTATTGGAGCTGTCAGTAAACTCAGTACGGCAGTTTAGATGGAAAAGGTCTCAGAACAATTCCACTGTGGGCTCCTCTTGAAAGAACGCTTCACAGAGCACTTGGAAGTGACACATATTTGTAATAGAATTGGGGCCAGTATCTTGAGGATGGAGTTGGAAATCGGCCAAAACATCTCGGTAAAATTTAGAACCGGGTGGTTTAAAACCCCGAGCTAAGTGATCTACCAAAACAACAACTTCTCCTTCTTGAGGAGTGGGAGGGCATTCTTTGCCAGGAGCCCTCCAATGAATGGTATCTTTGCTGCCTAAAGCGCCGATCAAGACTAGATCGTCCAGCTGAGCCTCTGTCACGCGAGAAGGAACCCAATTGCATTCATATACTTGCTTGGCCATGATGGAATCTACAAGGTAGAAGATCTCGATTCAAAATACATTTGATCAAGGTATATTGGTATGTGCAATGTTAAACCGGAGACAGATATATCTGAACCGGAGTTTTATGAAGCAACAACATCTGGCGATTCAACAAGGGGACTAATGGTATAAACCGGTTTGGCAATTTTTTCCTAGAAGGTTAAACCGCCGGGTTTAAACATTGAAGCAGAGGAGTAAGTTTACAGAAACAGATTTCGTAAGATTTCTCTACAACGATGGATCTGAAGCAAGTTCAGAAAAAAGATAGATATTCAGAGGTCCAAACGGAGCAGTACCGAATCAATGAACAAGACGCACATACAGATCTATGGTTTTGAGATGTGCAAGCGAAGGCGAAGGATAAACAGCTACCATTACATAGAATAAAGATTTGCGGAGCCATCTAAAGATCTACCATATGAGCAAGAGGTAGGCGATGAACACTGAAGAACTGCGAAACCCTAGGTCAGATCTGCAGGGGATAGGATGGAAGATTTACCGGAGCTGAGGAAGATGCGGAAGGTTGCCGCGATACTCTGGTGCGCTCAGGTTGATGCAGCGGCCAAGGTTGAGGCAGAGGTCGACGGTGGCGGTGGAGCTCCGAGGCTGGCGACGCGAGGAAGACGAAGAAGGCATGGAAGGAGAAAAGAAATGACCCTTCGGTCCTATTTATAAGGCGAAAGAACATGTGTCAGGCGCGACAATCAAGGGGCCACGAAACGGAGCTGTCGCCTCAATTTCCGCCGATCTATTAAATAAAGAAGCATAATGGATAGCTTCGTTATGATAGGTGACGTCACTCCAGTTTACAGCAATCAGAGAAAATGACATCATGGCGGTTTACCAATTTACGAGAAGATGTTGAAGATGAAGCTTTTGTTAAAGGATTGACATGAACCCGTTCAAATCAATCTGGGGCCTACTGTTGGGGATATTACTACTGGGCGTAAACCGGCCTATCTGGGCCGGGTTAACTTCGTCAGTAGTTAAGTATGTTAAAACCCAAAAAGACAGAGGAGGGATCAAGGCCCATGGTCGGTTCAAGGCCTGTAGCCGTAAACCGACGTTAGTAATTAACTTGTATTGTAAGTTAGGAATAAGTAGAGACCAAACCAGACACATCTATGAGCCGGTATTGGGACTCCGTAAGCCGACGGGAGTCACCCGTGTATATAAGGGGATGACCCGGCGGCGGTTCAAGGACAACAGACAACAAATCGAGACATAGGCGAAGCTTGTTTGCTCCCTAGTCATCGAAACCCCATCAATTCCATCACAACTAGACGTAGGCTTTTACCTTCATTGAAGGGGCCGAACTAGTATAAACTCTCTTGCGTCCCTGTGTCCGCTTTAACCCCTTCAAGCTAACCCGTCGCGATGGCTCCACGACTAAGTCCTTTCTCTAGGACATCTGCCGTGATAAAACCACGACAGCAACACTATGGTCAGAGACCCTTCGAGAAACTGTGTGCGATGCAATGATCGCAAATGGTGGTGTAGGAAAACCGTCAGAAATGTATAAAACGTTTGCGATGATGGATGCATCAAACATGGTTCAGGATTTAGTTGCGCATGCGATGAAGGGCATACGGTTCAGTTCAACTAACTGTTTGCGATGAGGAGGAACAAAAGAAACGGGCAGCCAGAGGAAGGTGTGTGCGGTGTACAACATATGGTTCACTCGGATGAGCTGTTTGTGATTAGGCAACACAAAAGAAATGGACAGCCCGATCAAGGTGTATGCGATGTACAACATACAGTTCACTCGGATGAACTGTTTGTGATTAGGCAAGAGAACAGAAATGGTTCAATATAACAAGATGTGTGTGATACATGGCAAACACGTTTGTAATCAGAAATGTGTGCGAAGACCGATAATAATGCAGACGATTGCTTGTAATAAGACATATGTGATATGCTCTGTCTACACAACATCTATTGGCCATTGTGGGATGGGCGGTCATCCGGATACGCCATAAGGATGCGAAGAGGCATTCCTATCAGTAAGGACTAGTTGTTCCACCAGTAACTCATGTAAGAAAACTATCAAGTTAAGTGTGCTCAGGCTGGAGTAGCCATCGGATGAGTGACTGGATGGGAAGTTGTGTCGATGTTAAATTAGGTGATCGGAAATTTAACCTCGAGGTCCTTGTTTTTTATTTTTTAACACATGTTAAAGAAGGTCTACAGCATTACTTTTTGACAATGTGCGATACGTGGCATACAGTTGATCCATCCGACCTATTTGTGATGGAATAGGCCGTGTGTGTTGTGGGCAAACACTTGCTAGTATTCAACATTTGGGATTGATGAATTCATCACCGACGGGATCCCTAGTTTGGTCCGTGTTCATCTGATCATCATCTACTTCTTATGCTAGCTCGATGCTAAGTTTCCATTAATTGATGGCGTTTTATGAACACACCACCATTTCCCGCCATTTCCTCACCAGTTTCTCGCCACCCTGCTATATTGTGCATAGGGGGCGCACGGCACACGGATGCGGCAAGCGCAGCCTGTAGCACATCCACCTTTTCCAAGCATGCCAAACCACGAAAGTGTCGCTTCTGCCATCAACCTTGTTGTCGGATTTTGGGTTCCAGCGAAACCCTTGAGGTTCAAACACTGGGGTGCTCACGAAGATCTCTCCTCCCTCTAGCTCATGCCCTCACCGCGATCTCAAGGCTCAGCACGTTGAACTTGCAGAACAAAGGGACACAAGATTTTTACTGGTTCAGGCCATCGATGTGGTGTAATACCCTACTCCAGTGTGGTGTGGTGGATTGCCTCTTGGGCTGAGGATGAACAGTTACAAGGGAAGAACAGCCTCCCGAGGAGAGGTGCTCTTGTGCTTGGTGAGTGTGGTGGCCTTGGTGGAATGGATCCGGTCCAACCTCCGATCCCCCCCTACGGAGGCGGCTAATCCTATATATAGAGGCCCGGGTCCTCTTCCCAAATATTAGGCGGGAAGGGATCCCACAACGACCAATTTGAAGGGGGACAACTAGTACAAGCTATCCTGACAAAAGATGGTCTTCGCCTGCCAAAGGCTCTGGTGGTGACGCCATCCTGGGCTGCACGGTGACCTCCGTCCTGCCGTCCTGCTGGTCTTGGTCTCGTTGCACCGATATGGAAACCTTTGCCTGCTGCCTTGGGACTCCTCGCCTGCGCTTGCCTCTTTAGCACCAAAGAGGAAACGAGGACACTGCGCATGCTGGCGCCCGCTTGGTGCCCGCCTGCCCTTGGTCGTCATGGCTTGCATCACAAGAACCTCGCGAGGTGCCCCTTGCCTTGATCTCTCTGCCCCTCGCAAGCCAGCCTGGTTAGGCCGCCCCTGAGGAGGTCTTGCGTCGTCCGCCTCGCGAGGCTCGGCCCCTCTCAAGGGTCTTGAGTGTTTGCTGGTGAAGATGGACCATATGGGGCCGCTGACGGAGCCACGCTGTGGGCCGCAGGCAGGCAAGTCTGGGGACCCCCGTTCCCAGGACGCTGACAGTAGCCCTTGGGCCCAAGGCGTGCTTGGACTTGGCTTCGAGGAGAAGCCAAGGGGCAAGTGCGGAGCGCCGTGTGCCCCAGCAGCCCGCGGCCTCGATTGACACGTGGCGATTCATGGGACGTGGGCATCTCCGCGTCCGCGCGCTGCCTCGGCAACTGCCCGACTTGACGAGTCCCTACCGCATTTAGAAAAAGGTCATTATTACCTTAGATCATGGAGGCCGGCGGTTGGCCTCCTCTTGGTTATAAATGGGAAGGGGGGGAGCGGATCCCCCGCCACCCATCTCTTCCTTCACTCCTCCTGCTTCCCCCTCTTCCTTGCTTCATTGCTAGCAGCGACACTCATGGCACCGGTGAAGAGGTTCTTGGCCACAGAAAAGGCAAGGCCCGCTAGGAGGGGCCCGGCTCGCCGCCAACCAAGAGGGGGCGTGGTCTCCCGCGTAAGCACATTGCGACCCCCACTGTGGCCCCTCGTGGCTGCGGCGGCGCCTCCTCACGCGGTGGGAGTCGCCCAGGTCGTGGCAGTCCCATCGATGAAGTGAGGTGCGCCATGGTTATGCGGCCTCCCAGGCCGCGCTTTCATTCGGCGGAGGTGATGCCGGAGTTCATCGTGTGGTCTAAGAACCCGGCCGGCACCTAGCTTCAGCTTACGCGCTTCTTCGCCGGCGAACTGCCGGCCACGGGTCCAGGCGGTCTCTAACTGCAGGCGGACGGCTGCAGCAGCAAGGCTTCGTGGGTAGCGGTCGAAGTCTCCGGCACAGGCAACACAGCCCTGGCCCGCTGAAAGCACAAGTGCTCCCTAGGTGGTTTTGGTAATTGATGACAACATATCGCTTGTTGGACTAATGTTTCTATCTAGCATGTTTCAGATAAGTTCAACAATGGAGTGGCATGGACTAAAAGTTGTGGGAACTCCTTCAAGATGCTAAGGACAAAGGATTGGCTAAAGCTTCAAGCTCAAGACTCTTCATTTTATATTTTAGTGATCCAAGATCACATTGAGTCTTTAGTAAAAGCCAATACTATCAAGGAGGGATGAGGTGTTGCTTAATGAGCCTCTTGCTTCATGTGCTTAATGATATGCTCCAAAATCCTCAGCTACTTTCCCACTTCCACACATGACCTAAACCCTAAGCCAAACTCGGTCCTACCGATTCTTCCTATCCGGCCCCACCGAGTTTCACTTGTCATAAGCCACTGCCAAACCCTAGCAATTCGGTCCTACCGATAAGGATCTCGGTCTCACCGAGATGGGGTTGCAAACTCTCTGTTTCCCTTTCGTAACTTTTTGGTCTCACCGAAAGAGCGAATCGGTCCCACCGAGATTGCAATGTAAACTCAGTGTTTCCCCTTTGTAACTTTTCGGTCTCACCGAGTTCCACTCGGTCTCACCGAAAGAGCAAATCGGTCCCACCGAGTTTGCCTGAACAACTCTCTGGTTAGCTAATTACCAAATTCGGTCTCACCGAGTTTGTGTAATCGGTCTCACCGAGATTACGTTATGCCCAAACCCTAACCATATCGGTCCTACCGAGTTGCATGTCAGTCCCACCGAAAATCTCTAACGGTCACTAGGTTTACATTTTCGGTCCGACCGAGCTTATTGATTCGGTCCCACCGAGATTGGAAAACTGTGTAACGGTTGGATTTTGTGTGGAAGCTATATATACCCCTCCACCTCCTCTTCACTCATGGAGAGAGCCATCAGAACACACACACCATTCCAACTCATATGTTCTGAGAGAGAACCACCTACTCAGGTGTTGAGACCAAGACATTCCATTCCTACCATATGAATCTTGATCTCTAGCCTTCCCAAGTTGCTTTCCACTCAAATCTTCTTTCCACTAAATCCAAATCCTATGAGAGAGAGTTGAGTGTTGGGGAGACTATCATTTGAAGCACAAGAGCAAGGAGTTCATTACCTACACACCATTTGTTACTTCTTGGAGAGTGGTGTCTCCTAGATTGGCTAGGTGTCACTTGGGAGCCTCCGACAAGATTGTGGAGTTGAACCAAGGAGTTTGTATTTCGTGAAGATCTACCGCTAGTGAGGCAAGTCCTGTGTGGGCGATGGCCATGGTGGGATAGACAAGGTTGCTTCTTCGTGGACCCTTTGTGGGTGGTTGCTCCTTCGTGGACCCTTCGTGGGTGGAGCCCTGTGTGGACTCGCGCAACCGTTACCCTTGGGTGGAGCCCTGTGTGGACTCGCGCAACCGTTACCCTTCGTGGGTTGAAGTCTCCATCAACGTGGATGTAGGATAGCACCACCTATCCGAACCACGGGAAAAACATCTGTGTCTCCAATTGCGTTTGAATTCTCCAAACCCTTCCCTTTACATTCTTGCAAGTTGCATGCTTTACATTCCGCTGCTCATATACTCTTTGCATGCTTGCTTGATATGTATTGTGTGTTCTGAAATTGTGCCTAAACTCCACTTAAACCGAAAAAGTTTAAAAATTGCAACTTTAGCACCAAGTGTCTAATCACCCCCCTCTAGACACATCTACTTCTAGATCCTACACCCGCGGCTGGCAGACGTTTGCCTGCGTGCGTGGCCTGGGCAGGTGGTGTGCCTTCCACTTCAAGTACAACGGCGACGCGACCCTCTACGTGCGGGTATTCGAGGAAGATGGTCGCCGCGTCATGTGATGCCCTGGGAAAAACGACGGCGACGAGGTGCTCGGCCTTGGCGACGGTCGTGATGAGGAGGAAGGTGGCCTCGTCCTCGGCGCTGGCCGCGGCTCGTCCAGCTACGGTGGCTCCTCCTCCAACGACAACTCCAGCAGCGGCGGCTATGACCAGCCGCGACGCCCAATTCGAGGGTGGCAGCGGGTCGTCTGTTCGCCGCACTCCAGTGAAGCGCGAGGAGGGGTCTGGCTGAGCCCAAGAGAGCGCCATGGGCCAACCCTCGCGAACTGCTATGGGGGCATGCGCCGCTTTTGTTTTGTTCTTTCCTTCCTGCATTTTAAGAAGAAACAAGTATGGGCCCTGCAGGGGCGTGTAATGAACCATGATTTCCAAGCCGCTATGTTATGTTTATCATTCGTGCGTCGTGTTGTAGTACCAGCGTTTTATGTAGACGTGTAGAGATAACTTAGCTTGATGTGTCTGAAGTAGTTTCCGCCCCGTGAGGCACGCATTTCCCAGTGCCTGGCGAGGCCTCCTTTGCTCGGGAGGCGTCTAGGAACTGCAAAAATACATTAAGAAACTCTTATTCTTCCGAACCCTGGTCGGAGGCACAGCCGGCCACGACCCAGCGCTTTGCATCGCGGTACCCGAGGGGCATGGACTGAGAGTGGTGCGCCAGCTTGCGAGCTCGGGCGAGGGTGCCTCACGAAGAACAGGAAAAATGCTCATGATGGCACCTCTCCATCCCCCTCGCGAGGCATGAGAGGGAGAGCACGTGTCAAAACAAGGAACCGAGGGCAGAAACGGAGGCAAAAGGCGATGGAACCAAGACGACAAGGAACACCAGAAAGAAAATTTTTAGTAAAGACGGGCAAGCCAACTACAGAAAGCAAATGAAAAGCCGCGTCTGGCACCTATTCTAGTCTTCTCACCAGCGCGGAGCTAAGTGCTGCCACTAGGACGTGGGAGGGAGCCCCCGAGGCCCGAGGGCGGCAATCCTGAGACTCCGGGGCATGTACAACCCCACTCATTATTACGTGAGAGTGTCACAAGCGGATACCTTCACAGGCACGGGGCCTTGCTTCACAGGCACTGGTCCTTGCTTCATGGGTAGAACTTCCGGAGGTGCTGGATGTTCCAGGCATTCTGGATGGGGATCCCGTCCTGCGTCTCCAGGCGCGTGGCGCCAGGCCTGGAGACACGTGCGATCCTAAACGGGCCCTCCCACATGGGCGAGAACTTGTGCAGCCATTCCCTGGAGAGCACCCGCCTCAGGACGAGATCACCCACCTCGAGCGTCCTGGAGCGGACGCTGCGATAGTGGTACCGTTGTAGCGCATGCTGGTACCTTGCCGCTCGGAGCGAGGCTTCACAGCGGCGTTCCTCCCCTAGCACAAGGTCCATCCCCTGCATGGCATCCTGCTGCGTCTCATCAAACGCCAGGACCCGTGTGGGGCGATGCTTGACCTCGTGAGGGAGAACTGCTTCTGCTCCGTAGACGAGGAAGAAAGGGGTTTCGCCTGTTGGCTTGGTGGAGGTGGTGCGGATGGACCACATCACAGATTGGAGCTCATCGTGCCAGCCCTTGCCGCAGGCCTCAAGCTTGTTCTTAAAGGTCCTGGTCTTAAGGCCTCTGAGGACCTCCGTGTTGGCACATTCAGCTTGACCATTGCTCCTGGGGTGTGCCACTGAAGTGTAGCAGATCTGCGTTCCAAGGTTAGCACAGTATGCCTTGAAAAGATTGCTAGTGAATTGTGAGCCGTTGTCGGTGATGATGCGGTTAGGGACCCCGAACCGGCTCACGAGACCCTTGATGAACTTGACCGCAGATCCGGCTGGGATGGTGCCGACGGCTTCTACCTCCGCCCATTTGGTGAACTTGTCGATGGTGACGTAGAGGTAACGGTAGCCCCCAGGCGCTCGAGGGAACGGGCCTAAGATATCCAGCCCCCAGATTGCGAACGGCCACGAGAGCGGGATGGTCTGGAGGCCCTGAGCTGGCTGATGGATCTGCTTGGCGTGGAATTGGCAAGCCTTGCAGGACTTCACCAGCTCGGTTGAATCCTTGAGTGTCGTAGGCCAGTAGAACCCGCTGCGGAACGCCTTGCTGACGAGAGTTCGTGATGACGAGTGGTGCCCGCAGTCTCCGTCGTGTATGTCAGCTAGCAGCTCGTTCCCCTGTTCCCTGGAGATGCATCATAAGGAAACATCACTTGGCTGCTTCCTGTATAACTCACCGTCCTGGATGCAGTATGCCATAGCCTGTCGGGCCACGCGCTCCGCATCCTCCTCCTTCTCCGGCAGCGTCCTTTGCATCAGGTATTCCTTGAGCTCCTTGGTCCAGCACCCCTCCTGAGGCTCGAGCTCCAGGAGTAGGCGTGCTCCTGAGGTTGGGCCGCAGGCTGGGGCTCCCGATGCAGGTTGTTGGGGGAGCTCCTCCCGAGGCAGCACCGGCCCCGAAAGCAGTGGTGCTGCCGACGGCTTGAAGAGCCGCTCTTCAAAGATGCCAGGCTCTTGGGGTTGTCGCTTGGACACCCTTTTGGCGATGTCATTGGCCTCCTTGTTGGTGCCACGGGGCACGTGCTGCAACTCTAGACCCAGGAAATGCTTTTCCATTTTGCGTAGCTTCGCGAGGTATGCCTCCATTTGCTCGTCCTTCGGCTCATATACCTTGTTGGAGAAGTCGACGGGGAGCTGCGAGTCGCCCCTGATGGTGAGGCGCTTCACCCCCAGGGCCACCGCTGCCTTGAGGCCAGGGATGAGGCCTTCATACTCTGCGATGTTGTTGGAGACCTTCTCGCCCTATTGGAAGCAGAGCTACACGGCATAGTAGAGCTTGTCGTGAGTAGGCGAGATGAGCACTGCTCCAACCCCTGCGCCCTGGCGCGCGAACACGCCATCGAAATACTGACCCAGCCATCCGGTGCTTCACTACCTGGCGAGAGGGATCGGTCCTCGCCTGCTTCAAACCCCGGGGCGTTAGTCCATTCTGCCACTAAGTCAGCGAGCGCGGCCCCCTTGATGACCCTAGTTGTGCTGAACTCCAGCTGGAATGCTTGCAGCTTGATGTTCCATTCGGCGACTCTTCCAGCAGCGTTGGTGATCCAGAATACCCTCTCCAGCGGGTAGGACGAGACGACCTTGATTTGGTGACCTTGGAAGTAGTGCCACAGTTTACGCGAGGCCACCAAAAGCGCGAGCAAGAGCTTCTGAGGAATGGGGCATCGTGCCCTTGCATCTCGCAGTACCGTGCTGATGAAATACACTGGGTGCTCGATGAGGGTGGGAACGTCGAGGGAGCTTGTGCCTGTCGGCAGTTCGGGTGCCTCCTGAGATGACGGGACCCCAAGAGCTTGGCCACCTGCCGGGACCTCTGCCGGCCCACGAACGCCGCCTTGCTGGGCCTGGTCACTCGTTGGCATTGCTACAGCCCTTGCGGTGCCCTCTGGGTCCTGTATCGCCTCGGCTGGTGGTGCGGTGCCGCGCAGCAGCCCCTTGGCCTTGCGCTCTTCCCGAACCGCTACTAGAGTTGCGCTAGCGGAGTAGGGAGTAGCGGCAAGGTAAAGCACCAGGGGATTGAGAGGGCATGGTGCCAACATCACCGGAGGACTGGTCAGGTATCTCTTGAGGTCTTGAAACGCTTGGTCAGCTTCCGGGGTCCACTTGAACGGACCCTTCTTCTTCATCAACTTGAGAATGGCAGGGCGCACTCTCCCAGCTTGGAGATGAAGCGCCCCGGCGAGGTCACACAACCTGCAAGCTTCTGCATCTCCTTGACGGTTTGTGGTGGGCTCATGTCTTCTATCGCCTTGACCTTCTCCGGGTTGGCCTCAATCCCCTTGTGGGACACGAGGAAGCCTAGCAGCTTGCCGGAAAGGACACCAAACACACACTTCTCCGGGTTGAGCCGCAAGTCCACCTGCCGCAGGCTCGCGAAGGTCTCCTCCAGGTCCTGAATCAAAGTTCTCGCATCCCGAGATTTTACCACAATGTCGTCGACGTAGGTTTCAATGTTCCTCCTGAGCTGCTGACCTAGGGCGATGTGCATTAGCCGTTGGAAGGTCGCGCCTGTGTTGCGCAGCCCGAATGACATACAAGTATAGCAGTACACCCCACACGGGGTCAGGAAGGCCGTCTTCTCCACATCCTCCACTGCCATCTTGATCTTGTGATAGCCTGAAAACGCGTCCAGGAAGCACAACAGGTCGCATTCGGTGGTGGAGTCAACGATCTGATCGATGCGCGGGAGCGAAAGTGGGTCTTAGGGACAAGCCTTTTTAAGGTTGGTGAAGTCAGTACACATGCACTCCTTCCCACCTTTCTTTGGTATGACGATGGGGTTCGTCAACCACTCGGGGTTCCGAACCTCGCGAATGACACCCGCCACCTCCAGCTTGCGGGCTTCCTGGACAATGAAGGACTGCTTCTCCGTGGATTGTCGCCGCGCCTTCTGCTTCACAGGGCGCACATTGGGGCACACCCTCAAGTGATGCTCGATCACCCCTCTTGGGACCCCTACTAGCTGCTTGGGTTCCCAGGCGAACACATCCTTGTTCGCGCGCAAGAACCTCATCGGTGCCTCCTCTTGATTCTGGTCGAGGTTGGCACCTATGGTGAAGGTGGCTCCTGAGGACCCATCTTCCTCGACCGGCACCTGATTGGTTTTGGCCCGATCTTGAGTGAACAACTGCTTCTTCTTTGCTGGCGCGGCCTCCTTAACCTCTGGGGTGGTCTCGCTGGCCGGTCGTGCTACCGCGGCGGTTTTGAGGGCACACTTGAGCGCCGCTAGAGCCTCCTTGGTATCTGCAACTACGACGAGGACGTCCTTGCTCCCAGGCATCTTCATGAGGTTGTAGGCCGGATGGGTCGCCGGCATAAACTGAGCCAGGGCCGGGTATCCAAGGATGGCATTGTACGGGAGGCCGATGCGGGAGACGACGAAGTCGATCAGCTCGGTGCGGTTGTTATCGTGGGTGCCGAAGGTCACAAGAAGGTGGATCTGCCACAAGGGGTTGGTGGAGCTGCCGCCGACCCCGGAGAAGGGCTTGCTGGGTCAGAGCCGTTGGAGTGGTACATGAAGAGGGCTGAAAGCTTCCACAGAGAGCACATTGAGACCGGCGCCGCCGTCGATGAGGGTCTTGGTGAGAGCTACACTGCAGATGGTGCGCGTGCACAACATTGGGAGCACGCCTGAGCCGATGGTGGTGGCGGGTGATCCCCTGTGTCGAAGGTGAGGTCACCCTTGGGCGCCACCCAACCCGGGGGAGCTCGTTGCCATGCGGAGGTGGTGCCAATCTGGCGAAAGAACGCCTTGGTGTGACGTTCCGAGGGTGGTGCCTGCAAGCCGCCGAGGAGGGCCGTGATGGCGAGGGGCGCCGGTGCCGCGAAGCGTGCGACGAAGAGACCGCGCAGCTCCTCCTAGGAGGTCACCGAAGATCCTGGCAGGCTGAGCAGCCAGGTGCGTGGTACGCCGGCTAGGGCCAAGGGGAACTAGTTGGCCATGACCTGGTCGTTGCCTCCGGCTTCAAGGCCGACCTTCTCATACGCCTGCAGGAAGGCCGCCGGATCTGCCGCGCCGTCGTAGCGGGGTGGCATCTTTGGCTTGAGCTTGCGCGGCCACCGCACCTGCCGCAAGGTGTGGGTGAAGGCTCGGACGCTCGCGGCACATCCGCAGGCACCCGCCGGCCTAACCAGAGGGGTGGCGTCTGCCATGGAGCTGGATGAAGCAAGCGGAGAGGCGGAGCTCCGGTGTACCCCTACCTGACACGCCAAATGTCAGATTTTGGGTTCCGGCAAAACCCTTGAGGTTCGAACACTGGGGTGCGCACAAAGATCTCTCCTCTCTCTAGCTCACGCCCTCACCACGATCTCAAGGCTCAGCGCATCGAACTCACAGAACAAAGGGACACATGATTTATACTGGTTCGGGCCACCGATGTGGTGTAATACCCTACTCTAGTGTGGTGTGGTGGATTGCCTCTTGGGCTGAGGATGAACGTTACAAGGGAAGAACAGCCTCCTGAGGAGAGGTGCTCTTGTGCTTGGTGAGTGTGGTGGCCTTGGTGGAATGGATCCGGTCCAACTTTTGACCCCCCCCTACGGAGGCGGCTAGTCCTATATATAGAGGCCCGGGTCCTCTTCCCAAATATTAGGCGGGAAGGGATCCCACAACGGCCAATTTGAAGTGGGACAGCTAGTACAAGCAATCTTGACAAAAGATGGTCTTCAACTGCCAAAGGCTCTTGTGGTGACGTCGTCCTGGGCTCCACGGTGACCTCCGGCCTGCCGTCCTGCTGGTCTTGGTCTCGTTGCACCGATATGGAAACCTTTGCCTTTTGCCTTGGGACTCCTCGCCTACGCTTGCCTCTTTAGCACCAAAGAGAAAACGAGGACACTGCGCGCTGGGGCCCGCCTGGTGCCCGCCTGGCCTTGGTCGTCATGGCTTGCGTCATAGGAACCTCGTGAGGTGCCCCTTGCCTTGATCTCTCTGCCCCTCGCGAGCCAGCCTGGTGAGGCCGCCCCGAGGAGGTCTTGCGTCGTCCGCCTCGCGAGGCTCGTCCCCTCGCGAGGGTCTTGAGTGTTTGCTAGTGAAGATGGGCAGTACGGGGCCGCTGACAGAGCCACACCGTGGGCCGCAGGCAGGCAAGTCTGGGGACCTCCGTTCCCAGGACGCCGACACTCGTCAACGAGGAAAACAAGTAGGCACCACGGCCCGTCGAGGCCGAGGCGCTCCCCAGCAATGCGATGGAAGATGCTGTGATGTGCGTCATTGCCAGGGTTGAGCAGGCCTTTGGTGCAGGGCGCTTGAGCGCCGCGGATCAAGATAGGCATGTCAACACCGACAGGCTGCAGCTCGCCGCACAACATGATCGATGGTGCGCCGCAGAGCAAGCTAGGCGCATCCACGCCGATAGGCTGTGGCTCGCCACACGGCGAGACCGCTAGAGCGCCGCAGAGCGAGAGGCATGTACCCAGCTGTGGACCGTCCTGGGATTAGATCAACACTATTCTAATCCTGGGATTAGAATAGTTATTTGGATCACAGCCAGCCCTATAAGGTCCTGAGAGCTCACTCCCGAACTTCCCAAAACTCGCGGATGAAAAAAAACCCAAGACCCAAGCCCACCACTTCCCCTCCCAGATCCAGCGACTCCCCGATCCAGTGCCTCCCCCCCCCCCCCCCCCCCCCGGGCAACCGGCGCCGTCCCTGGCTCCGGCGCGTGGCCACCCCGGCCTTCACCTGTTCTCCTCCACCGGCGAGCCCCCACGGCTATCCTCCGCCGCCCTCTCCCCCCCATCCCACCATCCTCTCGCAACCCCGCCCACCGTCTCCCCCTGCAACCCAGACCACCACCGCCCTGTCAACCTCTCGTGCCGCCGCCCCATCAACACCACCCGCTGCCGCCACAACCACCGGAGAGCTCATCTCCCACTGCTACCCCTCCCTTCCCCTCACCCGTAGAGGAGAGGGAGCTCCAGCAGGCTAGGCACCGGCGATGGCGGCTGCCAGATCCGCCACAACCGGAGACCCCTCATCTGGTCATCCATAGCGTAGGCCATGGCCCTGCCGACCAGACCCTTGCTTGCTCCTTGACCCCGATGCCACCTTCAAGTTTTGATGGCTGTTCTACGGCTCCTCCCTGGATCCTTGCTACAGCCTCCTCCCCCAATCCTTGCCACCTTCAAGTTCTGACGGCCGTTCGAGCTCGCTGGCATGGAGTACACGAGTCACATGGAATTGAACTTTTGTTGTTGTTGTTTGAAAACTGATTATGATGCCGGCATGCCTCTTTATTTTGCCTTGATTTTTTTGAATCCACACTCTGCACAATGTTTCTCTTCTCTGATTCAATCAAAGTAAAAATATTTTGTTGCAGAAAAAAATGCATGTACTAGCATACTCGAACTTCAGAGATGCCCATTTCGTTTCGGCTGAAAAGACACACTGCTTTTTCATCATGGAGAATATGCCTGTGTTTCGTTTAGTATACATTGAGAATGTTCATTTGTTTTTCAGTTTGCTCCAGTAATCCTAGTTTTTTAGGGCGTAATCCTAATATTTTCAATTTGACCTGTATGTATAATTGAGAAATTTAAGTGTTGTTTCATTTAGTTTGCTCACCTATTTCTCTGTATACATTGAGAGAGTTAAGTGTCGTTTCATTTAGTTCTCTCACACATCCATGCACATCATTTCTTTTTCAGGCAAGAGGAAAAGGTGATGCTATCCTAGTCCAGCCCCGCGGCTGTAGGGAGGTCAAGCCCATCGCGAGCTACAGTCCACACCTCCTACATCCTTCCCCACCCGCCCTTTGCAGTGCCCCTGACCCACCACGTACAGATGCCGTTTCACCGCCCATTAAATTTCCAACACTATTCGCAGCTCCAGCATGTAGTTCGCCGTGATGCTCCTGGAGGTTCAAATTTTTTGTGTTGTTGCATCTGACCCTGATGCATTTTCTTCCTTTTGATGTGCCATTTGATGCATAGTTATCACTGGATGTCCATAACATGTGTAGAGTAGGGTGTTTGTGTTAGAAATCCTGAGAGATTTTCTTGCGTATTTTGTGGTGATGAATAGAGAGATTCATTCTTCATTTATGTCGAAGTTTACATTTAAATAATTTAGTGGTTCGGTGTTTATCAAAAGCCACTCTTTTGTTTGTACTTCTCAAAGCAGGGATCGGAAATGCACTCCGGTCTTTTGTTTGTGTGATTTGGCCTCTAAATTATACAAGCTACTGATGAACTTCATTTACATCTCTGAGTGTTTTCTAAGTACATGCATGAGCAGCCAGAGCCAGAGTGTTCTCGTGTGTATTTTTTGTTGCCACGTATAGGCAGCTTCTCTCTGTTCTTGTGGCACAAACGCCTAGCTGAAGAGAAATTCAAAGAAGCTCGATCCATTCTCGTTTCTCGCCCCACCCGATTAGCTTCAATGCAAATTTGTGTATATCTGGTTGCATGAAAAGGTGCTTATGCACGGAATGTTTGCTCATGTGCTAGTGCCATGGAAAAGTTGGAGCTTTTTTAAGTTGTCCTTTGTGTAATACTATTACATTGAAGTTCAAATTTAAAAAATGATCATTTCAAAAATTATAAAATAGCTTTCCCCATTTCTAAAAAAGCATATAGGTTCAGATTAAAAAGATGAAGAAGTTCAATGCTTATTACAAACCTAAAGAAGGTCAAATTAAAAAAAAAGCATATGAAACAATTTTATAAAAAATGATTTTCTCTATTAAAATAAACCTAGAAGTTCAAATTTAAAAATGGAGCGGCTCGATGTCTATCAAAAAATTGGATTTTTTCAGTACTAAAAGAAATAAAACCAGGAAGTCCAAATTAAAAAGATGGAGAAGTTCGATGATTATAGAAAACTCAGATTTTCCTCGTTATTAAAGAATGGAAACAAGAAGTTCAAAAATTAAATAACAAGAAGTTCAACTTTCAAAAATAGAGCACTTCAAAATTTAATAAAAAAGATTAAGAAATAAAACCAGGAAGTCCAAATTAAAAAGATGGAGAAGTTTGATGATTATAGAAAACTCAGATTTTCCTCGTTATTAAAGAATGGAAACAAGAAGTTCAACTTTTAAAAATAGAGCATTTCAAAATTTCATAAAAAAGATTAAGAAATAAAACCAGGAAGTCCAAATTAAAAAGATGGAAAAGTTCGATGATTATAGAAAACTCAGATTTTCCTCGTTATTAAAGAATGGAAACAAGAAGTTCAAAAATTAAATAATAAGAAGTTCAACTTCTAAAAATAGAGCGCTTCAAAATTTCATAAAAAGATTAAGAAATAAAACCACGAAGTCCAAATTAAAAAGATGGAGAAGTTTGATATTATAGAAAACTCAGATTTTCCTCGTTATTAAAGAATGGAAACAAGAAGTTCAAAAGTTAAATAACAAGAAGTTCAACTTAAAAAATAGAGCGCTTCAAAATTCATAAAAATGATTAAGAACTTCAAATTAATATTCATAAAAAACTCAGATATTTTCACGTAACCGAGAGAAGTTCAGCTTGATTACTGCCAGAAGTTCACGTACTACACGCTGCGCATTTTGTATTAAAAAGAATAAAAAAGCAAAGACTAAAAGTTTGTTGATATAAGTTCAAGTCCTCCATCGGAGAAAGTCAAAAAAATATTGTGAGAGAGGTTTATACAAAAGAAACACCATTTGTGTAACACTTGACGAATGGATGAGAAAATTACAAATGAAAAATACGTTACAGAAGTTCAACATGAAAACAGCAGGAAGTTCACCTACTACACTAAATGAATATCAAATGGAAAACTTTTAAAATCGTCGCGAGTATGAAAAAATGATCAACACGGGAAAGTTGCGTGTTTACAACAGCTTTCCATCGGTATATCAGTTGCTTAATTTTGGTGAGTGGATGGAGAACTATGAGCAGTGGATGGAGATCTACGAGAAAAAAAGCACGTGAAAAACAGAGTGAAGTTCAAGTAGACATGCCAAGAAGTTCAGGTTCTTCACGTGGTGCATTTTCGAAGAATCTGTTTCGCGATAAAGGTAGAACGATTGATCTCGCCTTTTCGAAATTACATGAAAATGTCTATGAATCACAGAAAACCATCAACATGAAAAAGTTTCACATTTTCCTTGGCTTTTCAATGGTATATTATTTACCCCATTCCGATAAAGTTTGTAGAAATTACGGTGAAAATACGTTTTTAGCCATTTTCAAAATTGACTTAAAACAATAAGGAATTGGGAGAAAAAATATATACCAAAAAGCTTCGCATTTCCTCAAGCTATCTAACGCCATATCATTTGCTGCATTCGGACATACGGTTAAAAATTTAGATCGAAAATACGAACTCGGTGGAACTTGTACCGTTTTCTAAATTACTCTTAAACCGTTCAAAATTAGAAAAAAACTTTCTACATCAAAAAGTAGCGCATTTTCATAAGCTTTGCAACGCCATATCATTTGCCTCAATTGGATTAGCCATTTAGAAATGACATCGAAAAAACGAACTCGACTGTTCGGTTTGCGAAATTTTACGATTTGCCAAACTACTCTTAAACCGCTTACATTTTTCCAAAAATTTAACTTGGGTCATGATACTGGTGTCCATAGATTTCCAACGGTATATCGCAAGCCCCATTTAGGCAATGTTGGCGGAAGTTCAACCTAGCACTAGGGAGAAGTTCAGGTCGAACAACTCAGGCAGTAAAATGGCAAAAAACTCAATTTCATCATGACCCGAGAGCAAAATCTGCCAACAAGCGAGATTCCTATTTAAAACCAGTATTTAGTTGCTAAAAAATGTTTCTAGATTACACTAACATCATATAGTACACAACTAACAAGAATAATTCACGGGGGAAGTGACAGTTGCGAAGGTAGCCCGAAGGTCTGGTTCGTACAGAGGGAAGTTCAGGCACGTTACTCAGGCAGTTCAGGTTGTGATCTGAATATTATTCTGATCCCGTGATCAGAATAGTGTTTATGTATAAAATTGAAAACGATCAATACTAAAACTAATAATCCCTCCTGGGGCCAGTATTCCGGCAGCCCCTTGCTAGCAGCTCCCTGGTGCGCAACGTCTTCCCACTGCGGAGGCACTACTCCGACCCCTCCACCTCGCAGCGCTTGACGTACCGATCTGCCTCTTGCTGGCGGACGCGCGCGACCGATCTTGCCATTTCATTGGGCGCCCACCGGACCTCGTCGTCGATGGCACATTGGAGCTTATCGGCCCACCTCCACGCAGCGACGAGGTGCCCAACGCCTATGACCTTCCTCGTGAAGTACCCGTCTTCGTACACCTCCTCGGCACGACGACACGCCTGTCCCCAAAGCTCTGCCGCCTCCTTTTTCCAGGCGGCATCATGGGCTTCATAGGCCGGTTGGTACCTAGATTCCTCCTCCGCCTTCTCCTTCTTGAACGCCACTTTCCTGGCTTTCTTAGCCGGTGGCAGCGACTTCCACAGACAAAGATTGTACTAGGCCCAAAACCAATCCAAAGTTGGGGGGGGGGTCCGGCGCAACCTCATCAGGTGGTGTGTAGGGGTCCTCATCGCTGCTAATCGAGTGAGCATCCTCGGGGGGGGGGGGGGGAACTCCTCGTCGGCGCGTGGGCAGACCGACGGCGCCATGGCAGAGATTTGAGAGAGAGAGAGAGAGGGTGAGCGAGGGGAGGATGTAGATGAGAATGCAGGTGGGACAACGTGAGCAAGATAATATTTATTAGCGACCGGAATATAGATCGACGGGGACAGTTGATGTCTACTACACAACCTTCTTCTTGTAGACGTTGTTGGGCCTCCAAGTGCAGAGGTTTGTAGGACAGTAGCAAATTTACCTCAAGTGGATGACCTAAGGTTTATCAATCCGTAGGAGGCGTAGGATGAAGATGGTCTCTCTCAAGCAACCCTGCAACCAAATAACGAAGAGTCTCTTGTGTCCCAACACACCCAATACAATGGTAAATTGTATAGGTGCACTAGTTCGGCGAGGAGATGGTGATACAAGTGGTATATGGATGGTAGATAAAGGTTTTTGTAATATGAAATTATAAAAACAGCAAGGTAACTAATGATAGAAGTGAGCATAAACGATATTGCAATGCTAGGAAACAAGGCCTAGGGTTCATACTTTCACTAGTGCAAGTTCTCTCAACAATAAGAACATAATTGGATCACATAACTATCCCTCAACATGCAACAAAGAGTCACTCCAAAGTAACTAATAGCGAAGAACGAACGAAGAGATTATGGTAGGGTACGAAACCACCTCAAAGTTATTCTTTCCAATCAATCCGTTGGGCTATTCCTATAAGTGTCACAAACAGCCCTAGAGTTCGTACTAGAATAAAACCTTAAGACACAAATCAACCAAAACCCTAATGTCACCTAGATACTCCAATGTCACCTCAAGTATCTGTGGGTATTATTATACGATATGCATCACACAATCTCAGATTCATCTATTCAACCAACACATAGAACCTCAAAGAGTGCCCCAAAGTTCCTACTGGAGAATCATGACGAAAACGTATGCCAACCCCTATGCATAGGTTCATGGGCGGAACCCGCAAGTTGATTACGAAAACATACATCAAGTGAATCACGTGATATCCCATTGTCACCACAGATACGCACGGCAAGACATACATCAAGTGTTCTCAAATCTTTAAAGACTCAGTCTGATAAGATAACTTCAAAGGGGAAACTCAATCCATTACGAGAGAGTATAGGGGGGAGAAAACATCATAGGATCCAAATATAATAGCAAACCTCGCGATACATCAAGATCATATCACCTCAAGAACACGAGAAAGAGAGATCAAACACATAGCTACTGGTACATACCCTCAGCCCCGAGGGAGAACTACTCCCTCCTCGTCATAGAGAGCACCGGGATGATGAATATGGCCACCAGAGAGGGATTCCCCCTCCGGCAGGGTGCTGGAACGGGTCTAGATTGGCTTTTGGTGGGTACGGAGGCTTCTGGCGGCGGAACTCCCAATCTATTGTGCTCCTCGATAGTTTTAGGGTACGTGGGTATATATGGGTGAAAGAGATACGTCAGGGGAGCCATGAGGAGCCCACGAGGGTGGAGGGCGCGCCCTAGGGGGTGGGCGCGTCCCCTTCCTCGTGGCTCCCTCGTTCCTTTCCTGACGTGCATTCCAAGTTTTCCGGTAGCTTTCCTTCCAAAAATAACTTCTCCAGTTGGTTTCATTCCGTTTCGACTCCGTTTGATATTCCTTTTCATCAGAACACTGAAATAGGCAAAAAACAGCAATTCTGGGTTGGGCCTCCGGTTAATAGGTTAGTCCCAAAAATAATATAAAAGTGGATAATAAAGCCCAATATTGTCCAAAACAGTAGATAATATAGCATGGAGCAATCAAAAATTATAGATACATTGGAGACGTATCAACAGTACAAACGCCGGCCGCCGGAATTTATGAGTACTGTAGTTTGAATTACACACGATTCCCGCAGCAAAATCCGCGTGTGAACATAATAGCCAAAATCCGTGTGTGAATATAATAGCTGACGGTTTCCAATACAGAACCGTGTCTGATTAATGATCCCTGCCATTCACCTACCAAACCTCGAGCCGCGAGATATACTGCCAATCGTGTGGGGGCCGGTTGTCTTGTCAGATCTTTACATTTTCTTTTTTGAACACCAGATATTTACATCGTTTGATGATTTTTTAACTCGCACACAAGTACACAATAATATGATTTTTCAAACCATTTAGGTTAGGCGTTGCATGTAGATGTAGTTCAAATTTAAATTACAGTCATTAAATGGTTAGAAAATCACTTAAATGTCTTTAAAAGGTCAAATGACCCCTGAAAATTTCCAAATTTTCACATGACAGTTGTATTAGTGCACGTTAAACGTAGGAAAAAAAATTTGAAAGCCGTAAGAGGAAGCTATCTCCCGTCCGTCAGCAAACATGCATTGTTCCCTCTCGGAACCACGAACCTTCTAGTGAGTTGCTCCGGTTTGTGAGGGGTGTGTGTCTAAACTTTCGCCAAATAGGCCAATTTTTTTACCACATCATCTTGGGGGCATGACATTAAATCAAGCAAGGTTTCATGTTTTTCTGATCATTTTTTAATTTTTTGGAATTAAAATGTCATGGCATGCACTCCATGCATGTGCCCATGCCTTGACACCAATATGTTTGATAATTCATTCGAATTTACTGCACATGGAATTAACTCGCACACAAGTACACAAAAATATGATTTTTCAAACTTTTTTAGTTAGGCGTTGCATGTAGATGTAGTTCAAATTTGAATTAAGGTTATTAAATGGTTAGAAAATCATTTAAATGTCTTTACATGGTCAAATGACCCCTGAAATTTACCAAATTTTCAAATGACAGTTGTATTAGTGCATGTTAAACGTATGAAAAAAAATTGAAGGCCGTAAGAGGAAGCTATCTCCCGTTCGTCATCAAACATGCATTGCTCCCTCTCGGAACCATGAACCTTCTAGCGAGTTGCTCCGGTTTGTGAGGGGTGTGTGTCCAAACGTTCGTCAAACATGCCAATTTCTTTACCACATCATCTTGGTGGCATGAAATTACATCAACCAAGGTTTCATGTGTTTCTGATCATTTTTCTATTTTTTTAAATTAAAATGCCATGTCACTGCATGCATACCTATGCATGTGTCCATGTCGTGAGACCAATATGTTTGAAAATTCCTTCTAATTACTGCACATGGAATTAACTCGCACACAAGTACACAAATATGATTTTTCGAACCATTTTGGTTAGGCATTGCATGTAGATGTAGTTCAAATTTGAATTACGGTCATTAAATGGTTAGAAAATCACTTAAATGTCTTCGAAAGGTCAAATCACCCCTATAATTTTCCAAAATTTCACATTACAGTTGTAGTAGTGCACGTTAGACATTGAAAAAATTTCAAGGCCGTAAGAGGAAGCTATCTCCCGTTCATCATGAAACATGCATTGTTCCCTCTCGGAACCACGAACCTTCTAGCTAGTTGCTCTGGTTTGTGAGGGGTGTGTGTCCAAGCTTTCGTCAAACATGCCAATTTCTTTACCACATCATCTTTGTGGCATGACCTTAAATCAAGCAAGGTTTCATGTTTTTCTGATCATTTTTTAATTTTTTGGAATTAGAATGCCATGGCATGCACTCCATGCATGTGCCCATGCCTTGACACCAATATGTTTGAAAATTCCTTCGAATTTACTGCACATGGAATTAACTTGCACACAAGTACGCAAAAATATGATTTTTCAAAGTGTTATGGTTAGGCGTTGCATGTAGATGTAGTTCAAATTTGAATTACGGTCATTAAATGGTTAAAAAATCACTTAAATGTCTTTAAAAGGTCAAATGACCCCTGAAATTTACCAAATTTTCACATGACAGTTGTATTAGTGCATGTTAAACGTAGGAAAAATTTTGAAGGCCGTATGAGGAAGCTATGCCCCGTTCGTCATCAAACATGCATTGTTCCCTCTAGGAACCACGAACCTTCTAGTGAGTTGCTCTGGTTTGTGAGGGGTGCATGTCCAAACGTTCGTCAAACATGCCAGTTTCTTTCCACATCATCTTGGTGGCATGACATTACATCAACCAAGGTTTCATGTGTTTCTCATCATTTTTCTATTTTTGAATTAAAATGCCATGTCACTTCATGCATACGTATGCATGTGTCCATGTCATGAGACCAATATGTTTGAAAATTCCTTCTAATTTACTGTACATGGAATTAACTCCCACAGAAGTACACATATATGATTTTTCAAAATGTTTTGGTTAGGCATTGCATGTACATGTAGTTCAAATTTCAATTACGATCATTAAATGGCTAGAAAATCACTTAAATGTCTTAGAAGGTCAAATGACCACTGAAATTTTCCAAAATTTGACATGACAGTTGTACTAGTACTACAAAATTTCTCGTTCATTTAAAACACCATCTGTTGGCACTTTATTCCAAATTCGTCTTTCACAGCTAATAAAAAATATCTACAACATCACCCATAGTTGTTTTCTAGGAACCGTTTGCGATGAAAATATCTAGGTCTATTTATGTCTCCCTCCTTAAGCTTCGCCGGCTTGTCTGCTCTAGTGCCGGCAACCCCCGAATCCCCGAATCCCGATCCCCATGCCCGCACTCCCTTCTTGCAAATATGATGTTGTGGAAATGCTTCGTGAAGGCCCGTACGATGGCCGCGTCCCCCCGAGCACCGCCGCCTGCACTGAGAGCGCGACCGCCTATGCCGAGAGTGCTGTCGCATCCGCATTGAGTGCATCCGTTTCCGCCGAGAGGGCTTCTGCGGCAGCCGACAGGGCAGCTGCAACAGCCGAGACGGCTGCAGCTGCTGCTACGACGACGGCTACAAACATCGAGAGCGCTCGAGTTGCCGTTCATGCCGCTGATGTCGCCCTGGCCCGAGTCGAGGCTATCCACGCCAAGATCGAGGATGCACACGCCAAGATATTCCAGGCCACCTCGGACTCCAGCATGCAACCCACGTCTGAAAAGGCAGTGGTGGCATCGAGCACCTGCTTCCTCATGAGGTCGCCGAGCGAGAGCTAGAGATGCAGGAGGCGGCGGAGATCGAGGGGCGCCGGGAGGAGGAGTTGCGCATGGCCGAGGTCGAGGTAGAGAAGAGTCTGTCCGTCGAGGAATCGGTGGTGGAGTACCAACGCGAGCTCTGGCGCAGCCACTACTATGAGTACTACAAACTTGAGGGCGGCGCCGAGGACGAGGACGGGGACGAGGACAAGGACGCGGTTGACTTCAGCAGGGGGGACGTGGAGTCCACCAACGGCGGCATGTCGCCAGGACAAGTCATCGACGTCTCATCTCACACCGGCGATGCATAGGCTGGCGCAGTGGTGGATTTTTAATTATGCGTACTTAGGCTTTGTTTTTAATGCTGGTCTTTTGTTAGAGCAATGTTTAGGTCAACTGGCTTTGTGTAATTACTGAAATTGCTTGATTCAGTAAGTGTGGTTTGTCTGCTATACGCTCTTTTGTGTTCCCAAATTAGCAAGCGATATTAAATTATGCAATGATGTACCCGAGGAAATTTCCACCAAAATTTGAATTATCAAACTCATCCCATGCGCGTAAAGGAGAAGAATCATTTGCAATGCACACAATCGTTCAAAGTGAATGGTTTGCGCGAATGTGCCCATGCCTTGAGACCAAAATTTGAATTATCAAACTCATCCCATGCGCGTAAAGCAGAAGTATCATTTGTGATGCACACAATCGTTCAAAGTGAATGGTCTGGCGGCACCGTGCGCAAAGTTTCCCTCCACATTTCCAAAATTTTGGCCTACCGCCAAAATATCTACCCCGCCCCCCTTCCCCACCCCCTTTTGTCCCCGACCACAAGTCACATTTCCCCTGTTTCCTCCTTCCTTCCTTCCTGCTAAGCTATAGCCGCTTCCTCGCTCTCGCCATCTCGCATCCTACCGCCGGGGTCGCCATGGTCTTCTTCAAAGACATCTCGAGTGGTTCCTCCTCCGGCGACTACTCCTTCCCACCCGGGTATGCCTCTCTTCTCTCTCTCAGGCTATGACTTGGAATGAAGGATTTTTACCCGGAGGTCGATTTGAGTCGTTTCTTCCTCTTGTAGCTCCCTAAGACCATTGGTGGCAACGAATGGAGCGGGGTGGCTGAAGATCTATCTACTCGTTGTCACCATTAATATCCATGCATGAAGCTACTTGTGTCTGATTCTATGGACACTGGGAGGAAGTTTCTGGCATGTGCAGAGAAGGCTAGACCCTCTTGTGTTGTTACAAATCATTTGTTAGATGTGATTCAGACACTGTATGGTCCCAACCCATTCATACCACATCTTCAACCAAACGCGTCCTAAGATAGTGTCATAGTTTGTACCTAGTATCTTAAATTGTTGCCATCTCATTAGCGGTGCCATTAGAAAATTAATTGGCACCACTTCAGCAGTTTGTGCAGCCAACTTTGGTCCACACATCCGAGCAGCCAAGCAGTAAAATACTAAATCTTTATGGCACGAAGGAACTGGGCATTGGAGCAACTACGTGCTCAGGAGTCTGGGTCCCTGATTTTTTCCCGCTGCATCGGCTCGCCAGTTTAGGGCACCAGTGCGAGATGTAGCAACAGTTGTCTTTACACCAGTTTTGGCATACATAGTGGACGGCCTTAGTGCTAGTAGTTCTATGTTACTAAATTTGTGCATGTACACACCTGTTAGTATCAATTTGCTGTCATCCAAACACTGTCGCTATGCTATTGCAGTTATATTTACCTTCCTCATAAAATGTTCAATTTGTTATTTATTGTACATGAGTAATCTTGTAGTGTCGTTGTAGTTAATTATAGCTTCTGATGTTCCATAATTTGGTTGTTGTCTCAGTACCAATTATTTCATTTGCACATTGATCTTTTTGAGAAGATATGTCATAATTAACATGTTTCTTCAGTTTTTCAAAATAAGCATTTGTGATTTTCTATGTTGCTATAAACCCATTTCCCCTACAATTGTTACTAATCTAGTTTTAAATATTATAGGATGAATGGAAGTGTTCTTACTTGGAGTGGGTTGATCAAGAGTGGCCATAGTCTTTGAAGATGTGCCTAACGAAGCTCTAGAGCATGTATGAGGAAGTGAACACAGCTAGTCTTAGAGAAAGTCTTGTCAACGCTGAAGCATATTTCAAGATGCGGGATAAAAAGTTGAAGGTGGAGAATGAGCTTAGATTTAAAAAAGACTTTGCTAAGATGGTGTTGGCGAAGGAGAAGGCACTATCCCAGTTGGCCCGTGCAAAACGGGTTCTTACTGAACTGAAAGCAGAGGTGGATAAGACTATCCTGGATGATCTCGATTAGGGAAATTAATATATTGGTCTTATGAAGTTGAACTAGCTATATGTTGTAATGTGCTGTTTTCATGTAGCTACCGTACCGTGATGTTATAATATATTTATGTGCCTGATATGAAATTGGCAAACAATTGTTCGATATGAAATGTGAATTTGCGTAATACTGGAATTATGAATTGTAAACTAATAAACCTGCTAAATGTGTCGTGGACCTTTGCAAACGGTTCTAGCAATAAAAGCGGTTGCGATGGATAGCCCAATGCCACACAGTTTTCTTAATCAAATAGTGTGTGATATAGTTGATAAAAGCAAACAGTTAACTAAGGAAGACCGTGTGTGATAGTTACACCTTTCACACACGAGCCTACACATAAAACTGTGTGGGATTTACGTCCAAACAGAAACGTTTTCCCTGGATTGACTGTGTGGGATGTACATAAGAATGGAAACGTATTCCTTGGATTGACTGTGTGTGATATACATACGAACGGAAATGTTTTTCTAGGATTCACCATGTGGGATATACATACCTATGGAAATGATTTTCTCGGATTACCGTGTAGGCTGTACATACCTACGGAAATGATTTCTGGGATTCACCGTGTGGGGTGTACATACCTACGGAAATGATTTCTGGGATTCACCGTGTGGGATGTACATACGTACGGAAATGATTGGGTTTCGATGCCTCGCCCGATCGCACACGGCCCCGGCCTGGGTCCCAAGAGGGCCTATCCTCAATGATTTCCGGGTCGTGTGGGAAGGACACCCTATCGCACACACTCACTTGGCGACAGTTCCAACTACCATCGCGAAAAGCGGTAAAAAATCGTTTGTTTAGGACGCGCATAACTGTAGGAAGTAGGAACCCTCGGTGTAGTTGGAGTCATCGTCGACGGTGGCATCTGGCTCCTGAGCTCGAGCATCTGGTTGCAACAACCAGGTATAGAAAGGGGAAAAGGGGGAGCAAAGCAACCTTGAGTACTCATCCAAAGTACTCGCGAGCAAGGATCTACACTACATATGCATTGGTATCAATGAAATGGGTAGTATCTGTGGACTGAACTGCAGAATGCCAGAATAAGAGGGGGATAGCTAGTCCTATAGAAGACTACGCTTCTGGAAGCCTCCATCTTTAAGCATATAGAAGAGAGTGGATGGTAAGTTCACCATGTGTCACCGTAAATAATAATCCTACCCAGCGATCCTCTCCTTGTCGCCATGTGAGAGAGCGATCACCGGGTTGTATCTGGCACTTGGAAGGGTGTGTTTTATTAAGTATCCAGTTATAGTTGTCAAAAGGTTGAGGTACAACTTTGGGTTGTCCTTTTACCGAGGGACACGACTATTCGAATAGATAAACTTCCCTGCAGGGGTGCACCACATTACCCAACACGCTCGATCCCTCTGGCCGGGCAGACTTTTCTGGGTCATGTCCAGCCTCGGAAGATCAACACATCGCAACCCTACCTAGGCACAATAGAGAGGTCAGCACACCAGTCTAAATCCCATGCGTGCAGGGGTCTGGGACCATCGCCCATTGCACACCTGCATGTTGCGTGGGCGGCCGGTGAGCAGACCTAGCAACCTCCATTACAAAGGAAGTTGTGTTATGCGGTCCAACCCAGCGCGCGCCGCTTAGTCGCTGATGTCAAAAAGGCTTCGGCTAATACCACGATGTTGAGTGCCCATAACTGTTCCCACGTAGTTGGTTAGTGCGTATAGGCCAGTGGCCAGACTCAGATCAAAGACCAAGATCTCGTTAAGCATGGTGTTATTTTGAAGTAACCGCGAACGCCGACCAGTGCCAGGCCCACCTCTCACCTAGGTGGTCTCAACCAGCCATGTCGCTCCGCCACAAAGATCCACCTAGAGGGCCGTAAGGAAAGTATGTCCTTTCAGCCCCCAATCCGTGAATCAACCACGGGTACTCTACGAGCCGACCTGACTTTAGTCACCACATGTATCATATAAAATATGTATATAAGTATATACCCGTGATCACCCCCCGAGTGATCACGGCCCGATAGTATAACATGGCAGACGGACAAGAATGTAGGGCCACTTATGATAAACTAGCATCCTATACTAAGAATTTAGGATTGCAGGTAAAGGTAACAATAGTAGTTGCAAAGACAGGCTATGCAGCAGAATATGATTAACCGAAAGCAGTAACAAGCTACACTACTCTAATGCAAACAGTAGAGAGAAGGAATAGGCTATATCGGATTGATCAAGGAGGGGGGGCTGCCTGGAAGCTCAGTCGAGAAGGAGCGGTCGTCAACACCGTAGTCGTACTGGGTAGCAGCGGCGTCGGTCTCGGTTTCTAACAAGAGAAGAGGGGGAAGAAACAATAAATATAATGCAAACATATGCATGACGATGCATGACAAGATAATGAGCGGTGCTAGGTGTGCCCTAACATGGCAGTAGGTGATACCGACAAAGGAGGGAAACATCCAGGAAAGTATTCCCGGTGTTTCGCGTTTTTGGACAGATGAACTATAGGTGGAATGTTGCATGTTCGCTATGCTAGGGACGTGTGGCGGACGAACAGACTGCGTACTCGGCTTCGTCTCGTCATTTTGAGCAACTTTCATGTACAAAGTATTTTCATCCGAGTTACTGATTATTTTATATTAATTTTTAAAGACTTAATTCATTTTTAGAATTAATTTAATTAGAAAATGTAATTATGATGTCAGCGTGATGTCAGCATGATGTCAGCAGTCAACCGTCTGTTGACTGGGCCAACAGACGTGTGGGTCCCGTTCGTCATTGACTAAGACTAACTAATCATGATTAATTAGTTAACTAAGTGAATAGGTTAACTAAGACAAATTAATTAAGTTAATTAATATATATATATATATTTCTTAAATTCTTTTTTTAAATGTTCTGGGGCGGGCCCCCCTATTCAGTGGCCCGGAGGGGGGGCTAGCGGGTGGCGGTTACGGGCCCACGAGCATGGGCGCCCAAGCGGGGTCGGGCGCGACCTAGGTGGCGGTCGCGGGCGGGGGCGTAGCAGGCGGTCGACGGCGAGCGGCGCCGGTGGTGTAGAGCTAGCAACAGGGGGGCGGCCACGGCACGGGTGCGTGGGCGGCAGGAGGAGGAGCAGCGCGCGGCATGTGCAGGTGTGGCTTGTGGGCGCGGGCGGGATGTGACACAGGTAGGCGGAGGCGACGACACCGGCGGGCAGAGGCGACCACTGGGTGAGGTGGAGCAGCGGGCAGCGGCAGCGGCCTCGACCGTGAGCGTCGGCTGCAGGTGGGCGCGAGTATCGACGGCGTTGCGAGCAGGAGGGGTAGCAGCTGTAGGCGGGCGTGCACAGGGACGTAGCGGTGCGAGTGGCCGGAGCTGGAGTAGGCGTAGGCACGGAAGTCCGGGGCGCGGCGAGCGAGTAGCGGGAGGCGGCGGTCGATCCCGAGCGAGCGCGTGCGAACGGGGACAGGGGAGAGAAGAGGTCGGGGGCCTCACCGGCGATCATGGGGTCAAGGGCAGCGGGGCTCGGGGAGGAAGACGCGGACGAGGCGAGCAATGACGGAGAGGACGGCGTGCAGTACGGTGAGGAGGAGGACGAGGACGCGGCGGCAACCGGGCCGCCGACGACGAGGGCGGCAGGGTGGTGAGCGGCGACGACGGGGCAGCACCGGGCGGCGTCGGGGTCGAGCCCCCGATCTCGATCCAGATCGGGGAGGGGAGTGGGCGATGTGGGGGGAAGAAGTGGGGTAGTGTGGTCGGCCTAGGGTTTTCCCAGGGGGTTATGGGGAGTGGGGTGGGGCGCGGCTGGGCCGACCTGGTTGGCCCGATGCCCAGCTAGGCGACGGCCCAGTAGGGGGGGGTTCATTTCCTTTATTATTATTTCTTGTTTTTTATTTTATTTTATTTTATTCTGTTTTATCTTTGTTTCCTATTGTTTTAGTTTTTGTAAATTATATACTTGGCATCTAATTTAGTATTTCAATTTAGTCCACTGCCACAAAAAGTCTAGTCCTCAAATAATTTAGTTTGATACTTTAATAATTAGTAAAGGCATTTAAATAATTAGGTTTTCTACTATTTAAATCATTTTAGTGAAGTTAAGCATTTCATAAAAGTTTGGTTTCACTGCCATAATCACCTATGCATTATCTGGCATGACCCAAACATTTTAGTTTCGTTGTTTGAAAACTTTTGTTGTTTGCCTGATTTTTAATTTGAATTTGAATCGATTTCGAACTAACGCGAGATTAGCAACATTACTCGAGGTGACGTGGCATCATTAGCAGAGGTTCACTGTAGTTTAAGTATCCGGGTGTCACAATTCTCCTCCACTATAAGAAATGTTGTCCCAAGATTTAAGAGGCATAAGGTGGGGAGGTTCTGGTTACGAAATTTTAACGATTCTTCTTGGTCTTGGTTGCTCTTCTCGAAGAGGTCGATCCATTATATGATGTCTTCATTTCTATGCTTTAGGTCATCATGATGAAGTAGGCATTCTTTCTTTGGGATCTCTGTTGTACTTACGAAAGAATAAGGGGGTATACCCGAAGAATCACTAGTACGTGTCGGTGCTATACAAACGATTTTAACCCCTTTCCGCGATGGCAATTGGAACCATGGACTAGTGAGTGACGGCGATAGAGGGGTCCTTCCCACACGACCGAGAAACTGTCGGGGATAGGGTCCCTATGGTACTCCTACTCGTTTCTGCTCGCATTGCCATCGCAGTCGATATTCCGTGGTGCTACGTTTATGATGCACGGCCCATCACAAACGGTTCACTATTATAGAACGTGTATAACGCGCGGCCCATCCCAAAAGCTTCACTATTAATAAGATTAGCTAATCGTTGTACGAGTGTCGGACATGATTACGAAATGTCGGACCGTCGTAACATCGTCATACACAACAATTATCGCACACGCTATTCTATCATGCAATGTTTACGATGCATACTTCATCAGAAATAGTTCATGGTTGTGGATCGTGTACGATAAGGCAACTAACACAAATGTTTAGTTTGGCCGCCCCATTTGTGATATTGTCTGACATTGCACACGCTTTGCAAACGGCAACTGTGTGCATGCTTGCACACATTTCCTGTGTGTGAACCGTGTTGGATTATGGTGTATATCGCAAATGTTTGTGTTTTACCAACCGTGTGTGTCGTAACGACCTGGAGAGCATAATTTCACCGTAATTTAATTGCTGCTATTTCAAATTGTACCAGATTTGAATTTGAATTTGAATGTATACTATAGCTTTATTCATATCCATCAGATTCAAACAACCAATGAATTATTCGATTCATAGGTACATATGTTCATGAATTACATAAGAACCAAATAAAGAATGATGAACCACAGTTGTATACTTGTACTATTAAAGACGATAAAGAAAGAAGCAAAATACATTCTGGTTGCTGAACAAGGTGAAGCGGAATGCCCATATTGTGCCCTCCTCCATGCAGAAGGCACACATGACTCTAGTCCAACCCCTTGTGATGGCCTACCGCCCATCCTTCATGGTCTTCATGAAAACATCTAGAGAATCATCATGTTCTGGTAGAAATACTTTAACCTTTGCATGCCCACCAATCATGTAGTTTGAGAGGTAATCTTGAGTAAACTGCTTTGGTAACCACTGCAAAGAAAAAAGATTCAGACATTGTCATCTAACACAACTCATTATGGGCAAAAAAGAAGGTTGCAGAGTTCTTACTTACCATCCTATAGTTCGCTGTTGTCTTGGATAAAGTGTAAATAAATAGTTTAATTGCCATCTTTGGACCCATTTTACTAACAATCTTTATCAGCTTCCTCACTTGATGTTGGTTCATCGATATCTCATTGCCCCATACGCAGAAAGGGTCGAAGCGCGGATCTTTACCAATGACATATGTACCTAAAAGCACCAAGTTAATATTAGAAGCTAAAAAGCAATTGCACAATGATGTAGTACAACACTCTTTTATAATACTCCATCTGTTCATAAATATTTGTATTTCTAGCGATTTCAACAAGTGACTACATATGGAGCAAAATGAGTGAATCTACACTCTAAAATATGTCTATATACATCCGTATGTGGTTGTCCATTTGAAATCTCTAAGAAGACAAATATTTAGGAATGGAGAGAGTATCTTATAACATCCAATATACTCACATATTAGATGAATTAACATCTTATATTATGGGCCGGAAGGAGTTTAATGCATTCTTACAAATTATCAGCTGATTAACTGCTTCTGTATCCATGTGTTACAATTAGTTTGAGCTAGTTCGGGCTCAAATATCCCTAAAGTATATCTAAACATGAGGGCTAGTTTGAGCTAGTTGCATCTATAACCCACCCAAAAAACTGTCCAACCCAAGAGGTGCTAATTGGAGCTAGTTCTCCCAGTGCATTTATTGTCAATCTAACCGTGCCATCTGAACAACTCTTTGGATGGAGTTAGTTCAGGGTTAGTCATGAGCTAGAAACTAACTCTAACCTCTAGCTAAGTTGAGTATCCAAACATGGTTGTGTTGTTGTTGTTGTTGTTGTTGTTGTTGCTGCTGCTCTTCTACGTATATCTAGACATCATTAGAACATTAATGTAACACTCTTCCTTGTTGCTATGTAGCCTAGGATTGAATATTTAGACATTAAGTACAGTGCATGTTGCTATGTAGCCTCAGATATATTACATATGGCCCTAGTTAACCTAACGATAAATGGGTTGCAGATATATTCAGTTAAAAGTCTGATTCACCGATTAGTCCCTTATCAGCCCCCGTCCTATATGGTACCAGCTACCGATATCCTGAACAGTGAGAGATATAAGCCATGGGATGAAACTAACCTCAATGGAAAACAGCAGTCATTCCCAAAATTGTCATGTTTAGGTACATCAAGAAGCATGTTAAGCACAACAGGCTAAACATCAACCAAAATTATCCATGGCAGACAAAATAATCTCCAAAAGATAGCTTCAGTGTGCAGGTTTAAGCACGCTAGTAAAGCAAAACAAGTGGAAAGGTGTGTTAACTGCAACATGCCTAACATTTAACAACAAGCAAACATATTCATTCAAACTGGTATTGTGCCGGTCTAATTACACTGTTTATTGTTAAATAAAAATGGAAAGGTGTGTTAACTACAAGATGCAGCAACCAAATGTAGTCATTCATAGTGGTATTGTTGAAACTGGTACTAATGAAATTGAACTGCACAGTTCATACTTGCACATATAGAACATCACGTTGTGAATAACTGGAATAAACATGGCATACTACGAACAACCAAAGATAGCATTTGAAACTGGACATATGCTAACTACAAACAACCGAAGAATCAAAAAACTTTAAAAGAGGCATATGCTAGCTATAACAGGCTTAGCAGCAAGCAAATATATGCATTCCTATCGGTATGTTTAAAACTGGATTGATGAAATGTACTGCACATTAAATAATTGCACATATAGAGCATCGCATTGTGAACAACTGAAATAAACAAGGCATACTGCAAACAACCAGATATAGCAATTAAAACTGGACATATTCTCACTACACTACAAAAGGGACTTAACAAAAACAAATCATGGGTTTCCCCCTGTGAAGAGGCACAGAAAAACAAATCATGGGTTTCCTCACTTGTCACGGATGGGCTCGTTCTCGTGGGAAGAGCATGGACCCTGGATGCGCTCCATGTTGTCGCAGATGGGCTCCTTCCCCTTGGAAGAGCATGGCTGTAGGGTGCCCTCCCTGATATCGTAGACGGGCGCTTTCCCCATGGAAGAGTAGATGGGCTCTTTCCCGTTGGAAGAGCTGGGGAGGGTGCCCTCCTCGTGGTCGCCGTCGATGAGGTCTGACTTGGAAGCTGTGGATCCCAAGCTAGCATCGCAGAACGCGTCCTTCAGAAATGACAAAAGGGGCTCGATGGTGATGTAGGATGGCAAATTGTTGACAGCGAGCCAGAGGAGATCAGCGGCGGGGCCATGGATGAGATCGACGGCGGTTGAACCCGAGGGGTTGGGGGTGGGCCACTTAACCTGTGACATAGCCCGCCTCAGGCCATCGTTATCGATGACCTCGATGTCGTAGCCGGTGGCCGAGACATGCCCGCATACTCTAGCCCGCTGCTTGAGTGCATGCCGCCACTAATGGTCGTCAGCTTCCTCGGCAACGTCGGGCAAAGAGACCGCGGTACACCTCTTCTGGGCCAGTCACTCCTCAAGCTCCACGGGAAGTGTAGCCGGGCTTAGGCTGCGACTCTCTAGAGTGGGAGATGGGGATGGGGATCTGTGGGAAAGGGGTCGTTTGGCAGGCGTCATCTAAGAAACTCAGGGCGGCCTTGGTATGGAGATCAGTGGGTAAGCTGCACGGGAAAACCGGCAGATGTTGACAATGGAGGCCTTGCGGCGGCGGCGGTGGGGACCTTGCTAGGGTTTTGAGCGAGGGAGGGGGTGTGTGTGTGCGCATGCTCGAGGAGGTTTTGGTGTGTGTGTGTGTGTGTGGAGGGGGGTGTTTGAGGAAATGACGCGGGTACTGAAAATTTTAGTACGCGGGAGTGAAATGCCAGGGCTATTTGAATTTTTGATGATAGTGCATCACACATGGTTCGGAGATAACAACCGCGTGTTATGAAACAAAAAAACCCTCGAGGCGGGCAGATATTTTCTAGGGATGTAGGTGGGATTGGGAACAAGAAACATCACACATGGTCCGAAGATAACAACCGTGTGTTATGGAACAGAAAAACCCTCTAGGGGGCATATATTTTTGAGAGGGGGAGCCTCGTGGAGCCCAATGTACTCTGCGAATGTGTGCGTGATAGGGGCACCGGCGTGGCACATGGTTAGTTTGAGTGAACCGTGTCTGTTGCATCATCCGACTTGTCTAATGTTCATAAATTTGGTGAAAAATGACACGGGAGAGGGTCAGAACACGAACACACTTGCATGTGGACCAATTTTATGTATGAAAAGGGTGGTTTGATTTTCAAATACCAAATGCAACTTCGATGTGGCACCTATCTCGCAAAGCGGACGGCATTGCTTGCCCCCTTGTGTCGGCACGAAGGGAATCCTAAGCTATGAATGCATGCCCCTCCCCCCAACCGAGGTTCACCTAGCAAAGTGTGAAGTAGCTAGCAGCCCCCTCCCTCGTGTCGGCACGAAGGGAATCCTAAGCTATGAATGCATGCCCCCAACCGAGGTTCACCTAGCAAAGTGCGAAGTAGCTAGCAGCCCCCTCCCTCGTGTCGGCACGAAGGGAATCCTAAGCTATGAATGCATGCCCCCCAACCGAGGTTCACCCTAGCAAAGTGCGAAGTAGCTAGCAGCCCCCTCCCTCGTGTCGGCACGAAGGGAATCCTAAGCTATGACTGCATGCCCCCCCCAACCGAGGTTCACCTAGCAAAGTGCGAAGTAGCTAGCAGCCCCCCTCCCTCGTGTCAGCATGAATGGAATGCATGCCCCCCCAACCGAGGTTCACCTAGCAAAGTGCGAAGTAGCTAGCAGCCCCCTCGTGTCGCCACGAAGGGAATCCTAAGCTATGAATGCATGCCCGCAACCGAGGTTCACCTAGCAAAGTGCGAAGTAGCAGCCCCCCACACACACTTCCAGTCGGCGGGCCAAAGAGGCATATCTCACCAAGATGGATCATAAAATGGACCAAGAATAATCCACCTTGGTCGTACAACCTCTCTCTTGTTGTTGGTCAAAGCGATGGTCGTCCATGCGATCCCGGAGATGGGCTAGCTTGCCAATAATCACGCAAGTAGCTATTCCCCGAAGACAACCACTGCATGCGTGTGGTCCAAACTTATGTATGGAGAGGTATGTTTTTGAGTAACAACGGAACAAATTTGATGTGGCACCATGATTTCGAACTAGAAATCTCCACACTGAGTGAGGGTTAGGTTGACGATGCATATGTATGTTACACCACACTTCAAGCCAACGACGGGGATTCATGCATGCATGTGTGCATAGTATATGCGCTCAAAATTAAGGTCTGAATCTCACCATGACCTATACTATGATAACACGAACCAAATGAAGAATCCTCCATGGTAACCTATCTTGTTGTTGGTCAATTTGATCATGGATTTCCACGCGGGCCCACGAGTATATAGTCTTGTCGCCGATAACCAAGCGAGGGAGTGTAACGTTCGAAGGCAACCACTACATGCATATGTATGGAGGTGATGCGTGCACGCATGTTTGAATACCATTTCACAACATTGGTGTGGCGCGTGCGTAAAAAATCATACACTAGCTCCCCACACAGAGCGAGATAGGTTCATGATGTGTCGTTGTACTAGCCACTTCGAGTTGATGGGAGTGATTCATGCATACACATGCATGTGTGTGTGCTCAAACTGTATCATGCATGTCATCCCAGAGCATGACCTATATATATACTGTATTACAAGCAAAAATAATAATCCCCTTGTCGGTGTCAAAACCTGCGGATCTCGAGTAGGGGGTCCCGAACTGTGCGTCTAAGGCGGATGGTAACAGGAGGTAGGGGACACGATGTTTACCCAGGTTCTGGCCCTCTCGATGGAGGTAAAACCCTACGTCATGCTTGATTGTTCTTGATGATATGAGTATTACAAGAGTTGATCTACCACGAGATCAGAGAGGCTAAACCCTAGAATCTAGCCTATGGTACGATTGTCTGTTGTCCTACGGACTAAAACCCTCCGGTTTATATAGACACCAGAGGGGGCTAGGGTTACACAAGGTCGGTTACAAAGGAGGAGATATCCATATCCGTATTGCCTAGCTTGCCTTCCACGCCAAGTAGAGTCCCATCTGGACACGGGACGAAGTCTTCAGTCTTGTATCTTCATAGTCCAACAGTCCGGCCAAAGGATATAGTCCGGCTGTCCGGAGACCCCCTAATCCAGGACACCCTCAGTAGCCCCTAAACCAGGCTTCAATGACGATGAGTCCGGCGTGTAGTGTTGTCTTCGGCAATGCAAGGCGGGTTCCTCCTCTGAATACACCACGGAAGAGTTTGAATACAAGGATAGTGTCCAACCCTGCAAAATAAGTTCCACATACCACCGTAGAGAGAATAATATTTCCAGAAATCTAATCTGCTGACACGTTTTGACAGCATGACATCACGCCACGGCCCGATCATCATTTGAACCGTTTTTCTTCAACCAGCCCCGCACATAACACGAGGCGGTTTCCTTGACACGTCTCGTCAAAGCAGAGATTGTGTTCCCCTTATAACGGGATTCTCGTCAATACAAACGTGGGTAACCCAACCGTGCATGTTGGTATGACTCCTAGATCTTAGGTAAGTCTCAAACGGCCACGAGGAGGACACCTAATATTCACCCCCTTTATAAAGGGACAAGGCTTTTTCTTTTTTCCCTTCCGCGCTCAATCAAATCCTTCCCCCGCCTCGAGTTCTAACACCCAAAGCTCAGGTCAGGTGCTTTAGACCTTCAATCATGTCCGGATCCAGCCAAGGCCGGTGGATGCCTTCCTCCGTCACGGAGGAGGACATCAAGAAGTTGAGGGAGGCCAGATACCTGACCGCCGAAATTCCGCATAGGCTGCCCGCCCGAGGGCAGGTCGTCCCTACTCCTGAACCCAACAAGAGCGTTGTGTTCGTCTCCCACTTCCTCCGAGGACTAGGCATCGCTCTGGATCCCTTTGTTAGGGGTCTTATGTTCTATTACGGGCTGGATTTTCACGATCTGGCCCCGGATTCCCTTCTTCACATCTCGTCATTTATTGTCGTATGTGAGGCCTTCCTCTGTATTACCCCTCACTTCGGCTTGTGGCTCAAGACCTTCGATGTGAAGCCGAAGACGGTCGAGGGGCAGTACGCAGCGTGCGGAGGTGCTCTAATAAGCAAAATTGCTAACGCTCCATGGCCAAAGGGTTCCTTTCCAGAGGTGTCCGGATTGTGGCAGCAGGAGTGGTTTTACATCACAGCTCCCCGAAGTGCCAAATTGGTAGCCGCCCCCACCTTTCGCTCAGGCCCCCCACCACAACTGATGTCATGGATCAGCAGGGGGCTGAGCTGGGGTCCAGCCAAGGACGTGCCAATACTGTAGAGCCGTATCCGATATCTCTTCGAGGGTGATTTCAGTCTGGTTATGGTAATGCAAGTTATGCTGGTTCGTCGAGTCCAGCCCTGCAAACACCGCCCCCTCCGCATGTGGGAATTCAACCCGGAAGGACCACGCACTATTCAGCATTTCCTCAGCATGACGCACGAGGAGATGTACAAATCGTTCTTCGGACCCCAAATAGAGTGTCCGGACACCACCGAGGATGTGGGCCTGAGCTGCAACCGCCCCGCTGCCCAAGTAAGTAATCCCATGGCCGAACAGACTATCCTTTTATTTATCATGACATCATTCTAAAGAATCGCTCTTTGACCAGGACTGGATAACAAAGGCGAAGATGATCCGGTGTTCGGCCCCCTTTCCTGAGGGCTTGGACAACCCGGTGCTGGAAAAGATGCTCGAGCCAGCACCTTGTCTAGTGCCCTCAAAGGAAGATGAGGGGGGGCATAAAGAGGGCGAAAGCGGGCCTCCATCCCTACCTATTCCAATCGAGGGAATGAGCGCCTCCACGAGGGAGGATAACCAAGGGGAAGAATCTGACATTCTCTCTCCCCGGGGAAGGAAGAGGACTACCTCTGAAAATCCGGAAACTAAGGTTTTAAAACGGGAGAAGAAATCTCCGCCAGAGGGTCCTGCCTCAGAGGGTATTCTTGCCGCACAATGTCCGCGCGGGGATCAGCCCTCTACCGAGCTATAAGTAATCAAAAAAGTACTTAATAGTGAAGATATCCTACCTTACGTCCGAGAACAATAACCAATGCTTATAAATTGCAGTCCGGATCGCAACCCTTCTCAACAGAGTTCATCTTTGGGGGATCTTCTTCCGGAGATGATGGAGAGTGAAACGCCTCCGCCGGACTCCCCAGCTCAAGAAGTGGGCAACCTTGAAGTGTCGTCGCGAAGGGTACCTCCGGATCCACTAGGGCCAGGGGATAACCCTTTGGCTGCCCGGGATCCCCAGTATCCGGCTCCTGAGGAGAGCGACAGCAAGGGTCCATACAGTGTGCGGTCGGACGCGCTGAAGGATCTTCTGGGGCAAGCTGTCGTCTCGGAAGCGCATCATACGCTAATGGGTATGGTAATTGAAAGGATTTCATCTGCTGAAAGCGGTTTGCACGAAGCTTTTATGAGTCTGCTGAAAGGCTTCGAGGTACGTGAAATAATGTATGCCTTTAACAGTACCGCATACGTTAGGTATGCCCATGCAGATAGTAGCCCCCGAGACTCTGGTTGTCGTCGAGAACGGCGGCAAACAGAGGATCATATTCCCAGGTAATAACCAGACCGCCTTTATGTGCAGGTGGTAGAACTCCGGTGGCTAGCCAGACTGATGGGTTTGTCGAACTAAAGCGGCAACTGGATCCGGCAGATACCGACATCGTGCTTGTCAACAAGCGACTTGACGAGGCACAGGGTGAGTGATTTTTCTGGTGATCGTCACATAATAAGAGAAGCATGATGCCAATACCTTTAATATGTTGTGACTGCAGATGGAGCTGCCATCGTGGAGACCCTTCGGGCGAAGCTTGCCCGAGCCAAGGAGCATGCAAGGAGTAGCAATGCGGCCGCCTTAAAGGCGGCCGCAGAGTTAAGGGCCGAATAGGCCGCGCATTGCGAGAGCAAGGAAAAAATAGCCAAGATGGCTGTAGAGTTAAAGGATGCTGCTGATCGTTACCGGCTTCTTGAAGAAGAAAACCGGGCGAAGGCGACGGACCCGGAGAAGGCCCGGGTGGCTACCAAGGAAGCCCGCTCCAAAATTAGAGCGACAAAGGAGGAGCTGAATCAAGCTGCAGATATCGTGTCTGGGAAGCCCTTCTTGTTGCGGACTAAGTTCAGAGATCTGAAGTATGGTCCTCTGGACCGGCTATGGAGTTCTGTGGACGCGTACATGGATTTGGCTGCAAGTTCTGCTGATGCAGCCGAGTACTTCAAGGATCAGAAAGGTCCCGAAGTGGAAAAGCTGTTCTGGTCACAGTTTCATGCTCTAGTCCATCTGCTGCTGCTGAATGAGCGATTGGCCGGTTGGGCCGAGGTCCATAGGTTGTCCGGACATGCCATGAGGTCCGTTATGGATCACCTGTGGCCGGGAGGGCCAAGGCCGAATAGCTATTTTAGCTTAGTGCAACAATTCCTTTATGCTGTGCCACACATCGATGTTGTAAAGAGATCGGCGTGCATAGAAGGTGCGCGGATGGCCCTTGCCCGTGTCAAAACATACTGGGCGGAGATGGAGGCCACCACTGCTGCAGCATAGGGTTCGGCCATAGGCCGAGTGGCTGCCGAGCACTACTTTGAAGAAGTCCTTGAAGGCGCTCGTTCGATAGAGGCTCAGTGCTCGAAGAATATTATTTTCCAGTGACATGTAGTCCCATTGTACAAACAATGTTTTTCTAAATTAATCAAGGCTATATTTATACTTTTGCCTGAAAGTACTATGATGCCTCCTGTGCGGCCGTTTATGTATATATGTATATATGTATATAACCTGAAAGTTTGCAGTCGTCGGCTTCCGCCCCCACGCATATAATGCGAGGGTGTTCACAAAAGATGCATATCCACACTTGATCCAACGTCTTGGTCCGTCAAGGAGGTGATAGCGTAGCGAACGAGGCAATCGGACTATATTGCTTTAACACTTTCACTTAGCCATAGGAGTTTGATAGTGGGGCTACTATATAGCCCCTGGTACTTTTGCACTCGCCCGAATACGGGGCGCGTACGTACGTGACCGGGAAACGGCCCTTTGTTAATGCGGAGGAATCCCGAAGATTCTGATTAGTCATCGAGTGGTTGACCAGTCTCTCGTTATATCATGACAGTCAGTTTTCGGCTTTCTCCACTGAGGTGCTCATCCGGATGAACCAGGGCACAATCGCAGTAGTTCTCCCAGTGCTACCTTAGCCGATATAACGGAACGTAAGGTACCAAAATGTGGGAGCTGGGCAAACCCAACATTTGACCAAAGACATGATCCGGAGCTGATGCATATAGGGCCAAACTCGCGATGTCGAATACTCCCTAAGGTGTTTAGTCTTTATAACATATACCGGGCTAAACAATGCCCTTTATAAGAAAGCCCATGTGTCCAGGTACGTGCAAAATCCTGGCGTGGCCACATGCCAATAACGCCGGCATCCTTCTCGGTTGTGTGGAGTATCCGGAGGATGTGAGCAACAAGAGACAGTAAAAAGGTTTACGCAGGGCCTTAATCTAAAAAGAAACCTTTGGGCGGGTCCCTACTGCACGTCTGCGCCTGTGTCTCTGTTGTGCCGTGTCCTGGATGGGTGTAGCACGATTGTCACCTGCAAAAGGAAAGAACTTAGGTGAAAGTTGCCGTGCCAAAAAGAAGAATGAATGACCAAAATTCCAGAGAGGCCTAGTTGGGCCGGGCTGGCCCTGATTACACGCGGGAAGCCCCTGGTATCGTTTTATGAGGGTTCGAAAACTAATCTCATGCATGTATGATGGAACGCCGGACTCGTCTAACCGTGTCCGTGGTCTTGACAACCTGCCATTTTTTCTAGTTGGTGAGGCCGTCTAGTGTGCGGCTGTTAGAGCCGCCGCGTCCTCTTCCGTACGTAAAGAACAGTTGGTGTTTCTGCTAACTGTAATGACGCCTCGTGGACCGGGCATCTTGAGCTTGAGAAAAGCATAATGCGGTATTGCATTAAAATGAGCGAAAGCCTCCCTTCCGACTAGTGCTTGAAAATCACTTCGGAATGGAGCGATGTGAAAAGTTAACGTTTCACTTCAGAAGTTATCGGGAGAACTGAATACCACCTCTAGTAGTAGAGAGCCCGTGCAGTGGGCCTCTTGGCTTGGTATTACTCCCTTGAAGGTAGTATTACTGTGGCTTATTTGTGCCGGGTCTATCCCCATTTTGCGGACTGTATCCTGATATATCAGATTTAGATCACTGCCGCCGTCCATGAGGACCCTTGTGAAATGGTACCCGTTTATTATTGGGTCTAACACCAAGGCCGTCAGTCCTTCGCGCCAGATATGTGTATCGTGATCCCTACAATCAAAAGTGATCGGATGGGCCAACCAGGGGCTGGACCTAAGGGTGACGGTCTCTATGGCGCATGCGCATCGGAGTGCGTGATTGCTTCTCCTCTTTGTCACATGGATCACGTTTACTGTTTTAACCTCTGGTGGGAACTTTTTTTGTCCTCCGGCGCTTTGCTGACGAGGTTCATCCTCGTCGTCTCTTGGTGTCTCTCCCCCTTTGTGTTCGGCGTTTAGCTTACCAGCCTACTTGAAAACCCAACATTCTCTGTGGGTATGATTTGCAGGTTTGTCTGGGGTGCCGTGAATCTGACAGAGTTTGTCAAGAATTTTGTTTAGGCCAGATTGTCCTTCTCTGCTCCCTTTGAAAGGATTTTTCCACTAACTTGGTCGGGCTCCCCTGAATCCGGCGTTTGCCGCCGTGTTATCTGGGCTACCTTCTTTATTTCGACGCTTGTTTTTGTTGCGTCATGGTTTACCATTGCCATCCCTTACTTCGGATGTGCTTGGGTTGCTGGTGCTGCTACGGGCCAACCAGCTGTCCTCGCTCGCACAAAAGCGGGTCATGAGGCTTGTTAGGGCTGCCATTGTTCTCGGTTTTTCTTGACCGAGGTGTCTGGGGAGCCATTCGTCTCGGACGCTGTGTTTAAAAGCTGCTAAGGCTTCGGCGTCCGGACAGTCAACTATTTGGTTCTTCTTGGTGAGGAACCTGTTCCAAAGCTTTTGGGCGAACTCTCCGGACTATTGGATTATATGACTTAAATTGTCTGCATCCGGAGGTCGGACATAAGTCCCTTGAAAATTGGCCCAGAAAGCGTCCTCGAGCTCCTCCCAACTTCCAATTGAGTTTTCGGGGAAGCTTTTCAGCCAGTGCCTAGCTGGCCCTCTAAGCTTGAGGAGCAAGTATTTAATGGCATGGAGATCGTCTCCATGAGCCATATGAATATGGAGGATGAAGTCCTCTATCCAGACTCCCGGGTCTGTGGTTCCGTTGTACGCCTCTATGTTCACCGGTTTGAATCCCTCTGGGAATTCACGATCTAGCACCTCATTTGTGAAACATAGTGGGTGTGCGGCACCCCTGTATTGGGATGCGCCATAGTGTTCAGATGGTTGTAGTATTCGGTGTTGGTTGTGTACCGTAGCGCGCTTCCTAGATCCATAGATAGATCTGGTCGCGCCGGAGTTTTTACGCAAGTTCTCACGTAGAATGTGTGTTGACTTATGCGTGACTTTGTTAGCCGCTCTATCGCGTTCGCGGGGTGGTGGATCCGGCCGGTTGGCCGTATCACTTTTCGGCTGTATGGGCTCTAAGGCCTCATCGTCGAATTCCGGTAATAGCTTGCGCTTTGGATAGCTATTTGGATGGTAACTTCCACCATACTTTGTTACTTTGTTCCACTTGCTGTTGAGTGTATCTTGTGCGACCTTGAGCCTTTGCTTCTGTTTCTTCAGGCTTCTCGCTGTGGCAGTAAGCCTTCTGCGGAGGTTCTCTTGCTCCAAGTGTGTTTCTGGGATGATGGGTGCATCTTCGTCCGGATTGTTTTCTTCCCTAGACGGGGATTGATGAGGCTTATCTTTGGCGTCATCGTGTTCGGATGTCGAATCCGTACTATGTTTGCAGTTTGCATCTTGATCATTTTCTTCCACCGGGGTGGTGCAGTTGTCGTCTCTTCCAGAGTCGCGTGGACTATTATTATCACTGTTTTGGTATGGCGGACTTAGAGCGGCACCGCTGACGTTGGCGCTTGGGTTGCTTCTTGGAGGGGTCATCCTTCGCTTTCTCATTGCCATTGGCTTCGTTGGGGGTGTCCACCATGTATATGTCATGTGATGAAGTAGAGGTCCAGCGCCCTGTGGGCGGTGGTTCCGGTTCGTCTCCTGCATCGTCGTCCATACCGTTGATGTCTTCGGAGTCGAAGTCGAGCATGTCGGTTGAGTCATCAACAGTGGCTACTAAGTGGGTGGTGGGAGGGAAGCATCCCATTCTAGCCGGACATAGTTCGGCTAGGGTTCTCCTGACAGGGAGAGAGACCTTAATGAATTTAGCACATCTCCGAAAGGTGAGTGCTGAAAGATATCCGCGGAGGTGAACTCCATGATCGGTGCCCCGTCGGTTTCGACAGGCGGCTCGGAGTCCGTGGCCGGGGATAAATCCAGTGGTTCGGCGACATGACTCTCGTACGAGGTGAAGTCAGTGTCCGGCTCTATCGCCACTGAGAGTGCGACCTCCATGGCGGGTCCATCCCTCCGCTCTCGAATGGCGCGACTTGCTCCAGATTAAAGGCCGGAGTAGCTGCGGATGCGATCTCCCGAACATTGTCTGATGATAGAGTTATGTCTTTCTTGTCGTGACTGCGCGGCGCATCTGGCATGGGCTCGAATCCGTCGAAGATCAAGTCTCCGCGGATATCGGCCGTGTAAGTCAAGTTTCCAAATCTGACTTGATGGCCAGGGGCGTAGCTCTCAATCTGCTCCAGATGGCCAAGCGAATTGGCCCGCAGTGCAAAGCCGCCGAATACGAAGATCTGTCCGGGGAGGAAAGCCTCACCCTGGACCACATCGCTAGCGATGATCGAAGGAGCCATCAAGCCTTTATGGTGATGACACAGTGGAACTCTCAATGAAAGCACCAATGTCGATGTCAAAACCGGCAGATCTCGAGTAGGGGGGCCCAAACCTGGGTAAAGATCGTGTCCCCTGCCTCCTGTTACCATCCGCCTTAGACGCACAGTTCGGGACCCCCTACCCGATATCCGCCGGTTTTGACACTGACACCCCTCCTAAGTCAAATTAACCTCTCTTGTTGTAAGGCAAAAAGTAGTGATGGACCAAGCGGGCCCATAGATGGAAAGCATCGATATCACTGATAACCGCTTAAGTGGGTGCGAGAGGACAATCACCACCACTTTGCATGTGGGCCAAACATATATATGTTGAATACCCAAAAAGCCCAACTTTGATGTGCCACATGCCTCAAAAACCGTAAACCATGCACCCACACAGAGCGAGGTTCATGAAGCGTAATACATATGATGCCCCCCTTCCCCCCTCTTCACCGCATACTATATGCTCCTGCCATAATATGTACAACCCAAAAGAATCATCATCAATGGTGAAATTAATTATCCTCTCCTGATGTAGGTCAAAGTGATGCATGCATGCATTGACGATGGCCTCGTGGGCCCACATATGGAAGCGTCACACATGAGTGTCCTAGCTAGGATAACCACTGCGTGCATGCATGTGGCCCAAAGAGGTGTTGTGTGATGTTTGAATAGCTAATTTCACAATTTTGATGTGGCACGTGCCTCAGAAACCAAAATTTCCCGACACTGAGTGAGGTGTACTTGTTCACGGACGCGTATGTATAGTATATATGCTAGTCCCCTCCCACATCTTCGACGCGTACTATATACCACCATAACACAAACAAAAAATATTCTACCTTGCTGGTCAAATTAACCTCATTGTCGGCTGTTCGTAAAAGTGATGAACAACGACCTCATGGGCCCATAGAAAGCGTCACACGTGAGTATCGAGTGTTGTGTAGGACAATCATCGACTGCATGTGGCCAAAATATGTATGTATGAAATGGTTGTGTAATGTTTTAAATAATGATTTCATGACTCTAATGTGGCATCAACCTGCCTAACAAAACGGCCAACCCACACGGTGGCTCACAACTCGTAGTGTACTGCGAGCCACCCACCACCCCCAGACGCACACACCCACACACACACCGCGAATCCACAGCAACTACAATGCATGTTAAATTAATTATCCCGTGGTGAACATACGTTACCAAAGGAGGGACCTTTTAATTTCAAAAAAATCACAGAGATCATTAAGACGTTTTAGCACATTAATTGATTGATTTTCTACGGGTATATTGTGCAAAAATCATATTTGAGCTACATGCACATGTGACAGTGCACCTAAATGGATTGCAAAAACACATGTGTCTCACTGGGTGCATGTTTACTCCCTGTGCAACAAATTTGAAACAGAGAATCTTGAATTTTAAATTCTAGTACATCCAAAAGTTATTTGAAGTTCATGAAACTTATCGTTTTGTCATATGGACACCAATACAAAGTCGCATTGTACTTTTTTGTCAAACTTGAGACCAGTTTTGATGTAATCTTTATCTAATTACAAATGGGAGATTATTAATAATTGAGAACCAATATCCCAACCAGATTATTTATTCAAACTGTGAGTGTTAGACCAACAATGGATACATGCCATGCTTCGGTTAAGCAATAAAGCGACAACATTAATCATCCGAATAGAAAAACAATATACGTGCCACCGCGCGACCAGTGTGCTGTGCGAGCAGGCATGAGTTGACGGTACGCATGCGAGCAGTCCGCCGCGCAGGCAGACGGGGAGGCGTGCGTGCATTGGTGTGAATTGACGGAGGCGTGCTCGCTGCATAGTGTCATCGGGAGGCATGCGAGTAGCTGTGTGAAATTTGGTATGCACGCCAGCAGTCCGGTGCGCAAGCTCACCTGGGAGGCGAGCCATCGGTTTGACCGCCACCCGCCTCTCTCCCACAACTCCCACTACTCCATATTAATTGTGCGCATGAGCGGCCGCACCCCCATCCTCGCCACACACACAATGCTCTCTCTGCTTGCATCCTCGATGCCACTCTCAGTCCTCAAAGCTATCAGTGTATGAGGATGCCGCCGAAACGCCCCATCAGAGGGAGTGGCGATGCCGGGGCTGCTAAAGCACCGGAGCACAGCATGGAGATGGAGACAGAGGTTGGCATCACCGCCGGTGAGTTATCGATGCACCTTGACGTCGTCGACAACGTCGAGCTTCCACAGCCGGAGGAGGAGTTCCACACCATCTCTAGTGACGACCCCGGTGACGACTCCGACGACCACTCCGGCGATGACTCTGACGACCACTCCAGCGACGACTCCAACGATGACGGATAGCTGGTTAGTCATCTATACCCATTTATGTGTCAAATAGATCATAGGGTTTCTCTGGTTACTCCTGCCTCCCCCTTTTTGGAATAGAGATCCTATGGTTATGTTCTCCCAATCCATGAAATCTGAGTAAGTTTCGTTAGATCCGTGTAGTGTATTGATTGTTTGAATGGTACATGTGATAAATGATTAGTTGTTTCATCTGTGCAAATGATTTCTGCTAGTAATCCGACTAGGGTTAGTGTTCGTGCTAATAATTCCTAGCCAGGACTTGACAATTGATTTTGAATGACCTACATATGTTTGTGCCATTATTTTTTTCAAGATTGGTCTGTACATAGATGACCGTGCTTAAAAATTGAACCATAATCTCTGGATATGTATAAATAAATAGCCTTAAATTCCTAATCCTACTTCATGGCATGTAATAATTGATTTGATGCCAAATTTGTTTCACTATTTGTATAGGTGTCATCTGACGATGTGGACATCGAGGATTAAGATGGCCAGTGGAGGTACAAGAGGCAAATCCTGAGGGAGCTTTATGCGGGAATGCACAACAAGCGTATTAGGACCTGGAACGACGGCTATCGATGCCCATTTTGAAACCACAAGCTTCATGATGTGTATCTAAGTGTTCTGGCGCATGCAAGAGGACAGTTCGTTGGCTCCTTCAAGAAGAAGTATTCTCGCAGGGTATGTTTAAACTATGCTTATGTACACTTGAGTATGCTTAATGACAGTTGAACTATGTACTTATGGTTGAACTATGCTTATGTACGTGTACGCTTATTATCTATGTCTGGGTATGTTTAATCTATGCTTACTTATGTCTAACCGTGGGATATGGATGCAACCAGTTCCGTTGATGGAATCTACCTCCGTCTTGATTTATTGGTCCCCATTGTAATTTGTGTTAAATTTTGACCAAAGGTTTAACTGACAAAATGTTAGTGCAGGTCAGCAAAAGTTATATCGTTGGATGGGTATTTGAGCATAGTGTTCAATGATATAATTTTTGGTGACATGCATAAACATTTATTAGTTAAATATTTGGTCAAATTTTGGTAAAAATTACAAAGGGGGACCAATAAACCAGGATGGAGGTAGTACGTCAATCACACACGGTTCCCAAAATTGGAACCGCATGCAATGACTTTCATTTTGCCTGTTGCGTCAATCACACGCGGTTCGCTCTAGCAAACAGTCGCCTCCTAAATTCTTTGTGGGACAGAAAACCCTCACCACCCAATTCAAAAAATAAAAAAGAAAACCCTCACCATCCCCACGTCACAAAAACCCTCACCCCACCCGCCACCCCCTCCGGCGCCCATTCACACCTCCACAAGCTCCTCCGCATCTATGCCATGGCATCGCGGTGGTAAATGATATGTCCATTTTGCATAATGTTTTCTTACTGTTATTTATAATGTTTTATCCATAATAATGCTTTTTGGAGTAATTCTAATGCCTTTTCTCTCATAATTTGCAAGGAGCACACCAAGAGGGAGAATTCCGACATCTGGAAATCTGGAATGGAAAAGCTACACCTGGCCACATATTCTGCACAACTCCAAATGAGCTGAAACTTTATGGAGATTTTTTTATGGATTATTTGAGAAATACTGGAGCCAATAAACACTAGAGGGGGGCACCAGGTGGGCACAACCCACCTGGGCGCGCCAGGCCCCCCCAGGCGTGCCCTGGTGGGCTGTGGCCTCCTCGACCCACTTCTGGTGCCCATCTTCTGGTATATAAGTGGTTTTGACCTAGAAAAATAAGATGAGGACTTTCGGGATGAAGCACTGCCACCTCGAGGCGGAACTTGGGCAGGACCACTTTTGCCCTCCGGTGGAGCGATTTCGCCGGGGGAACTTTCCTCCCGGAGGGGGAAATCATCGTCATCATCATCACCAACAACTCTCCTATCTTGGGGAGGGAAAATTCATCAACATCTTCAATAGCACCATCTCCTCTCAAACCCTAGTCCATCTCTTGTGTTCAATTTTGTTACCGAAACTATAGATTGGTACTTGTGGGTGACTAGTAGTGTTCATTACATCTTGTAGTTGATTACTATATGATTTATTTGGTGGAAGATTATATGTTCCGATCCATTATGCTATTTAATACTCCTCTGATTATGAACATGTTTATCATTTGTGAGTAGTCACTTTTGTTCTTGAGGTCATGGGAGAAATCATGTTGCAAGTAATCATGTGAACTTGATATGTGTTCGATATTTTGATATTATATATGTTGTTATTCCCTTAGTGGTGTCATGTGAACATCGACTACATGACACTTCACCATATTTGGGCCTAAGGGAATGCATTTTGGAGTAGCAATTAGATGGTGGGTTGCGAGACTGATAGAAGCTTAAACCCTAGTTTATGCGCTATTTCGTAAGGGACCGATTTGATCCAAAAGTTTAATGCTATGGTTAGAATTTATTCTTAATACTTTTCTCATAGTTACGGATGCTTGCGGGAGGGTTAATCATAAGTAAGAGGTTTGTTCAAGTAAGAACAGCACCTAAGCACCGGTCCACCCACATATCAAGTTATCAAAGTACTGAACACAAATCAAACCAACATGATGAAAGTGACTAGATGAAATTCCCGTGTACCCTCAAGAACGCTTTGCTTATCATAAGAGATCGTTCTGGCCTGTACTTTGCCTCAAAAGGATTGGGCTACCTTTCTGCACTTTTGTTACTATTATCGTTACTTGCTCGTTACAAATTATCTTGCTATCAAACTACTCGCTACTTACAATTTCAGCACTTGCAGCAATACCTTACCGAAAACTACTTGTCATTTCCTTCTGCTCCTCGTTGGGTTCGACACTGTTACTTATCAAAAAGAGCTACAATTGATCCCCGATACTTGTGGGTCATCAGGGCTATTTTCTAGCATCGTTACCGGGGAGTGAAGCGCCTTTGGTAAGTGGAATTTGGTAAGGAAACATTTATATAGTGTGCTGAAATTTATTGTCACTTGTTACTAGGGAAAACAATCCTTTGAGGAGTTTGTTCGGGGTAATGTCCGAAACCACAATTAGCAACCCCTCAACCTACTGGACCTACTGAAAATATTGAATATGAAATTCCTTCGAGTATGATAGAACAACAGCTAGCTAATCCTTATGTAGGAGATGGAACTGAATATCCTGATATGCTGTAATGCCCTCGATGCGTCTATATCTCCTACGTGTCGAAGCACGACTTAGAGGCATAACCGCATTGAAAGCAATGTGGCAAGTAAGGTAATCTTCACAACAACCCATGTAATTAAATAAAAGGGGAAAAGATACATAGTTGGCTTACACTCGCCACGTCACACAATTACATGAATAACATTACAATCATCCAATACACTCATGGTCCAACTACGGTACCAAAATAAAGATCAACCCCCACATGCGACACGGTCCCCGATCGCCCCAACTGGGCACCACTACTGATCATCTGGGAAAGACACGTAGTAACGGCGAGAGTCTTCATCGAACTCCCACTTGAGCTCAAGCGCATCGTCTGGAGCGGTATCATCGGTCCCTGCATCTGGTTTGGAAGTAATCTGTGAGTCATGGGGACTCAGCAATCTCGCACCCTCGCGATCAAGACTATTTAAGCTTATAATTAAGGCAAAGGTATGATGTGGAGCTGCAGCAAGCGACTAGAATACATGGTGGCTAACCTATTCGCAAAAGAGAGCGAGAAGAGAAGGCAAAAGCACGGTCGAACAACTATGATCAACAAGTGATCCTAGAACAACCTACGTCAAGCATTACTCCAACACCGTGTTCACTTCCCGGACTCCGCCGAGAAGAGACCATCACGGTTACACATGCGGTTGATTCATTTTAATTAAGTTAAGTTTCAAGTTATCTACAACCAGACATTAACAAATTCCCATCTGCCCATAACCGCGGGCACGGCTTTCGAAAGTTCAAATCCCTGCAGGGGAGTCCCAACTTAGCCTATCACAAGCTCTCACGGTCAACGAAGGATATTCCTTCTCCCAAGACAATCCGATCAGACTCGGCATCCCGGTTACAAGACATCCTTGACAAAGGTAAAACAAGTCCAGCAACACCACCCGAATGTGCCGACAAATCCCGATAGGAGCTGCACATATCTCGTTCTCAGGGCACACTCAGATTGTCCAAACTTCTGGTAGGCCAGCCCAGAGTTGCCCCTGGTGGCCACCGGCGGCAGACGAGGTGGACCAACACACATAGGAGCACTGGCCCGGGGGGTTTAAATAAAGATGACCCTCGGGCTCCGGAAACCCAAGGGAAGAAAGGCTAGGTGGCAAATGGTAAAACCAAGGTTGGTCATTGCTGGAGGAGTTTTATTCAAGGCGAACTGTCAAGGGATTCCCATTATAACCCAACCGTGTAAGGAACGCAAAATCCGGGAACATAACACCGATATGACGGAAACTAGGGCGGCAAGAGTGGAACAAAACACTAGGCAAAAGGCCGAGCCTTCCACCCTTTACCAAGTATATAGATGCATTAAGATAAACAAGATAATATGGTGATATCCCAACAATAAACAATGTTCCAACAAGGAACGATCTCCAATCTTCACCTGCAACTAGCAATGCTATAAGAGGGGCTGAGCAAAGCGGTAACATAGCCAAACAACGGTTTGCTAGGACATGGTGGGTTAGAGGTTTGACATGGCAATTTGGGAGGCATGATAAGCAAGTGGTAGGTATCGTAGCATAGGCATAGCAAAAGAGCGAGCATCTAGCAAGCAAAGATAGAAGTGATTTCGAGGGTATGGTCATCTTGCCTGAAATCCCGGAAGGAAGGAGAACGAGTCCATGAAGAAGACAAACGGACGTAGTCGAACGGTTCCTCACAAACGCGACATTAACGGAACCAACCCGAAGAAGCAACACCGGAAAGAAGCACACAACATAGTAAACAAACAACACATGAACATGGTATGATATGCGGGATGCGGTATGCGGTGCATATGCATGATTTGGAAAGGAATGATTGAACCTGGCCTCAACATGGAAATCCAAGAGTGCCACTGGAAATAGGAAGATGATTTCGGTTGAAATCAATATAAAGATCACCGGAATCGGATGCACGGTTTGGAAATGGCAAGCAAAACAAATATGGCACCGGTCTGCGATAAACAGCAAGTGACCAACTAAATGCATCAAGAACAACATGCTACATCACTCAAACATGGCAACAAAATACATGGCAGGGATCCACTCATGATGCTTGACAAAAGATGAACACTGAGCTACGGCTAATTCACTCATTAACAGGTTCAAACAAGCATGGCAAAAGTGCAAATGATAACAGGTTTCAGACTTAGTGAAATATCAGCATATCAGGAATTTATCATCAGGAAGCAATGTTTAGAGCATGATAACTACATGCTACAGGAACATATCATGGCAAAGCAAGGCATGGCATGAAGCTACTCTAAGCATAAAACAAATGTACCTTAGTGACCTTGAGCCAAAAGGGATCAGAAAATACAATTGCAAGCATGTGAACATAGCAAAAACACAAACAGGTTCAGACTTGGTGTAAAACTGGAGCATGGAAAACAGATAACGAGTAGGCTTGTTTACAAGCTCGATGCACTCACTACAGAGCATGGCATGACAAAGTAAGAATACACCCATCAAGAATATATGCCATAGAAGCTAGACATGGCAATAAAAACATCATAGCATGCACTGATCAATAGCAACATCCTCGGCAAAATCGCTAAACATGTCAACAATCTGCCAGGATTATTTTATAGCAAAAGTAGAGCTCGATTGACTCAAGCTAGGGTGCTCCATAAATGCAAACAAAGACATGGATGGATAGAGCACCACAATGTTAACAAAACATCCTTACTAATCATCCTCAAAAGAGGCACGGATCACTAGGAAACAACATGAACATATGGCATAACAACAAAATCAGTATCAGGACTTGGTGAAATTCTAAGTCCCTGAAATCAGCATTACCGATTACGCTACTTTGCAAGCTTGCATGCCTGCAGGTCGACTCTAGAGGATCCCCGGGTACCGAGCTCCATCGCAAGCAACTCTTTAAACATGGCAGGCATTTAACAAAGACATGTAGAACCCAGGATCATAGCATGCACACATTAATCATGGCAAAAATGACAAAAGGCTATTTGCTGAAATAGATCTGACAAATTCATCACATAGCCCTCTTCCAACAGCATTTTAGGCATCAAGATTTGCTCAAATGAAAATGATGCAATGAGATGAAATGATGTACACATCGAGACGAACATTTTGATATGCTACACGCACGAATCAGAGCTACGGATGCAGAGTTATGGCATGCGGAAAAATGCAAAAAAATATGGAATTAGGGTTTGGGGTCAACCGAGATCTAGATCCAGATCAGGATCTGGGTACTATAGCAGGTACTGTAGATGCCGAAATCACTCGAGCTCGCCGGAGAATCAGGGGGGCGGCGGTGGCCATAGTGGGACTTGCCGGAGGACGGAGAGGTCGGGCGGCGCCGGCGTTGAGCGGGGCCGGCACAGGGCGCGGCGCCGGCACGGCGAGGTGGCCGCAGACGCAGCGGCCGGTCGGCGGCGAGGGCGGCGGCCGGTCGGCGTCGGGTGGTGGCCGGTCGCCGGCGATGATGGCGTGCGGCGGCGCGGCGGAGGGAGCGGCGCCGGGTGGAGGGAAGAAGCGGGCGCGGGCGGCGAAGCTCCTTCGGGCCGCGGGGGCCCTCCTCGGGCCCGGGCGGGCCGCGGCACGGGAGGTGGCCGGCGTGCCACGTGGCGGCCCCCGGTTGGCTGGGCGCAGTGGCGCAGGGCGTGTCCGGCGGGAGCGGACACGTCCGGCGGCGGAGGAGACGAAATTTTAGGGTTAGGGTGGTTTTGGATCCGAAATTTTCGGGAGGGGTCTATATATAGAGGTAGGAGGAGCTAGGAAGCTCCAAATGAGGTGCGGTTTGCGGCCACGCGATCGTGATCGAACACTCTAGATGATGGAGAGGGTTTAAGTGGGTTTTTGACAAAATTGGAAGGGTGTTGGGCTGGAACACCCACGAGGCCTTCTCGGTCCCTCGTTTAACCGTTGGAGTATCAAACATAGTCCAAATGGCACGAAACTTGACAGGCGGTCTACCGGTAGTAAACCAAGGCCGCATGGCAAGTCTCGGTCCAATCCGGAAATGTTTAACCCCCACACACGAAAAGAGGTAGAAAGGGGCACCGGAGGACATAGGAGCGCCGGAATGCAAAACGGACAACGGGGAAAAAGCTCGGATGCATGAGACGAACACGTATGCGAATGCAATGCACATGATGACATGATATGAGATGCATGACACGCAAGCAATGACAAGGCAACAACACCAAATAACTGGAGGACACCTGGCACATCGGTCTCGGGGCGTTACAACACTCCACCACTACGAGAGGATCTCGTCTCGAGATCTAGAATGGCACCGGAGGGACAACGGAAGAGAAAGAGAAGAGGTAAAACTAAGTTGCTTCTTTGACAAAGGAGTGAAACCAAAGAACCTTGAAAGGTTACACAAATTGAAAGAAAGAAAAACGATGAAGATGTTGAAAGTTGAAAACACTCCGTTGGAAAAGCGAAACAAGGAACATTACAGAAACCTTGTAGGTTGAAAGATATAAGAAAAAGGTTTGCAATGGACAACAGTACATGCAAGCACTTCGGTTGAAACAAGATGTAGAAGGAACGATAAAGATCAATTACGACAACACTCCGATTGAAAAGAGATGCAAGACTTTATAAGGAGAAAAGAACTTGAGCAGAGGACACAACACTCCGGTTAAATGGATAGGCATGAAAAGAGCATGATCTTTGACAAAACGAGATGACGGGTTGAAAAGAGCAACATCACAATACCTCCGGAACAAAAGAATAGAAGATAGATAATTGAGAAGAAAAATGCCAACTTCTGCCACAAAAGAGTTTGAAAAAGGCGTCTTTCGAACGGAGTTGTTGGAGAACCAACAACGAAAAGAATAATCTTGATATGGTTTTATGGAATACATCTCAAATTATGAGGTGACAACCTGCCACTCACGGGAAGCAGAATGGATTCATATGAACAAGGAGACGAGAAACTTATTTCACCGGGAGGATAAATGAAAAACTTAGGTCATTTATAAGCACCATAAATAGCAACAATCCTTAGGGAAAGCTTTAGGTGAAATATAACCCAAGATAACTCCAAAGAAGAGATTGATTGGTTGAGAAGAAGTCTTGAGCGAAGAGAAAATGATGGATTTAGATATGTCACTCTTGAAAACTTGTGAATCATGAAACACGAAGGGAAAATTATCAACAATGACATAACACCACCTTAAAAGATAAGAGGGGAAAACAATTGCACTCTGGATTACAAGAAGGAGAATGCTTTGTAACGCCCCAAGACCGGAGCTTCAGATGCCTTCCAGGGTTTCTGGGTTTCTTCGTGTGTTTTGTTTGGTTCATCGCTTTCATCTTTGCATCATGTGCATTGCATCATGCCATCATGCCATCATGTCATTTCTTTTCTTAACTCAACTAAATAAATGGCATGGATCTTCGGTCCATTTAAATCGAGGGATATTCACTATGGTGATTACTCTTTAAAACTTATTCTCCCAATATTTTAGGGAGCTATATAAATTATATTCCCATTATGTGGAGTTACCTTAACACACTTGCAAAAATCCCAAAGCCTTTTATTATTTCAACTCTTGGCCTCTAACTTTGCCACATGTCCTTTCATCATTTTCCGGAGCTCCACCTAATTTCTCAACATTTTTGGGCACTTCGAAAAACCTATCCTAGCTCAAACCTTTTGAATTAAATTCAAAGGAATTTGAATTTAATCTTTCAACTTGACCTTTTTTCTATTTTTCCGGACCGTGCACATTTTTTCTGAGTCCGTGAAAATTATCCCTGTGCCCAAATTCTTCCTCTAACCTTCTCTTCTCTTTTTTTTTCCTTCTCTTATTTTTTTTCTTTGTTTTTGTAAAGAGAGGAGATGGGAGAGAAAGAGCCCGGCTGGGCCTCCCCAGCCCAGCTGCAACCTGCCAAGCCGGCTCCATCCGCGCTGGCCCGTTTGGCCCAAGGCCTCCCGCAGCCCACCTAAGCATCCTAAACCTAGCCCGACCGCACCCTAGGCCCCGACCCTCATCTCCCTCGCGCACCCTCTCTCTCGATCCCCAGCGCCGCCGCCATCTCCCTCGATCTCTCTTTCAAGCGCGCTGCCATCCCTCTCCCCTCGACCCGATCCCCTCGTTCTCTTCCTCCCCCTCGTCTCTCTCCCTCACCTTCTCCTCCATCGGGCTAACCAGAGGCCTCCTTGAGCGCTTCCTTGCCTGCAGCCACCAGGACGCCATGGATGCACCAACTCGACTCGATCCCGGCAACCTCGACCCTGCGCTGACTATCGCCTCTGCTCCGGTCGCCCTCGCGTCTACAGGCCGCCGTCACGCACTCTACCTCCTCTGCCCCGAGCTCCAAGCACCGCCCCATGACGCCCGAGGCCCCCCTGCTCCGGTGAAGCCTAGCTCCGCCGCCAACGAAGGCCTACCATGGCCCCGCCTCTCCTTCACGCAGCTCTGCACGCCGCCCCACCTCCAAGTTCGTCACCACCGACAGCAACTACTGCACCCTCTCGTCGCCCGCGACCTCCTCCTCCCGGCTCTGCTCGGGTCTGCCGAGGCCCATCGCCTCCCGATCCGGCGACCTGCGCCCAGGTCGGCCCTCCTTCGCTCGGATCCCGCCGGACCAGCTTCCCGTGACCTCCTCTGCCTCCGATCTGGTCGCTCACCACCGCCTTTCCCCGCTGCTCTAAGACACCAGGTCGGCCGCCCGCTCGCCCGTCGTTCTACTTTGTTGGAGCAGAGAACCAGCGCCGCCCTTCATGCCCATCGTGCCGTGCTCGTTGCATGCCAAGTCAGTCCCGTGGATTTTGTCAAGAGTTCCACTTCGACCCGTGCACGCCTTGTGGATTCGCCGAGTACATCTACCGCCTTCTTCGGAATCACCAAGAACCCAAGTACCCCTACGAACCGTGTACGACTACCGGCGCCGAAGTCCGCGAGTACCACTATGTTTGCGATGTACATCTACACCAAGACTGGACCGACAAGTACCGCGAGAACATTTGTACCTCTACCGTCGCCGTGGATCCGACAAGTACCCCTACAACAAGTGTACCTCTACCTCGTCTTCGGAATCGCTAAGAACGTCAAGTACCCCTTCGAGATGACGAGATCGGAAAGTTCGAATGACCCCAAGTACCTCTTCGAAATGACCGAGTACTATTACCATCGGACGCTTGAACGACTACTTCCTCTACTTCCCACGAGGAACCGTGAACAACTACTTCCCCCTTCGACAAGTGTACCCCTACCACCAAACTCGATCCGTTCCGATAATGCACGCTTCAAAGGTATAACCCCGAGACGATGCCCGTAAATGGATGCATGTTGTATGAGATGCACCCTTGTTCGATAACGTCGCCCCTCTTTTGCCTTGCCACCGACATGTGGGAACTCGGTATTCGAGAGCACCCCGCATTCTATCGCACGTCACGCTCTCGTCACTTTTCCTTTTGCACCGGTATCTCCATGAGCTATCGGAACCGATATGTTGCCGTGGCATCATTTTCGGTATCGTTGTCGTGGCACCCTTTTTGGTTCCGCCACGGTGACAAATGCTTCTTACTGCTCTTGCCAACTTCAATGAAATTGCATAAACTTGAACATGTCATCCGCATCATGTTAACAACTTTAAGATGTTTAAAATTTGTTGTTGCATTAAAATTGCTGATGCATATGGGGACTTACCGGATTTTTTATTTGTTATATCCGGACCCATTTAAATTGTTTAGATGATATAGTTTTGTTATGCTTCACCTCTTGCCATGTTAACCAACATTTATATTTGTTGAGTACCTAACCGGGAGAGAACTAAATAATTAATGTGGTGATCCGTCAATATGCAACTCCGTTGCATAATGAGCTCCACTTAATTTGTAGGATTGTTTGTGCTCTTTGCCATGCCATGCATATTTAAACCGGACATGCATCATACTTGGTTGTGCATCATGCCATGATTATGTGATGATTGTTTGCTTCTTTCCGGTGTTGCTTCTTCGGGTTGGTTCCGATAACATCGCGTTTGTGAGGATCCATTCGTCTACGTCCGTTTGTCTTCTTCATGGACTCGTTCTTCTTCCTTGCGGGATCTCAGGCAAGATGATCATACCCTCGAAATCACTACTATCTTTGCTATGCTAGTTTGCTCGCTCTTTTGCTATGCCAATGCTACGATGCCTACCTTTTGCTTGCCAGCCTCCCAATTGCCATGTTGAACCTCTAACCCACCTTGTCCTAGCAAACCATTGATTGGCTATGTTACCGCTTTGCTCAGCCCCTCTTATAGCGTTGCTAGTTGCAGGTGAAGATTGGAGGCCGTTCCTAGTCGGGACATTTATTTACTTGTTGGGATATCACAATATATCTTATTTAATAAATGCATATATATACTTGGTAAAGGGTGGAAGGCTCGGCCTTATGCCTGGTGTTTTGTTCCACTCTTGCCGCCCTAGTTTCCGTCATATCGGTGTTATGTTCCCGGATTTTGCGTTCCTCACGCGGTTGGGTAATAATGGGAACCCCTTGACAGTTCGCCTTAAGTAAAGCTCCTCCAGCAATGCCCAACCTTGGTTTTACCATTTGCCTCACCACCACCTACTTTTCCCTTGGGAGTCGCTCTCTTGAGGGTCATCTTTATTTTAACCCCCCGGGGCCAGTGCTTGTCTAAGTGTTGGTCCGAAATGGGCAGCCTGCGGGGCCACCTCGGGGAAACTTGAGGGCTGGTTTTACTCGTAGCTTGACCTATCCGGTGTTGCCCTAAGAACGAGATATGTGCAGCTCCCATTAGGATGTCGGCGCATCAGGCGGTGTTGCTGGTTTAGTTTTACCCTGTCGAAATGTCTTGTTGTACCGGGATACCGAGTCTGATCGGAATGTCTCGGGTGGAGGTATATTCCTTCGTTGACCGTGAGAGCTTGTTGTGGGCTAAGTTGGGACACCCCTGCAGGGATTTGATCTTTCGAAAGTCGTGCCCGCGGTTATGGGCAGATGGGAATTTGTTAACGTCCGGTTGTAGAAAACCTGAAGTCGACCTTAATTAAAATACATCAACCGCGTGTGTAACCGTGATGGTCTCTTTTCGGCGGTGTCCGGGAAGTGAACATGGTTGTTGGAGTTATGCTTGACGTAGGTTATAGGATCACTTCTTGATCATACTTTTATCGACCGTGCTTTGCCTTCTCTTCTCGCTCTCATTTGCGTATGTTAGCCACCATATATGCTAGTCGCTTGCTGCAGCTCCACCTCATACCTTTACCTTACCCATAAGCTTAAATAGTCTTGATCGCGAGGGTGCGAGATTGCTGAGTCCATGTGGCTCACAGATACTTCCAAAACCAGTTTGCAAGGTGCCGATGAGACCATGCAGATGACGCAACCAAGCTCAGGAGGAGCTCGATGAAGATCTTGTCCTTTGTGTTGGTTTTCGTTCTAGTTGATCAGTAGTGGAGCCCAGTTGGGGTCGATCGGGGACCTTTGTCGCATTTGGGGTTCTTCTTTTATTTTGGTTCCGTAGTCGGACCATGAGTGTATTTGATTGATGTAATGTTTATTCATGTAATTGTGTGAAGTGGCGATTGTAAGCCAACTATGTAATCTCTTTCCCTTATGTATTACATGGGTTGTGTGAAGATTACCTCACTTGCGACATATGCCTTCAATGCGATTATGCCTCTAAGTCGTGCCTCGACACGTGGGAGATATAGTCGCATTGAGGGTGTTACATGAACTCCTCTGAAAAGAATCTTGATGAACACTTTGAGAAGAAATTGAATCCTTGATGAACCATCATGTAGAACCTTCATGAAGAACTCTGGTAAACAAAGGAATGAAAAGAAAGAGAAGTTGGAAGCACAAAGTGAAACCTTGTACCGATTTAGATGAATCTCCGTGGTGAAATAATTGAAGAAAAAGGTTGGAACTCCCGGAAAGAAAGTTGAGCAATTGAAAACAAGAATTTGATTAGCCTCTGGAATAAGGGATTAATCACTTGGATGAACAAGAATAAGAATTATGTTATGCTTATCTTTCACCAATTTAAATTGATGACAAGCTACGGATTTGGCATACTACTTATTCTCGTAGAAAGGATTAAGATAGATATGGCGCCAACTTGAGAAGGTCTTCAACGAACCACCGATGGAATCGGAACAACGAATGAGTTGATATGATAAGGAAGGAAAAGAAATCTTAAACGAACCACCGTATGAATTGGAAAAGAATGAAGTAAAAGATAAAGAATCACCGGGAAGAATTAGAAAAATGAATGAAGATACTTGAAGGAATTTGATACATGAGAACGAAAAAGATCACGAGATGATAAGAGAAAACTTGAATGATGCACCGGTAAGATTTGAAGAATGATAGCTGAAAGCTGAGAATGAGTAACCTGAATTGATGGACTCCGGATAATCAAACTAAGAAGACTCTTGAATTGCTCCGGATGGGTGAAAAGAAATTCTCACAACCGAAACAATTATGGGAGGATGGCAGAGAATGGGGCAAGATTTAAAAGAAACTCTTCTTCGGTCTTCAAAATCTGAGAATGACGATGAGAAACACCACCAAATTGTTGAGATACTCCGGGATGAAAAATGGAAGGTTGAGCCAACGATGAAAAGAATTTAACCGATCTTGGAGAAAGACATTTGACTGATGATAAATCATTCTTACATCAAACTTTTAGAAAAGAATTTGAGAATAACTCCGGAAAGATTAGAAGAGTCAGGTAAGATCCTGGGAAAAGACCTATGGGTTAGGGCCCACTCAAAAGATACACCGTTGAAAAGATTTAAAAGAGAGGTTGCACCGGTTGAATTAAATGGCTAGAATGAGATAACAATCTCTAAAGAGCTTGAAAGGATTACGAAAGCAGAGTGGAACACGAATCTTCTGAGATTTCTTGAGCACTCCGGAACAAATGAATAGCGAAGAGTGGATAATTATGAGGTGCACCGGTATGATAAAACTTCTGAAACGAGGAAAGGATATGATCAACACCAAAAGCTTGAATTGAATCCACCAGAGAAGAAAGAGAATGAATAAAGATGAACTTGAGGCTCCGTTAGGATCTTCGTGAGGAACACCGGGTAATAACATTGAAAGGAAAGAAAGAAGAGACTTCACATCAATAAAATGATACTTGATTGAGATATATGAGTCTTCGGAGAAAACAAGGGAGGGAGGGCAGGAAAAACAAAGGCAACTTGGAGATGGATGAAACAAACAACATTGAGAAAACTTGAGTTGATCTTGCAGATGTTGATTGGATCCACTTGAAGAGAAATACGCCGGTTGAAAAGGATTGTCATGACAATCTCGATAAACAAGAAGGATTAGTATTCACATAGGAATATGAGAACACCATTTGGAAAAGGTATGGAATCAACATTTGACTTCGAAGCAACTCGAATACCACAACTGAAAACAAAACAGAGGATGGGCTTGCAGAATAAGCCGGAACAAACATATGATAGAGATTTCGTCCGAAGTTTTCGTGGTGGGGCCAACACGGGCTCGATCGTACAGCACCATCATGTACAAGGCAGTGCACATGACATACGAAGTGTCCCCGAGTCGGCATAGCCAAGGACTCTTTAAGACACAACGAGACCACTGTAAAACTAACTGTGGATAGGCGGACCACTAGACGTCGAACCCCAATTTCATATCATGCATCTGTCGGAAAAATATCCTAAGAGCTACTTGAATTCCCACTTATAAACTCCCGAAATTTTCCATTTATGCAATCAGGTGTTGGTGATACAGGGGAAGCATAATACCTCACCCAAAACTAGCAAATCCTACATCCAGCTACACATAACCAAGAAACCTTCGGAAATCGTTTACCTCAACCTTTGAAAAGCATCCGTTATACAAGTTATGGCAATACTCTCGAACTCCCGCCCAGTACTGGGTGGCGTCGAGGTTATCTCACCAACAACTGCATAAAAGAGATTTTTGATGTCGGCGAAACTAAACTCAGGTATTCCAGAACTGCAACGATAAAATTGTGACGACAACACCTCAGAGCTCAACTCCCCGGGACACTGCCACAACCCCTAAATGACAGGAGGCACCAAGAACAATGTTCTCGTCACAAATCCATCGGAACGATTCCAAGATACCTGCGTGATCCTAAATTTTTTTTTGTGATATTTGAGAAGAGAAGAGTCAAAACTCTACATCAGAATGCCTCACCAGAGCGATGAAGGGACTGGGGAGTAAAAAAAATTCCTAACTCTCTGATATATAATTCCTAAATGATTCAAAACATTTTTCTAGACTCAACAACGCCAGCGATTCGATCAAGTAGGGGGCTCCTAAGGTCGGGGAAGGCTCTGATTACCAACTTGTAACGCCCTCGATGCGGCTATATCTCCTACGTGTCGAAGCACGACTTAGAGGCATAACCGCATTGAAAGCAATGTCGCAAGTAAGGTAATCTTCACAACAACCCATGTAATTAAATAAAAGGGGAAAAGATACATAGTTGGCTTACACTCGCCACGTCACACAATTACATGAATAACATTACAATCATCCAATACACTCATGATCCAACTACGGTACCAAAATAAAGATCAACCCCCAAATGCGACACGGTCCCCGATCGGCCCAACTGGGCACCACTACTGATCATCTGGGAAAGACACGTAGTAACGGCGAGAGTCTTCATCGAACTCCCACTTGAGCTCAAGCGCATCGTCTGGAGCGGTATCATCGGTCCCTGCATCTGGTTTGGAAGTAATCTGTGAGTCACGGGGACTCAGCAATCTCGCACCCTCGCGATCAAGACTATTTAAGCTTATATGTAAGGCAAAGGTATGATGTGGAGCTGCAGCAAGCGACTAGCATATATGGTGGCTAACCTATTCGCAAAAGAGAGCGAGAAGAGAAGGCAAAGGCATGGTTAAACAACTATGATCAAGAAGTGATCCTAGAACAACCTACGTCAAGCATTACTCCAACACCGTGTTCACTTCCCGGACTCCGCCGAGAAGAGACCATCACAGTTACACACGCGGTTGATTCATTTTAATTAAGTTAAGTTTCAAGTTATCTACAACCGGACATTAACAAATTCCCATCTGCCCATAACCGCGGGCACGGCTTTCAGAAGTTCAAATCCCTGCAGGGGAGTCCCAACTTAGCCCATCATAAGCTCTCACGGTCAACGAAGGATATTCCTTCTCCCAAGACAATCCGATCAGACTCGGCAACCCGGTTACAAGACATCCTCGACAAAGGTAAAACAAGTCCAGCAACACCGCCCGAATGTGCCGACAAATCCTGATAGGAGCTGCACATATCTCGTTCTCAGGGCACACTCAGATTGTCCAAACTTCCGGTAGGCCAGCCCAGAGTTGCCCCTGGTGGCCACCAGCGGCTGACGAGGTGGACCAACACACAGAGGAGCACTGGCCCGGGGGGGGGGGGGTTAAATAAAGATGACCCTCGGGCTCCGGAAACCCAAGGGAAAAAGGCTAGGTGGCAAATGGTAAAACCAAGGTTGGGCATTGCTGGAAGAGTTTTATTCAAGGCGAACTGTCAAGGGGTTCCCATTATAACCCAACCGTGTAAGGAACGCAAAATCCGGGAACATAACACCGATATGGCGGAAACTAGGGCGGCAAGAGTGGAACAAAACACTAGGTAAAAGGCTGAGCCTTCCACCCTTTACCAAGTATATAGATGCATTAAGATAAACAAGATAATATGGTGATATCCCAACAATAAACAATGTTCAAACAAGGAATGATCTCCAATCTTCACCTGCAACTAGCAACGCTATAAGAGGGGCTGAGCAAAGCGGTAACATAGCCAAACAATGGTTTGCTAGGACATGGTGGGTTAGAGGTTTGACATGGCAATTTGGGAGGCATGATAAGCAAGTGGTAGGTATCGTAGCATAGGCATAGCAAAAGAGCGAGCATCTAGCAAGCAAAGATAGAAGTGATTTCGAAGGTATGGTCATCTTGCCTGAAATCCTGCAAGGAAGAAGAATGAGTCCATGAAGAAGACAAATGGACATAGTCGAACGGTTCCTCACAAACGCGACATTAACGGAACCAACCCGAAGAAGCAACACCGGAAAGAAGCACACAACATAGTAAACAAACAACACATGAACATGGTATGATATGCGGGATGCGGTGCATATGCATGATTTGGAAAGGAATGATTGAACCTAGCCTCAACTTGGAAATCCAAGAGTTCCACTGGAAAGAGGAGATGATTTCGGTTGAAATCTATATAAAGATCATCGGAATCGGATGCACGGTTTGGAAATGGCAAGCAAAACAAATATGGCACCGGTCTGCGATAAACAGCAAGTGACCAACTAAATGCATCAAGAACAACATGCTACATCACTCAAACATGGCAACAAAATACATGGCAGGGATCCACTCATGATGCTTGACAAAAGATGAACACTGAGCTACGGCTAATTCACTCATTAACAGGTTCAAACAAGCATGGCAAAAGTGCAAATGATAACAGGTTTCAGACTTAGTGAAATATCAGCATATCAGGAATTTATCATCAGGAAGCAATGTTTAGAGCATGATAACTACATGCTACAGGAACATATCATGGCAAAGCAAGGCATGGCATGAAGCTACTCTAAGCATAAAACAAATGTACCTTAGTGACCTTGAGCCAAAAGGGATCAGAAAATACAATTGCAAGCATGTGAACATAGCAAAAACACAAACAGGTTCAGACTTGGTGTAAAACTGGAGCATGGAAAACAGATAACGAGTAGGCTTGTTTACAAGCTCGATGCACTCACTACAAAGCATGGAATGACAAAGTAAGAATACACCCATCAAGAATATATGCCATAGAAGCTAGACATGGCAAGAACAACATCATAGCATGCACTGATCAATAGCAACATCCTCGGCAAAATCGCTAAACATGTCAACAATCTGCCAGGATTATTTTATAGCAAAAGTAGAGCTTGATTGACTCAAGCTAGGTTGCTCCATAAATGCAAAAAAAGACATGGCTGGATAGATCACCACAATGTTAACAAAACATCCTTACTGATCATCCTCAAAAGAGGCACGGATCACTAGGAAACAACATGAACATATGGCATAACAACAAAATCAGGATAAGGACTTAGTGAAATTCTAAGTCCCAGAAATCAGCATTACCGATTACGCTACTTTGCAAGCTTGTGCTAGTCACCACAAATATCACAAAAATACATGGCAAGCACCTCTGTAAAGATGACATGGCATTTAACAAAACACATGTAGAGCTCAGGATCATAGCATGCACACATTAATCATGGCAAAAATGACAAAAGGCTATTTACTGAAACAGATCTGACAAATTCATCACTTAGCCCTCTTCCAACAGCATTTCGAGCATCAAGATGAGCTCAAATGAAAATGATGCAGTGAGATGAAATGATGTACTCGTCGAGACGAACATTTTGATATGCTACACACACAAATCGGAGCAACGGATGCAGAGTTATGGCATGCGGAAAAATGCAAAAAAAATGGAATTAGGGTTTGGGGTCAACCGAGATCTAGATCCAGATCAGGATCTAGGTACTGTAGCAGGTACTGTAGATGTCGGAATCGCTCGAGCTCGCCGGAGAAACAGGGGGGCGGCGGTGGCCGGAGTCGGACTTGCCGGAGGACGGAGAGGCCGGGCGGCGCCCGCGTTGAGCGGGGCCGGCACCGGGCACGGTGCCGGCGCGGCGAGGTGGCCGCGGACACGGCGGCCGGTCGGCGGCGAGGGCGGCGGCCGGTCGGCGTCGGGCGGTGGCCGGTCGCCGGCGATGATGGCGTGCGGCGACGCGGCGGAGGGAGCGGCGCCGGGCGGAGGGAAGAAGCGGGCGCGGGCGGCAGAGCTCCTTCAGGCCGCGGGGGCCCTCCGCGGGCCCGGGCGGGCCGCAGCGCGGGAGGTGGCCGGCGTGCCACGTGGCGGCCCCCGGTTGGCTGGGCGCGGCGGCGCGGGGCGTGTCCGGCGGCGGAGGAGACGAAATTTTAGGGTTAGGTTGGTTTTGGATCCGAAATTTTTGGGAGGGGTCTATATATATAGGTAGGAGGAGCTAGAAGCTCCAAATGAGGTGCGGTTTGTGGCCACGCGATCGTGATCGAACGCTCTAGATGATGGAGATGGTTTAAGTGGGTTTTGGGCCAAATTGGAAGGGTGTTGGGCTGCAACACCCACGAGGCCTTCTCGGTCCCTCGGTTAACCGTTGGAGTATCAAACGAAGTCCAAATGGCACGAAACTTGACAGGCGGTCTACCGGTAGTAAACCAAGGCCGCATGGCAAGTCTCGGTCCAATCTGGAAATGTTTAACCCACACACACGAAAAGAGGTAGAAAGGGGCACCGGAGGACATAGGAGCGCCGGAATGCAAAATGGACAACGGGGAAAAAGCTCGGATGCATGAGACGAACACGTATGTGAATGCAATGCACATGATGACATGATATGAGATGCATGACACGCAAGCAACGACAAGGCAACAATAGCGAATAACTGGAGGACAACTGGCACATCGGTCTTGGGGCGTTACATATGCACTTGATATATGTGGAACAAATTTGTGGATTGTTTAAGTTTGCAGGTTTACCCGAAGATGAAGTTATGAGAAATGTTTTCCTTTTATCTTTGAAGGGAAAAGCATTGGCATGGTACAGGCTATGTGACGATATTGGATCATGGAATTGGAATCATTTGAAATTGGAGTTCCACCAAAAAATTTAGCATATGCATCTAGTTCATCGTGATCGGAATTATATATATAATTTTTGGCCTCGTGAAGGAGAAAATATCGTTCTAGATTGGGGGAGGCTTAAGTCAATGTTATATTAATGCCCCAATCACGATCTCTCTAGAGAAATTATTATCCAAAATTTTTATGCTCGGCTTTCTCGTAGGGATCAAACCATGCTTGATATTTCTTGTGTTGGTTCATTTATGAAGAAGACTATTGAATTCCGGTGGGATCCTTTGGAAAGAATGAAACGCAACTCTGAAGACTGGGAACTCGATGAAGGTAAAGAGTCAGGTATTAAACTTAAGTATGATCATGTTAAATCTTTTATGGATACCGACGCTTTTCAAAAGTTTATCACTAAATATGGACTTATTGCTGGCATGCCTATTATTTCAGTTAAAATAGGAGATCACTGTTATCATGGTTTATGTGACATGGGTGCTAGTGTGAGTGCTATTCCTTACACTTTATATGAAGAAATTATGAAAGACATAGCACCTACTGAGATAGAAGAAATAGATGTTACTATTAAACTTGCTAATGGAGACACCATATCACCAATTGGGATTATTAGAGATGTTGAAGTCTTGTGTGGGAAAATAAAATACCCTACTAATTTTCTTGTTATAGGTTCCCCACAAGATGACTTTTGTCCCATTATTTTTGGTAGACCTTTCTTGAATACAGTTAATGCTAAGATAGATTGTGAGAAACAAATTGTTGGTGTTATATTTGGTGATGAGTCTCATGAGTTTAATTTTTCCAAGTTTAGTAGAAATCATCATGAAAAAGAACTTCCTAGTAAGGATGAATTAATTGGTCTTGATTCTATTGATGTTCCACCTACTGATCCTTTAGAACAATATCTGCTAGACCATGAAAATGATTTACATATGCATGAAAGAAATGAAATAGATAAAGTTTTCTTTGAACAACGTCCTCTGCTTAAACATAATTTGCCTATTGAAACTCTGGGAGGTACTCCTCCACCTAAAGGTGATCCCATGTTTGAATTAAAACAATTGCCAGACACTTTGAAATACACTTATCTTGATGAAAAGAAGATATATCCTGTTATTATTAGTGCTAACTTTTCAGAACATGAAGAAGAAAGATTATTGAAAGTTCTAAGGAAGCACCGGGCTGCTATTGGATATACTCTCGATGATTTAAAGGGCATTAGTCCCACTCTATGTCAGCACAAAATTAATATGGAACCTGATGCTAAACCCGTTGTTGATCACCAACGCCGGTTGAATCCAAAAATGAAGGAAGTGGTTAGAACGGAAATCTTAAAACTTCTGGAAGCAGGTATAATATATCCTATAGCTGATAGTAGATGGGTAAGTCCTATTCATTGTGTCCCTAAGAAAGGAGGTATTACTGTTGTTCCTAATGATAAAATGAACTTATTCCACAAAGAATTGTTATAGGCTATATAAAGGTAATTGATTATAGAAAATTAAACAAAGCAACTAGAAAAGATCCTTACCCCTTGCCTTTCATTGATCAAATGCTTGAAATATTATATAAGCACACACACTTTTGCTTCTTAGATGGATACTCTGGCTTTTCACAAATACCTGTTTCTCAACCTGATCAAGAAAAGACTACTTTTACTTGCCCCTTTGGAACTTATGCTTATAGGTGTATCCCTTTTTGTTTATGTAATGCACATGCTACGTTTCAAAGATGCATGACTGCTATATTCTCTGACTTTTGCGAAAAGATTGTTGAGGTTTTCATGGATGACTTTTATGTTTATGGGAAGTCTTTTGATGATTGTTTAAGAAATCTTCAGCGAGTTTTGCAGAGATGTGAACAAACAAATCTTGTCTTGAATTGGGAGAAGTGCCACTTTATGGTTAATGAAGGCATTGTCTTGGGTCATAAAATTTCTGAAAGAGATACTGAAGTGGACCAAGCTAAGGTTGATGCAATTGAGAAAATGCCATGTCCTAAGGACATCAAAGGTATCCGTAGTTTCCTTGGTCATGCTGGTTTCTATAGGAGATTTATCAAAGACTTTTCTAAAATTTCTAGGCCTCTTACTAATCTTTTGCAAAATGATATTCCTTTTTATGATGATTATCTTGAAGCCTTTTAAACACTCAAGAAAGCCTTAATATATGCTCCTAATGTTCAACCACCTGATTGGAACTTGCCTTTTGAAATTATGTGTGATGGTAGTGATTATGATGTTGGTGTTGTTCTAGGACAAAGAGTTGATAAGAAACTTAATGGTATTCATTATGCTAGTAAAACTCTAGACAGTGCTCAAAGAAATTATGCTACAACTGAAAAGGGATTCTTAGCAGTGGTGTTTGCTTGTGATAAATTTAGACCTTATATTGTTGGTTCGAAAGTAACTGTTCACATAGAACATGCTGCTATTAAATATCTTATGGAAAAGAAAGATGCTAAACCTAGACTTATTCGTTGGTTTCTCTTGTTACAAGAATTTGATTTACATATCATTGATAGAGAAGGAGCTTAGAACCTCGTATCTGATAATTTGTCTAGGCTTGAAAATGTGCTTGATGACCCACTACCTATTGATGATAGTTTTCCTGATGAGCAGTTAGCCGCAATAAATGTTGCTAATAGTACTCCCCGGTATGTTGACTATGCTAATTACATTCACTACAGGAATCAGGCACGTTGCCGTCCACCATGGCGGATGGCAAAGGCATACCTGGCGGACGGCAAAGGCCTTTGCCGTCCGTTAGCCGACGGCAACAGGTCTGGCTTAATAGTCTACGATGAAGGCTTCTTTGCCATCATGAAATAGTCAAGGTCCTGTACGGCACACGTGGCAGCTTACGCCCATTAGGGGGCTAACGGTGTGCTTTGCTGTCCGCTGGCCAACGACAAATACCATTGCATCTTTGCCGTCAGCCAGCTGACAGCAAAGTAACCAAATAGGCCAGCCCCAGGTTGTACAGGTAGCTGCCACGTGGCATCTTTGCCATCTGCTGGCTTATGGCAAATCTCGTTGCCGTCTGCCAGCTGACGGCAAAGATCCTGTATAGCCCCTGTTTTTTCTATTTTTTCTTAAATTCATTCAATTTGAACACACAAATCTCAACACACAAATTTCACAAAAGACATATGCAACACACAAGTTTCATCATATATACATACATAACCAACACATAGTTCCATCCATACATATTACAGAAGTTTCACATTGTTCATCAAACACCGTTATCCATCCATCCATATAACAAGTTCCATCCATGCAAGTTCATCGATACAAAATAAAAGCAGAAAGGGAAAAGAAGCACTCCATCCATGCAAGCATCCGTGAATTAAATGAAATCTGCAAAATGGGAGACAAGAAAGTTAGAAGAAGAATAAGAAGAAGAAGAAAATGAAGAAGAATAAGACTAGAAGAAGAAGTAAGCATACTTAGGTAAAATGGAGCTAACCTAGCTAATTGTGCCATCTTTGAGTGAACTAAGCATATTATGCCATTTTTGATATAAAGCAGCTAAGTATAGGTCTTTATTGAGCTAACCTAGGTAACTAAGCACATTAGAGCTTACTTAGGTCATTTTGGAGAAGAAGAAGAAGAAGAAGAAGAAGAAGGTTTTTACACTTTTCCTTCTCATTCTTGCTTTTTCTTCTCTTTCTTCTACTATTCTTTCTTTTTCTCCTCTTCCTTGTTTTTCTTCTTCTTGTTCCTTATTTGTGTCATTTTAGAGCTTACATAGGTAATTATGCTAATTTTTAGCCAACTAAGCTTATTATGTCAATTTGGAGGAAAATAAGGTAAGTATAGGTCATTTTTCTGCTAACATAAGTAATTTTGGAGCTAACCTAGCTAAAATGGATCATATTGGAGCTAACCTAGGCAAACTTGGTCATTTTGGAGCTAACCTAGGTAAATTTGGTCATTTTGGAGCTAACCTAGCTAAGATGGATCATCTTGGAGCTAACCTAGGTAAACTTGGTCATTTTGTAGCTAACCTAGGTAAAATGGGTCATATTGGAGCTAACCTAGGTTAAATGGGTCATTTTGGAGCTAACTTAACTAATTATGCCATTTTTGAGTTAACTAAGCATAATTTACGCTATTTTTTACACAAATAAGCCAAGTGTATGTCATTATTGAGCAAACCTAGGAAACTAAGCATATTAGAGATAACTTAGCATATTAGAGCTAACTTATGTCATTTCGGATGAAACAAAGCTAAGTATATATAGATCATTTTCGAGATCTCACATACCTGACATAGTTCACTCCACATTCTTCTTCTCCTTCTCCTTCCTCATCCTGATACGCCAAGAGCGGCGTGGCGGTGGAGGCAGTGGGATGTAGTCTTCTACCACAATTGGCATGGTCATGTTGCCCGGCTGTGGGATCGCCGACGCCACCACCATCACGAGGTCTTTGTCAGGCACCCCACCATTGCGAGGCCATCTTCAGGCAGCACCGTCGCTAGGTCATCCTCAGCCACCACCATCTCTTGCCCATCATCAGCCACCACCATCGCTAGGTCATCCTCAGCCACCACAATCTATTGCCCAGCGTCAGCCTGCACCTCCTCATCCCCACTCTTCTCCTCTTCTTCCCCACTCCATTCCGGATCATCCTCGCTACTGCTTTTGCTGCAGCCAGAGTAGCTGCTGCTTTGGCTGTAGCCAGAGTCGCTGCTGCTGCTCCCATTGCCTGACCAAATGCAACAATGACTGTTAACAATCGATGTGAGACAAAGCCAAATGTAGAGGAAGAAGAGGCAGAACATACTGGCATCATCGTCGTCCTGGTAGCGCATGCGACACATAGTCGTGTTGAACACCTTCATGGTGAGCATGGCCTCATCGTCATACCTGAAGAGAAGGAAGTACACGTGCCGGAGGTCATAGGCATGGTAGAACTGCTCACAACCACGACATAGGTACATGTGGCCGTACCTGATCACCAACTCCACGTCCCAGTGCCTGCGAAGCCTGCTGCCAGCCTGTCGCAGCTTCACATTCTTTGGCCGATGGCCGTCTAGCAACATCGTAAAAGTGTCAGGCAGCCTCTGCAGTTTGGGACAAGGAGTGATGTAGCAAATAACAGAGTTATCATAATGGGATGGGTGAAGGGGAGATCTCTCCTTTTATATACCTGCCTCTTGGAGGAAGTCCCAAGTATGATAATGAAGAACTAAAAAGCATCCAACTCGTACTCCGGTGTGGCGGAGCGGAGCCTGCGGTGGCGGCTTCCCCCCATCTTTGATAAGCAGCGGAAGGGACCAATTACTACCCTTACAACATTATAGCTGCAAAAGTTTTCAGTAGAAGATAATCAACAACACGAAGTTATCATTTCACATTCAAAAAGCAATGCACTTGTGGACATATGATGGCTCTAGGTTGACATACTAGAGCTGAGCACAAGATTTATTAGTAGCACTAGTCGTCAACCTGTGCCTTCGCACTGGCTAGACACAAAAATGTTGACTTTAGTTGAATTTCATATAATAACTATTTTAACTTCTTTCGGTCAGCAACCAGGAGTATACAAACATTCAACTAAAGAAAAGAAAGAAACTAAGAGTGTTGGTTGATAGACCCAGTACAAAAATGAGTTACCAAAATGAAAGGAAAGCAAAAACAGGGTGCCCACTATAATCTAATATCTTACAGAACTGCTAGCACATAATCACCAAAAATGAGTTACCAAGATGATTTGCTTTGAGATCATGAGAACAACCATGATATGAGGATCTAAGAGTGGTGGAGATTGACTATAATAATAAAGCATGGTTTCTTGAGGGCCATGAAAATAAGAACAACATATACACGACTATGCCCGGTATACTGTATTCACCCTCAACGAGACCATAACTCTTAACAGCTAAAAAAAACTTGACATGGAAATATACTCTAAAATTTTGAAACAAGTCTGAAACTACTCTGAAATTGTTAATTTCTGAACCTATATGACAGCCACTAGATCTTCTGTGTTTCTCGCACTTATTACTATCGATACAGATCTTCAACTACAATCAAGAGGGAGCATTCAATCTGAACTAAAAACTAACTAGAACTTGTGAAGTGAACCCTTGCTTTGAAAACTAGAAACTTGACCGGCATTTTAGCAATGTTCAACAATAGGATTGAGTTGTTGTAGCGCACTGATAGTTAAAGCTCGATGCATTCTTCTATTATATGTTCTTCTCGAGTTCATGGTTCACAGAGTTGTTAGCACTGTACCATATGTCAAAATAGGGCATATTCTTATAAGATATTGAGATAACCTAGGGCATGCCTTTTGATTGTGCTATCATTTTTGCATCATGGGCAGACAGTACCAGATAAATCAAAACTAACTAGAACTGTACATATGAACATAACACAAAGATCATAATAGAGTTTGAACCCTAGGCGGAGACAGTGACCAAATCAATGCATCAAAAGTGCAATCCGGGCACCATGAAGACCGGGCACACTTACTTGAGGGCGAGGAGCGGTCGAGGTCGCTTGGGCGGTGGGGGCGGCGCGGCGACGGGGTTGGCGCGGGGCGGAGAGGGGGTCGCCGAGGCGGCGATATGATGTGGGTGGCACGGGGCGGCCGGCGACGGGGGTGGCATGGGGCGGCGGCAACTTGGGCTCGGCCGAGGAGGAGAAAGGGGACAAAGAGAGAGTGGTCGGGCGCAGGCGGGTTTGATTTTCAGTTAAGGCACGGTTCTTTGCCATCTGTTAGCAGACGACAAAGAGCCTACCCGACGGACGTCATTTTAAGCACTTTCTTTGCCATCTGCTAGCGGACGGCAAAGAATTAGGTGGTTCTCACTAGTGGGCCACCCTGCCTCTTTGTCGTCCGCTGGCTGGCGGCAAAGTTTGTATGTCGTCAGCTGGCTGACGACAAACAGGCTCTTTCCTGTCAGCTCCTTCTTTACCATCAGCTTTTTGCATATTGATGGCAAAAACCATCTTTGCCATCAGCTAGCTGACGGCAAAGACTTGGCTGATGGCAAAGATCCTGATTCCATTAGTGATTGTTGCGAAATTTCTACCACCTACTTTACATACAAGCAAAAGAAAAAATGCTTCTATGATTTAAGACATTACTTTTGCAATGACCCACATCTTTATAAAGAAGGAGTAGATGTTATTATTAGACGTTGTGTACATGAGCATGAACAGGGGCAAATCCTACGGAAATGTCACTCCGAGGCTGATGGAGGGCATCATGCTGGAGATAGAACTGCTCACAAGGTATTGCAATCTGGATTTATTGGCCTACTCTCTTCAAGGATGCCAGTAAGTTTGTCTCTTCCTGTGATGAATGCCAAAGAATAGGTAATATCGGTAAGCATCAAGAAATGCCTATGAACTATTCACTTTCTGTTGAACCATTTGATGTTTGGGGATTTGATTACATGGGACCTTTTCCTTCCTCTAATGGGTATACCCATGTTTTGGTTGCTGTTGATTATGTTACTAAATGGGTAGAAGCTATTCCAACTAGTAGTGTTGATCACAACACCTCCATTAAAATGCTTAAGGAAGTTATTTTCCCAAGGTTTGGAGTCCCTAGATATTTAATGACTGATGGTGGTTCACACTTTATTCATGGTGCTTTCCGTAAGATGCTTGCTAAGTATGATGTTAACCATAGAATTGCATCACCCTATCCTCCTCAGTCTACTGGTCAAGTTGAACTTAGCAATAGAGAAATAAAATTAATTTTGCAAAAAACTGTTAATAGGTCCAGGAAGAATTGGTCTAAGAAATTAGATGATGCACTTTGGGCTTATAGAACAGCATATAAAAATCCTATGGGTATGTCTCCTTATACTATGGTTTATGGAAAAGCTTGTCATTTGCCTCGAGTTAGAACATAAAGCATATTGGGCAGTTAAAGAACTCAACTATGATTTCAAACTTGCTGGTGAAAAGAGGTAATTTGATATAAGCTCCCTAGATGAATGGAGAACCCAAGCTTATGAGAATGCAAAGTTATTCAAAGAAAAGGTTAAAAGATGGCATGACAAAAGAATCGAAAAGTGTGAGTTTAAAGTTGGAGAATATGTTCTTTTGTACAACTCTCGCTTTAGATTTTTTGCAGGCAAGCTCCTCTCGAAATGGGAAGGCCCATATGTCATCGAGGAGGTTTACCGATCTGGAGCCATCAAAAGAAATAACTCTGAAGGTACTAACACAAAGGTTGTTAATGGGCAACGGATAAAGCATTTTATCTCAGGTACACCTATTAATGTTGAAAGTAATATAATCCAAACTTTGGCACCGGAAGAGCACATAAAAGAGTCCTTCCAGAACACTCCAGGATCGTGAAAATAAAGAGGTACGTGATATGGTAAGTAAACGGACTCCGAAAAATCCGCAAAAATATTTTTTATCAGTTTTGGAATATTTTAAAATTTTGGAAATAAATAAACTTCTAGGAAGAGTCCCTTGGTGGGCACAAGATACCAGGGCGCACCACCTGGGACACCTTCCGTACTCCATTTTTTCTACCATGTACTTGTCCCCCAAGATAAAAAAAATCTATATATACTTCCCAAACCTGTTGATCACCGTATCACATAGAAATCCTCTGTTTTCTTTTTCCTTGTTTTTTTCTGTCAGATCTCATCTACCATGGCCTCCTCAAACTCCTCCAAGGACAAGTTCTTCAAGAACGTCATCAACCCATATCTGCGAGAGGTGGTGCAGCACCCTCAGGTCATCCAGATGCATGAGGGGGTGCTTCACCTTTGCGATGTGCCATGTCCCAAGGGGACGGGAACCGTGGAGGCCAGGCTTGAAGCTGTGGAGCAAGACATCTTCCGGTGCAAGGTGATGGTGGAGCGTGGGCTCAATGCCAATCACCTCATGATCACGGACTTCTCCCATGATCTCAAGGTGGATGGCAAAGCCCATGAAGGACATCATCTTCACCTTCAACGAGCAAATCAACTTCCTCCAAAGCCAGATCTAAGATCTTCAAAACCAAGTCTTTGAATATGAGGCGAGGTTTAAAGGTATGAGTTTGGCTGCTAGTTGCAGGACTCGTGAGACTCACTCTTCCTCTCATGATGGTGAACCACTACCATGGAAATCCGAGGACAATATATCTTCTTCATCACCACCGGCATCTTCTTCACCACCAAAAGAAAATTGAGTATCGAGTATGGGCACTCCCCTTGGCTTCTGCCAAGCTTGGGGGAGGTGCCCCGATATTGTATCATCCCACTATCTTTTTTGCTTTTACTTATTTTAGTTCGATCCTTTTTGCTTTAGATGAATAAAAGTATAGTTCGATCCTTTCTTCTTTGAGAGTTTGCTTAGTGATCTATCCTTGTAATCGTGTGCAAGTAATATAATAAAGTTAGATTTGAGTTTTTTCTTTCTTTACTTTCATGTTGCAAATAAAGAAAAGAGAAAGGAAATAAATGAAGAAAGGAAATAAATAATGAAAAGATTATATACTAATCCTATGGTAGGTGATAGCACCACATTAGGAAAAGTATAAGTAGAAAATTTTATTAGATATTGACAAACATAGAATTAGTCAATGATGCAACTCATGAAAGAATTAATAAGGGAAGAGAAGATTCACATATAGATATACTATCCTAGAAATCTTTTGTGATTGTGAGCCCTCATCAAAATATTATATGCCAAAATTGTTGACGCTGGACAAGGAAGACAACTTAATGGTATATGTTTGTTTATATTCACATAGAAGTCATATTGTCATAGATCCTTTAAAATGTGGTGCTTGCCCCCTATCTTTGCTACACAAGAATTCTGTACTAAGTAGAGATACTACTTGTGCATCCAAAAACCCTTAAAACCAAATCTTTTTCAAGTGTCCACCATACCTAGCTAGGGATTGAGCAAGATCCCTCAAGTAAGTTGTCATCGGTGCAAAAAGGCAATAAAAATTGCTTCTAAAAGTGTGAGATCATTTAGGGTAAGAGAAAATTGAGCGTTGTACGAACTTGGATGACAAAGAAGAAAAGCGACAAACTGCATAATAAAGGTTGTCATCTTAAGGGGCAATACAACATGATGTTCTCTTGCACTAACGGATTGATCATACAAATAGATAAGGACATGTCAACCTCTGCTTCCCTCTGCGAAGGGCCTATCTTTTACTTTTATGCAAAGAGTCAAAGTTTTCCGTCTATTCCTTTTATCTTTCTCTTTTGGCAAGCATCATGTGGTGAGGAAAGATCTAGGCACATATGTCCAGTTGAATATAGATAGCATGAGTTATTATTGTTGACATCACCCTTGAGGAGAGTATGTTGAGAGGCGAAACTATAAGCCCCTATCTTTCTATGTGTCCGGTTGAAACATTTTGCTCATGGGTACACTACTAGGGAAAACCCTAGTAGTAGCGCGGGTTTAATGCCTACTAGTAGCGCGGGACACCGCGCTACTAGTAAGGCGCTACAGCTATTCCTTAGCAGTAGCGCATGCGACACACGCTACTGCTAAGACATATAGCCGCGGCATTTGTTCACTCCCGCGCTACTGCTAATAAAGCTAGTAGTAGCGTGTTTACTCTCCATCGCTACTAGTAATTTTTTCATTTTTAGTGTATTTATACGTCGTTATACAAATTTTGGTACAATACCAATTATGAGGTTGTTATATCATTATGTCCATAACAGTGTGTCAAATGTAGGTGGATTAGGTTCAAGTGGAGGCAACATGTGGTGCATGTCAAAAGTATACTACTAATCCAAACTTGATCTAGTTTGGACTCGTAGTACTTTCGATGTGCACCACATGTTGCCTCCACTTGAATATAATCCACCAACACAAGCTATTTAATCATCATCATAGTCATTACCACCAACAATAGCTATTTAATCATCATAGTCACAGTGTAGCACATCATCATCTTCAAACTCATTCTTGCTAGCTAATCACCACCAACACTAGCTGTCGTAGCTATCTAATCACCACCAACACTAGCTAATAATAATCATCATAGTCATTACCACCAACACTAGCTATTTAATCATCATAGTCATAGTGTAGCACATCATCATCTTCAAACTCATTTCTAGCTAGCTAATCACTCCTGCTGCTCTCTCTCAGGTAAAATAGCATAAAACATGTGTAGCACTCCTGCTTCATCATGTTGGAGCATGCAGATGAACCTGTATCCTAATTGTGGGCTGCACTTCTGATTGCTGCCCCCTAGTACTTCTGTGTGATCGTTCACAATTTTACTCCAGTCTTTCACTATTAAGCATTCCTCGCTCTTAGAAATCTCGAATGCACTAAAGTGCATTGTAGGATGTCTTGGCCGTAAGCTAACCATTCTCATGCGACCTTTAGTCTCGATCCAATGAGGCACAACATTCATCGGGAGTCCTTGTTGAAGAACATCCTATAGTAACATACTTAGCAATGAAGTTTAGCTTAAAAATAATGTATGCAAAAGATGCACTGAGGACAAATAGTAAACATTTTACCATCTTTCCTAAATAGATGTGACCGTAGTTCAATACGAACACTATTGGTCGCACGTTTTGAGTACTAAGATTTTTAAGTCTAGGAAAATAATTTGTCTTGACAATATGAAGATCCTCAAGCCATGAAACATAATGACCTATCTCCTCAAAGTTTAGTTTAGCCCCGGGATAGTGGACGGTCATGTCTACCAAGCGCCGGACATGTTTGCTTGAATGGAAATAAGTTGTCAATAGAAATTAGTTTCTAACTATTTTTGAATAAACAATATCGAAGACATAAATATGGTTGAGAAACTCACATAATGGTATAACTGGAGGCGTCTGCACATCAACCCAGATGTCGATATTACCTTCAATATCATCTTCCGGACAAATATCAAAGGTGATAGCCATATCAGGCTCAAATGCATAAGTCTTGCATAGTGCTTGCCAAGTTTTGCATTCAAAATAGGTGTAGGTGTCTGCGTTGTATAATTTTGCATGGAAAGTATAACCATGCTCGGTCTTCAAGTAAACTCTCTTTACCTCTATAGTAGTTTTCATAGGACTGAAACCTATCTTATCCAAGAAAAAAACTCTTGCATGGCAGGGGATACGCTAGTAGAATAGTAAAAAAAATTAATTGTAAGTTGAAGAAAATGAAGCAGATGTCATGATTAATTACGAAAAAAGACTTATCGTTGTGACTTACTGTATCCACTTCGAAGTTCTCATCCATCTTGGTGCTGAAGCGTCTACCATCATCTAGGAAGATTCTGTTGCACATGCCGCGCTCCTCTTTGCAGTATTTGCAAATACCGAAATCCTTTTCGTCGTCAGACATTTCCTATGTTCATCGTTGAAACATTAATTGAAAATCGATCGAAGGCAACTAATAGGATACTCAACACACAAATCCGGGGCACTCGATATTTCCTACATATTCTAGCACAAGTGATGCCAAAATTCACGGAAAAATCTGGCATGACCTTTGCTAAAATAGGACATATTGAGCACCTGAAATTTGCTAGAACGGAAATGAATCAACATTCCGGAAAAACAAAGGCCACTCGGAGGTTTAACCTACAAACATGACCGGCCACTTGGGCAAGCACATATCCTATTTGAGCAACACAAGATATATATTTCAAAATATCTTATAGGACTCATATTGACATGAGAATTCAATAAGAAAAACCAAATCATAAAATAAATAAGTATTCAAATTAGCATGCATTCAATAAGCAAAAGTAAATCATCTCTTGCGTCCGTACATCGCCGAATATTATCACTAATACATCCTGAATAGTATCATACATATAACATCACTAATACAACTAAAACCCTAGCGAAGGGCGGTGGACACCCAAAGAGAAGGAACCATCGCAGGATCATAGCTCCAGTGAGATCCCTAGAGAACCTCCCAGGTATTGGAGAACCTATGCTCCAACACAACCAAGTAGGGACGGACGTGCGCGTCCTCCTCGCTGACACGGTGACGTACCACCTCCGCGGGGTCCTCAAGCCTCTGGACCGTCACTAGCCCACGCGACTGCCACCAAAGAAGGTTTGGGTCAACGATGGGCTGACTCCTCACCAAGTTGCGCCCCCTAGTAGGTAGCGCCTCTCAGTACCAGCTCGGCGGAGCCCAGTCCCAGACATGGCCCATCTGGTCAAGCAGGTGACCTCCGCCGAGTCGACGACAAGGATGCCGGATAAGCATCATCGATGTCGATGCGGGAATAATTGCTTTAACTAAAAAAATAACAACAAATGTCACATGTTCAACTAGTTCTATTAATTCAACTAGTTCTTACTAAAAATAAACTTACTATAAATAAAAATAAACTAGTACCTACTTCTTACTAACTAATTAGTACCATGTCACAAGTTGAATACTTCATGTCACATAGCTATTGACAAATACACTTAAGCAATATGTCGCTATTAATAGTATCCGTTCCGAATCAAGAAAACATCCTAGCCGCATCTGTATCCGATAACATCCGTATTCGCATTCATATTCATTTTGTAAATATGAAAACGGAAGTGGTAAGAGCACTATACGATCCGCAACCTATTCATTTCCACCCCTAGATGAACCCTAACTAATTTGATGTAACTAAAATTTGAAGAACCCTAGGCAGAGGTAGGGAAGGGGAAGGAGCAGGCGTGCTCACCTCGGGTGCCTGCGGCGAGGGAGGGGCAAGCGGCGTCGAGGTCGGGGTCGGGGCTCGGGCGCGCGGCGAAGGGTGGTGTCGAGGTCGGGGTCGGGGCTCGGGCGCGCGGCGAAGGGTGGTGTCGAGGTCGGGGTCGGGGCGGTGTCGAGGTCAGGGGCAACGTCGAGGTCGGGGTCGAGGGCGGCGCTGAGGTTGGGGGCGACGTCGAGGTCGGGGTCGGGGGCGGCGTCGAATCCGGGGTCGGGGCGGCATCGAGGGTGTGCGGAGAGCGACAGGAGAGCGAGTGGCGATGGTGGCGGCGACATCGGAGGAGTTAGGATTTGGGGGAAGTGGCCCTAGGGAAGAACGAACCACGCGGTTAAGTGAAAAGTAGCAGTAGCGCGTTCCAGGAAGTGCGCTACTGCTAAGTTAGATATAGCGTGTTCCCGGATATGCACTACTGCTATTCCTTTCTCTTTTTCCCCTTTTTCATTTATTTTTATTTACATTTTATTTTTTCCTTTCTCCTTTTTCTATTTCTTTCATTTTCATTTACTTTTCTATTTGCTTTCCATTTAATTTTATTTCCTTTAGCAGTAGCGCCTTTCTGCGTAAACGCGCTGCTACAAAGCAAGTGACGGTAGCGCTGTTCGCAGTAGATCGCTACTACTATGTGTAGCCTATCGGCTTAGCAATGGGAATTTTAGTAGTAGCGCTTTTATCTTCAGGTGCGCTACTGCTACAATTGTATCTGTAGCGCGGTTTACGCCTACGTGCTACTGCTACTTAGCACTAGCGTGCTTTTTTAACACGCGCTACTGCTAAAGTTCTATGTATAAGGTTTTCCCTAGTAGTGGTATGAGGTGCGTGTTAGCAATCATAGAAGACTATATAATGGTTGAGTATGTGGACTTGCCTAAAGGCTCCGACACGTGACCCTTCCTACAAAGATGATAAATTGTAGTTGCAAAGTTGACTGAGAACATAGTTTGTTGGTTTCTAATAGAGTTTTTGCTTTATACTTCGATTGTGTGATGAATGCTACCTCTTTTAGCACTGCGTTTGTTTTCCCCGAAGAGGAAGGGATGATGCAGCAAAGTATCGTAAGTATTTCCCTCAGTTTTTGAGAACCAAGGTATCAATCCAGTAGGAGGCTACACGCGAGTCCCTCGTACCTGCACAAAACAAATAAATCCTCGCAACCAACGCAAATAGGGGTTGTGAATCCCTATAGGGCCACTTACGAGAGTGAGATCTGATAGATATGATAAGATAATATTTTTGGTATTTTTATGATAAAGATGCAAAGTAAAATAAAAAGCAAAGTAAATAACTAAGTAGTAGGAGAATTATGATAAAGATAGACCCGGGGGCCATAGGTTTCACTAGTGGCTTCTCTCGAGAGCATAAGTATTCTACGGTGGGTGAACAAATTACTGTTGAGCAATTGACAGAATTGAGCATAGTTATGAGAATATCTAGGTATGATCATGTATATAGGCATCACGTCCGAGACAAGTAGACTGACTCCTGCCTGCATCTACTACTATTACTCCACTCATCGACCACTATCCAGCATGCATCTAGAGTATTAAGTTAAAACAGAGTGACGCCTTAAGCAAGATGACATGATGTAGAGGGATAGACTCATGCAATATGAAGAAAACCCCATCTTGTTATCCTCGATGGCAACAATACAATACATGCCTTGCTGCCCTTACTGTCACCGGGAAAGGACACCGCAAGATTGAACCCTAAGCTAAGCACTTCTCCCATTGCAAGAAAGATCAATCTAGTAGGCCAAACCAGACTGATAATTCGAAGAGACTTGCAAAGATAACCAATCATACATAAAAGAATTCAGAGAAGATTCAAATATTATTCATAGATAGACTTGATCATAAACCCACAATTCATCGGTCTCAACAAACACACCGCAAAAAGAAGATTACATCGAATAGATCTCCACAAGAGAGGGGGAGAACATTGTATTGAGATCCAAAAAGAGAGAAGAAGCCATCTAGCTACTAACTATGGACCCGTAGGTCTGAAGTAAACTACTCACACTTCATCGGAGAGGCTATGGTGTTGATGTAGAAGCCCTCTGTGATCGATGCCCCCTCCGGCGGAGCTCCGAAATAGGCCCCAAGATGGGATCTCGTGGATACAGAAAGTTACGGCGGTGGAATTAGGGTTTTGGCTCCGTCTCTGATCGTTTGGGGGTACATGGGTATATATAGGAGGAAGAAGTACGTCGGTGGAGCAACAGGGGGCCCACGAGGGTGGGGGCGCGCCTGGTAGGGTAGGGCGTGCCCCCTACCTCGTGGCCTCCTGTTACGTGACTTGACGTAGGGCCAAGTCTCCTGAGTTGTATTCTGTGAGAAAATCATGTTCCCGAAGGTTTCATTCCGTTTGGACTCCGTTTGATATTCCTTTTCTTCGAAACCCTAAAATAGGCAAAAAAACAGCAATTCTGGGCTGGGCCTCCGGTTAATAGGTTAGTCCCAAAAATAATATAAAAGTGTATAATAAAGCCCAATAATGTCCAAAACAGTAGATAATATAGCATGGAGCAATCAAAAATTATAGATACGTTGGAGACGTATCAATGAACTATTACTTATTCATGAGAAGTATATGATAAAATTCCTATATGTTTAATTTTGTTGCTTTTATAATAATCAAGATGATGCTTCTATGTCCGTATTTATTTTTATCGACACCTCTCTCTCAAAGCATGTGGACATGTTTTTTGATTTCGGTTTTCGCTTGAGGACAAGCGAGGTCTAAGCTTGGGGGAGTTGATACGTCCATTTTGCATCATGTTTTCTTACTGTTATTTATAGTGTTTTTATCCATAATAATGCTTTTTGGAGTAATTCTAATGCCTTTTCTCTCATAATTTGCAAGGAACACACCAAGAGGGAGAATTCCGGCAGCTGGAAATTTGGACCTAGAAAAGCTACGTCAAGCCACTATTCCGCACAACTCCAAATGATCTAAAACTTTACAGCGATTTTTAAGGATTATTTGAGAAATACTAGATCCAATAAACATCAGAGGGGGCCACCAGGTGGGCACAACCCACCTGGGCGCGCCAGGCCCCCCCCCCAGGCGCGCCCTGGTGGGTTGTGGCCTCCTCGGCCCACCTCCGGTGCCCATCTTCTGGTATATAAGTGGTTTCGACCTAGAAAAAATAAGAGGAGGACTTTCGGGACGAAGCGCCGCCGCCTCGAGGTGGAACTTGGGCAGGAGCACTTTTGCCCTCCGGCGGAGCGATTCCGCCGGGGGAACTTCCCTCCCGGAGGGGGAAATCATCGTCATCATCATCACCAACAACTCTTCCATCTTGGGGGGGGCAATCTTCATCAACATCTTCAACAACACCATCTCCTCTCAAACCCTAGTTCATCTCTTGTGTTCAATCTTGTTACCGGAACCATAGATTGGTACTTGTGGGTGACTAGTAGTGTTGATTACATCTTGTAGTTGATTACTATATGGTTTATTTGGTGGAAGATTATATGTTCAGATCCATTATGCTATTTAATACTCCTTTGATTATGAACATGTTTATCATTTGTGAGTAGTCACTTTTGTTCTTGAGGTCATCGGAGAAATCATGTTGCAAGTAATCATGTGAACTTGATATGTGTTCGATATTTTGATAGTATGTATGTTGTTATTCCCTTAGTGGTGTCATGTGAACATCGACTACATGACACTTCACCATATTTGGGCCTAAGGGAATGCATTGAGGAGTAGCAATTAGATGCTGGGTTGCGAGAGTGACAGAAGCTTAAACCCTAGTTTATGTGCTATTTCGTAATGGACCGATTGGATCCAAAAGTTTAATGCTATGGTTAGAATTTATTCTTAATACTTTTCTCGTACTTGTGGATGCTTGCGGGAGGGTTAATCATAAGTAGGAGGTTTGTTCAAGTAAGAACATCACCTAAGCACCGGTCCACCCACATATCAAATTATCAAAGTAGTGAACACAAATCAAACCAACATGATGAAAGTGACTAGATGAAATTCCCGGGTACCCTCAAGAACGCTTTGCTTATCATAAGAGACTATTTTGTCCTATCATTTTCCTCAAAAGGATTGGTCTACCTTGCTACACTTTTGTTATGATTATCATTACTTGCTCCTTACAAATTATATTTCTATCAAACTACTCGCTACTTACAATTTCAGCACTTGCAGACAATACCTTACCGGAAACTACTTGTCATTTCCTTCCACTCATCATTGGATTCGACACTCTTACTTATCGAAAACAACTACAATTGATCCCCTATACTTGTGGGTCATTAGTAAACACTGAGCTCGCCGCCTGCCACCGCTGCCAGGCTGCCGGCAAAGCCCACCGCATTTCGACACTTCCGCTTGCCGCCGCCTATCACCATCGACTTTATCGACGCTGCTCGCGGTCGACCCAACTCTGCTCGGTTGGGAAATCTGCCGTACTGAGGGTTCTGTCTCATGGATGAGAAGGTAACTAATTTAATGAGATATTATCTCATCTCTTATCCTAGTTCATCTGCATCCTTTAATCACCCGGTGGAAATCATTGTGAATTCATTTTTATTCGAGCTGTTTTGAGGGTTTTCTTTCATTCATAGAATGTACAGTGCGCCGACACATTAGGACTTTGCCACCTCCGCCAGAGATTCCATATCACCGTACCAGATAACTTGAGGACGCGCGCGGTATGTTCAATCTCACCCTAAATCGGTTGGCATGTCCTACTTTCCTGAACATATTCTAAATATTGCTACATTTGGATAAAAGGTGCCACATGCACCATATAAATCAAACGGGATTTCCCCCCTCTTCTTTCTATATTAGGCAAATTAATGATGTATTGTTCTTTCGATTACTCACATATTTCCATGACATCATGTTTACCCTATCTATTTAATTATAGATTTTTGTCCTTTGATTTCAACGACTGTATAGTTCTTTCAATTTGGGCCCATATTTGCATGTTACCATATTTTCTTTAACAATCCTACCATTTTCTGCAGCGCATCCCTTGCTATGCAACATATCTTGTAGTGCACAGCCTTTCCCTTTACATAGATCAAGACTGCATGGATGTCATACTGCACACAAACCATGGATTTACAATCGTTGCTACTGTAAGACTTGATGAACATGGTGACTCCTATTTTGGCACTGGTTTTTGGAAAGAAATTTCTAAGTTTTATGTACTAAAAGCTGGCACTAAAATTGCACTGGACATAAAAGGGCCTGGTCATGAGATATATGCTAACTTCCCCACAAAATCATCCATCCAGACTTTGTTCGAAGTAAGTTTTCTTTTCAACTATCTGCATGTTGACTTACCTAGCAATGTCAAATGAATTGTTTAGTATTTAAGCAACCAACGGTTATTCCCTTTTCTTACTATATTCCTACCTAATAACTTCTAGTTACCAATACACTTTTCTATTACCCTGTTTTAACTAAATATTCCCTGTACTCCCATTTCTATCAGAAAGCGGCGCTGACAAGGAGACTCTGGAGGTGGAGAACGGGGCTGCCAACAAGCGGAGACGGGGCGAGCTAGAACCACAAGCGAGTCCAGCATGCCTAGACTTCATCAGCAGCCTCCCCGATAATATGTTGACAGTCATCATCTCCCTCCTCCCAATCAAATATGGGGCGCAGACAACCATCCGTTCCCGACGGTGGTGCCCCCTATGGAAGTCCAGCCCTCTTGACCTCATCGACACCCACGAGCTCTGCCATGGCTATCGCAAAAGCTTGGATGCATTTTCCAAGATCCTCGGCAGTCACCTTGGCCCAACCAAAGGCCTTAGAATGGGCAAGTTCCGTTCCAACGGCAAGGACCGAGCCAAGCTTGACGACTGGTTCCGATCCCCCGCCCTAGATCAGCTCGAGGAGCTCACTATTGATGATGGGCATATGCGGTCGCTGCCAACATCCGCACTCCACCTCGCGCCCATGCTGCGCATCGCCAAGTTCAGGAACTGCCATTCCCCCACCCTTAATGATGCACCCGCTCTTATTCTACCATGACTGAAGCACCTCAAGCTTGTTAACGCCTTCCTCTCAAACGGTGACATGGAGCGCCTGCTCCGTGGCTGTACTGCACTCGAGTACGTTCGTCTTCAGGCGATCAATGGGTTGAGTACCTTCCACATCACCTCCAAGACTTTTCGGACTATTTATGTGTGTTGCTGGTGCGGCAGGAAGACATCTCAAGATGTGTACCACTGTATGGTCATTGAGGACACACCTGCACTTGAGAGATTACTTGTAGTTGATCAAGAAGGTCCAACAAGAATCAATGTCATTTCTGTGCCGAAATTGACAGTGGTGGGTTACTCGTCTGACAAATACTCCGAACTTGTTATTGGATCCACACCCGTTCAGGTACAACAGCCGCCTTCTACCTTTCCTTCTACAAATTAACATTATTTCTAATTTTGAAAAGATGTTTGTTCGTCTTCATTCAGAAAATGATTCCGACAAGCTTGACCCCGAAACTGTGCTCTTGGCACTAGAATCTATCGGCCCAAACTTGGAGCAAATTTTCAGTTTCCTGAGATGCTTTCCGTGCCTGGAGAAGCTATATATCGAGGTGATGTTCCTTTCCAGTTAAATGTTAACCATAAGGGAGTTCAATTTGTGACACCTTTTTCCAAGTTAACAATGAAATTGTACTACGATTTCTAAAGGATTCTTTTGGAGGATTTCAGTACATACATGTTCCACCCCCCATATGTTTACAACCAATAAGTATTTCTCCTTTGGATTCATATGTACTAGTTTTCTTAGGGAACTTTTCATCCACTCCAACCTCTTATGAACAAGGCTACATTTTTCTAGAATGTAATCAAATGCCCATGTTAATCATGTCAGATCGAAGATGGCATGTTAGTGCATTTTACAAATCCTACAAACCAAATAGGCCTATAGTAATGTTCAAAACTGCATGTAGGCACTGACATGTTTTCTTCTTTTGCAGATAAGATTAGGCCCAGTGGTGGATAATGTGATACAATATAACAATAACGTCGAATGCCTAGATCTGCATCTCTCATAAATTACTTCGAACTCCTACCGAGGAACCTTACCGGAGATTATATTTGCCAGGTTCTTTGTTCTCAGTGCAAGGGTGCTGAAGGAAATGAGGTTTGCCCTACATTTATTTCGCAAAAATGAATGGTTTGTTGATCAGCGCCGGCGCCTGCGGTAGAATGGAATAGGCTCCAAAAATGCTGAATTTCATTTTGGAACTTCAGATGACAGAGTAATCGGAAGTCATCGTGTTAACCCCATACATGACTTCTCAGTGACTGACCCCTTTGCAAAAATTGTGAGGTTTCGAAACCAGACTTAGAAGTGGTAATATTAGTTTGAACCTCTCTGATATCCATGTTTAGCGGATCAGCGCGAGCGTTTGCAGCCGATGAGCTGAATTTCATTTCTAATATCAGTTTGAACCTTGTAATCTTTGAATTTGAGCCATATAACTCTGGAATTTGAACCTTGTAATATTTTGAGCTTTTGTGGTACAATCATTGAAATGGCATCGTATGAGACTCGTATATTGGTAGCACTATTTTGACCTTAATATGCAATGGTCTTAGATTTTATTAACCATTCTCGAATCTGTTTACCTTGTCGATCTCACAGCACACGATCTGTATAGCTAACTCGACTGCGATCTTCGACATTATTACACACAATTGGTTTCTTCCACCGCGTGCCCTGTAGAGTGCAGAATTAATTATCGCACTTGAGTGTCCATCATCACCCTTCTGTGTAACTTTGACCTTATCACCCACGGGTACACTTATGACCGAAGTCATTCCACACACTTCAGTTTTACAAAGATTTTTGCCAACGAACGTCCACGACTTGTCCCTCTTCTAGCCGTCGCGTGGCCAAACTAGCCGGGCGGAAACCTTCCGCGGTAAACTGTGTCGTAGCGCGGAAACAGGCTCACTGACAATACATTTGGCGCCTCTTCGAGCCCACGTGTGCGGTGCGGTGTTGTCAAGCGTGCACTGGAATCCTCCGCTATGAACGCCGAGACAAGACGTGACGATTACAGGCCGGCCGACCCCCATTTATTACAGCGGCCAACCTTTTCATTTCAGCCCACCATTGCAAGAAGCACACCCACCACGAGAAATTCTTAGAGAGTATCATGCACAACTCCAATGGTGCTCCGAGCAGCTGCCGACGACGAGTAGTAGTTCACCATGCGTGCTGTGGTGGACACCCACAGAAGGTTCATGGACCTCTCGGCGGTGTACACCAACAATCCGGTCTGGCTGGAGCACTCCATCCACATCACGGAGCTATTGCTTGCTGAGGATAAGTACAAGGTGGTCGGTTCAACCTCGAGTACACCCGCGCTCGTGCCGGGTCTCGTCCCAAGGTCGCCATCGCCCAGATGTGCGTGTGCCACCACGTCCTCGTCTACCACTACTACCTGGCCACAAGGCCATGCGAGCATTTCACTAGGTTTGTCAACAACCCCCACTACATGTTCGCTACGGTGGACATCACCAACGATGGAAAGGCGCTCGAGAATTCGGGCATCACCTGCCAGAATCGTGTCAACATCCAGGGCCAATACAAAATCTGGGGCAGCAAGGAGCATGAGAAGGACTCACTGGTTCACCTTGCTGAGGCCATCATTGACCCCTACTACAGACACATGAAAGATTCATGCAACAAGGACAAGCGTGCCTGTCACTCGGCCTAGATGGAGAAACTCGACAAAGCTCACGTCGTGTACGCGACCAAGGAGGCGTACACGAGCTATGACATGTACAGGCTGATCGTTGACATGAGGAAGTGCCTCCTTCCCAAAAACAGCCAAGGATCCAGCCGGAAGCAGAGCAATGGCAAGCGTCATCGCAATAATAAGTAGATCATTAGATCCTCGTTTCTCCTAATTTAGTATGCATGTAATTGCTTACTTTGCTGTGTGGAAATTTTATGTGTGTAGTCACTTGTGTAATTGTATGCTTAATTTGGTTATGCAATACTATCTTTTTAAGTATATATGTTGATGCTCTGTAGACAGAGCATATATGTTGTGCGGACAAAGAAAATCACATCGCACATGGACTAAATAATGGAACCCGTCGGTGATGTTTTCATCAATCATTCACAATTGTATACCAGCAATCGTTTGCTCACAACACACACGGCTTGTTAGGAGTAATCGTCTGTGTTGTTATCAGTCTTCGCACATGTTTCCGATTACAGACCTGTTTGCCGCGTATCACACACATCTTGTTAAGTTGAACTGTTTTTGTTATCAAGTCTCAACGCAAACAGTTCATCCGAGTGAACCGCATGCCGCATATCGCACACACCTTGATCTGGCTGACCGTTTATTTTGTGTTTCCTAATCACAAACAGTTCATCCGAGTGAACCGTATGTTGTATATCGCACAGACCTTCATCTGGATGCCCATTTCTTTTGTTCCTCCTCATCACAAAAAGTTAATTGAGCTGAACCATATGCCTTGCATTGCACACACAACTAAAATCTGAACCATGTTTGATTCATCCTCCATCGCAAACGTTTTGCACCTCTTTTGACGGTTTTTTACACCACCGTTTGCGATTATGGCATCACACACAGTTTCGTTGAAGGGTCTCTGATCATAGTGTCGTGTTAGCAGCATCCTGCAATAGTGAATGGACCTCTGCAAGGTAGACTATCTGGTAGATAACACCGGGGAAGGTGGTGGAAAGTAACTCTTGAATTGAAACTTAAGAAAATATTGAGAGCAAAGTAAGGAGGTATCATGGGAAGTTTCGAGTGGGCAGGCAATCGATCGATGCCTGAAACAGGGCGTGGAAGGGGTTCAAAGCAACGGAAATAAGTATTGTGTCTGATACCAGAATTGACGATCCCTCGGAATGTGGCTCGTGAAGTAGCGTGAAGTACTTATGAGGCCATATGCGAGGAGTAACTTTGGGAACATGGGGTGTATAGGAGAGTCAGGTTTCGATTATGTGAAAATGTGGGTTATGGGCCCACCATGTGGGTTGGAAGTAGGAAAGGCATTGACACCTTGCACCGTCATGATAGCAAGACATGTCAGAGGGTAGCCTATCAGTTATGTCGGCAACAATGTCAATACCAAGGGCGAGGGACAAAGAGAACCATTTTCCTGCTCATTGAATGAGGTGGACCATTAGGCAAAGTTCTCGTCCATCGGTGGCTACCAGAATGTCATCAACTATAGTAATAGGGTCTTGCTGACAGAACTGTACACCGAGGTGTTTACATAAGCAGGAGAATATTACTGCTTAGATCATATAGACCTCAAGAAAGGTTAAACCAAACAATGAAAAGGATAATATGATTATCAAATTAAACAGAAAAATGGAAAAGAAAATGTGTTTAAACACATATTTCAGGGGTATATCCTTCCCAAGGACAAACAGAGCATGATATCCATGATAGGATAGATGTAGAAAACCATTTAGGTAAGGGGAGAGGAATTTCATGACATTACTCAAACAACAGTGTTTGAATAATTGATAAATAAAATTTAGCATTGTGCTTCAAATGTTCTTATTGATGATAGGAGTACCACATACGTGCTTTGAGATAGCATTGACATGGTCTTCAAGCAAAGGTCGAGCTTTGGATACACAAAGGATCCATTAGGAACAACTTATAAAATAAGTCTTACGATTTCCTCATGGAAGAGTCGCTAAGCCTGCTAAAAAGAAAACTATAACAATAGGTCCTCCGGCCAGGTGTGCTAGGCATGACATCATCTTACCAGGTCATATAAAGACCAATGATATAACTCTTGGATATATGTTCCAACCATCATATCTGACCGAGATTCAGATCTGATTGGTGTCTGGATACCTCAGACTCAGGATGCCCGAGGAGAAAAGGTGCGACACAAATTGACGAGATGACATCGAAGATTCTCGGGAAATGAACTATGGAAGCGAGTTTCGAAACAAGAGTTCATCATTAAACCAAGGAGAGGATGGGGAGGTGGCGGATGGACTTGGCGACAACTCATCGAGATTTCCAAAAAGGGGGATCTCCTCAATAATGTAAACAAGGAGATAACATTTGTCAGAACAAATGATATAATGATGTATGCCTAAGGAAAACATACGCAAGTAAACATTGGTTGAAAGGTGCACCCAAAATATGGGCTTAGGTAGCATGATCAATGTTAGAATGGTGGTTCAACAACCAATATTCTATGAACTAACTATCGACCATCAACTTCAAAGCAATAGGGTTGCTAGAAGTATAGAATCCAAGCAGCACCGTTCACTTGTTGGTATCCCAGTTAGAATCAACACGAGGACCAAGAAGGGAAGGTTATGGTGAGAAGTATTACTTGCGTCAATAATTCATAAGAGGTGGTGAAATTCTCACGACATTCTTGACATAAACGATGGTAATACTCCAAGGTAGAGCATAACATAAGTCGGATAGCAAGGAACTCAAGGTACAACGCAAAACTAGAACAAGTTTTGTGTTGGGAGGGAAATCAATAATGTTGTCAATGTTAACACAAATCATCGAGGGGGCAAGCATGGAATTTCTCATCAGGAACTCAATGTACGTCTCAGAAGAAGTTAAAATGTTGACGATGATCACGGCATCAAGAGGTTTCATGAATATGTAATTGATCGGCGACGACATCACACCAAGGGAATGGTGAAGCAAAAGGTTACTATAACCATAGATAAGATGCCATCTCAGAATATAGAGTTGTCTCTCAAAACAAACAATATGATGTGGAAAGTTCGATGTAAGCTTAGAGCACTGTCGGGATTGTGTCCCGGCGATGAAGAACATAGGTAGAATGGTCAAGCAGTCAGGCTGACGATGATGATGTAGTCAATCATTTGGGAATGACATGATCGAGTACAAACTCGTAAGCAATGAAGATTTCTAAGAGTTGTCGAATCGCAGTGCAGACTCGATTCACTATTTGGTGTTCTCGGTTGACGACAACCCAGAACTCATCGAGTGACTATGATAGGGAAAGGTATTACTCCAGCACAAATTTATAAGATGTAGTGCAATGGCATGATATCCTCGAGATACCATGGGTGACAATACTCGTAGGCATATCAAATTAAAGGTTGAAGTGGGGTGTATTGATCTATAGAAGACAAGCACTTTAACTTGTCTGAGAAATGGAATCAAAGGAAGTAACCACAATCATAAATGTTCGAACCACGGATACAAGATGAACTTATAACAAGGGGGTAATTATTTTTACGAGCAGCTTCCATGATAAGTTCTACATCGTGTCCATGGGTATGAACAAAAAGTTCAAGGTCGACTCCCACTTCTACAATGCATAACCTTCCATTCACTGCTCGCGTTCGATGAAGTTGTAGTGCTGAAATTTTATCTGGCATAACACCATTAGAGTATGACCCATAGAAGCTTCCGGGTTTACACAGATTAGAAAAGTCATAGCTTCAACCCATCGGGGCATCTTAGAAACATATACCACAACTTCAGGAGTAATTTATAGAAGCTTGAAAGCAGAGCATGGTTGAGAAAGCAGAGGATACAATTTACCAAAGGCATTATGTATCCGAGGCTCACAAGGTTATTGAATATGAAGGACGTTGTTGGATAAAATCCAACAAAGGATCTACCGGTCCATAACGGAGTTGATGTGAGCATGGGCACACAACCAGAGGAAGTAACAATGCAAAGGCATTGGATTATAGAAACAACTGACTATTTCAGAGCTCAAACGCAAATGAATTGTGATTTTTAAATCAAGGGCTCAAAAGCAAACGCTCTGATTAAGGATGGATAAGTTGAGTAGACTTAGGGATACAATCGATGGTAATTTGATTGGTCGAGAACCACCTCTTGCTCAAAATGACATCTGAGCCAGAAGGATGAAGTCTAGGATCCGACTGAGGATTTCAAGCATTCACAACATAATGAATCAAGAGACTCGAAATGATAATGACAAAGGATACTAAATGATTATTGCTGGTCTAAAGGAATGCGAACTAAATGCAAGCACACAATTGCAGAGCAATAGAGGGCAAAGGATTACCGAAAGATCAGATAACATCTCAATGTATCTTGTGAATCATATGAACAATGGGGGAAGAACAAATACTCAGTAAGTGCGACGAATTACCCGTAGGGGTATTCATGAGGCAATAACTGCACGGCAGTAAGCTCAAAGAATTCTTGAAACAACAGAGAGCAGTTCGGGGCATCTTGTAATAACAAGATCAATGGGATTGAATGTAGGCAAGTGTATGCAGTTATCGATACGGATATAATAGTGGTAGGGAATTTTAAAAGTCGGTGGGCACAAGCGTCTTGGGAAAACATCAAATAGCATCTTTGGAACCTTCCGGTGAAGCAATCGACCATCTGCAATGAAGGGGCTCTCCGGCAGGAAGTGGTAATGAGAACCTAGAGTTATAATTAGTAAAATTATTTAACTCGAATAGAAGAGAGATCAGAATCCCAGAGTATAGATGAGGACTAAAAGATCCTAATACAACCCAATGGCGATGTGGGCCCGTAAGCCACACAACCATGTTAGTAAAAGTTTTGCAATGACGAGACTCAACTTCGGCCAAAGAGTTGGAAGGGGGATTCCCATAGGCAGTCAGCTCTGATACCAATTTGTTACGCCCGATTCAATCGTGCACTAATCATACATGCAAACGTGTACAATCAAGATCAGTGACTCGCGGGAAGATATCACAACACAACTCTAAAAATAAATAAGTCATACAAGCATCATAATACAAGCCAGGGGCCTTGAGGGCTCGAATACAAGTGCTCGATCATAGATGAGTCAGCGGAAGCAACCATATCTGAGTACAGACATAAGTTAAACAAGTTTTGCTTAAGAAGGCTAGCACAAACTAGGATACATATCGAAAGAGGCGCATGCCTCCTGCCAGGGATCCTCCTAAACTACTCCTGGTCATCGGCGGCAGCCTGCACGTAGTAGTAGGTACCCCCGATGTAGTAGGAGTGGTCGTCGACGGTGGTGTCTGGCTCCTGGGCTCCAGCATCTGGTCGCAACAACCAGTTATAGAAAGGGGAAAAGGGGGAGCAAAGCCACCATGTGTACTCATCCAAAGTACTCGCAAGCAAGGATCTACACTACATATGCATTGGTATCAATGAAATGGGTAGTATCTGTGGACTAAACTGCAGAATGCCAGAATAAGAGGGGGATAGCTAGTCCTATTGAAGACTACGCTTCTGGCAGCCTCCATCTTTAAGCATATAGAAGATAGTAGATGGTAAGTTCAACATGTGTCACCGTATAGCATAATCCTACCCGGCGATCCTCTCCTCGTCGCTCTGTGAGAGAGGGATCACCGGGTTTTATCTGGAACTTGGAAGGGTGTGTTTTATTAAGTATCCGGGTCTAGTTGTCATAAGGTCGAGGTAAAACTCTGGGTCATCCTTTTACCGAGGGACACAACTATTTGAATAGACAAAATTCCCTGCAGGGGTGCACCACATTACCCAACACACTCAATCCCTCTGGCTGGGCACACTTATCTGGGTTATGTCCGGCCTCAGAAGATCAACACGTCGCATCCCTACCTAGGCACAACAGAGAGGTCAGCATGCCGGTCTAAATCCTACCCGGCGATCCTCTCCTCGTCACCCTGTGAGAGAGCGATCACCGAGTTGTATCTGGCACTTGGAAGGGTGTGTTTTATTAAGTATCCGGCTCTAGTTGTCATAAGGTCGAGGTACAACTCCGGGTCATCCTTTTACCGAGGGACACAACTATTCGAATAGATAAACTTCCCTGCAGGGGTGCACCACATTACCGAACATGCTCGATCCCTCTGGCAGGGCACACTTTTCTAGGTCATGTCCGGCCTCGGAAGATCAACACGTCGCAGCCCTACCTAGGAACAACAGAGAGGTCAGCACGCCAGTATAAATCCTATGCGCGTAGGGGTCTGGGCCCATCGCCCATTGCACACCTACATGCTGCGTGGGCGGCCGGTGAGCAGACCTAGCAACCTCCATCACAAAGGAAGTTGCGTTACACGGCCAACCTGGCGCGCGCCGCTCAGTCGCTGATGTCAAGAAGGGTTCGGCTGATACCACGGCGTCAAGTGCCCATAAATGTTCCCGCGTAGTTGGTTAGTGCATATAGGCCAGTGGCCAGACTCAGATCAAATACCAAGATCTCGTTAAGCGTGTTATTTTGAAGTAACCGCGGACGCTGACCAGGGCCAGGCCCACCTCTTACCTAGGTGGTCTCAACCTGCCCTGTTGCTCCGCCACAAAGATCCACCCAGAGGGCGGTCGGGAAAGTATGTCCTTTCAGCCCCCAATCCATGAATCAACCGCGGGTACTCTACGAGTCAGCCCGACTTTAGTCACCACATGTATCATATAAAGTATGTATATAAGTATATACACGTGATCACCTCCCGAGTGACCACGGCGCGATAGTATATCATGGCAGACGGACAAGAATGTAGGGCCATTGATGATAAACTAGCATCCTATACTAAGCATTTAGGATTGCAGATAAAGGTAACAACAATAGTGGCAAAGACAGGCTATGCGGCAGAATAGGATTAACCGAAAGCAGTAACAAGGTACACTACTCTAATGCAAGCAGTAGAGAGAAGGAATAGGCGATATCGGGTTGATCAAGGGGGGGGCTTGCCTGGAAGCTAAGTCGAGAAGGAGGGGTAGTCAACACCATAGTCGTACTGGGTAGCAGCAGTGTCGGTCTCGGTGTCTAACGAGAGAAGAGGGGGAAGAAACAATAAATATAATGCAAACATATGCATGACAAGACAATGAGCGGTGCTAGGTGTGCCCTAACGCGACAGTAGGTGATACCGGCAAAGGGGGGAAACATCCGGGAAAGTATTTCCGGTGTTTCACATTTTCGGACAGATGAACCGGAGGTGGAATGTTGCATGTTCACTATGCTAGGGACGTGTGGCAGACGAACGGACTGCGTATTCGGCTTCGTCTCGTCATTTTGAGAAACTTTCATGTACAAAGTATTTTCATCTGAGTTACTGATTATTTTATATTAATTTTTAAAGATTTAATTCATTTTTAGAATTAACAGAATTAATTTAATTAGAAAATATAATTATGATGTCATCGTGATGTCAGCATGGTGTCAGCAGTAACCGTCTGTTGACTGGGTCAACAGACGTGTGGGTCCTGTTCGTCATTGACTAAGACTAACTAATCATGATTAATTAGTTAACTAAGTGATTAGGTTAACTAAACCAAATTAATTAAGTTAATTAATTAATATTATACTCCCTCCATTCCTAGATATAGGGTGTATAGTTTTTGGCACGGAAATTAAAGAACGCACGTGGAGGGAAAATTTCACAAGTTTTGGACGAGATTACACCTGTATAATTGACATGAGGAAATAGAGCAGCTTGCCTGATATAAGGAAATATAATCAAATCCCTAAAAAAATTATCCAAACGAGTGGTGCAATGCAATACACCTTATATTTCGGACTTATTCTCAAAAATCTATACACCTTATATCAAGGAATGGAGGGAGTATATATATATCTTAAATTCTTTTTTTAAACATTCTAGGGCGGGGGCCCCTAGTCAGTGGCCTGGAGGGGGAGGGCTAGCGGGCCGGGCGCACGGGCATGAGCGCCCCAGCAGGGTCGGGTGCGCCCCGTGGCGGTTGCGCCGACCGGCGACCGGCGACCGGCGATGTGAGCAGCCGCCGGCGAGGGCGCTGCAGACGATCGACGGAGAGCAGCGCCAAAAGAGGATGGTGCCGGTGGTGTAGAGCTAGCAACAGTGGGACGGCCACAGCACGGGTGCGCGGGCTGCATGAGGAGTAACAGCTTGCGGCGCATGCAGGCGTGGCTTGCGGGCGCGAGCAGGACACGACACAGGCGGGCGGAGGCGACGACGCCTGCGGGCAGAGGCGGCCAGCGGGCAAGGTGGAGCAGCGGGCAGCGGCGACAGCGGTAGGGGAGCGCGAGCAGCGACTGCGTTGCGAGCAGGAGCGGTAGCAGCTGCAGGCGGGCGCGCACAGGGACGCAGCGGCGCGAGCGGCCATAGCTGGAGTAGGCGTAGGCAGGGAAGTCCGGGGCACGGTGAGCGAGCAGCAGGAGGCGGCGGGCGGTCACGAGCGAGCGTGTGCATATGGGGACAGGGGAGAGAGAGGCCGGGGGCCTCACCGGAGATCGTGGGGTCAAGGGCAGTGGGGCTCGGGGAGAAAGACGGGGACGAGGCGAGCAACGATGGAGAGGACGGCGTGCAGTCCTGCGAGGAGGAGGACGAGGACAGGGCGACGACGAGGGCTGTAGGGTGGTGAGCGGCAACGGCGGGTGTCGGTGTCAAAACCGGCGGATCTCGGGTAGGGGGTCCCGAACTGTGCGTCTAGGCCGAATGGTAACAGGAGGCAAGGGACGCGAAGTTTTACCCAGGTTCGGGCCCTCTCGATGGAGGTAAAACCCTACGTCCTGCTTGATTAATATTGATGATATGGGTAGTACAAGAGTAGATCTACCACGAGATCAGAGAGGCTAAACCCTAGAAGCTAGCCTATGGTATGATTGTTGATGTGTATGTTGTCCTACGGACTAAAACCCTCCGGTTTATATAGACACGGAATAGGGTTCGGGTTACATAGAGTCGGTTACAATGGTAGGAGATCTGAATATCCGTATCGCCAAGCTTGCCTTCCACGCCAAGGAAAGTCCCTTTCGGACACGGGACGAAGTCTTCAATCTTGTATCTTCATAGTCCTGGAGTCCGGCTGAAGGTATAGTCCAGCCATCCAGACAACCCCTAATCCAGGACTCCCTCAGTAGCCCCTGAACCAGGCTTCAATGACAACGAGTCCGGCGCGCAAATTGTCTTCGACATTGCAAGGCGGGTTCCTCCTCCAAGTACTTCATAGAAGATTTCGAACACAAAGGTAGTGTCCGGCTCTGCAAAATAAGTTTCCACATATTTCCATAGAGAGAATAATATTTACACAAATCTAATCTGCTGACGCACTCCGTAGTGTGACATGACACCACGGCCAAGCTTTTATTCAAACCGTTTTACTGTCCCATCTCAGCGCGTTATGCGAGGCGGTTTCCTTGGCACGTCTTGTTAAAGCAGAGATCATGTCCCCTTATTCCGGGATTCTCATCAATACGGGCATGGGTAACCCAACCGCGCCTTTGATTACGGCGCTTGGGAGATAAGTGAGTTTTACCAGGCTGGTGGGGACATGTAGTTGCGTCCACCCATATAAGGGGATAAGGATCCACCTTTTCACCTACGCCTTCTTCCTCCTTCGCCTATCCATTCTCGCACACTCGATCTCCAGCGCCCAAGTCCGCACTCCTCACCTCAACCTTCTCAGCCATGTCCGGAGCGGGAGGCAAGTGGATGGTCTCCTCCGTCACGGAGGGACACATCAAAAAGCTGAGGAAGGCCGGATATCTGGCTAGCGACATCACGCATCGGCTTCCCGAAACGGGGCAGCTCATCCGCACTCCCAAGCCCGTGAGAGGGTGGTATTCCTCCCCCATTTCCTCCGCGGACTGGGCTTCCCTCTGCATCCATTTGTCCAGGGGCTCATGTTCTACTACGGCTTGGATTTCCACGATCTGGCCCCGGATTTTGTCCTCAACATCTCGGCGTTTATCATCGTGTGCGAGGCTTTCCTCCGCATCCGCCCCCATTTCGGCCTATGGCTCAAGACCTTCAACGTCAAGCCAAAGGTGGTGCGCGGCAACCAGGCAGAGTGCGGAGGAGCCATGGTGGGCAAGATGGCCAACGTCCTATGCCTCGAGGGCTCCTTTGTGGAGACCCTGAAGGGGTGGCAATCGGGGTGGTTTTACATCACCGAGCCGCGCGACGCCGAACGGGTCGCACCCCCCGAGTTCCGGTCCGGACCCCCAACGCGGCTCACGTCCTGGAAAGAGACGGGCCTGTCGTGGGGTAAAAAAGGAGAGCTGACTGGACTCCAAACATTCATCAAAACCCTGGTGGACAGGAAGCTTAAACTTGTCAACGTAGTCCAGGTTATGCTCATCCGCTTGATCCTCCCGCGTCAACAACGGGCTTTCAACCTGTGGGAGTTCGACCCGGCGCGGCACCAAACTCTGAGCAGGCTCTTCGACACGACGTACGAAGATGCCTGGAAGGTGCTTTTCAAGGGCGCCGTGGCTCCCGCATCCGCTACTGAGGATCGCGGATTCAGTGCACAGCGTCACGCTCTTGCGGTAAGCTGTCATTTCCTTTTACAGCGTATCAGTGTTTCATAGTTTGACTCCCTGCGGGATCTAAGCTCCCTTTCCTTTGACAGGATTGGCAGGTGACGTCCGGACAGATCAACTGTCCGGCTCCTTTGCCCGAAGGCCCAGCGGACGCTCAATTGGCGAAGCTGCTGATTCCGGCACCCTATGTGGTGCCAGAGAAGAAGGCCACGGGGACTCGAAAGAGTGCCCGGCGCCCGGAGGTGTCGGATTCATCGTCCGACGAATCCAAGACGCACTCCTCCCATGAAGATGAGGAGGAGGAAGAAGAGACCCCTCCCCCTCCAGCGGGGGAAGGGAAGAAAAGGAAGGCCGCCCCAACTGGGGAGGCCGAGGGGTCCAAGAGAGGGAGAACCCCTCCTCCGGACTACTCCACCAACACCGACGACGGCGAAGAAGAGTGGCCACCTAGGGCCAAGTCCCTGGCGAAATCGTAAGTATCCGGATACCGGAGTGATTTCATAGTATTCGTTTATTGCACAGCTTTCCCTTATGTCGAATATGTTTATGTAGCCCACCCAAAGACCGGCTCGACGCATTGTCGAGCGGCTCACTGGACTCGTTGGACGTGAACTCGCTGTCGACGGCTTCCTCCCCCCGCCCTACGGACGACACCGAAGTGTTGTCCCAACAGGGTCCAATCCGGGAGGAGGTGCTCTTGGAGACGCCGCAAGGCGACCTCCCGGACTCCAGGAGTAAGGGGGACGAAACCCCCTAGGGCTCCAAGTCTGGCCCTAGGCCGGACACCGCTCCGGAACCTTCAAAGGTTCCAGAGTCCGGCAGGGAACCTCCTTCCAAGAGGAGCAAGCCCGCCACGGCGGCGACCTCCGTCCAACCGGAGGCGCTGAACAATATGTTGGAGGCGCTCCAAGGCACCTCCATCGACGAGGGGCACCGCACCATTATGAGTGCGGTGGTCCAAAAGGTTCAGTCCGCCAAGAGTGGACTGACTGAAGCTTGTACAAGCCTTTTAACAGGCTTTGAGGTAAGTAAAGAATGTGTAAATAACATTACCGCATAGATAGTAGCCCCTGATGCTCTGTTTGGCGTTCGGAAAGAAAAGCCGAATAGAGGATCAAATAAAAAATCGCAGGAGTCTAAAAAGAGTCAATATGCGTGTGCAGGCTTCCCTGCTGGCGTCTGCCGCACTGACTGCGGAAGTGGATGTGCTAAAGAAGAACCTCGAGCGGTCCGAGCAAGAGCTCGGACGTGCCAAGAAGCAGCTCAAGGACAATGAAGGTAAGAAATACCTTGTTTAAATTAAATATATGTATATATAAAAAGGTGCAATTGCAAAAAATGACAGGATTATCGTGGCTATTGTAGGGGCCACGTCTGAGGTGGCGACCCTGAAGCAAGCGCTACTCGAGGCCGAGAATAGGTCAGCCATGGAGCGCGTTGAGCGAGAAAAGTATGAGGCCGGGGTTGGCAAGGTGTGGCAAGAGCTCCAGGCTCTCATGGAAAAACATGAGAGTTTGGAGCGTGACTCAAGGACGCGAGCGTCCGAGCTCGCGGCGGCTATTGAAAGTGCCAAGTCTTCCAAGGCCGAATCCCAGAAGACCCTCCAGGAGTTGGATGAGGTGAAGAAGATAGCGGTAGGTAAGGCATTCTTTATGCAAAGTAAACACATAAGCGTGAGTTACTTGTTACTTACCCGAATCCGGAGTTCTCTAGGCGTGTTCGCAGACCTTCCCCAGAGTGTATCTGATGCCGCCGCATTCTATCGAGCCGATGAGGGCAGCTCGACAGAGAAGGTGTTCTGGTCTCAGTACGCTGAGGCCGGACACCCCGTGCCCCTGAGCGACCAGTTGAAGCAACTGGTCGAGCTCCACAAGGCGGCCGAACAGGCCATGAAGGGCCTCATAGTTCGGCTGTGGCCTGGAGAGGCTCAGCCTGGGAGCTATTTCGGGCTAGTGCGGCGGCTGGTGGAGGCCTGTCCAAGGCTCGAAGTCATCAAGCGCTCCGTCTGTATTGAAGGTGCCCGTAGGGCCCTTGCCCGTGCGAAGGTGCACTGGGGCAAGCTGGATGCTGAGAAGCTTGTGAAGGACGGGCCACCGCCGGGGAAAGAGCATCGTAAGCCCGAAAATTATTATAAGGATGTTCTGAAGGGTGCCCGCCGTGTGGCGGAGGAATGTTCTATAGATGTAATTTTTGAGTAAAACTCGCTCGTTTTGTCCTGTGCGCTAAAAACTTGTTCATATGCGCTTAAGCAATGCTGTTTGAATTTAAAATATTACCTTCTGTGCGGCTGTTTATCAATACTGAGAGATGGCGAGTCGTCGGCTTCTGCCCCCTTGCCGCTAGTGCTGGGGTGTTCGGGGATAAACCTGGGCGCTCTTTTTCCCATATTTGGGTCCTTCGAGGGAGGCGCTCAGCCCGACGAACGAGGCAATCGGACTATAATGCGTGAACACTCTCACTTAGCCATAGAATTCTATAATTTTAAATTTCGGCGAAGCCCCTAGTATTCGGAAGACCGAGTTCGGGGCGCTATCGACGCCTTGGCCGGACAAAGCCGGCTCCTCGCCCTAAGCGGCATAAGTCTTTAAGGACTCGAAAAAACCTCTCGAACAGCGACCAGCTCTCGCCTCATCATGACGGTCAGTTTTAGCTTTCTCCATTGAGGTGCTCGACCCAGCTCAACCGGGGCACAATCGCAGTGGTTCTCCTAGTGCTACCTTAGCCGATATAGCGGCACGTAAGGCACCAAAACATAGGAGCCGGGCAAACCCAATTATTGACCCAAGACATGATTCGGAGCCAATGCATATAATGCTATAAGTTCGGGGTGCCGTACTTGTTAAAGTGTTCGGACTTCTCACACCATGTTGAGGGGTACGGAAGCCCCTGGCGTATTTTGGCCGTACCAAAGTGTACGGGTGCAACATGTCGTTAAGGAACATATATAAATATATAAAAAAGTAATGCAAAAATAGACAAAAGCTATGCATTGTTTATTAAAAAGAGCTGCGATCAAAGTAGAACGATACAAATAATGCGATAAGGAAAAGGTTGGACTATGTAACATGTCCGCTCCAGGGGCAAGCTGCGGAATAATGTGCGAAACAGGTATACTGCTCGTGATAGAGACCACCTGGGAGTTCCGTAATGCGGCGTGGCTTGGCTGCTTCCCTGGTTTTTGCATCGTTTGTGCGGCAACTGAACTACCGTACAGGCCTTCGGAAGAGTGGAGTCCTAAAAGTAAGAGAAATTTTAAAAAAATCGGCAGCCCCTGGTGCGGTTTAAGCCGTGTTTCGGGCGTGCCGTGGTGGTGCCCCTCCCCCTGTGCCCATGGTATCTCTAGAGCGTAGTTATGTACGCGAAGTACTGGCGTTGCCTTTTTGCGAGAGTTGGGGTTCGGGCCGCATTGCTACGCCTGCTCGGATCGTGCCAGGCGGTCTTATTGTAGGTTACTCCGGGCGCGCTTGACGGTGTCCGGTCGTTTAGTGGCCGGACTGGGGAACTGCCTAAAGAGGCTGCTTTGAACTTCCGCCGCAAGGGCCGCTGTGTGCTCCTCCGTTTGGTGGGAGCATTCAGTGTTTCCATTGACCGTAATTACTCCTCGAGGGCCTGGCATCTTGAGCTTAAGGTATGCGTAATGCGGTACCGCATGAACTTAGCAAATGCGGTTCGCCCGAGCAGTGCGTGGTAACCACTGCGAAACGGGACTATGTCAAAGATTAACTCCTCACTTCGGAAATTATCCGGAGATCCGAAGACCACTTCAAGTGTGACTGAGCCTGTACAGTTGGCCTCTACACCTGGTATTACGCCTTTAAGGGTCGTTTTGGTGGGCTTAATCCTCGAGGGATCTATGCCCATTTTCCGCACTATATCCTGGTAAAGCAGGTTCAGGCTGCTGCCGCCGTCCATAAGGACTCTAGTGAGATGAAATCCGTCAATAATTGGGTCTAGAACCAATGCGGCGAAGCCGCCGTGATGGGTGCTAGTGGGGTGGTCCCTTCGATCAAAGGTGATCGGGCAGGAGGACCATGGGTTAAACTTTGGGGCGACTGGCTCTATCGCGTATACGTCCCTTAACACGCACTTCCGCTCCCGCTTGGGGATGTGGGTTGCGTATATCATGTTCCCCGTCCGCACTTGTGGGGGAAAACCCTTCTGTCCCCTGTTGTTCGGCGGCCGGGGCTCCTCGTCGTCATCGCTATGCAGCCCCTTGTCTTCGTTTTCGGCGTTTAGCTTGCCTGCCTGCTTGAACACCCAACAATCCCTGTTGGTGTGATTGGCCGGCTTTTTGGGGGTGCCATGTATCTGGCATAAGCGGTCGAGTATTCGGTCCAAACTGGACGGGCCCCTAGGATTCCTTTTGAATGGCTTCTTCCGCTGACCGGATTTAGAGCCTCTGAATCCGGCATTAACTGCCGTATCCTCAGCATTGTCGCCGTTAATGCGGCGCTTCTTCTTGGTTCGATGCGACCTGCCACCACTGTCCCTGGTGTCCGAATTACCAGGGTTTTTGGTTATATTGTTGCTATGAGCAAGCCAGCTGTCTTCTCCCGCGCAAAAGCGAGTCATGAGTGTCGTGAGTGCTGCCATAGATTTCGGCTTTTCCTGTCCAAGGTGCCGGGCTAGCCAATCGTCGCGGATATTGTGCTTGAAGGCTGCTAGGGCCTCAGCGTCCGGACAGTCGACTATTTGATTTTTCTTTGTTAAGAACCGTGTCCAGAATTGCCTGGCCGATTCATCTGGCTGCCGAATTATGTGGCTTAGGTCATCGGCGTCTGGGGGTCGCACATAAGTGCCCTGGAAATTGTCAAGGAATGTGGCTTATAGGTCCTCCCAACAACTGATTGATCCTGTTGGCAAGCTGTTAAGCCAATGTCGAGCTGGTCCTTTAAGCTTGAGTGGGAGGTATTTGATGGCGTGGAAATCGTCGCCGCGGGCCATATGGATATGAAGGAGATAATCCTCAATCCATACCGCAGGATCTGTTGTGCCATCATATGATTCGATGTTTACAGGTTTGAAACCCTCGGGGATTTGATGATCCATTATTTCGTCTGTGAAGCAGAGTGGGTGTGCGGCGCCTCTGTGCTGGGCTATATCATGACGTAGCTCCAGTGAGCCTTGTCTACTGTGTTCAGCCCTGCCGAATTTGTGGCCGGCGTGATGGATGCCGTCTCGAGCCGTGGGGCGCCCACGCGATCCACAGATCGATCTTGTTTGTTTAGCCTTGTCCTCCAACATATCTCGTATGTCCGGCGCATAGTCCCGTGCCTTGGTACGGGGTGCGGCTTGAGTGGAGGGCCGAGAGGCCTCTCTGTCGCGGCCACGAGGTGGACGGTCGGCCGCATCGAGTGCTTCCTCCTCTAATTGGGGTAGCAACCTGCGCTTTGGGTAGCTCTTGGAGGGGCGTTCAAGTTTATGCTCTTCGGCCGCAAGGACTTTAGTCCATCTGTCAACTAGCAAATCTTGATCAGCTCTAAGTTGTTGCTGTTTTTTCTTGAGGCTTCTTGCCGTGGCCATAAGCCTGCGTTGAAAACGCTCTTGCTCGACGGGATCCTCTGGCACGACGAATTCGTCATCATCGAGGCTTGCCTCGTCTTCAGAGGGAGGCATATAATTATCGTCCTCGACCTCTCTGTCTGCCGCTCTCTCGTGAGGGCTGGTTTCTCCATCCTCCTGTGCTAAATCTTGCTGGAGGGGGTTTTCTTCGGCGCTTTCCGGAGTGTTATTATCTCCCGTGCTGGAATCACCGTGTTTGTTTTGGAGGGATTTTGAGCGGCGCCGCTGACGTCGGCGCTTAGGCTGTTTCTTGGAGGGGTCATCCTTCGCTGTTCCATCGCCATCTCCCTCTTTTGGGGTGTCCACCATGTATATGTCATACGACGAGGTGGCTTTCCAGCGCCTAGTAGGCGCTGGTTCTTCATTATCTCCTTCATCGGCGTCCATACCATCGATGTCTTCGTAGTCGAAGTCGAGCATGTCGGTTAAGTCGTCGACAGTGGCTACAAAGTGGGTGGTGGGTGGGCTTTGAATTTCTTCATCGTCCAAATCCCAACCTCGCTGGCCACAGTCCGGCCAGGGCTCTCCTCATAAAGAGAGAGACTTCCGTGACTTCAGAATATCGCCAAAAGGCGAGTGCTGAAAGATGTCCGCGGTAGTGAACTCCATGATCGACGCCCAATCGGATTCGACAGGCCGGGGCCCGGAGGGTTCGGAGTCCGGAAAAGAGTCCGGCTCCTTGGAGTCATGATTCTCGCGGAGTGCGGGGCTGGTGTTCGGCTCAATCGCCGTTGGGATCGCAGCCCCCGAGGTGGCGTCCAACCGCCCATCCTCGATCGGCGCAGTTGGCTCCGAATTAGGGACCGGAGCCGATGCGGGTGCGGCCTCCAAGGCACTGTTCGGCGGCAGAGCTAGATCATGCTCGTCGGGACAGTGCGGCGCGCTCCGCAGTGGCTCGAATCCGTCGAAGATCAAGTCCCCATGGATGTCAGCCGTGTAGTTAAAACTTCCGAATCTGACCTGACGGCCAGGGGCATAGCTTTCGATCTGCTCTAGATGGCCAAGTGAATTGGCCCGCAGTGCGAAGCCGCCGAAGACGAAGATCTGTCCGGGGAGGAAGGTCTCACCATGGACTGCATCGCTGTTGAAGATTGTAGGGGCCATCGGGCCTGACGACGACGGCACAGAGGAACTCTCAATGAAAGCACCAATGTCGGTGTCAAAACCGGCGGAGCTCGGGTAGGGGGTCCCGAACTGTGTGTCTAGGCCAGATGGTAACAGGAGGCAAGGGACACGAAGTTTTACCCAGGTTCGGGCCCTCTCGATGGAGGTAAAACCCTACGTCCTGCTTGATTAATATTGATGATATGGGTAGTACAAGAGTAGATCTACCACGAGATCAGAGAGGCTAAACCCTAGAAGCTAGCCTATGGTATGATTGTTGATGTGTATGTTGTCCTACGGACTAAAACCCTCCGGTTTATATAGACACCGAATAGGGTTAGGGTTACATAGAGTCGGTTCCAATGGTAGGAGATCTGAATATCCGTATCGCCAACCTTGCCTTCCACGCCAAGGAAAGTCCCTTCCGGACACGGGACGAAGTCTTCAATCTTGTATCTTCATAGTCCTGGAGTCCGGCTGAAGGTATAGTCCGGCCATCCGGACACCCCCTAATCCAGGACTCCCTCAGTAGCCCCTGAACCAGGCTTCAATGACGACGAGTCTGGCGCGCAAATTGTCTTCGACATTGCAAGGCGGGTTCCTCCTCCGAGTACTTCATAGAAGATTTTGAACACAAAGGTAGTGTCCGGCTCTGCAAAATAAGTTTCCACATATTGCCATAGAGAGAATAATATTTACACAAATCTAATCTGCTGACGCACTTCGTAGTGTGACATCACACTACGGCCAAGCTTTTATTCAAACCGTTTTACTGTCTCATCTCAGCGCGTTATGCGAGGAGGCTTCCTTGGCACGTCTTGTTAAAGCAGAGATCGTGTCCCCTTATTCCGGGATTCTCATCAATACGGGCTTGGGTAACCCAACCGCGCCTTTGATTACGGCGCTTGGGAGATAAGCAAGTTTTACCAGGCTGGTGGGGACATGTAGTTGCGTCCACCCATATAAGGGGATAAGGATCCACCTTTTCACCTACGCCTTCTTCCTCCTTCGCCTATCCATTCTCGCGCACTCGAGCTCCAGCGCCCAAGTCCGCACTCCTCACCTCAACCTTCTCTAGCCATGTCCAGAGCGGGAGGCAAGTGGATGGTCTCCTCCGTCACTGAGGGACACATCAAAAAGCTGAGGAAGGCCGGATATCTGGCTAGCGACATCGCGCACCGGCTTACCGAAACGGGGCAGCTCATCCCCACTCCCAGGCCCCATGAGAGGGTGGTATTCCACCCTCATTTCCTCCGCGGACTGGGCTTCCCTCTGCATCCATTTGTCCGGGGGCTCATGTTCTACTACGGCCTGGATTTCCACGATCTGGCCCCGAATTTTGTCCTCAACATCTTGGCGTTTGTCGTCGTGTGCGAGGCTTTCCTCCGCATCCGCCCCCATTTCGGCCTATGGCTCAAGACCTTCAACGTCAAGCCAAAGGTGGTGCGCGGCAACCAGGCGGAGTGCGGAGGAGCCATGGTGGGCAAGATGGCCAACGTCCTATGGCTCGAGCGCTCCTTTGTGGAGACCCTGAAGGGGTGGCAACCGGGGTGGTTTTACATCACCGAGCCGCGCGACGCCGAACGGGTCGCACCCGTCGAGTTCCGGTCCGGACCCCCAACGCAGCTCACGTCCTAGAAAGAGACGGGCCTGTCATGGGGTAAAAAAGGAGAGCTGACCGGACTCCAAACATGCATCAAAACCCTGGTGGACAGGAAGCTTAAACTTGTCAACGTAGTCCAGGTTATGCTCATCCGCTTGATCCTCCCGCGTCAACAACGGGCTTTCAACATGTGGGAGTTCGACCCGGCATGGCACCAAACTCTGAGCAGGCTCTTCGACATGATGTACGAAGATGCCTAGAAGGTGCTTTTCAAGGGCGCCGTGGCTCCCGCATCCACTACTGAGGATCACGGATTCAGTACACAGCGTCACGCTCTTGCGGTAAGCTGTCTTTTTCCTTTTACAGGGTATCAGTGTTTCATAGTTTGACTCCCTGCAGGATCTAAGCTCCCTTTCCTTTGATAGGATTGGCAGGTGACGTCCGGACAGATCAACTGTCCGGCTCCTTTGCCCGAAGGCCCAGCGGACGCTCAATTGGTGAAGCTGCTGGTTCCGGCACCCTATGTGGTGCCGGAGAAGAAGGCCAACAAGAAGGCCACGGGGACTCGAAAGAGTGCCCGGCGCCCGGAGGTGTCGGATTCATCGTCCAACGAATCCAAGATGCACTCCTCCCACGAAGATGAGGAGGAGGAAGAAGAGACCCCTCCCCCTCCAGCGGGGGAAGGGAAGAAAAGGAAGGCCGCCCCAACTGGGGAGGCCGAGGGGTCCAAGAGAGGGAGAACCCCTCCTTCAGAATACTCCACCAACGCCGACGACGGCGAAGAAGAGTGGCCGCCCAGGGCCAAGCCCCTGGCGAAATCGTAAGTATCCGGATACCGGAGTGATTTCATAGTATTCGTTTATTGCACAGCTTTCCCTTATGTCGAATATGTTTATGCAGCCACCCAAAGACCGGCTCGACGCATCGTCGAGCGGCTCACTGGACTCGTCGGACGTGAACTCGCTGCCGACGGCTTCCCCCCGCCCTACGGACAACACCGAAGTTTTGTCCCAACAGGGTCCAATCCGGGAGGAGGTGGTCCTGGAGACACCGCAAGGCGACCTCCCGGACTCCAGGAGTAAGGGGGACGAAACCCCCTAGGGCTCCAAGTCCGGCCCTAGGCCGGACACCGCTCCGGAACCTTCAAAGGTTCCAGAGTCCGGCAGGGAACCTCCTTCCAAGAGGAGCAAGCCCACCGCGGCGGCGACCTCCGTCCAACCGGAGGCGCCGAACAATATGTTGGAGGTGCTCCAAGGCGCCTCCATCGACGAGGGGCACCGCACCATTATGAGTGCGGTGGTCCAAAAGGTTCAGTCCTCCAAGAGCGGACTGACTGAAGCTTGTACAAGCCTTTTAACAGGCTTTGAGGTAAGTAAAGAATGTGTAAATAACATTACCGCATAGACAGTAGCCCCTGATGCTCTGTTTGGCGTTCGGAAAGAAAAGCCGAATAGAGGATAAAATAAAAAATCGCAGGAGTCTAAAAAGAGTCAATATGCGTGTGCAGGCTTCCCTGCTAGCGTCCGCCGCACTGACTGCGGAAGTGGACGTGCTAAAGCAGAACCTCGAGCGGTCCGAGCAAGAGCTCGGACGTGCCAAGAAGCAGCTCGAGGACAATGAAGGTAAGAAATACCTTGTTTAAATTAAATATATGTATATATAAAAAGGTGCAATTGCAAAAAATGACAGGATTATTGTGGCTATTGTAGGGGCCACGTCTGAGGTGGCGACCCTGAAGCAAGCGCTGCTCGAGGCCGGGAATAGGTCAGCCGTGGAGCGCGTTGAGCGAGAAAAGTATGAGGCCGAGGTTGGCAAGGTGCGGCAAGAGCTCCAGGCTCTCATGGAAAAACATGAGAGTTTGGAGCGTGACTCAAGGACGCGAGCGTCCAAGCTCGTGGAAGCTACTAAAAGTGCCAAGTCTTCCAAGGCCGAATCCCAGAAGACCCTCCAAGAGTTGGATGAGGTGAAGAAGATAGCAGTGGGTAAGTCATTCTTTATGCAAAGTAAACACATAAGCGTGAGTTGCTTGTTACTTACCCGAATCCGGAGTTCTCTAGGCGTGTTCGCAGACCTTCCCCGGAGTGTATCTGATGCCGCCACATCTATCGAGCCGAGGAGGGCAGCTCGACGGAGAAGGTGTTCTGGTCTCAGTACGCTGAGGCCGGACACCCCGTGCCCCTGAGCGACCAGTTGAAGCAACTGGTCGAGCTCCACAAGGCGGCCGAACAGGCCATGAAGGGCCTCATAGTTCAGCTGTGGCCTGGAGAGGCTCAGCCTGGGAGCTATTTCGGGCTAGTGCGGCGGCTGGTGGAGGCCTGTCCAAGGCTCGAAGTCATCAAGCGCTCCGTCTGTATTGAAGGTGCCCGTAGGGCCCTTGCCCGTGCGAAGGTGCACTGGGGCAAGCTGGATGCTGAGAAGCTTGTGAAGGACGGGCCACCGCCGGGGAAAGAGCATTGTAAGCCCGAAAATTATTATAAGGATGTTCTCAAGGGTGCCCGCCTTGTGGCGGAGGAATGTTCTATGGATGTAATTTTTGAGTAAAACTCGCTCGTTTTGTCCTGTGCGCTAAAAACTTGTTCATATGCGCTTAAGCAATGCTGTTTGAATTTAAAATATTACCTTCTGTGCGGCTGTTTATCAATACTGAGAGATGGCGAGTCGTCGGCTTCTGCCCCCTTGCCGCTAGTGCTGAGGTGTTCGGGGATAAACCTGGGCGCTCTTTTTCCCATATTTGGGTCCTTCGAGGGAGGCGCTCAGCCCGACGAACGAGGCAATCGAACTATAATGCGTGAACACTCTCACTTAGCCATACAATTCTATAATTTTAAATTTCGGCGAAGCCCCTAGTATTCGGAAGACCGAGTTCGGGGCGCTATCCACGCCTTGGCCGGATAGAGCCGGCTCCTCGCCCTAAGCGGCATAAGTCTTTAGGGACTCGAAAAAACCTCTCAAACAGCGACCAGCTCTCGCCTCATCATGACGGTCAGTTTTAGCTTTCTCCACTGAGGTGCTCGACCCAGCTCAACCGGGGCACAATCGCAGTGGTTTTCCTAGTGCTACCTTAGCCGATATAGCGAAACGTAAGGCACCAAAACATAGGAGCCGGGCAAACCCAACTATTGACCCAAGACATGATTCGGAGCCGATGCATATAATGCTATAAGTTCGGGGTGCCATACTTGTTAAAGTGTTCGGACTTCTCACACCATGTTGAGGGGTACGGAAGCCCGTGGCGTATTTTGGCCGTACCAAAGTGTACGGGTGCAACATGTCGTTAAGGAACATATATAAATATATAAAAAAAGTAATGCAAAAATAGACAAAAGCTATGCATTGTTTATTAAAAAGAGCTGCGATCAAAGCAGAACGATACAAATAATGCGATAAGCAAAAGGTTGGACTATGTAACATGTCCGCTCCAGGGGCAAGCTGCGGAATAATGTGCGAAACAGGCATACTTCTCGTGATAGAGACCACCTGGGAGTTCCATAATGCGGTGTGGCTTGGCTGCTTCCCTGGTTTTTGCATCGTTTGTGCGGCAACTGAACTGCCGAACAGGCCTTCGGAAGAGTGGAGTCCTGAAAGTAAGAGAAATTTTTAAAAAATCGGCAGCCCCTGGTGCGGTTTAAGCCGTGTTTCGGGCATGCCGTGGTGGTGCCCCTCCCCCTGTGCCCATGGTATCTCTAGAGCGTAGTTATGTACGCGAAGTACTGGCGTCGCCTTTTTGCGAGAGTTGGGGTTCGGGCCGCATTGCTACGCCTGCTCGGATCGTGCCAGGCGGTCCTGTTGTAGGTTACTCCTCGCTTTACGGTGTCCGGTCGTTTAGTGGCCGGACTGGGGAACTGCCTAAAGAGGCTGCTTTGAACTTCGGCCGCAAGGGCCGCCGTGTGCTCCTCCGTTCGGAGGGAGCATTCGGTGTTTCCATTGACCGTAATTACTCCTCGAGGGCCTGGCATCTTGAGCTTAAGGTATGCGTACTGCGGTACCGCATTGAACTTAGCGAATGCGGTTCGCCCTAGCAGTGCGTGGTAACCACTGCGAAACGGGACTATGTCGAAGATTAACTCCTCGCTTCGGAAATTATCCGGAGATCCAAAGACCACTTCAAGTGTGACTGAGCCTGTACAGTTGGCCTCTACACCTGGTATTACGCCTTTAAGGGTCGCTTTGGTGGGCTTAATCCTCGAGGGATCTATGCCCATTTTCCGCACTGTATCCTGGTAAAGCAGGTTCAGGCTGCTGCCGCCGTCCATAAGGACTCTAGTGAGATGAAATCCGTCAATAATTGGGTCTAGAACCAATGCGGCGAAGCAGCCGTGACGGGTGCTAGTGGGGTGGTCCCTTCGATCAAAGGTGATCGGGCAGGAGGACCATGGGTTGAACTTTGGGGCGACTGGCTCTATCACGTATACGTCCCTTAACGCGCGCTTCCGCTCCCGCTTGGGGATGTGGGTTGCGTATATCATGTTCACCGTCTGCACTTGTGGGGGAAAAAACTTCTGTCCCCTGTTGTTCGGCGGCCGGGGCTCCTCGTCGTCATCGCTATGCAGCCCCTTGTCTTCGTTTTCGGTGTTTAGCTTGCCTGCCTGCTTGAACACCCAACAATCCCTGTTGGTGTGATTGGCCGGCTTTTCGGGGGTGCCATGTATCTGGCATAAGCGGTCGAGTATTCGGTCCAAACTGGACGGGCCCCTAGGATTCCTTTTGAATGGCTTCTTCCGCTGACCGGATTTAGAGCCTCTGAATCCGGCATTAACTGACGTATCCTCAGCATTGTCGCCGTTAATGCGGCGCTTCTGCTTGGTTCGACGTGACCTGCCACCACTGTCCCTGGTGTCCGAATTACCAGGGTTTTGGTTATATTGTTGCTACGAGCAAGCCAGTTGTCTTCTCCCGCGCAAAAGCGAGTCATGAGTGTCGTGAGTGCTGCCATAGATTTCGGCTTTTCCTATCCAAGATGCAGGGCTAGCCACTCGTCACGGATATTGTGCTTGAAGGCTGCTAGGGCCTCAGCGTCCGGACAGTCGACTATTTGATTTTTCTTTGTTAAGAACCGTGTCCAGAATTGCCTGGCCGATTCACCTGGCTGCCGAATTACGTGGCTTAGGTCATCGGCGTCTGGGGGTCGCACATAAGTGCCCTGGAAATTGTCGAGGAATGCGGCTTCCAGGTCCTCCCAACAACTGATTGATCCTGTTGGCAAGCTGTTAAGCCAATGTTGAGCTGGTCCTTTAAGCTTGAGTGGGAGGTATTTGATGGCGTGGAAATCGTCGCCGCGGGCCATATGGATATGAAGGAGATAATCCTCAATCCATACCGCAGGATCTGTTGTGTCATCATATGATTCGATGTTTACGGGTTTGAAACCCTCAGGGATTTGATGATCCATTATTTCGTCTATGAAGCAGAGTGGGTGTGCGGCGCCTCTGTACTGGGCTATATCATGACATAGCTCCAGTGAGCCTTGTCTACTGTGTTCGGCCCTGCCGAATTTGTGGCCGGCGTGACGGATGCCGTCTCGAGCCGTGGGGCGCCCACGCGATCCTTAGATCGATCTTGTTTGTTTAGCCTTGTCCTCCAACATATCTCGTAAGTCCGGCGCATAGTCCCGTGCCTTGGTACGGGGTGCGGCTTGAGTGGAGGGCCGAGAGGCCTCTCTGTCGCGGCCACGAGGTGGCCTGTCGGCCGCATCGAGTGCTTCCTCCTCTAATTGGGGTAGCAACCTGCGCTTTGGGTAGCTCTTGGAGGGGCGTTCGAGTTTATGCTCTTCGGCCGCAAGGACTTCAGTCCATCTGTCAACTAGCAAATCTTGATCAGCTCTGAGCTGTTGCTGTTTTTTCATGAGGCCTCTTGCCGTGGCCATAAGCCTGCGTTGAAAACGCTCTTGCTCGACGGGATCCTCTGGCACGACGAATTCGTCGTCGTCGAGGCTTGCCTCGTCTTCGGAGGGAGGCATATAATTATCGTCCTCGACCTCTCTGTCTGCCGCTCTCTCATGAGGGCTGGTTTCTCCATCCTCCTGTGCTAAATCTTGCTGGAGGGGGTTTTCTTTGGCGCTTTCCGGAGTGTTATTATCTCCCGTGCTGGAATCACCGTGTTTGTTTTGGCGGGATTTTGAGCGGCGCCGCTGACGTCGGCACTTAGGCTGTTTCTTGGAGGGGTCATCCTCCGCTGTTCCATCGCCATCTCCCTCTTTTGGGGTGTCCACCATGTATATGTCATACGACGAGGTAGCTTTCCAGGGCCTAGTAGGCGCTGGTTCTTCATTATCTCCTTCATCGGCGTCCATACCGTCGATGTCTTCGTAGTCGAAGTCGAGCATGTCGGTTAAGTCGTCGACAGTGGCTACAAAGTGGGTGGTGGGTGGGCTTTGAATTTCTTCATCGTCCAAATCCCAACCTCGCTGGCCACAGTCCGGCCAGGGCTCTCCTGATAAAGAGAGAGACTTCAGTGACTTCAGAATATCGCCAAAAGGCGAGTGCTGAAAGATGTCCGCGGCAGTGAACTCCATGATCGGCGCCCAATCGGATTCGACAGGCCGGGGCGCGGAGGGTTCGGAGTCCGGAAAATAGTCCGGCTCCTTGGAGTCATGAGTCTCACGGAGTGCGGGGCTGGTGTTCGGCTCAATCGCCGTTGGGATCGCAGCCCCCGAGGTGGCGTCCAACCGCTCATCCTCGATCGGCGCAGTTGGCTCTGAATTAGGGACCGGAGCCGATGCGGGTGCGGCCTCCAAGGCACTGTTCGGCGACAGAGCTAGATCATGCTCGTCGGGACAGTGCGGCGTGCTCGGCAGTGGCTCGAATCCGTCGAAGATCAAGTCCCCGCGGATGTCAGCCGTGTAGTTAAAACTTCCGAATCTGACCTGACGGCCAGGGGCATAGCTTTCGATCTGCTCCAGATGGCCAAGTGAATTGGCCCGCAGTGCGAAGCCGCCGAAGACGAAGATCTGTCCGGGGAGGAAGGTCTCACCCTGGACTGCATCGCTGTTGAAGATCGTAGGGGCCATCGGGCCTGACGGCGACGGCACAGAGGAACTCTCAATGAAAGCACCAATGTCGGTGTCAAAACCGGCGGATCTCGGGTAGGGGGTCCCGAACTGTGCATCTAGGCCGGATGGTAACAGGAGGCAAGGGACACGAAGTTTTACCCAGGTTCGGGCCCTCTCGATGGAGGTAAAACCCTACGTCCTGCTTGATTAATATTGATGATATGGGTAGTACAAGAGTAGATCTACCATGAGATCAGAGAGGCTAAACCCTAGAAGCTAGCCTATGGTATGATTTTTTATGTGTATGTTGTCCTACAGACTAAAACCCTCCGGTTTATATAGACACCGAATAGGGTTAGGGTTACATAGAGTCGGTTACAATGGTAGGAGATCTGAATATCCGTATCACCAAGCTTGCCTTCCACGCCAAGGAAAGTCCCTTCCGGACACGGGACGAAGTCTTCAATCTTGTATCTTCATAGTCCTGGAGTCCGGCTGAAGGTATAGTCCGGCCATCCGGACACCCCCTAATCCAGGACTCCCTTAGCGGGGCAGCACCAGGCGGCGTCGGGGTCGAGCCCCCGATCTCGATCCAGATCAGGGAGAGGAGTGGGCGATGTGGGGGGAAGAAGTGGGGTAGTGTGGTTGGCCTAGTGTTTTCCGGGGGGGGTTATGGGGAGTGGGGTGGGGCATGGTTGGGCCGGCCTGGTTGGCCCGATGGCCGGCTGGGCCATGGGCCAACAGGGGGTTCCTTTCTTTTATTATTACTAGTTGACCGGTTGTGCCAAATGGCGCAGAGACCCGCTAAAGCCATGTTGTCGATGAAAATAGTTTCATTTTGCAAGGACCTATTCGATATCGGTAGTAGAAAGTTCATTTTTTTTAAACCATGATATATTGGAAATATGGTAATCACGCTGCGAAATCAGAGTTTGAACAAAAATGATAACATGTACATACCAGCTAAGGAAGTATTCTTTTAGTTGAAAATATGGTTATCATGGACCCGTTGCGCGTGCCAAATCATGTTAAATCCATATGCGCGGTGAAAAAGATATCCATGGTTTAATCCCCTTTAATTATTAAAACATGGTCGATTGTTGTCTACAATAAGATGTATATGCGCACTTTAATTTGATAGCACAGACCCATTTGAAATCACGTATGCAAATGGCGCAAAGACCCACTAACACGTGTGCTTTGAAAAAAAAAATCCATGTATCAGTAGACTTGTTCATGGGCAGGCATGTATGCCAATTTAAACGCCCGTGTGTACATCTATTTATTTATTTTTGTACGGGGAGAAGAGTTTGGGTAAATGTAGGCGAGTATAGGTTGATACTTCTGGCCTTTTTCAGTTGTTTTCGTCATCATCAGTGGAGGAAATATCAATTACTCTTTGGGAGCTTTGCCTTTTCCATGCTCTAATGCACGTGCATCTTGGTTGGTTGTCTGAATGTTCAGAATTTATGCTTGAGCTCACTTGACGGATGGATGGTAAATTAATCTAGCTTTTGTGTTGCGGAAGAAAGACAGGGCACAAGCTGTTTTAAGTTAGATGAACATTGCACACCACCACAAGTTTGGTCACTTATGGTAACAGGTATTTAGGTTCACATTTAAAACGTCTTAGCAGGAACTGATGTCATTGAAACAACTTGAAAACTATTCGATACATCCAAAAGTTTTGCAAAATCGGAAACTTTCCAAACAAAGAGGCGACATTTCAGCACAGGTTCTGAAGACTACATGTAACAGGTAGTTTTCCATCCTGCATTAGCAAGTAGGAGAAAATGTTCAAGGGCTGAAAAAAAAGAAGAATGGGGTATTTAACTGTGAATATGAATCGGAGAAGAGAGTCGACTGCCATACAAAACTTCCTTATCTAAGACTTGATATCTACAATGCAAGCGAAAAATCAGTTCAATACAGGAAAACTATAGTGAATACAACAGTATGAAGAAGTCCCAAGAAAAAAAATCAAAACCTTTCATATTTTTATTTTTGTGCAGGGTAAAACCTTTCATATTACAATGTGCTGAAGATTTTCCCAACAATTAGATCAGACATACGGAAGAGAGTCAAATTTCCATTCACTGGTCACCAAAGAACAACAATTTAAGGAGCACAAGTCGACTAATTACAACTGCAAATAAGTTGACTGCAAACCTTCCTGCTATTACTATAGTAAGCAATCGGCAACTCTTAAGTACGGTAACAAAGCAAGTGTCCCGATTCTAATAACAGAAGCACTAAATTGTAAAGGCTTGTGTAACATCAATTTATCTCATTGTGTGCATGAAAAAAATGAATTGCTAGATATATGTTTCCAATCGACTATCGTATGAATTCTTCAACTTTTATCTAGAGATTTTGAAGTAGCAAAGTATTCCCTCAACTTACAAAAATGGAAAGACCAAGGATTTTGCTAAGCTGGGAGCATTCATATGACATGTTAGTCTTCAAAATTGATCTAACTAAAAAAGACCTTGCTGAACTGAAAACATGTACTACATGCACAACTTCTGTCAGGATCCGCTAGAGTATCATCACTGGAAATTTGATTGATCATCCAAGTTCATTTAACCAGAACTGAAAGCAAACTCTTATACATTAATACCTATATGGCTGTAATCAGAACTAAAACACGCTATTTTAAACATGGGCGGGAAAGTATAAATGAGTGCAGTATTTGGGAGATTATGATGGTGTATACTAAACATAAATGTAACCAGTCACCTTCTATAGGGAATGCAAATACTCATGGAATAAAAAAATAGAGCACATCTTTGCAGAAATAAGGTACATGTTTCCTTACCTGTAGGGAAAATGCAACATACTATTTTATTTCTTGCAGCCCTTAGCATCCCGTAAAAATAAAATAAGAAGTCATGTTAGATGGTCTGTGAAAGCAGATACATGAATGGTACTAACATGATATATTTTCTGCCCGCTAGCAAGTTATTAAGCAAGATCATCAAATATTTATCTATAGACCACATAGAGTTTTGCCAGCGTTTTCAGGAGAGTTATTTTCAAATTTGTAATTTGAGGACTCACCAAGAGATACTCAAATCAGTCAAAATAGGAATCCTAGGCGCTAAATTTGAGATGTCCATAATTACTCCAACGTAGTAACCAACCCATACTCTGTAAACTGAGTTTTTTAAATGTTTCAAAAAGAAGTGTACAGGCAAGAATGTGTCTACCATAGGTATGTTTACTTTTTCTAAAAGTGTATTCAAATGGGAGTAGTATGTAAAAAAGGTGAAGACTAATAATGTAATATGCATATATCATAATTATTATTAATGCACCGGTAGGTGTAAAATGGGCTGAATTGAAATGGCCGCAAATTTCCTCCAGCCACGGATGTAGCCATACCCATAGTGTCCAAAGAGCACCTTCTGGTTCTTGGTGAATACCTTGCGCATGGTGGGGTCACAACCACTCTAGAAGAGAGTGGCAGCTAGGCGAGACAGAGTAAGACCTGAGCGAGGGCTGCAAAGTGAAAGGCAGAGCAGAGTGGTGATTGTAGACTGATGATATGAATAAAAAACCAAATCTAATAGATTTGTTATACTTATCCAAATTGTACATTTGTAATATAATTCAGCACTAATGCCATTACACCATCTAGCATCATCTAGGATTTTAACACCTCTAGCTCTAGTAGTCTAACAAAGCATAGAACTGAAAAATAAATACTCAATTCAGGAAGTTTTTATGAACTGTACGCCACATAAGCAATGCCCTACGTGCTTGCAATCCGACATCCATGTGATTTTCCCATTCTTCCAAAAGACCGCCGGTGCATCATTTTCACATAAAACTTGCACGCCCAGGCATTTTTTTGTACAACTACGAAATGAGCAGTAAATTAGGAATGTGGCACCAATCATAATGAAGTCCACTTCCCATAATGTTCGTAAAGAAATCAACATCATAAAGCTCTTGGACTACCTTCCATTCAAGCTTGAATTTTTGCTGCTGGAATCCTCTTTGGGGATGTAACAACCTGTAGAAAATAGATAACTTATATGACTGGCATAGCAAAAACATATTATCATGCAAAATATAGTAATGTACATTCAGCAAGATATAGATGACAACATTCTATGAGAAGAAATCACACTGTCCTATAGAGCGCAATCCAACCATTCCCACTTTAGTCTAGTATAAAAGTACTGCATTACTAAAGGAGAGCTAGTTCTCACATAGGAATAAAATAAGATCAATCACGCAGGGTCTGACATTCATATAGATACATAAATATCTATGCATCATCACGACACTTGCAAGGTAACTGTAAAGCATGCACATGCCACATCATATAACTGTCTGAAACTTGAACGACTTCTATTTCTGATTTAAAACTGAATCCAGTTGTAAATATGTTACAACTTTCAATGAAGATTGCCTATTTTGTTGGGCGCCTGTTCACGTTCTTGCTTGTTACTCCTTCTGGACCTGGAGCACCGACGCCTGCAGCTATTTTTCCTCACACTAAATTAGGAATCACATAAAAACTATTTGCCAATTGTAGCCCTCACTGATAGAAATGGTTAAGTAGAAAAAATCAAAACAAAAAATTGAACAACAAAACGAAGCTCACCAAGCTAACTCCCAGTTGGGCTTCATGCTATCGCGCTGATGGAGCACGTCCATTGTCCGGGGGGCAATGGGAGATCTACATGTCGGGCAAGTATTTTGGCGCTCTCGCCATGACCTCAGACAATGCACATGAAACAAGTGCCCACAAAGCAGCTTCTTTGCTGTTGTCGTCTCTTCACAGCAGATAATACATGTAACATCACTCCTGAATCCATAAATATATCTATATCATAAACAAGAACCATAGTTGAATAAACTGAAACAGTGGCAGTGAAATTAAATAACCCACACATTAAGCTCATCCGTTGTAGCATCTAGAAAGCATCCATTCATGGTGGAAGTTGTCTTTCTGGGGTGCAAATAATCTGAAACATGAATTTTGAAGTTGCGGAAGGTCTTGTACAGCTCACAGATCAAGTGCAGTAGGACACCATGGTTCCTGATATGGTATAACAAATCAGATAAGGGGAAAGATCTTCATAAGAGAACCGACAGGAAGATATCTACGAAGAAGAGCATATATAAAGACAAGTGCACAAGGTCACAGATAAGCTCCAAATAAAATGTATACACTGCCTTTTTCTCACATTGACCTTCCGTTAGAAATAACTTCTTTTTAAAGCCAAACCTCAAACATCTAGCACAACAGGACACAATATAATTTTTTAGAGGATGAATCATCACACCAACAAAATGTATAGAGTTAGGCCAACATCATATACACATGCATAGTGGTGAATACACCTGATAAAAATATAAAGGCTGGGCACTGGATACCCTTATACCCACTGCTAACATGACCCACCATGCAAACGGTCACCAACAGAACTGAAGATCAAGATGACCAGGGAAAACAAATTACTAACAGAACTATGTATGTTGTGTAGCTAATCAAACATCCCTCTAAAACAGACCAGTGAAGATAATTTGCTCATAGAATCATATATGCTTACGCAAGAAATGAAACATCTATATTAAACAACCACTGAAAAAACATTTATAAAGAACAGATCAAAGAAAGTAATTTCCTCGCAAAATCATGTATGTATGTCTGTGCAACTAATTAAACATCTGTATAAGCAGTTATAGAAAAAATGGTCCCAAAAGATTATCAACACTGGAGCACACACGAGAGAAGAATTGGTGCAAGAAAAAGGCCACCATCCTTCAATGCCAATCTACACTGCCATCCAAGGACAGCCAATTAACATAGTTCAGATGTTTTAGTACCTGCTAACTTAATGCTTTTAGTGTTTAAAATAAAAGACTTACATGTATCATTGCTCCAGGTAGATCATTTTTCCAATGAAGCCCAAGACATCTTATTAAATCCTAGGAGCTTCAGAAATCAAGAGCCACATCAATAGGGGAGTAGGGGAGTAGACAATGCAAGATCACAATTTATCTTGTCCCTTATACTTTTAAATTTGACAATGAGCTGCTCAAACCTAAAATCTATCGACCACTCAAGCATAAGAAAGCATACTACAAATTGACAGTAAAATGGAGGGTCAAATACATTAGCTTTCAAGGGAGCTGGAGAAATTATGTGGATCCAGTTTAGTTTACTCTAATTATATGCAAATGGAACCAAGAAACACACTGAAAGTATAACATGGCTGGTATTTACTTTTCTTTGATAGGAAATCAACTAATAACTTTCTTCTCCACTTATTCCAGTCACCCTCTTTTCCACCCCTCTCTCGAACACACATACTGCTCCTTGAGCATTTTTACAAATAGCTCGTGCTCGCATTTGCAACCTCAAAGGCAGAGAGAGAGAGAGAGAGAGAGAGAGAGAGAAGTGCACCTGAAGGCCCTGAAGACGCGAGCTAATCCAGCACGCACCCAGGATGCGAGGTCATGCACCAGATGCGGGCGCCGTCACCCACCAGCTGAGGCCGTCCTCCGCTGCGCCACTGCACGAGCCGCCTACGGCGCTAGGTTCAAGACGCGAAGGACCACGTCCAGCCAAGACGACTCCCTGGCTGGCATCCTCTCCTCTTGGGTTGAGCTCCTCCTCCCGAAGCTCCCTCGCGACGAGGTCTCCTCCTCCCCCGGCTTCCTCACGACCTGGGCAGATGAGCACCTTGGGAGGCCATGGATCTCCTTGACAGGGACTGCGGAGCTCCTGGGGCTATGGCTGTGGTGAATGAGGGGGAAGAGAGAACCGAGGAGAGAGAAGTGTGGCGGCTGCAGTGGAGCGAGGGAGGAGTGAGGGTGTGCTGGCAGAGGATTGGAGGCTAGGGTTCATGCAATGTCTGTTGTGTGCGCGGCGCGTGGGGCGAGCGGGTTCGGAAATTCTTTCGCACGTGAGCGCAGCTCACCCAGCCAATCCATGCGACGGACCAGCCCACCAGTCATAGGTCACGGAAAACCACCGTGGGGTGAAAACAAAATTTACCAAAGGCGAAAATCCAATGGCACAAATAAGTCAAAGGCCAGATCGAACGGGCAGAACTGCATAAAATCGGGGGAGCTCCATGTTGGAGGGTCGGCTAGCATTCTTATAGGTTTATATATTTGTTGTTTTATTTTATTTTATTTTATTTTTGTTTCCTATTCTTTTAGTTTTTGTAAATTATATACTTGGCATCTAATTTAGTATTTCAATTTAGTCCACAACCACAAAAAGTCTAGTCTCCAAATAATTTAGTTTGATATTTTATTAATTAGTAAAGGCATTTTAATAATTAGTTTTGATACTATTTAAATCATTTTAGTGCGGTTAAGCATTTCATAAATGTTTGGTTTCACCACCATAATCACCTATGCATTATCTGGCATGACCTGAACATTTTAGTTTCATTGTTTGAAAAATTTTGTTGTTTGCCTGATTTTTAATTTGAATTCAAATCGGTTCGAACTAACGCAAGATTAGCAACAGTAATCGAGGTGAGGTAGCATCATTAGCAGAGGTTCTTGTAGCTTAAGTATCCGGGCATCACGGTCATCGAGCTGAACATGTGCAAAACTCGGAGGTGACGTATGTTCGGTGCTTGATCGGTCGGAATGAAAAGAAGTTCGACTACATCAAACGCGTTGTCAAACGCTTCCGCTTTCGGTCTACGAGGGTACATAGACACACTCTCTCCCACTCGTTGCTATGCATCTCCTAGATAGATCTTGCGTGAGCGTAGGAAATTTTTGAATTTGCATGCTACATTTCTCAAAATCGATAGGCTAGGCCTTCCCCTCTATTCTGGCATTTCTGTAGTCTAGTCCAAAGATATAGCCCCATTCCTTGATACCAATGCATACTTAGTATAGATCTGATGTAAGTCTTGCGAGTACTTTGGATGAGTATTCACGGTTGCTTTGCTACCTCTTTCCCCATCTACCCGATTGTTGTGATCAAATGACGGAGCCCAGGAGCCAGCTGATCTCGCTGATGACTACTACTACCCTGATAGAGCCTAATGATGACCCACAAGTATAGGGGATCAATCATAGCCCTTTTAATAAGTAAGAGTGTCGAACCCAATGAGAAGCAGAAGGAAATGACAAGCAGTTTTCAGCAAGGTATTTTCTGCCAGCACTAAAATTATGGGTAATAGATAGTTTTGTAGCAAGATAATTCGTAACGGGTAACAAGCAACGAGTGTACAGTGCAGCAAGGTGGCCCAACCCTTTCTGTAGCAAAGTATAAGCCTGGACGGAATCTTATATAAAGCAAAATGCTACCGAGGACACATGGGAATTATCGTCAAGTTAATTTTCATCATGCTCATATGATTTGTGTTCGTTACTTTGATAATTTGATTTCTGGGTGGACTGGTTCTTGGGTGTTGTCCTTACTGGGACAAGCATCTGTTGGTGCAATGATAGGCCCCTTATGTTTTGAAGTTTGTTGACATAAACATTATGTGACTTATGTGTTTGCTAGTGCACACAGAGTAACATGTCCCTGAGATATCGAGGAGTTTGATGCAAACAACGAAGATAATTTCCCTGCGTTGCAGCGAAGGTTATCACCGAAGATGATGTTAACAAGAGTGACCCCTAAAAATTGTTGAAGTTCAAGCAGTTGGTTCGTTGTCTGTCTGAAGAAAATGACTGTGTCCGAGGAAGAATGAAGACAAAGTGAAGACGTAGCATTTATTTTGTTCTTCTTCTTCGCTTTATTGAGTCGTAGGGCCACCATACTATTAAGAGGAGCATAGAGTTCGAAACTTTGATTCTCTGATGCCAAACCCAAATCCTATGAAAGTTGTGAGAGAAATCTATTTGTGTTCCGAGCAAAACTTGCCAGCAAGAGACTGTGATCTTCTTCACTACGAGAGATTTGTTTCATACCGAGGAGTTAGCATTACTTGTTTCTTAAGTAATGTTACCGTTGCTCCAAATCCGACCGTTGTGAAACGTGTTGGTTGGCCATTGGCTGGACAATGTGTCCAAAATGGCCATTTCCTATCTGGGAAGGCTGCGGCTATAAATAGCCACCCCGCATCAGCTTTGTCTAGTGACTGCTCTGTTTGATTCTCAGGAGAGTGTTGAGCAACCCCCTCCGAGCGATTTGAGTTTAAAATCCACCGAGAGAAAACCCCTAGAGCCGAAGAATTAGATAGTGGTTCAACATCACTCGAATCTAAGTCCAGTACGGTCTGCCTATTACTCTTGAGAGCTGCAAACTCTCTAGACAGTTAGGTGTCAATTTCTTCATAGACCAAGAGTGATTGTGGTTCTCGAAGAACAAGTCTGTAAAGGTTTGGAGATGGCCTCAAGTATCTACCACGAGTAATCGGCATTGGTTGACAAAGGAATTGTCGAGGAGAATTGAATGAAGAGAGTTTATCTTCCCTGTTAAGTCACAACCCCTCCAACCAGACGTAGTTTGTGTGCTGAAGGACGAACCGGTCCAAATACCTTGTCGCTATCAAGCATGACTAGTTTCCTTGCGGTACTTAGTTTTAGCTCGTTGTAGTTTGTTTTTCATTCATTTCCGCTTCTGGGTTTCGAGAGTTTTGAGATTTCTGAAGAAATATTAAAACTCCCATTCACCCTCCTCTGGTAGAAATACTTCATTCCTACAATTGGTATCAGAGCAAGGTACTCCTTGACTCTGCTCATTTTGGTCTAACAACCTCGGAGTTTAAGTATGTCTTCAGTGAGCTACAAGTCGCTTCTCAAGATTCCCATATTCGATGGGACGGACTATCCCTTCTGGAAGGAGAAGATGAAGATCTGTCTCCGAGCAATAGACGACGATGACATGTGGAATGTGGTGCAGTTCGGGTTCACCATTGCAATACGTCAAGTCCCCACTGACAAGGAGAAGAAATTCATTCAGATGGACGCGCAAGCAAAAGGTGAAATTGGTGGCCATCTCTCTCGAGCGCAATTTCTTCGGTATCGCCAGTGTGAAACTGTGAAGGATTTGTGGGACGTCCTAGAGAAGATCAATGAAGGAGTTTCAACTCAGAAAGAAGCTTGAATTGATACTCTTCAGGCGAAATTCAATCGCTTCAAGCGCATTGGGAATGAAAGTTGTCAGCAAACCTTTGACCGTCTCAGTGACATAGAGAATGAGGTTCAAGGTCTCGGCGCCAAAGAGATCACTGACCATGAAGTTGTGAAGAAACTGCTCTGATCTCTTGACAGCTCATTCGATGGTCTTGTCTTGATGATTCATGAACGGTCTGATATTAAATCCCTCGACTCTGATGATGTCATGGAAAGACTGGACACTCACGAGGAACAAGAAGAAGATAAAAGAGATCTCTATGGCTCCAGTCGACGCAAAAATCATGCTCTTAAGGTTGTAGCCGATTCTTCCTCCGATGGGAATGCCGAAGAAGATTCAGATGACCCAAAGAGCTAGTTCCAAAAGAAAAGTTCAAGCACCTCTGGCGGTTTAAAATCTTCATCAAAACCTGCTGGAGAATACACCCTTTTCAAGTACAAAAGGCCAGGACATTTCATTTCGGATTGCCCTCTCTAGGAAGCTAAAATCCATGCAAGTGGAAGATATGACTCTCGCAACTATCGAGGCAAAAGCAAGAGCAAGAGCAAGAACTATGACTCTGATGATGAGAAGAAAACGAAGAAGTTCTTCAAGAAGAAGGACAACTCTGATATGTCTCCAACGTATCTATAATTTTTGATTGTTCCATGCTATTATATTATCTGTTTGAATGTTTTATACGCATTGTTCTGCTATTTTATATTATTTTTGGGACTAAGTTATTAACCCACAGCCCAGTGCCACTTTCTGTTTTTTCCTTGTTTTTGACTTTTGTAGAAAAGGAATATCAAATGGAGTCCGAACGGAATAAAACTTTACGATGATTTTTCTTGGACCAGAAGACACACACATGACTTGGAGAGGAAGGCAGAAGAGTCCCGAAGGCTCCACAAGCCCTCAGGGCGTGCCCTAGGGGGCGCCTGTCATGGGAACGAGTCTGACAATAGAAGTAGGGGTATATAAGAGAGGGCAGAGTCCTAGCTACGGTGAGATTGTATGCACAAGTTTATGAGTTCAGGCCCCTCTCGGAAGAGGTAACAACTCTATGTCTCGGTTCCACAGAGGCTTGTCAATTGAAGCGTGTAATAGTTACATGGGGTGTGAACCCTTGTGCTAGAGGGGAGGGGTGGCTTATATGGAGTGCCCCTCGCAGCCTTCAGTTACATAGGGGTTCGATGAGAGTTATGTCCTGAACGTTACTGGTAACGCCCACAATAAATGGTCTTTATGATGACAGAGTGAATGCCTGACTATTGCCATCCTGGGGTGACTTTAGGCCTTCTGTACTCCAAGTGGGTGAGGGAGTCCTGGACTAAGGGGTCCTCGGGCGTCCGGCCTGTTGGACATGGGCCGGAATAATGGGCTGTGAAGATACAAGACCAAAGACTCTCTCCCGTGTCCGGATGGGACTCTCCTTGGCGTGGAAGGCAAGCTTGGCGACCAAATATGAAGATTCCTTTCTCTGTAACCGACCTTGTACAACCCTAGTCCCCTCCAGTGTCTATATAAACCGGAGGGCTTAGTCCGGATCGAGATATATATATATATATAATCATAGTCATACAGGCTAGACTTCTAGGGTTTAGCCATTATGATCTCATGGTAGATCAACTCTTGTGATACTCATATTCATCAAAATCAATCAAGCAGGAAGTAGGGTATTACCTCCATAGAGAGGGCCCGAACCTGGGTAAACATTGTGTCCCCTGTCTCCTGTTACCATCGACCTTAGACGCACAGTTCGGGACCCCCTACCCGAGATCCACCGGTTTTGACACCGACATTGGTGCTTTCATTGAGAGTTCCGCTGTGTCGTCCTCAGTAGTTTTGATGGCTCCTTCAATCATCTACAACAATGATGTCCAAGGGGAAGTCTTGCTCCCCTGACAGATCTTTGTGTTCGGCGGCTTCGCACTGAGGGCCAACTCGCTTGGCCATCTGGAGCAGATCGACAGCTACGCCCCTGGCCGTCAGGTCAGATTCAGGAGCTTGAACTACGTCACGGATATCCACGGAGACTTGATCTTTGACGGATTCGAGACCACGGCTGTCACTCCCCGTCACCTCGATGAACATGACTTAGATTTGTCATCGGGCCATACCTAGGAAATTGCACCTGTAACCGCTCTGGCCTTAGATCCGAAGCAGGTCGCGCCATCCGAGGACGGGAACCCAACCCTGCCACGGAAGCCACAGACTCCACGGCGTTGGAGCCGCAGACAGACCTAACCTCCAGTAATGCCTGTGTCACGGAACCTCGGACTCGTTTCCGGCTGTAAGTTTCGAACTATGTGCGTCCGCGCACGTCGAGCATGATCGGTCATTGATTGCCGAATTCAGCGCCGCAGACATGTTCCGGCACTTGCCTTTGGGCGATGTGCTGAACTCATTAAAAAATCTATCCTTAGCGGGGGATTCACAGCCGAACTATATCCGGTTCGAAATAGAAGCTTATGACGGGGAATTTTGCTTCCCACCCGCCACCCACTTCATAGCCACTGTCGAAGACTTAACCGACATGCTCGATTGTGGCTCCGAAGACATCGACGGTATGGACGACAATACAAATGAGGACCATGGCCAAAACCCGCCATTTACCGGCCGCTGGACGACACTTCTTTGTACGACGTATACATCATGGATACGCCTAAAGACCCTAACGACGACAACAAAGAAGATCTAGTCAAGGATAAATCTCCTGGGACATAGCCTAAGCGCGGACGTCAGCGGCGCCGTTCTAAGTCACGTCGGGCGAAAAATAGCAATACCGGCGCCGGAGAAAATAATACTCCGGATGACGCCGAAGACAACGAAGAGCCTGTGGAGGCAACCTCTGAACAGGAGGAACAGGAAAACGGACAAGTTAGCCCTGATGAACAGGCCATACATAACGATTCGGAAGATAGCAATTATCTTCTGCTCTCCGAGGATGAGGTGAGCCTCGGCAACGAGGATCTCATCGTGCCTGAGGAACCTCTCAAGCAGGAGCGATTCAAGCGCCAGCTACTAGCCATTGCAAGGAGCCTGAAAAAGAAGCAGCAACAACTTCAAGCTGATCAAGATCTACTAAATGATAGATGGACTGATGTCCTGGCAGCCGAAGAATACGGCCTTAAGCGCCCAGCCAAAAGTTACCCGAAGCGCAAATTGCTACCTCAGTTTGATGATGAGTCACTGGAGCCCATACCATCATCGCGCAATGGAGCTGACCGACCACCACATGGTCGGGATAAAGCAACAACTCAGGCCGAGTACCAGCCCGCCCCACCTCATTATAAAGGCAAAGATAAAACAGCTCATGGTCACACATATGACCTTCGGCAGGACTTGAACAACATAGCAGGACACACCAGATCGATCTACGGATTGTGAGGACGTACCTCGACATGTGTCAACAACTATCTATTCGGGCGCAAAAAACCTAGTCACACACAGGCCGAATGTCGTAGACGGACCCCATTGGAGCTACGTGCGAGGTGGCCCGATATAGAGGCGCCGCACACCCTCTTTGCTTCACTGATGAAGTAATGGAGCACGAATTCCCAGAGGGGTTTAAACCCATGAATATCGAATCATACGATGGAACAACTGACCCTGCGGTATGGATCAAGGATTTCCTCCTCCATATCCACATGGCCCGCGCAGATGACCGTCATGCCATCAAATATCTGCCACTAAAACTCAAAGGACCAGCTAGGCACTGGTTAAACAGTCTGCCGGAAAACTCTATTGGCAACTGGGAGGACTTGGAAGACGCCTTCGACGACAACTTCCAAGGAACATATGTCCGGCCACCGGATGCCGATGACTTAAGTCACATTGTCCAGCAGCCCGATGAGTCAGCCAGGAAGCTCTAGACTAGGTTCTTAGTTAAAAAGAACCAAATCGTCGACTGTCCGGACGTTGAAACCCTAGCGGCCTTCAAGCACAGCGTACGGGACGAATGGCTCGCTCGCCACCTCGGTCAAGAAAAACCATAATCCATGTCAGCCCTTACCTCTCTGATGACCCGCTTTTCCGCGGGAGAAGATAGCTGGCTCGCTCGTAGAAGCAACAGCGCCATCGATCCGGGCACTTCCGAAGTCCGAGACAACAATGGCAAACCACAACGCAGTAAATGCAAACGTCACAATAATAATGAAAGAATGCATGACACAGTGGTCAACGCCGGATTCAGTGGTCCCAAACCCGGTCAATGGAAAAAGCCATTCAAGGCAAACAGAGACGGACCATCCAATTTGGACAAGATATTGGATCGGCCCTGCTAGATTCATGGCCATCACGATAAACCAGCTAATCATACCAACAGAAGCTATTGGGTCTTCAAGCAGGTCGACAATCTCAACACCGAACACAAGGGGAGGAGGCTCCCAGGCGATAGCGACGACGAAGAGGCTCACCAACCAAATACCCGGGGTCAGAAGCAATTTCCCCCCGAAGTGAAAATAGTGAACATGGTATACGTGACACACAACTCTACAGGGCAGCAGGAGAAACACTCCCTCCGGACTGAGGATCACACTATGACAACCTCAGCCAAAGTACAAAGTGGTCTCATTAAACCGCATACCTTGTTGGCCATTAAGCCACCAGCCTCCATTCAACAGGATCGACCAATTTTGGAGTAGGACTAGCAGTTCAGCTTCCGCCGTCTGCCCCATACACCTGCGAAATCTGTACCGCGCATACATAACTATGCACTTCAAATAACTTGGGCATCGGCGGAAGCACAACACGGATGGGTCTACAAGTAATCCCATAAACTACTTCATTTTTCCTTTTTCCAAGTTACTCTTTCTTTTTCCATTATCCTTTGCCACAGGTGGCGCAAAGGCTGGTCATCTCATGGACTGTATCGGAGTTCGGTCTCATAAATTCACCGAAAGGCTACTCCTATTGAGGAGCCCCTCCATCGAGGAAAGGCGGCGCAGACGTGCGATAGGAGGTCCAAAACAACTTTTTGTAGACCGCACTCTATATTTTGCGAGCCTATAAAGTGCATGTTTCCTCAGCCACCGACCCCTAGCATGTCAAATAGCCGGGGTTGTGGCGTTATTATCTGTAAAATGACAATTGGCATGTCACTCAGGTTCTAGTGAATATACTCCGTATTCGGTATTCACTTTTCTATAAAGAACTGAATTTTGCTCCTTTTGGTTGTTTCACACACCCACCCTGGCATACCTTTCCACGGGCTTGGCATGGGAACAAAATGAGTTGCCAACAAAGTTTGAACAACTTCATAGCATACTTCGGTGTTGCGAGCTCGGACTTATATGCATCAGCTCCGAATCATGTCTTGGGTCAATAGTTGGGTTGCCCAGCTCCTGTGCTTGCTACCTTACGTTCCGCTCTATCAGCTAGGGTAGTAAAGGGAGAACTACTGTGATTGTGTTTCTGGTTCATCTGGTCAAACACCTCAGTAGAGAAAGCCGAAAACTGACTGTCATGATGCGGCGAGAGCTGGTCAACTGCTCGACGACTTAAAGGGATCTTTTGTGATTCCCCTGTATTACACGAAGGACCTTCTTTTAGGTCATACATGTAATGCAGCGCATTGGGATAATCGCGTACATAACATGGTCTATATCGTAGATCCATCATAAAACTCCTATACCTAAGTGAAAGTGTTAACACCCTATAGTCGGATTGCCTAGTTCACCGCATTAACACCTCCTTTATGGACCAAGACGTTGGGTTAAGAGTGATCAATTGCTTTTCCGAACACCCCCGTATTTCCTACGAGGGGGCTGAAGCCGACGACTAGAAAACTTTCAGATTATATAAAAACGGCCGCACAGGAGGATTCAAAGCTTTTAAGCAACTATAAAGTAAGCTTTATTATTTCATAATATAGTCTTTTACAATGTCAAGACATCTCACTCGAATATCATATCTTCGAGCACTGACCCCCTATCAAGTGGGAGCCTCTAAGACATCTTCGAAGTAATGCTCTGGTGCGTGATGGTCCTTGCCCTTGGGTGGACTCTTCGCTGCAACATCGATGGACTTCATCTTCGTCTAGTATGTTTTCACACGGGCAAAGGCCGTCCATGCACCCTCAATGCATGTTGATCGCTTAATGACGTCGATACACGGCACCGCGTCAGCAAGTCGCCACACCAAACCAAAATAACTATCCGGAATTGGCTCGGTTAGCCACAGTCGGACTATGACGACTTTCATGGCAGCGTCGGATATCCAGTGCAGCTCTGCCCATTGGGTCATCTGTTCTTCAGCAACAGTGGCCGCTTGGACGTACCAAATTGCGACCAGAAAAGCTTCTCCGTTGCATACCCTTCTTGCGCTTGGTAAAACTGCGCCGCATCGGAAGCACTCTTCGGCAAATCCAATAAAGCATCTGGAGATCTCCACACTTGATTAAGCGGGGCATAATTCGAATCGCCGAACTTAGTTTGTAATAAAAAGGGCTTACTAGCCGCGATCTCCCCAGCTTGCCAGATCTCCTCCCGGGCTGCTCTAGATTCGGACGGAGCTTCTCTTGCCTCTTGTAAGGCCTTGTCAAGATCAACCGTTTTGGATTTATTATCCCTCTCGAGAAATCCGCAGCGGCTAGCGGCATCCTTTAGTTCAAGCGTCATCGAGGATATTTTCTCCTCGTATTGGTGCCGAGCAGCCTGTTCAGCCTTTAACTCGGGAGATGCCTTTTCGGTAGCCGCATCACTAATCTGGGCCTGTTCCTTGGCCTGGGCTAGCTCAGCCCGAAGGATCTCGACTGCGACAGCACCATCTGGAGATATGTATATCTTATTACACAATTCCTCGCATCATGCTTATATTGTAAACACGTGCATATTATGACTGCCCAAAAAACATACCTTGCGCCTCGTCAAGTCGCCTGTTGATAAGCGTGATGTCATTATCCGCCTCATCAATCTTGTGTTGCAAATACGCAACCTCTGTAGTCCGGGAAGTTGCCGGGGAGGTCACAGCCTGTGTTCCAATTAATCAGATTATTTCCTGGACATATCTTTTGATCCTCTGATCGCCTCCCTCAGGAAGCTAGTCAGAGTCTCAGGGGCTACTATCTATACACAGGTGCATTTTCTGAATAAAACACAGTCGAAAATATTACAGTACAAACCTCGAAGCCTCTTAGCAGGCCCATGAAGGCCTCATTCAATCCACTTTTCGAGGACAGGACCTTTTCAATCACCATGCCCATCAAGGTACGATATTCCTCTGAGACGGACGCCTGTCGCAGCATGTTCATCAAGATACCCGTTTATTCGTCTCCGGCTATAGGCCGGACAGTTCGGGCCCCTCATTGTTGGCCCTCGGACCCTGGGCCACCGAAGTATCACCTTCAGGTAGTGTCTTCATCATCCCTCGCACCACTTGTTGATCAAGGGAGACTGTCACACCCACAATGCGGCTATATCTCACATGTGCGGGGCACGACTTAGAGGCATAGCCGCATGATAGGCTTGTCGCAAGAGGGGTAATCTTCACACATCCCATGTACTGAATAAGAAAGGGATAAAGAGTTGGCTTACAATCGCCACTTCACACAATACATAAGTAAATCATACATCATCCAGAATACAATCAAGGTCCGACTACGGAACCAAAATAAAAGAAGACAACCCCAAAAGCTAGATCCCCGATCGTCCCAACTGGGCTCCACTACTGATCAACCGGAAAAGAAACAACACAATGATCAAGATCTTCATCGAGCTCCCACTTGAGCTCGGTTGCGTCACCTACACTGGCATCATCGGCACCTTCAACTGTTTTGAAGTATCTATGAGTCACGAGGACTCAGCAATCTCACACCCGTGAGATCAAGACTATTTAAGCTTATGGGTAGGATAGGGTAATGAGGTGGAGCTGCAGCAAAGCACTAAGCATATATGGTGGCTAACATACGCAAATGAGAGCGAGAAGAGAAGCAGCGCACGGTCGAGAAGCTAGAAGTGATCCTAAAACTACTTACGTTCAAGCATAACACAAGAACCGTGTTCACTTCACGGACTCCGCGGGAAAGAGACCATCACGGCTAGAGATGCGGCTGATTCATTTTAATTAAGTTTAGTGTCAAGTTCTCTACAACCGGACATTAAAAAATTCCCATCTCCCCATAACCGCGGGCATGGATTTCGAAAGTTCAAAGCCATGCAGGGGTGTCCCAACGTAGCCCATCACAAGATCTCACGTTCAACGAAGGGTATTCCTTCTCCCGAGAAGACCCAATCAGTCTCGGAATCCCGGTTACAAGACATTTCGACAATGGTAAAACAAGATCAGCAAAGCCGCCCGATGTGCCGACAATCCCGATAGGAGCTCCACATATCTCATTCTCAGGGCAACACCGGATGAGACATCCTACGAGTAAAACCAATCCTCAAGTTTCCCCGAGGTGGCCCCGCAGTCTACTCGGTTCGGACCAACACTTAGAGAAGCACTGGCCCAGGGGGGGGGGGGTTAAATAAAGATGACCCTCGGGAGCGCGACTCCCAAGGGAAAAGTAGGTGGTGGTGAGGCAAATGGTAAAACCAAGGTTGGGCCTTGCTGGAGGAGTTTTATTCAAAGAGAACTGTCAAGGGGTTCCCATAACACCCAACCGTGTAAGGAACGCGAAATCAAGGAACATAACACCGGTATGACGGAAACTAGGGCGGCAAGAGTGGAACAAAACACCAGGCATAAGGTCGAGCCTTCCACCCTTTACCAAGTATATAGATGCATTAATTAAATAGGAGATATTGTGATATTCCAACATATCCATGTTCCCACATGGAACAAACTTCAACATCACCTGCAATTAGCAACGCTATAAGAGGGGCTAAGAAAAAGTGGTAACATAGCCAAACAACGGTTTGCTAGGAAAGGTGGGTTAGAGGCTTGACATGGCAATATGGGAGGCATGATATAGCAAGTGGTAGGTAGCACGGCATAGCAACAGAGCGATCAACTAGCAAGCAAAGATAGAAGTGATTTCGAGGGTATGGTCATCTTGCCTGAGATCCCGCAAGGAAGAAAAACGAGTCCATGAAGAAGACAAACAAACGTAGACGAACGGATCCTCACGAATGCAACGTTATCAGAACTAACCCGAAGAAGCAACACCGGAAAGAAGCAAACAACATGGTAAACAACCATCACATAAACATGGCATGATGCACAACCAAGTATGATGCATGTCCGGTTTAAATATGCATGGCATGGCAAAGTGCACAACCAACACTACAAGTTAAGTGGAGCTCAATATGCAACGAGTTGCATATTGATGGAACACCACATCAATTATTTAGTTCTCTCATGTTTATGTAATCAACAATATTAAATGTTGGTTAGCATGGCAAGAGGTGAAGCATATGAAAACTACCTATCTAGGCAAGTTTAAATGAGGCCGGAACAACAAGCAACAAGTCCGGAAAAATCCTCATGTGCAAATTATGGATTTGGTACTGTTCTGCCCTAAACCATATTTTAGAGTTGTTAAACATGCAAAGTAGTGCTACCATGTTAATCGAGGCATTTTTCTACCCCATTTACATATAAAGCTTATTTAAAACCGAGCTACGGTTATTTAGTTATGAAATAAACCATTTAAACATGGCGATATGCAAAACAAAGCAAACAACAAGTTTAAACAATTTTAACATGCATGAAAGTTGGATAATAAGAAACTAGATGAAATTCTAGTCATTTTTCATATATGAAGTTTTTACATGTGATGCTTGGTTTGTGAGTTATGATATGCCTAAACTAGAGGTACTATTTTGTAAAAACTACAGTCTCTGGTTAATTGCGAAAATCACAGCATCAGGAAAAAAACAACGAGCTGAAACTGGAGGTGCTGGACGCTGCTCACTTTGGGCCAAGCCCAGCTGGAGGAGAGTCTGGGCCGCAGCAGGCCGCGGGGGAAAGGTGGGCCGGTACACTGGATCGGCGGTTGTGCTTTGCGCAGGCGCGGCCCACGTCGAAGGAGGAGGTCGTTCGTCATCTCCCTCGATAGGAGGTCGAGCGAGGCCACGGCAGGGGCTCGCCGGACTTGGACGGACGGCGGTCGGAGTGGGCAGAGGTCAGGGCACGACGGAAACGGGTGGATCCGGGGCGGGGTCGCCGGATCTTGCCAGCAACACTATCAACCGGTAGGGCGGCTCGGAGCTCCACCGGCTATCCATGGCGGTGGCGCACCTGCGAGGAGGAAGCCGAGAGGTGAGAGGGAGTGACAGCCGGTAGCAGGGGAGAAAGGAAGAGGGGAGCGCGGGGTCGCCTTATGCAGCGGTGGCGCTCGCTGGCGCAGCCCCGGTGGCCATCGGGGTTCGGCGAGGTGGCATCGGGTCGGGCGCAGACGGAGCTCGGGCTCCTGCCCGCGGGGAGGAAGACGGGGCACTGGGGGCAGAGGCAGTCAAGCCCAGATCTGGCCCGGGGCGGGTCGGTTGTGGTCTCGGGCGGGCCTCGCGGGGAGGTGGGAGGAGGCCTGGGCGACGTGGAGTTGCCCGGTTGGTCGGGGCGCCGGCGCTGGCGGCGGCTGGCCATTAGCAGCACGCCAAGTGGCAGCGAGGAGGTTGGCCGGGCGCAGAAATGGTGGAGAAGGTGGGAGGAATGTCCATATTGGAAGGAGGGGTTCTATTTATAGCCGGGGAGGCTAGGGTTTGGTTTAGGGGTAGTTTGGGGTTGTTCCGGAGCCGTTCGATCCCGATCGAACGGTCCGAAGCAGATGGAGGGTCTAGGTGGGTTAGGTTTAGAGTGGGAGTGGACTATGAAGAAGGGCCTTGGGCTGAGAAGGGAGAGACGAAAAGAACACAGCCCGGCAACCGTTTCTGGAGACCGAAAATGTCCGACGTTTTGACCGACTATATTGTCGCTATAGTTATCCGTTGGGGCATCAAACGAACTCTGAATGCGATGAAACTTGGCAGGCGACCTACTCACAACATAACAACACCGCTTGCCATCAACCCATTCCGAGAACATTTTCCGTCCACTTAAAACATAATATTTTGGACGTGCCGCGCGCGCGTGCAAGTGTGACTGGGCTCAGAACGGACAACGGAGAGAACTGGGGAACCCGGACGAATGCAAGTTTTGAAAACATGATGATGCAATGCACACGATGACATGGCAAGATGCAATACGCAAGATAAAGACAAGGCAACAACAGTGAATAACTGGAAGACACCTGGCGTAACGGTCTCGGGGCGTTGCAACACTCCACCACTACAAGAGGATCTCGTCCCGAGATCTAGGATGGCACCGGAGAGAAAACGGAAAAAGGAAGAGGAGAGGTAAAACTAAGTTGCTTCTTGGAAAAACGAGTGAAACTGCGAACCTTGAGAGGTTGAAAAAATTGAAAGAAAGAATACAATGAAGATGAACAAAGTTGAAAACACTCTGTTAGAAAATAGGAACAAGGAACATTACTAGATCCTTGTAGGTTGAAAGACATAAGAAAAGGGTTGCAATGGACAAGAAGTACATGAAAGCACTCCGGTAGAAACGAGATGTACAAGGACCGATAAAGATCAATTACGACAACACTCCGGTTAAAACAAGATAGAGAGGGAAAAGAATGGTATAATTTGGGCAGCACTCCGACTGTAAATGGAAGGAATTGAACATGATCTTGACAAACAAGATGATGGGTTAAAGAGAGCAACACCACAATGCCTCCAGAACAAAAGTAAGAATGGAATCAAAAGAACGAAGGGGAAAACAACATCTTCTACCTCAAATGAGCTTGAAAAGCATCTTTAGGAGAAGGGTCGAACGGAGTTGTTGGAAAACCAACAACAAAAAGAACAAGGTTGTAGTGGGCTTATGGAGAACATCTCAAAACTATGAGGTGAAATTCTGCCGCTAACGGAAACAATAGATTGGATTGATATCATCAAGGAGACGAGAAACTTATTTCACCGGGAGGATAAATGAAGAACTTGGGTCATTTATGAGCACCATAAATAACAACAATCCTTAGGGAAGGCTTTAGGTGAAACACGACACAAGATAACTCCAATGACGAGATTGGTGGATTTAGAATATCTCATTCTTGACAACATGTGAATCATGAAATACGAACTCAAATTGTCAAGAATGACATAACACCACCTCAAAAGATAAGATAGGAAGAACTGCACTTAGAAATGCAAGATGAAGAATGTTTGAACTCCTCAAAACAAGACATGTGTTGAACACCATGTTTATTATAGAGTATAGCTTGGCATAACATAACTCTGATAGAAATCTTGAAGAACAAATCGATAATGAAAGGAATCCTTGAGGAACCACGATGTAGAGCCTCCATGAAGAACTCCGGTAATAGAAGGATGATAAAAGAAAGAGAAGTTGAGAACATAAGGTGAAGCCTTGTAACGATTTAGATGGATCTTCACGACGATGTAACCGAGAAAACTTGGAACTCCAGAAAAGAAAGATGAGCAATTGAAACCAAGAATTTTGTTGAACCTCTGGAATAAGGAATTAATCATCTGTATGAAACAAGAATAAGAATTACATTATGCTTATCCTTCACCAATTTTGATGACAAGCAACCGATTTGGCATACTATTTATTCTCGTAGAAAGGATTAAAATAGGTATAGCGCAAACTTGAGAAAAGTCTTCGACGAACCACCGGAAGGATTGAAAATGAAAGTAGCAAAGGCACAATTCACCAGGAAGAATTGGAAAATGAATGAAGATACTTGCTAGGATTTAGATACATGAAAACGAAGAGATCATGAATTGATTAGAGGATATTTGAACGATGCACCGGTATGATTTGGAGAACGAGAGCTGAAAAGCTGAGATGACGGGCTTCGGAGAATCAAACTGAAAATACTCTTGAATTGCTCCGGATGGGTGAAAAGAATTCTCACAATTGAAAACAATTATGAGAGGATGGCATCAAGCTTGAACTACGCATCTTCAAGAGAACGGAGCAAGATTTAGAGGAAACAGTTCTTCGGTCTTCAAATGTTGAGAATGACGATGAGAAACACCACCATGAATTATTGAGATACTCCACGATGAAAATTAGAAAGGTTGAACCAATGATGAAAAGAATTTGAAAGATCTTGGAGAAAGACATTTGACTGATGACAATTCATTCTTACGTCAAACTTTGCAATGAATTTGAGAATAACTCCGGAAAGAATTAGAAGAGTCAGGTAAGATCCTAGAAAAAGACATGTGGGTTAGGGCCCACTCAAAAGAAACACCTTTGAACGATTTAAAATAGAGAATGAGCCGGTTGAATTAAATGGCTTAAATGAGATAACATCCTCAAAAGAACTTGAACAAATGCAGAGTGGAAACACGAATCTTCGAGATATCTTCAGCACTCCGGAACAATTGAATAGCGAGAAGTGGATGATTCAGAGGTGCACCGACATGAGAAAACATTTGAAACGAGGAAAAGGATAAGATCGACAAAGCTTGACTTGAATCCACCGGAGAAGAAAAGAGAACGAAGAATGATGAACTTGAAGCTCCGTTAGTATCTTCCTGAGAATCACCGGATAAGAGCATTGACGAAAAAAAATGAAGAGACTTCACATCCGTAAGATGGATACTTGATTCAGAAACCCGAGTCCTTGAAGAAAAAGGGTGGGAGGTCGGGAAAAACAAAGACAATTTGGGACGAATGAAACAAACACCGTTGAGAATACTTAGAGTTGATCTTGCGAATGTTGAAAATGACCAGATCCACTTGAAGAGGAGCACACCGGTTGAGAAGAAAATTGAGATGACAAACTTGATGATCAAGAAGGATTAATATTCCCATAGAAATATGAGAACACCATTTAGGAAAAGATATAAGCAACACTTGACATTGAAGTGATAACCCACAAGTATAGGGGATCGCAACAGCTTTCGAGGGTAGAGTATTCAACCCAAATTTATTGATTCGGCACAAGGGGAGCCAAAGAATATTCTCAAGTATTAGCAGCTGAGTTGTCAATTCAACCACACCTGGAAACTTAGTATCTGCAGCAAAGTGTTTAGTAGCAAAGTAATATGATAGTGGTGGTAGCGGCAACAAAAGTAAAGACAGAAAAAGTAATATTTTTGGTATTTTGTAGTGATTGTAACAGTAGCAGTGGGAAAGTAAATAAGCGTAAACCAGTATATGGAAAACTCGTAGGCACCGGATTAGTGATGGATAATTATGCCGGATGCGGTTCATCATGTAACAGCATAACATAGGGTGACACAAAACTAGCTCCAATTCATCAATGTAATGTAGGCATGTATTCCGTATATAGTCATATGTGCTTATGGAAAAGAACTTGCATGACATCTTTTGTCCTACCCTCTCGTGGCAGCGGGGTCCTATTGGAAACTAAGGGATATAAAGGCCTCCTTTTAATAGAGAACCGGCACAAAGCATTAGCACATGGTGAATACATGAACTCCTCAAACTATGGTCATCACCGGGAGTGGTCCCGATTATTGTCACTTCGGGGTTGCCGGATCATAACACATAGTAGGTGACTATAGACTTGCAAGATAGGATCAAGAACTCACATATATTCATGAAACATAATAGGTTCAGATCTGAAATTGAAAGTGTGTTATATCGACTAGAGGGGGGTGAATAGGCGATTTTTATGAAAGTCTTCAAAACGTGAGAGTTATGAAGACAAATAGTGAAGATTATGCCTATTACTATGCAGCGGAAGTTAGATTACACTAGGCCAGCCATGGTCATGTATTCAATAGAGTGAAAGCGCAATCACAACCAGCTTCAGTGTAATAAGGATCAGGTAGGAAGAAGTTATGAAGCCAAACAGATCATACATTCATGTTGTGAAGACAAAAGATAACGCAAGCATGCAATGGCTTCACAATGAATAACTGTAAGTAAAAGGAAGTGAAGATGAAACCAGTGACACGTTGAAGACAATGATTTGTTGGACCAGTTCCAGTTGCTGTGACAACTGTACGTCTTGGTTGGAGCGGCTAGGTATTTAAACCAAAGGACACACAGTCCCGGACACCCAGTCAAGGACACTTAGTCCAAGACACCCAGTCCTCACCGTTTTCTCCTTGAGCTAAGGTCACACAGACCTCGCCCAATCACTGGTAAGTCTTCAAGGTAGACTCCCAAACCTTCACAAACTTCGTTCACTGACAATCCACAATTTCTCTTGGATGCTCAGAACGCGACGCCTAACCGTCTGGAGGATGCACAGTCCTCAAGTGTAATAAGTCTTCAGATCACACAGACACGAAGACTTAAGTGATGCCCAATTTACTCTGGCTCTGGGTGGTTAGGGCTTTTCTCCTCACTGGGAATTTTTCTTTCAAAGGCTTCGAGGTGGGTTGCTCTCAAACGACAAAAGCCGTGCACTGAAATCTGAGCAGCCAACCATTTAAGGTTGTGGGGGGTGGACTATTTATAGCCACTTGGCAACCCGACCTGATCTGTCCGAAATGACCCTGGGTCACTAAGGAACTGACACGTGTACCAACGGTCGGATTTCGAACTCACACGGCAACTTTACTTGGGCTACAAGTAAAGCTGACTTGTCTGACTCTGGACAAGATTTTCTCTCATAGGCTTCGCTCGAAGACATAGGATTTGAATTAGGCATCACTTCAGTCATTCTGACTGGTTCTCTTCGACCCCACTTAACAGTACGGTGTTCCTATGACGCAACATGAATGAAATAAAACTATGAAGGATCTAGGTCTTCGAGTCTCAAAAGCTTCATAGGGAGTCTTCTCATGTCATTGTCTTCAATATGAATATCTTCATAAACCACCATTGTCTTCAATGTCTTCGTACATTTTTAGGGGTCATCTCTGGTAGTAAAACCGAATCAATGAGGGACTTCTACCTGTGTTTTCCTACAATTCTCACAAACACATTAGTCCCTCAACTAGGTTTGTCGTCAATACTCCAAAACCAACTAGGGGTGACACTAGATGCACTTACAATCTCCCCCTTTTTGGTGATTGATGACAAACTAGTTGAAGTTTTCAACGGGGAACATAATTTGTGAAATAGTAAAGGAATTTGTCTTCATAAGTTGCAAGGGCTCCCCCTGAAGATGTGCATATAAGTAATTTGCCTTTTGAATGCAAATGCACATGGCAGGTTGTACTTGTGGAGATCCACTTCAACTTATGATGACAATCCACTATGCATGTGAAAGTATATGAAGATAATATCATGCATAATGGAAAATGGACGTCTGCAGTAAGAGATAAGTGCAGAATTTATCATCGCACATGCGGAATGACAACAGGTAGCAGACGACCATCAAGGCTAAGTGTTACAACTCAATGAAGCAAATGTAGCAAAAAAAGAAGGATTTGTAAGCACGAAGCAAAATGTAGCAAAATATGAAGGCACCCGCCCATAGTGACCCGCTTGAAGACTATAACCATCATATGCTTCTCCCCCTTTTGTCAGTGATGACCAAAAAGGTTTGAAGACATAGAGGTTTCTACGCGTTCCCAGGCGCAGCAGGGTCGGTGGAGTTGTTTGGCGGCGGTGCAGACGAGCTTGGTGCAGATTCGACGCGCGTTGAAGCAGGTGGAGATGATGTCGCGTCGTCTTCTTCTTCAATAATCCGGGCAGACACGGTGGCAGCAGAAGAAGAGAACTCTGACTCTTCAAGTGATGGTGTGCTGCGCATCACCGCTCTTCTTGGAGGCGTGGAGTCAAATTTGAAGTGCTCTGTGAAGCCATCCTCATGCAGTTCAGCTTCAGGGCACATCATGGTGAGGCCCTTCCAAGTGCGGCGACAGGTCTCGTGTGTGACAAATGCATTCTTGGTTGCCAGATTTCTGATGCGATTGACGTCTTGCATGATGCTTCTCATCTGCCTCTTGAGCCAGTCGTGATGCCTATCTTGCTTTTGGTGAAGAGCCACAAGAAGCTCTCTGTCATTGAGTGCACGAGCGCGCTTCTTGGGTCTCTTTGCAGCTGTGCTGTTGGTGGCTTCAGTTGATGCAGGGGCACGTGTGGTGCCAGCCATTGGATACACTCGGGAGAGAGCTTCAACACCTTCAATATTTTGAGTGAAGCTCTGGTGTTCTGCATTCTGAAGACTTAGTGGTTGCTTGGCCGGCTCTGGATATATTGCTTCAGCAGATGTGTCCACATCTGGCAAAAATATCCTATGATTGCGGGCTGAGGGTTGATAGGAGATTGCAGAGTGAAGCTTGATCAGCCTCATAACCCAAGGAGCATAAAACTTTAATCCAAACAGTTCTGAAGCAGACGCTGCAAATTGACGGATGAAGAGATCCTGTGTATTGAAGCATTTGCCGTGAAGAATGCAGAAGATGAGAGTCTTCATTGCACCATCAATCGTTGCATATCGAGAGTGTCCCTTGAGGCCATAGAGTCCGCCTTATGATATGATATATTGTTCTGGGCAAGTACTCTAAGTCTTCAACGAAGAACCTAGTTGGATAGGGTGCATTCGGAGGCAGTGGCTTCATCATTGAGAGCATCTGACTCATATCTGGCTCAGGACGCTGAAATATGCTCTCAATTGCTTCAGCATGGAGTTGGCACCCTTCTTCAAAGAATTCGCCAGGAGTGGGAAGGCCGGTAAGCTCAATTAGGTCGAAAGCATTGGCTTCATGATGGATATTGCCTGTCATCCACTCCAGAATCCATGTCTTCGGATCTCTGTTATAGCCTTTGATATGCACAGTGGCATAGAACTGGAGCAGAAGCTCTTCGTTCCAGTGCTCTTCATCAGTGATAAATGGCAGCAAACCCACTTGCTTGAAGCAATCCAGTGCTTCTTCCAGACCAGGCAGACCAGCAACAGCTTCAACCTCAAGGCGCTTGTGAGGAAAGATGCGGCCTTGGTTGTAAAGGATGCATGAATAATAGCTGCGCTGTTGATGGCTCCAGAACCTATCTGATACAATCCGTTCCCTTGAATAAGGGTTCTTGGAGCGGTCGAAAAACGTGTTATCTGCCCTGAAGCCGTTGATGTTGAAGGAACCAGGAGCTGATGCAGGACCTGGGAACCTTGGCAGTCGTGGGATCGGCTTCTGGACCTGGGGCCTGTGCGCAATATGATAGTTGAATTGTGGTCCGGCAGCAGACTCAGGCACAGAATGTTCAGGAGCAGTAGCTTCGGTTCTCTCTGAAGCTGTGTTGGGAGGGCTCCACATTTGCTTCGGCGTTGTTTGTGGCAGCCTCCACATTTGCAGACTCAGGCACGTTCTCCTGGAGAACTGCTTCTTGTTGGTGTGGGGGAGTTGGAGCTTGTGGTATGTTCTGCATGCTCTTCGGCTGATGCAGCCGGAATGTCGTCAGCAGCCTGAGCCCTTGTCCCTTTGCGAAGCCTACGGAATGTAGCGCCGTGGAGTTGCAGTGGGTTGGCTCATCTTCCTCCTGTGGGCGATCTGCCACGATGCATCTTGTGTGATTGGCGCAATGGACGACCATACTGATCAGTTCGCTTGTCTCAAGCTGAGGAAGGGCTGCATCACCTTGCACATTGTCTTGGGGACCAATGTCTTCAGCAGCATTGGGGTTGGCTGCTGGAATGTCTTCAGCGTGCGGAGCCTCTATGTAAGCAGGCTCATGCACTGTCAACTGACGATCTGCGTCAGGATAGCGGACGCAGAGTGGTTCAACTATCAGGGGCTCTGTGGGAGCAGCCCGAGATTTCTTGGTCTTGCGCTTCTTGATGATGGGTTCAGAAGGAGAGGCTTCAGAATGTTTTCTCTTCTTAGCTTCAGCCTCTGCAGTCCGTGTCTTCTTGTGCTGTGAGGCGGTTGATCGACTCTTTGGCTTCGAGCCAGTCGTTGCAGCGGGGAAGACAATCGGAGCATCAGGTTCTGACCTTGGCGCTTCAGGTTCGGGCACAGCCGCCTTCTTTTTCTTCTTCGCGGCCATCCTGGGGTCAATGCCGGGACGCCCAAGTGCCTTGCGCTTTTCTGCCTCATTGTAGGCTTGCACGCAGCGATCAGCCAAAGTCTTCATGCGTTCTCGCGAGCCTTGAGCTTCGGCACGCGTCTTCAGGAAGTTTTCTTTCAGCTCGTGCAACATGATCTTGAAGTTTTTCACTTCTTGCACACTGAGCTTGGCCACGTGCTTCTTGAACTGAGCCTTTTCATGATCAATTTTCTGCTTCAGTTCTACAATTCGCTGGGCTATTGCAAGTTCTGAAGCATTGCACCTTGAAAGGCAACGCTGAGGCCTATGGGTAGCTGCAGATCATTGAAGCTTATGTCTGGTGTGTCAAACCATTCATCGATGAAGTTGTGGATGATGGCGACATCAAACAGAGGCAGATTGTTGAAGATTTCAGCCTCCTCCTTGCTCTTGATGAGCTGCTCAAGAGCATCATCTCCAAGATCTTCATCGCTTGAGAGATCAATGGCTTCGCAGCGCAGAATGTCAGCAGCTGTGAGCTCTTTGCCTGTGTGTGGCTGAGGCTTCTTGGCTTCTTGGGGCTTGGACACTCGTGATAAGCCTTCTGACTGCACACTGGCTTCAGGAGGTGCAGTTGCTAAAGGCTTCACTCTTGCGATCTTGGGAGAAGCGGCTGGCTTTGAAGATTTTGGAGCTTTTGGCTTCTTCTGCTTTGGCTTCGGAGCAGCAGGGGCGTCATCTGACTCAGTATCTGCTGGAGGGTCATTCACAGCAGTCCCTTGGACTAGGATGCGAGTGATGAGGCCTGCAAGATTGGCATACGGCCCGATGATATTGGGATCGGCGTTGCGTGTGCCATCTGCCCTTGGTGAGGAGGGACCAGGGTTGAAGTCAAGCCCAAATTTCTTCTTGTTTATCTTCGCTGACTGTTGTGCAAACTGAAAGTTGCGCTTGAAGAGATTATCATCGCGGCACCAGAGAAGTGATGACGGATGTGCCTCAGCTGGCTGTGGTCCTCTCACCATGCATGGATAGAAGCCTTGAGCAATGGCTTCGTCTCTGGACCTGGGTATGAGATTTTTGTATAATACATCTCCCCACGGTCTCTTGATGGCGCACTTCTCCGCATATTCCTGAGTGACGAAGCGGTAGTGGAACCATTGCTCTGCCCAATATCTTCGAATCCATTGGATTCGTGTCTTGCGCTGACCATAGCTTTCCTCAGGATCAGTTTTGTACATCTCTGCCAATTCATCAGGTAGATCTTTGGACGTTTCACCACGTCGCTGTCTGCCTCCCTTCCTTGCTGCTGTTTCTGAAGCCATGAATAACTTGGAAGGCTTCAAGATGTTCAAAGGCTTCAAAGGCTTCCTTTTGCAAGAACTGGCTTCAGGCGAGTTGATGTGATGCTGCAAGTACTCTGCAAATGAATGCAGACTATGAGAACCAAAGGATTCTCCCACGGACATGTACCTGTGACAGCATTAAGGTGCGAGGGAAGGGGAAGAGGTCATATGCATTCTCAGAAGATTTTGAAGATAAATCGGTTTAGAAGACATTGACCTCATTATGTGAAGACATTCACTTATACATAAGAAGTTGGTTCCAGATTTGTACGAACCCATAGATCAGTACAAGTGAGGAATCTAACTACTTTATGAAGCACAAGTGAATATACTAGGCATGTTATGAGATGCAGCGAGAGATTTAACTGGTGTGAAGAGAAACTTCTTATGGCAGAAGGTGACTGAACTGTAGGATCAAAAGAAGCTGTAAAAAGAGGTTTTATTTACCACACTTGGAACTGCTAGACAAAGTGAGAGTTGAGGCCGAGCAGTTCGATCCTCCGTGCCCTAACTTGGCGACGGAAGACACCTACGGCGACGGCGGAGAGAGCGATGTCCGCTGTCGGCGTGAAAACGGCGTCGGAGAGGTTGCGGCAGTGAAGCGCTTCGTCGCCGGCGTCGTCGAGTGCTAGCGGTGGCGCTAGGGTTCGTGCGAGGGTGGAAGAAGGAGATAATGACCGCAGTGAATCATGTATTTATAGGGATAGAGGCGGCACTGCGCTATTACGTAGGTACCCCTGGCGGTTCGCATTTGAGGCACGCGTGGCCAGTTAGAGGAAGATTGGGATTTGTTCCATGTCCCACGCACGCCTAAATTGTCGGGCGGTCGTTCCTTCTTCTCCGGATCTTATGTGGAGGAATGAGCATTAAAAACAGACTTTTATGGTTGTCACTATGTCTTCAGCTGACAAGGACGCAGTGAATACATTTGACAGTTTCAACAGAATGCATATGACTTGGAGAGATAGAGTTTGAGATAGAAAGCATAGTGAGGTTAGGGTCCGATCACATTCACTTAGTTCAAAAGATTCAACCAAGAAGACATAGCTATAAGTGAATGCTGTAGAGGACAGAACATCAGTACATATATATCCATATAATCAACGCAGTGAAGATAATCATGAAGACATATTGAGAATGAAACCAAACCAATTGTGAAGACATTGAGAGGTAACGCCATGAGAGAAACACTTCAAAATGGAACGTTTGGTGGTGGCGTTACCCACCGTATAGGAAGTATTAGACCCAGACACGGCGCACAATTATCGTGGCGCTCCGAAGTCAAATTCCACATTAATGTATTCACACTTAGAATGTATGTCTTCATTGTTTGAAGATATATGCTACTTCGTGTGTTGCACATCTAAGTCATCAATATGCTTAAGTGTTAGGATGTGTGCCTGATCACAGGACATTTGAGGATTCCAAGATATTTAGCTCACACCGTAACTTGCAAAATCTCTTCTCATCCAAGGGCTTTGTGAAGATATCTGCCAATTGCTCTTCAGTGTTGACGTGTATGATATCAATGTCTTCCTTCACAACATGATCTCTGAGAAAGTGATGACGAATTTCAATGTGCTTTGTCTTCGAGTGCTGAACTGGGTTGTTGGCAATCTTGATGGCGCTTTCGTTGTCCCAGTAAAGTGGCACTTGCTTCAGATGAATGCCATAATCCTTGAGTGTTTGCTTCATCCACGGAAGCTGAGCGCAGCAAGATCCAGCAGCAATGTATTCAGATTCAGCAGTGGAGAGTGATACACAGTTCTGCTTCTTTGAAGACCAACATACAAGTGATCGTCCCAGAAAGTGACATGTGCCTGATGTAGACTTGCGATCAACTTTGTCACCAGCATAATCAGCATCCGAAAATCCAACTAAATCAAACTCTGAGCCCTTTGGATACCATAATCCTAGAGTTGGGGTGTGAGCCAAATATCGAAGAATTCGCTTCACAGCTAAGTGATGCGACTCCTTTGGTGTCGCTTGAAATCGAGCACACATGCAAACACTAAGCATGATATCTGGCCTAGATGCACATAAATAAAGCAAAGACCCAATCATGGAGCGGTATACCTTTTGATCGAACTCTTTACCATTGTCGTCGGGACCCAGATGATGCTTGGCTGGCATTGGTGTTGTGAAGCCTTTGCAGTCTTGCATACCGAACTTCTTCAGGCACTCTTTAAGATATTTCTCTTGAGATATGAAGATGCCGTTGCGTTGTTGCCGTATTTGAAGACCGAGAAAGAACTTCAGCTCCCCCATCATGGACATCTGATATTGCTCTTGCATCATATATCCAAACTCTTCACTATACTTCTGATTGGTGCAGTCGAAGATAATGTCATCCACATATATTTGGCACACAAACAGTTCACCATCATATGTCTTCGTGAAAAGAGTGGGATCCAGGGAACCAGGTATGAAGCCTTTGCTCTTTAGAAAGTACTTGAGTGTATCATACCAGGCCCTGGGGGCTTGTTTGAGGCCATACAGTGCCTTGTTGAGCTTGTATACCATATCAGGATGTTTTGGATTTTCAAAGCCAGGTGGTTGTGCAACATACACTTCTTCTTCAATCTTGCCATTGAGAAAGGCACTTTTCACATCCATTTGATATAGAAGTATGTTATGATGATTTGCATAGGCCAGCAGTATGCGTATGGCTTCAAGCCTAGCCACAGGAGCAAATGTTTCATCGAAGTCAATGCCTTCCACTTGAGTATATCCTTGAGCAACTAGACGAGCTTTGTTTCTGACAACTTGACCATGCTCATCTTGCTTGTTGCGGTATATCCATTTGGTGCCTATTATGTTGTGCTTCCGTGGATCAGGACGCTTAACCAGTTCCCATACATTATTCAGTTCAAACTGGTGAAGCTCTTCTTGCATAGCTTGAATCCATTCAGGTTCCATGAAGGCTTCTTCAACTTTCTTGGGTTCTGATATTGAGACGAATGCGAAATGCCCACAGAAGTTTGTTAGCTGAGTTGCCCTTGAACGAGTGAGTGGACCAGGTGCATTGATGCTGTCCAGTATTTTGTCAATTTGTACTTCATTTGCAACACGAGGGTGTGTGGGGCGAAGACTTTGCTCTTGCTGATCTATGTGGTCATTTGAAGGTATATCTTCAGGCTGAGCATTGTCTTCATGTGGATCAGGTGCTGAGATGATAAGTTCTTCTTCAGGTTGAGCTTCAGAAGGTACAATTTCTCCAGTTCCCATAAGCTTGATTGATTCATTTGCTGGAACTTCATCTAGCACATTTGGCAATTGCTCTCTTTGTGATCCATTGGTTTCATCAAATCGCACATCCACTATTTCAACTACTTTGTAGTGGAAGAGATTGAAGACTCTGTAGGAGTGCGAATCCTTTCCATATCCAAGCATGAAGCCTTCATGTGCTTTTGGTGCAAACTTTGAGGTGTGGTGTGGGTCCTTGATCCAGCATTTTGCGCCAAATACTCTGAAATAACTGACATTTGGCTTCTTGCCAGTTAGGAGTTCATAGGATGTCTTGTTCAGAAGCTTGTGAAGATAAACACGATTGATTGTATGGCATGCAGTATCAATGGCTTCAGTCCAGAACTTTCTTGGAGTCTTGTATTCATCTAGCATTGTTCTGGCCATCTCAATGAGTGTTCTGTTCTTGCGTTCGACGATGCCATTCTGCTGTGGCGTGTATGGAGCTGAGAATTCATGCGTGATGCCCAAGGTGTCCAGATATGTATCAAGACCAGTGTTCTTGAATTCAGTGCCATTGTCACTTCTGATGTGCTTTATCTTGGCGCCAAAATTGTTCATAGCTCGATTTGCAAAGCGTCTGAAGACATCCTGCACTTCAGTCTTGTAAAGGATTATGTGCACCCAAGTATATCTAGAATAATCATCAACAATTACGAAGCCATAGAGGCATGCAGAAGTAGTAAAAGTTGAGTAGTGAGTGGGACCGAAAAGATCCATGTGAAGCAGTTCGAAGGGTTGGGTAGTGGTCATGATTGTCTTCGAAGGATGTTTTGCCCTTGTCATCTTCCCAGCTTCACAGGCACCGCATAAGTGATCTTTCTTGAACTTGACGCCTTCGATGCCTATGACGTGCTTTTTCTTCGCAAGGGTGTGGAGGTTCCTCATGCCAGCATGCCCAAGCCTTCGATGCCAAAGCCAGCATTCTGAAGCTTTTGCAAGAAGACATACTGCAAGTTGTGGTCCTGCTGAGAAATCTACCACATGCAAATCACCTTTCCTATACCCTTCAAACACTAGAGATTTGTCAGATTCCATTAGCACAAGGCAGCGATATTTGCCAAACATTACAATCATATTCAAATCGCAAAGCATTGAGACAGACATTAAGTTGAAGCCAAGGGATTCAACAAGCATGACTTTATCCATGTGTTGATCCTTTGAGATTGCAACTCTACCTAGACCCAATACCTTACTTTTACCAGTGTCAGCGAATGTAATGTGGCTCTTGTCGGATGGACGTAAAGTTGAGTCCATAAGAAGGCTTCTTCTGCCAGTCATGTGATTTGTACACCCACTGTCAATAATCCATTCTGAAGACTTTGAAGTCGCTGGTATCGTACCCTACAGTGCAGTTAGGGGGATAGGCTTCACGAAGAGTGTTGTGAAGCATAAACATTTGACGAACCAGTGGGTTATGAAAACTTAGATCCAGATTAGGACTAATGGGGAGAGTAGCATGCGATTCAGGAGCGAAGTACATAATGATGCCATTTGGGCAGTTTATCTTGCGCCCCACAAGATTTTTATGGTCCCCAGCAATAGCATCAGAAGATTTTGTTTTTGTGCTGGAGACCTTTCCCTGCAAAAAAAAGTTAAGCTTTCTTAACCACCCACATCTTCAAGGGTGGCTTAGAAGCTATGAGTCTAAGAGCAGCATCTGAGAATTTTGGCTTTGAAGCCTTAGCAAACAGTCTAGCAGGGGGACAATAATACTCATAGGCATAAGCAGAATAATTTTTGGTCATATGAATATGACGGTTTGATGAACCGCTCTCATATTCATATGCCTGAGTATGGTTTCCCTGCAAAACATTTGCGTTAGTGTGACTCAGGTGAGTCCTCTGTCTGTATGAAGCCTTTGGACCGAGGTTTGTCTTCTTCAAGTGAGGTGTCATGAAGACATTCACAGGAAGATTTTCCAGACATGTTTTCGGAACCCAGATCTTCTTCATAGCCGGTCCATTCATGCAGTTAGTACCAATGTACCTGGCAAACACTTCACCATTCTGATTCTTAAACAATTTATAGTTTGCATCAAAGGATTCATCAATGATAATTGGGTTAGCACAAGTGAAGCCAGATAAATTGGATGGATCTGCTGAAAGTTCCTTTGCAGCAACCCATGTAGTTTTGGGGTACTGCTCAGGTTTCCAGTAAGAGTCATCTGCATTGATTTTCCTCACGAACCCAACACCCTCTTTCCTAGGGTTTCGGTTCAGAATCTGCTTCTTAAGGACATCACATAATGTTTGATGCCCTTTCAGACTTTTGTACATCCCTGTTTCAAGCAATGTCTTCAACCTAGCATTCTCATCAGCAATAGCAGTGGTATCCTCAGCAGAGGGGTTAGTTGCCACATCAACAGTTGAAGATATTGGAACAGTAGTAGCAGTGGAACATTCAGCAACAGAATTAGCATTATTACGCTCAATGCATTTAAGACATGGTGGTTCAAATCCTTCCTGAGCAGGACTGATCTGTTCGGTGCAAAGTGACTCGTTTTCCTTTTGAAGATCTTCATGAGCCACCCTCAATTTCTCAAGTTCTTGCTTCCTTTGAAGATAGTCATAGGAAAGCTTTTCATGAGTTGTTGAGAGAGTATCATGACGATCTTCAAGTTCCTGATACTTAACGTGAAGGTTTTTTATGTCTTCAATTAAGGATTCAGATCGAGTCATTTCAGCACCCAACAGATCATCGCTTCTGTCTAACAGTTTTTGAATGTGTTCCATAGCTTTCTGTTGTTCAGTTGCAATTTTAGCAAGTGTTTTGTAGCTAGGTTTTGAATCACATTCAGAGTCATCGTCACTGGATGTTTCATAGCGAGTGGTGCGTGTGTTTACCTTGGCACCGCGTGCCATGAAGCAGTAGGTAGGAGTGGAGTCGTTCTTGTCATTTGCGTCGGTGTCGGTGATGCAGTCATTGTCTTCAGTATTGAAGATGGACTTAGCGACGTATGCTGTAGCCAGACTCGCAATGCCAGAATCAGACTCCTCCTCAGACTCCACCTCTGCCTCCTCAGATGCGGATTCCTCCTCTGAATCCATCTCCTTGCCTACAAACGCACGCGCCTTGCCAGATGAGCTCTTCTTGTGTGATGAAGACTTTGATGAAGACTTGGAAGAAGACTTTGAGTGTTTCTTCTTCTTCTTGTCGTCAGAATCATATTCCTTGCTCTTCTTCTTCCTTCTGTTCTCATTGTCCCACTGTGGACACTCAGAGATGAAGTGCCCAGTTTTCTTGCACTTGTGACATGTTTTCTTCTTGTAGTCATGAGCAGAAGCTTCATCATTCCTTGAGCTTGATCGTGAAGATTTTCTGAAGCCTTTCTTCTTGGTGAATTTTTGAAACTTCTTCACTAGCATTGCAAGTTCTCTTCCAATGTCTTCAGGATCATCAGAACTGCAGTCAGATTCTTCTTCAGATGAGGAGACAGCTTTTGCCTTCAAGGCACGAGTTCGCCCATAGTTTGGACCGTAGATATCTCTTTTCTCAGAAAGCTGAAACTCATGTGTGTTGAGCCTCTCAAGTATGTCAGACGGATCGAGTGTCTTGAAATCAGGACGTTCTTGAATCATCAGGGCCAGAATGTCAAACGAACTATCAAGTGATCTCAGCAGCGTCTTGACGATTTCATGTTTGGTGATCTCAGTAGTGCCGAGGGCTTGAAGCTCATTTGTGATGTCAGTAAGCCGATCAAAGGTGTGCTGGACATTCTCATTGTCATTTCGTTTGAAGCGGTTGAAGAGATTGCGAAGGACACTGATTCTTTGATCTCTCTGGGTTGATATGCCTTCATTAACTTTGGAGAGCCAATCCCAGACCAGTTTGGATGTCTTCAAGGCACTCACACGGCCATACTGTCCTTTGGTCAGATGACCACAGATGATATTCTTGGCAGTAGAGTCCAGTTGAACGAACTTCTTGACATCAGCAGCAGTGACACCTTCTCCAGCCTTGGGAACGCCGTTTTCGACGACATACCATAGGTCGACGTCAATGGCTTCAAGATGCATGCGCATCTTATTCTTCCAGTAGGGGTATTCAGTTCCATCGAAGACGGGACAAGCAGCGGAGACTTTGATTATCCCTGCAGTCGACATAGCTAAAACTCCAGGTGGTTAAACCGAATCACACAGAACAAGGGAGCACCTTGCTCTGATACCAATTGAAAGTGCGTTATATCGACTAGAGGGGGGGTGAATAGGCGATTTTTATGAAAGTCTTCAAAACGTGAGAGTTATGAAGACAAACAGTGAAGATTATGCCTATTACTATGCAGCGGAAGTTAGATTACACTAGGCCAGCCATGGTCATGTATTCAATAGAGTGAAAGCGCAATCACAACCAGCTTCAGTGTAATAAGGATCAGGTAGGAAGAAGTTATGAAGCCAAACAGATCATACATTCATGTTGTGAAGACAAAAGATAACGCAAGCATGCAATGGCTTCACAATGAATAACTGTAAGTAAAAGGAAGTGAAGATGAAACCAGTGACACGTTGAAGACAATGATTTGTTGGACCAGTTCCAGTTGCTGTGACAACTGTACGTCTGGTTGGAGCGGCTAGGTATTTAAACCGAAGGACACACAGTCCCGGACACCCAGTCAAGGACACTTAGTCCAAGACACCCAGTCCTCACCGTTTTCTCCTTGAGCTAAGGTCACACAGACCTCTCCCAATCACTCAGGTAAGTCTTCAAGGTAGACTCCCAAACCTTCACAAACTTCGTTCACTGACAATCCACAATTTCTCTTGGATGCTCAGAACGCGACGCCTAACCGTCTGGAGGATGCACAGTCCTCAAGTGTAATAAGTCTTCAGATCACACAGACACGAAGACTTAAGTTGCCCAATTTACTCTGGCTCTGGGTGGTTATGGCTTTTCTCCTCACTGGGAATTTTTCTTTCAAAGGCTTCGAGGTGGGTTGCTCTCAAACGACAAAAGCCGTGCACTGAAATTTGAGCAGCCAACCGTTTAAGGTTGTGGGGGGGGTGGACTATTTATAGCCACTTGGCAACCCGACCTGATCTGTCCGAAATGACCCTGGGTCACTAAGGAATTGACACGTGTACCAACGGTCGGATTTCGAACTCACACGGCAACTTTACTTGGGCTACAAGTAAAGCTGACTTGTCTGACTCTGGACAAGATTTTCTCTCATAGGCTTCGATCGAAGACATAGGATCTGAATTAGGCATCACTTCAGTCATTCTGACTGGTTCTCTTCGACCCCACTTAACAGTACGGTGGTTCCTATGACGCAACATGAATGAAATAAAACTACGAAGGATCTAGGTCTTCGAGTTTCAAAAGCTTCATAGGGAGTCTTCTCATGTCATTGTCTTCAATATGAATATCTTCATAAACCACCATTGTCTTCAATGTCTTCGTACATTTTTAGGGGTCATCTCTGGTAGTAAAACCGAATCAATGAGGGACTTCTACCTGTGTTTTCCTGCAATTCTCACAAACACATTAGTCCCTCAACTAGGTTTGTCGTCAATACTCCAAAACCAACAAGGGGTGGCACTAGATGCACTTACAATCATGGCACTCGGGCCCTAGTGACAAGCATTAAGCATAGCAAAGTCATAGCAACATCAATCTCAGAACATAATGGATACTAGGGATCAAACCCTAACAAAACTAACTCGATTACATGATAAATCTCATCCAACCCATCACCGTCCAGCAAGCCTACGATGCAATTACTCACGCACGGCGGTGAGCATCATGAAATTGGTGATGGAGGATGGTTGATGATGACGACGACAACGAATCCCCCTCTCCGGAGCCCCGAACGGACTCTAGATCAGCCCTCCCGAGAGGTTTTAGGGCTTGGCGGCGGCTCCGTATCGTAAAACGTGATGATTTCTTCTCTCTGATTTTTTTCTCTCCGAAAGCAAATATGTAGAGTTGGAGTTGGCGTCGGATGGTCTCCAGGGGGCCCACGAGGTAGGGGGGCGTGCCCTAGGGGGGCGCCCCCCACTCTCGTGAGAAGGGTGTGGGCCCCCTGGTGTTCATATTTGGCGAGGATTTTTTATTATTTTTTCTAAGACCTCCCGTGGAGTTTCAGGTCATTCCGAGAATATTTGTTTTCTGCACATAAAACAACATCATGGTAATTCTGCTGAAAACAGCGTCAGTCCAGGTTAGTTCCATTTAAATCATACAAGTTAGAGTCCAAAACAAGGGCAAAAGTGTTTGGAAAAGTAGATACGACGGAGACGTATCAACTCCCCCAAGCTTAAACCCTTGCTTGTCCTCAAGCAATTCAGTTGACAAACTGAAAGAAAGAAAGAAAAACTTTTATAAACTCTATTTGCTCTTGTTGTTGTAACTATGTCAAGCCAGCATTCAGGTTTTCAGCATAAATCATAACTAACCACATTTGCAATAATTCTCGGGTCTCACAATTACTTATATCAATAGCATAATCAACTAGCAAGTCATAATAATAAATCTCGGATGACAACACTTTCTCAAAACAATCATAATATGATATGACAAGATGGTATCTCGCTAGCCCTTTCTGAGACCGCAAAACATAAATGCAGAGCACCTTTAAAGATCAAGGACTGACTAGACATTGAAATTCATGGTAAAAGAGATCCAATCATAGTCATACCCAACATAGATTAATAGTGATGAATGCAAATGACGGCTGTGCTCTCCAGCTAGTGCTTTTTAATAAGAGGGTGATGACTCAGTATAAAAGTAAATGGATAGGCCCTTCGCAGAGGGAAGCAGGGATTTGTAGAGGTGCCAGAGCTCGGTTTTGAAATAGAGATAAATTGTATTTTGAGCGGTATACTTTCATTGTCAACGCAACAACTAAGAGATGGCGATATCTTCCATGCTAAACACATTATAGGCGGTTCCCAAATAGAATGGTAAAGTTTATACTCCCCCTCCACCAACAAGCATCAATCCATGGCTTGCTCGAAACAACGAGTGCCTCCAACATACATCAGGTCCCAGGGGGGGTTTTGTTTGCAATTTGATTTAGTTTGCATAAAGCATGGGACTGGGCATCCCGGTGACCAGCCATTTTCTCGTGAGTGAGGAGCGGAGTCCACTCCTCTTGAGAATAACCCGCCTAACACGGAAGATAAGGACAGCCTTGGTTGATACATGAGCTATTCAAGCATACAAAACAGAATGTTTATTTGAAGGTTTAGAGTTTGGCACATACAAATTTACTTGGAACGACAGGTAGATACCGCATATAGGAAGGTATAGTGGACTCATTTGGAATGACTTTGGGGTTTAAGGATTTTGGATGCACAAGCAGTATTCCCGCTTAGTACAAGTGAAGGCTAGCAAAAGACTCGGAAGCGACCAACTATAGAGCGACAACAGCCATGTACATGCATTAAAATTAATAAACATTGGATGCAAGCATGAGTAGGATATAATCCACCATGAACATAAATATCGTGAAGGCTATGTTGATTTTGTTTCAACTACATGCGTGAACATGTGCCAAGTCAAGTCACTTAAATCATTCAAAGGAGGATACCACCCCATCATACCACATCATAACCATCTCAATAGCATGTTGGCACACAAGGTAAATCATTATAACTCATAGCTAATCAAGCATGCCACAAGCAACTATGATCTCTAATTGTCATTGCAAACATGTTTATTCATAATAAGCTGAATCAAGAACAAGGGACTCATCATATTTAGAAAAACAAAAGAGGTTGAGTTCATACCAGCTTTTCTCATCTCAGTCAGTCCATCATATATCATCATAATTGCCTTTCACTTGCACGACCGAACGGTGTGAATAATAATAAGAGTGCACGTGCATTGGACTAAGCTGGAATCTGCGAGCATTCAATAAACAGGAGAAGACAAGGCAATATGGGCTCTGGGTTAAATCAACAATAATGCATATAAGAGCCACTTCAACAATTTAATTATGGTCTTCTCCTACTGACCCCCGAAGAAAAGAAAAGAAATAAAACTATTTACATGGGAAAGCTCCCAACAAGCAGAAGAAGAACGGGAAATATTTTTGGGTTTTTCTTTTTAATTATTACTACTACAACAGAAAAATAAACTACTACTAATTTTTTTTTGTTTTTTCTTAAGGTTTACTAAACATACAAGAAGAAAGCATGAAAAAGAAAATAAACTAGTATGGATGATACAACGAAAAAGTATGAGCACTGACATCTAGCAATGAGTGTATGTGAACATAAATGTAATGTCGGTGAGAAATACGTACTCCCCCAAGCTTAGGCTCTTGGCCTAAGTTGGTCTATGGCCATGGCTGGCCTGGCGTATATCCATAATAATAGTTGTTGGGGTCGTACTGTGATGAGGAAGGATAGTTGGGATCATACTGTGATGAAGAAGAAGACTCTGACTGCCACTGGCTGACAGTCATCTCTGGATCCCAAGTATAAACAGATTGTCATGGAGGCTCATCTTGTGGTTCCTGTTCTGGCTCCTCGACTGGTGCAGGGTTTCGGTAGGCGTGAATAGCCATCAACGGAACAAGGTACGTGTCTACAGTCAAATCAAACAAAGAAGGAGGAGGCAAGGTAATAGTCTCAGGATGATGTTTATTAAAGAACAATTGATATCTAAGATCCCCTGCCCTAATCTTAACAATAAAATCATGTGCCACCATACTTTTATGATCTAGATAAACACGGGGTAGCACTTTTTCTTCCTTCTCAGCATGCCTAAGAGGTATGTTAAAATGTGCAGCTAGGCGTGTAGCATAAATGCCTCCAAAGATGGGACCCTTAGTACGGTTCATATTTAACCGTCTAGCAATAATACCGCCCAAACTAAAAGTGTTATCACTATATGAACCTTGGAGCAGAATAATTAAATCAGGGATACTAAGGTTTCCATAGTTTTCGCGTCCAATTAAACAATGACTAACAAATAATGCAAAGTAACGCAAAACAGGAAAATGTATGCTAGTGATTCGTGCATCGAAAACCTTCCTGGTTTCTCCTACAGTGATATTATCAATAAACCCAGCCACATCATCATGATGTGGTTCTTCTGTCTTTCCCTCAAAAGGGACTAAACAAATCCAACAGAAATCATAAAGTGACATCTCCTTAGGCTCATCATATAAATGAAATTCCACCATAGGTGGTGAGTTCCTAGGATGAAAATATAAGTTTTGCACAATGGTATTTGTGAGTAAGAGATACTGATCGCATTGGTCATGGAGGAAAGCGGTGAGGCCTGCATTGTGGGCCAATTCATGAAAATCTTCATAGATACCGGCTGCTCTCAAGAAATCTTCAGAAGGCCATTCACACGCCCGAATCTCCGCGGTGCGTGGCAAATTATACTTAGGCTTCGGTGCCTTTTCCTTTGAGCTTTGGCTTGATGAGCTCCTCAATAATCTCCTCATCATTTTTCTGAAACAATCTGAAATTTTTAGTAACTTCAAACAAAAATGAACCAACTTCAATAAAACTGATAGTAACTACTCCTACAAGTGCTTAGAGCCTATATCAAGCATTAGAGCTACTTGGAACCATATAAATTTGACATGCAAGCTCAAGAACATGGGCACCTATGCAACACAAATTTGCAATGAATAAAGCACTAGAACAAAAACTAATTGGACCAATGGAGGAGTCACATACCAAGGAACAATCTCCCCAAGCAGTTTTGCGAGAGGTGCTTTGAGCAAGGAGATCGAAAATCACAGCAAAAGTGGCTGGAACTCGTGATTGAGTTGGTTTTTCGGGTTTGTGTGAGACAGAGGAAGAAGATGGGTGCTGGGATAAGTGGAGGAGGGCCACCGTGGGCCCACGAGGCAGGGAGCGTGCCCACCACCCTCGTGACCAGGTGGCAGCTCCTCCCGCGGTAATTTTTGCACAATAAATCCTCAAATATTCCGGAAAAAATCATATTAAATTTGCATGGCATTCTGAGGACTTTTATTTTCGGGATATTTTTATATTGCACAGATAAGTCAGGAAACAGACAGAAAATACTATTTTTACTTTATTTAATATAAATAGCAAAAAGTAAAAGTGGGATACAGAAGTTTGTGCTTCTAGTTTCATCCATCTCATGCTCATCAAAAAGAATCCACTAACAAGGTTGATCAAGTCTTGTTAACAAACCCGTTCCGATAATCATGAAACCGGAGAAATTTCGAATAACACTAAGTTACCTCAACGGGGATATGCACATCCCCAATAATAAGAATATCATATTTCTTCTTGACAGTAGGAAGGGGAAATTCAAAACCTCCAAATATAATCGATGGAATTTTTCCAATAGAATTGATACTATGAACTTGAGGTTGTTTCCTCGGAAAGTGTACCGTATGCTCATTACCATTAACATGAAAAGTAACATTGCCTTTGTTGCAATCAATAATAGCCCCTGCAGTATTAAGAAAAGGTCTTCCAAGAATAATAGACATACTATCATCCCCGGGAATACCAAGAATAACAAAGTCCGTGAAAATAGTAACGTTTGCAACCACAACAGGCACATCCTCACAAATACCGACAGGTATAGCAGTTGATTTATCAGCCATTTGCAAAGATATTTCGGTAGGAGTCAGCTTATTCAAGTCAAGTCTACGATATAAAGAGAGAGGCATAACACTAACACCGGCTCCAAGATCACATAAAGCAGTTTTAATATAATTTCTTTTAATGGAGCAAGGTATAGTAGGTACTCCGGGGTCTCCAAGTTTCTTTGGTATTCCACCCTTAAAAGTATAATTAGCAAGCATGGTGGAAATCTCAGCTTCCGGTATCTTTCTTTTATTAGTAATGATATCCTTCATATATTTAGCATAAGGATTTGTTTTGAGCACATCAGTTAATCTCATACGCAAAAAGATAGGCCTAATCATTTCAGCAAAGCACTCAAAATCCTCATCATCCTTTTTATTGGATGGTTTCGGAGGAAAAGGCATGGGTTTCTGAACCCAAGGTTCTCTTTCTTTACCATGTTTCCTAGAAACAAAGTCTCTTTTATCATAACATTGATTCTTTGATTGTGGGTTATCAAGATCGACAGCAGGTTCAATTTCTACATCATTGACATTACTAGGTTGAGCATCATCATGAACATTATCATTAATATTTTTACTAGGTTCATGTTCATTAACAGATTGTGTTTCAGCATCAGACATAGATATATCATTTGGATTATCAGGTGGTTTAGCAATAGATTCACTAGAAGTTTGCACAGTCCTATCATTTTTCTTCTTCTTCTTTTTAGAAGAACTAGGAACATCAATATTATTTCTTTGAGAATCTTGCTCGATTCTCTTAGGGTGGCCTTCAGGATACAAAGGTTCCTGAGTCATTCTACCAGTTCTAGTAGCCACTCTAACAACATAATCATTTTTCTTACTATTCATTTCATTAAGCACTTCTTTTTGAGCTTTAAGTACTTGTTCTACTTGGGTGGTAACCATAGAAGCATGTTTGCTAACAAGTTTAAGTTCACCTTTAATATCAGCCATATAATCACCCAAACGTCTAATCATATAAGCATTTTCTTTTAATTGTCTACCAAAATAAGCATTGAAGTCGTCTTGTTTATACATAAAGTTATCAAACTCATCCAAGCATTGACTAGCAATTTTAGTAGGAGGGACTTCAGCTTTATCATATCTATAGAGAGAATTTACCTTTACTACCTGTGTCGGGATATTGGGATCAGGAGGTTCTTCAACAAATAAATAATTGAGATCATAAGTTTCTTCAACAGGCGGTGAATTAAGACCATGTATTTCTTCAATAGGAGGTAAATTCTTAACGTCTTCAGCTTTAATACCTTTTCCTTTCATAGATTTCTTTGCCTCTTGCATATCTTCGGGACTGAGAAATAAAATACTTCTGTTCTTCGGAGTTGGTTTAGGAATAGGCTCAGTAATTGGAGCAGGAGTTGGCTCAGGAGCTGGCTCAGGAAGTGCCCAATTATTTTCATTTGTCAACATATTATTCAATAGAATTTCAGCTTCATCCGGTGTTCTTTCCCTGAAAAGAGAACCAGCACAACTATCCAGGTAATCTCTGGAAGCATCGGTTAGTCCATTATAAAAGATATCAAGTATTTCACGTTTCTTAAGAGGATGATCAGGCAAAGCATTAAGTAACTTGAGAAGCCTCCCACAAGCTTGTGGGAGACTCTCTTCTTTAATTTGCACAAAGTTGTATATTTCCCTTAAAGCAACTTGTTTCTTATGAGCAAGGAAATATTTAGCAGAGAAGTAATAAATCATATCCTAGGGACTACGCACACAACCAGGATCAAGAGAATTAAACCATATCTTAGCATCACCCTTTAATGAGAACGGAAATATTTTGAGTATATAAAAGTAACGCGATCTCTCTTCATTAGTGAACAGGGCAGCTATATCATTTAACTTAGTAAGATGTGCCACAACAGTTTCAGATTCATAGCCATAAAATGGATCAGATTCAACCAAAGTAATTATATCAGGATCAACAGAGAATTCATAATCTTTATCAGGAACACATATAGGTGAAGTAGCAAAAGCAGGGTCAGGTCTCATTTTATCTCTAAGTGATTCTTTGTTCCATTTAATTAATAACCTCTTAAGCTCATATCTATCTTTGCAAGCAGAAATAGCAGCAGAAGATTCCATATCAAAAAGATAACCCTCAGGAATAACAAGCATATTTTCATCATCACTATCATCATCGTATTCAGATTCAATAATTTCTTTTTCTCAAGCCCTAGCAATTTGTTCATCAAGAAATTCACTAAGGGGCACAATAGTATCAGACATAGAAGCAGTTTCATCATAAGTATCATGCATAGCAGAAGTGGCATCATCAATAACATGCGACATATCAGAATGAATAGCAGAAGCAAGTGTAGGTGTTGCAAACTTACTCATAACAGAAGGTGAATCAAGTGCGGAGCTAGATGGCAGTTCCTTACCTCCCCTCGTAGTTGAGGGATAGACCTTGGTTTTTGGATCTCTCAAGTTCTTCATAGTGTCCAATAAATCCCAAGTGACTCAAAGAATAGAGCTATGCTCCCCGGCAACGGCGCCAGAAAAAGGTCTTGATAACCCACAAGTATAGGGGATCGCAACAGCTTTCGAGGGTAGAGTATTCAACCCAAATTTATTGATTCGACACAAGGGGAGCCAAGGAATATTCTCAGGTATTAGCAGCTGAGTTGTCAATTCAACCACACCTGGAAACTTAGTATCTGCAGCAAAGTGTTTAGTAGCAAAGTAATATGATAGTGGTGGTAGCGGCAACAAAAGTAAAGACAACAAAAGTAATATTTTTGGTATTTTGTAGTGATTGTAACAGTAGCAGCGGGAAAGTAAATAAGCGTAACCCAGTATATGGAAAGCTCGTAGGCACCGGATCAGTGATGGATAATTATGCCGGATGCGGTTCATCATGTAACAGTCATAACATAGGGTGACGCAGAACTAGCTCCAATTCATCAATGTAATGTAGGCATGTATTCCGTATATAGTCATACGTGCTTATGGAAAAGAACTTGCATGACATCTTTTGTCCTACCCTCCCGTGGCAGCGGGGTCCTATTGGAAACTAAGGGATATTAAGGCCTCCTTTTAATAGAGAACCGGAACAAAGCATTAGCACATAGTGAATACATGAACTCCTCAAACTATGGTCATCACCGGGAGTGGTCCCGATTATTGTCACTTCGGGGTTGCCGGATCATAACACATAGTAGGTGACTATAGACTTGCAAGATAGGATCAAGAACTCACATATATTCATGAAAACATAATAGGTTCAGATCTGAAATCATGGCACTCGGGCCCTAGTGACAAGCATTAAGCATAGCAAAGTCATAGCAACATCAATCTCAGAACATAATGGATACTAGGGATCAAACCCTAACAAAACTAACTCGATTACATGATAAATCTCATCCAACCCATCACCGTCCAGCAAGCCTACGATGCAATTACTCATGCACGGCGGTGAGCATCATGAAATTGGTGATGGAGGATGGTTGATGATGACGACGGCGACGAATCCCCCTCTCCGGAGCCCCGAACGGACTCCAGATCAGCCCTCCCGAGAGGTTTTAGGGCTTGGCGGCGGCTCCGTATCGTAAAATGCGATGATTTCTTCTCTGATTTTTCTCTCTCCGAAAGCAAATATATAGAGTTGGAGTTGGCGTCGGAGGGTCTCCAGGGGGCCCATGAGGTAGGGGGGCGCGCCCTAGGGGGGGCACCCTCGTGAGAAGGGTGTGGGCCCCCTGGTCTTCATATTTGGCGAGGATTTTTTATTATTTTTTCTAAGACCTCCCGTGGAGTTTCAGGTCATTCCGAGAATATTTGTTTTCTGCACATAAAACAACATCATGGTAATTCTGTTGAAAACAGCGTCAGTCCGGGTTAGTTCCATTCAAATCATACAAGTTAGAGTCCAAAACAAGGGCAAAAGTGTTTGGAAAAGTAGATATGACGGAGACGTATCATGAAGCAACTCGAATACCATGATCGAAACAAAAAAAAGGATTGGCTTGCAAAATAAGCCGAAGACAAACATATGATAGACCCCATATCGTATCATGTGTCTGTTGGAAAGATATCCTACGAGATACTTGAATTCCCACTTATAAACTCCTAAAACTTTCTAGTTATGCAATCAGGTGTTGGGATACAGGGGAAGCATAATATCTCACCCAAACTAACAATTCCTACATCTAGTTGTATCCATCCTTCAACACATAACCAAGAAAACTTCGGAAATCATGTACCTCAACCTTCGAAAAGCATCCGTTATACGAGTTATGGCAATACTCCCGAACTACCGCCCCAGTACTGGGTGGTGTCGAGGTTATCTCACCAACAACTACATAAAAGAGATTTTCGATGTCGGCGAAACTCAGGTATTCCAGAACTGCAACGATAAAATTGTGACGACAACACCTCGGAGCTCAACTCCCCGGGACACTGCCACAACCCCTAAATGTCAGGAGGCACCAAGAACAATGTTCTCGTCACAAAACCATCGGAATGATTCCAAGATACCTGCATGATCCTTAAATGTTTTTAGTGAAATTTGAGGAGAGGGAAGTCAAAACTTCTACGCCGGGATGCCTCACTAGAGCGACGAAGGGACTGAGGAGTAAAAAGAATCCTACTCTCCAATATATATAATCCTAAGACTCAAAGCATTTTGTTCTAGACTCAACAACGTCAGTGATTCGATCAAGCAGGGGGCTCCTAAGTCGGAGATGGCTCTGATTACCAACTTGTCACACCCACAATGCGGCTATATCTCCCACATGTCGGGGCACAACTTAGAGGCATAGCTGCATGGTAGGCTTGTCGCAAGAGGGGTAATCTTCAAACATCCCATGTACTGAATAAGAAAGGGATAAAGAGTTGGCTTACAATCGCCACTTCACACAATACATAAATAAATCATACATCATCCAGAATACAATCAAGGTCCGACTACGAAACCAAAATAAAAGAAGACAACCCCAAAAGCTAGATCCCCGATCGTCCCAACTGGGCTCCACTACTGATCAACTAGAAAAGACACAACACAATGATCAAGATCTTCATCAAGCTCCCTCTTGAGCTCGGTTGCGTCACCTGCACTGGCATCATCGGAACCTGCAACTGTTTGGAACTATCTGTGAGTCATGAGGACTCAGTAATCTCACACCCGCGAGATCAAGACTATTTAAGCTTATGGGTAGGATAGGGTAATGAGGTGGAGCTGCAGCAAAGCACTAAGCATATATGGTGTCTAACATACGCAAATGAGAGCGAGAAGAGAAGCAGCGCACGGTCGAGAAGCTAGAAGTGATCAAGAAGTGATCCTGAAACTACTTACGTTCAAGCATAACATAAGAACCGTGTTCACTTCCTTGACTCCGCCGGAAAGAGACCATCACGACTACAGACGCGGTTGATTCATTTTAATTAAGTTTAGTGTCAAGTTCTCTACAACCGGGCATTAACAAATTCCCATCTGCCCATAACCGTGGGCATGACTTTCGAAAGTTCAAAGCCATGCAGGGGTGTCCCAACGTAGCCCATCACAAGCTCTCACGGGCAACGAAGGATATTCCTTCTCCCGGGAAGACCCGATCAGTCTCGGAATCCCGGTTACAAGACATTTCGACAATGGTAAAACAAGATCAGCAAAGCCGCCCGATGTGCCGATAATCCCGATAGGAGCTGCACATATCTCGTTCTCAGGGCAACAGCAGATGAGACATCCTACGAGTAAAACCAAACCTCAAGTTTCCCCGAGGTGGCCCTGCAGTCTACTCGGTTCGTACCAACACTTAGAGAAGCACTGGCCCGGGGGGGGGGGGTTAAATAAAGATGACCCTCGGGAGCGCGACTCCCAAGGGAAAAGTAGGTGGTGGTGAGGCAAATGGTAAAACCAAGGTTGGGCTTTGCTAGAGGAGTTTTATTCAAAGCGAACTGTCAAGGGGTTCCCATAACACCCAACCGTGTAAGGAACACAAAATCAAGGAACATAACACCAGTATGACGGAAACTAGGGCGGCAAGAGTGGAACAAAACACCAGGCATAAGGCCGAAACTTCCACCCTTTACCAAGTATATAGATGCATTAATTAAATAAGAGATATTGTGATATCCCAACATATCCATGTTCCGACATGGAACAAACTTTAGCTTCACCTGCAACTAGCAATGCTATAAGGGGGGCTGAGCAAAAGCGGTAACATAGCCAAACAACGGGTTGCTAGGAAAGGTGGGTTAGAGGCTTTACAAGGCAATATGGGAGGCATGATATAGCAAGTGGTAGGTAGCGCGGCATAGCAATAGAGAGATCAACTTGCAAGCAAAGATAGAAGTGCTTTCAAGGGTATGGTCATCTTGCCTAAGATCCCGCAAGGAAGAAGAACGAGTCCATGAAGAAGACAAACGGACGTAGACGAACGGATCCTCACAAACGCAACATTATCTAAACTAACCCAAAGAAGCAACACCGGAAAGAAGCAAACAACATGATAAACAACCATCACATAAACATGGCATGATGCACACCAAGTGTGATGCATGTCCGGTTTAAACATGCATGGCATGGCAAAGTGCACAACCAACACTACAAGTTAAGTGGAGCTCAATATGCAACGAGTTGCATATTGACGGAACACCACATCAATTATTTAGGTCTCTCCCGTTTATATAATCAACAATATTAAATGTTGGTTAGCATGGCAAGAGGTGAAGTATATGAAAACTACCTATCTAGGCAAGTTTAAATGAGGCGGGAACAACAAGCAACAAGTCCGGAAAAATCCTCATGTGCAAATTATGGATTTGGTACTGTTCTGCCCTAAACCATATTTTAGAGTTGTTAAACATGCAAAGTAGTGCTTCCATGTTAATCTAGGAATTTTTGTACCCCATTTACATATAAAGTTTATTTAAAACTGAGCTACGGTTATTTAGTTATGAAATAAACCATTTAAACATGGCAATATGCAAAACAAAGCAAACAACAAGTTTAAACATTTTTAACATGCATGAAAGTTGGATAATAAGAAACTAGATGAAATTCTGGTCATTTTTATATATGAAGTTTTTACATGTGATGCATGGTTTGTGAGTTACGATATGCATGAACTAGATGGACTATCCTATAAAAACTGCAGTCTCTGGTTAATTGCGAAAATCACAACATTAGGAAAAAAACAACGGGCTGAAACTGGAGGTGTTGGGCGCTGCTCACTTTGGGCCAAGCCCAGCTGGAGGAGAGTCTGGGCCGCAGCAGGCCACGGGGGAAAGGTGGGCTGGTCCACTAGATGGGCGGCTGTGCTTCGCGCAGGTGCAGCCCACGTCGGAGTAGGAGGTCGTTCGTCATCTCCCTCGACAGGAGGTCGAGCGAGGCCGCGACAGGAGCTTGCCGGACTTGGACGGACGGCGGTCGGAGCGGGTAGAGGTCAGGGGACGATGGAGATGGGTGGATCCGGGGCGGGGTCGCCGGATCTTGCCAGCAACACTGTCAACCGGCAGGGCGGCTCGGAGCTCCACCGGCTATCCATGGCGGTGGCGCACCTGCGAGGAGGAAGCAGAGAGGTGAGAGGGAGTGACAGCCGGTAGCATGGGAGAAAGGAAGAGGGGAGCGTGGGGTCGCCTGATGCAGCGGTGGCGCTCGCCGGCGCAGCTCCCGGTGGCCATCAGGGTTCAGTGAGGTGGCGTCGGGTCGGTCCCAAAGGGAGCTCGGGCTCTTGCCCGCGGGGAGGAAGACGGGGCACTGGGGGCAGAGGCAGTCGGGCCCAGATCCGGCCCAGGGTGGGCCGATTGTGGTCTCGGGTGGGCCTCGCGGGGAGGTGGGAGGAGGCTAGGGCGACGTGGAGTTGCCCGGTTGGTCGGGGCGCCGGCGCTGGCGGCAGCTGGCCATTGGCAGCGCGCCAAGTGGCGGCGAGGAGGTTGGCCGGGCGCGGAAATGGAGGAGAAGGTGGGAGGAATGTCCATATTGGAAGGAGGGGTTCTATTTATAGCCGGGGAGGCTAGGGTTTGGTTTAGGGGTGGTTTGGGGCCGTTCCGGAGCCGTTCAATCCCGATCGAACGGTCCGAAGCAGATGGAGGGTCTTGGTGGGTTAGGTTTAGAGTGGGAGTGGACTGTGAAGAGGGGCCTTGGGCTGAGAAGGGAGAGACGAAAAGAAGGCAGCCCGGCAACCGTTTTCGGAGACCGAAAATGTCCGACGTTTTGACCGACTATATTGTCGCTATAGTTATCCATTGGGGCATCAAACGAACTCCGAATGCGATGAAGCTTGGCAGGCGACCTACTCACAACATAACAACACCGCATGCCAACTTTCAACCCATTCCGAGAACATTTTCCGGCCACTTAAAAAAAATTCGGACGTGACGCGAGCGCGTGCAAGTGTGATTGGGCTCAGAACGGACAACGGAGAGAACTGGGGAACCCGGACGAATGCAAGTTTTGAAAACATGATGATGCAATGCACATGATTACATGGCAAGATGCAACATGCAAGCAAAAGACAAGGCAACAACAACGAATAACTGGAAGACACCTGGCGCAACGGTCTCGGGGCGTTACAGAGACCCTCCACGACGACACCTCGAATTCGTCCGCCCTATTGGGCGAGGAGACTGGTGGAGGCGTCTCACTTTCCATCATCTCTGGGAGAAGAGCCCCCGAGGAAGAGGATTGTTGAATAAGACTGTGTGCCGAACTATAAAAAACATATATTCTAGACGTTACAAGAAAGGAACGGGACATGTTTAAAACACCCTTGTTCACTTATGATTTGGCCTGAGGCTTGTCCTCATCATGGGACTGCGTGATGACATCATCCTCCAAGCCCGAGCCACCCGACAGAGGCATCTTGCTAGCCTTTTCCTCCCAACCTTCGGAGGTGGCCCTTTTCTTTCCATGGGGGGAAGAGACGTTGACTTCCCCTTCACGTTTGTCTTCGGATGATGGAATCTTGATTCCCCCGGACACAATGTCTGATATAACTTCGGGATAGAGGCCATCTTTGGTCCTCCCACTCTCCACCTTGCCCTCCTTCATAGGCATCTGCTATGGTGCTGGGGCCAGCATCCTTGTTAATACAGGATCCGCTGAGTCTTCGGGAAGGGGGCCGAACACCTAATTTGTTCCGCTTTCTTTATCCATCCCTAGAAGAAGATAGTTTGCTCAGCAACGTATTACAGCATACTTAACTACAAAGTGTTCGGAAGTTAAGTGCTTACTGAGGTATCCGGACGGTTGCAATCGAGGCCGAAGTCCTCAGTGGTGTCCAGCCAATGTTTTCGTTTCCCGAAAAAAACTTCCACATCCCTTTGTGCATAGCGTCGAAGAAGTGTTGGAGGGTTCGTGGTCCTTCTGGATTAAACTTCCACATGCGGAGAGGCCTACGCTGGCATGGCAGGGTTCGGTGGACTAGCATTACTTGAATCACGTTGACAAGATCGATGTCCTTCTCAAGGAGGGTTCGGATGCGGCTCTGTAGGGTCTGCACTTCATCAACTGATCCCTAGTCCAGCCCCTTATTAATCCATGATGCAAGCTGTAACGGAGGGCCAGAACGGAATGCAGGTATAGCTGCCCACTTGGTTCCGCGGGGTTCCGTGACGTAAAACCACTCTTGCTGCCACTGGTTGGAAGTTTCGGTGAAAGAGCCTTTTGGCCAGAGAGTGTTGGTAAGATTTCTTACTACAACACCGCCGCACTCTGCCTGTTCCCCGTCGACTACCTTCGGCTTCACACTAAAGGTCTTGAGCCATAAGCCGAAGTGTGGGGGGATTCGGAGGAAGGCCTCGCACGTGATAATAAACGCCGAGACGTAGAGGAAAGAATCTGGGGCTAGATCGTGAAAATCTAGTCTGGAATAAAACATTAGCCCCCGGACGAAGGGGTGAAGAGAGAACCCTAGCCCTCGGAGGAAGTGAGAGATGAATACAACCCTCTCGCCGGATATAAGGGCTGGAATAACCTATCCTTGAGCAGGAAGCTTGTGGGGGATCTCCGCTGTTAGGTATCTGGCCGCATGAAGCTTTGCAATATCCTCCTCTGTAACAAAGGAAGCCACCCATGGGCCTTGAGGGCTGGGTCCAGAGATGATGGGAAAGCTTGAAGCAATGAAGTCGAACCTTGGGTGCTAGAAGTCGAGGTTGGAAAGGCTGAGGAGAGGTTTTGGCGTAAAAAAGGATGGCCCTTGGTTCCTTAATAAAGGCAGGGGGTATTGAACGCCTCCTCCTAAGCCTGAAAACCTGGCTATTACTAAGGAATCTTTCCAGCAGAACGGTTGGGTTAACCGCGCTCGCATTGATGAGAATCCCGCAATAAGAGGACACGATCTATGCTTTGACAAGACATGCCAATGGAAACTGCATCTCGAAACGCGGAACGGCAGACAAAAACGGTTCGATATAATGACCGGACAGACGCGACGTCATCTTGCAAAAAGTTGTCAGCAGATGGGACTCGTGAAATATCATACTCTCTACAGTTGTGTGTGTGGTACTTGTGTTGTAGATCCGGACACGTTCGTTTCATTCAAAGACTATCTTGGAGTATTTGGAAAGGGGAACCCACCTTGCAATGCTTAAGACAATCTGCACGCCGGACACCTCATCATTGAAGCCTGGTTCAGGGGCTACTGAGGGAGTCCTAGACTAAGGGGTCCTCAGGCGTCCGGCCTGTTGGACATGGGCTGGACTAATGGGCTGTGAAGATATAAGACCGAGGACTCTCTCTCGTGTCCGGATGGGACTCTCCTTGGCATGGAAGGCAAGCTTGGCGACCAAATATGAAGATTCCTTTCTCTGTAACCGACCTTGTACAACCCTAGTCCCCTCTGGTGTCTATATAAATCGGAGGGCTTAGTCTGAATCGAGATATATATAATCATAGTCATACAGGCTAGACTTCTAGGGTTTAGCCATTACAATCTCGTGGTAGATCAACTCTTATAATACTCATATTCATCAAGTTCAATCAAGCAGGAAGTAGGGTATTACCTCCATAGAGAGGGCCCGAACCTGGGTAAACATTGTGTCCCCTGTCTCCTGTTACCATCGACCTTAGACGCACAGTTCGGGACCCTCTACCCGAGATCCGCTGGGTTTGACACCGACAGTGGGTTCTTGTATGGTCGAGTGAAGTTATCATGGTTGAGTGGAATTGGGATATCCGAGTGGAATATTCCATCGAGTGGATTGCACTTCATGACGATTTCAGTCGGTATCTTCTGCTGCACCTTGTAGGCTTTGGACTCTAGGGTAGTGTCCTTGGGTAGGGCGTCTAGATTAGGCAGAAGACCCTACCCTAAGTACATGTCATCATCATTAGCCCCCGAATGGATTGAGGACCGAGTGAAGAAGGGTTGAAGTTGGTTCCGACCCGATTCAATGTCCCGGAGACATTTTCCTCTAGGGCCTGAAAGCATGCTGGTACTTTAAATCTTTTTCAGTCACCTTGATTTATTCTTGCTTCTGGAATTTTTGAGTGAATTATGCTGCATATCATCGAGTAGATTGGATTGGGATATCTTTGGCGTGATCGACTACTCTGCGGTTCCTGGATCTCACAGGATTCGAAATTTGAAGAAGCATGCGGGATGGGGCGTGGCACGGTAAGCGGGGCAGGTGGATAGGGACTCCTCGATCCTCGTGCTTCCTTTTCCGCCACGTATCGGGTCGGCGTTTGTTATGGGATGCACCAGGATTGCACAGGCCCTCAGGTCAGTCACTCGGAAGTGAAGCCATAAAGGGCACTGCTGCCGATGCGTGGTACTGTGCTCCCCATTCACTCCTTTCCTCTCTTCTTCTCCGCCTCGCCTCCTCCATCACTTCACCCCTCTTCCCACTCCTCTCGAGCACCGCACCAATGGCGAAGGACAATACTACGACCCTGGAGCATGCCAAGAAGGCAATGGCCAAGGGCAAGAAGGCGGTGAAGGGGTCAACGTCGTGGTCCGGTCTACCGCCTGGTTGGATCCAGGAGACTGGATCCGCTCCATCGTCATGGAGGAAGATCTAGAGAACCTTGCTGCCGATGGTCTGATCGCGCATGGATCCTAGAGGTTACCGGAGGGGGAGATCGAACCCGAGCCGCACGAGGGTGAGTGCGTTCTCCTCACCACTCACATTGACCGAGGTTTCTCTTTGCCTCCCCACCCGTTCTTCCGTGGTTTTTTGAACTTATTTGGTGCCCAGATCCACTATTTTCCTCCAAAGACCATATCTTATCTTGCTGCGTTCATTTCGATGTGCGAAAACTTCCCAGGGTGCCACCCACACTGGGGACTGTTTAAGCATATCTTCGCTTGCCGATCTCATATGGTGAAGAAAGCTAATCCAACTGATGAGAAGACGCATGTGATTCAGATGTGTGTGTGTGTGGGGGGGGGTTAGGGATTCAGATGAGAGTTAGGAGCAGTTTTCCACCCATGACTTTTCCTGAGTCGGTTAGGGGATGGCAGTCGACCTAGTTTTACTGCAAAGATATTCTGACTCCGGGTCAGTCGACTAGCCTCCCTCCTTTCTCTCTGGAGAGACTCCGCACTCCTTGTTCGCTGACCATAGAGGAGGGGGAGAAGGGTGAGGTAGCAATTCTGGCCGACGCGGTTGTTGCGTTAGTCCAGATTGGAGCGACTGGCATGGATCTGTTGGAGGTGTTCCTCAGTCGACGCATCCAACCTCTCCAAGCTCATGACCACCCAATGTGGATGTATTCAGGCCCAGAAGACACCACTCAGTTCCACCCAAAGTAGGTCGCCTAAGAGATGGTGGCCGAGTGGTTGCGAAGCATCACTGGCAACGAGGACAACCCCCGCGGAGCTAGGAGGATCTTGCAATTCGACGCCAACAACACCCCAGGAGAGGCCAGGCCCGATATGCCGACTATTTATGTCTTGTATCCTCCAATATGCAATTATTCTAGAATCCGACTGATGTCCATGGCTTGTGACTTGTAGGTTTTCACAAAGATGTATTCCATGCCGAATGGAGTGCAGCATCTTGGAGAAGAAGAAAGCGAAGGTGGGAGCACCGACATTGAGTATGTATATAACAGTGAGGACGACAATGAAGACTGTGATGAAATCTCGGATGTCGATTCACCTCCACGCTCTGAGAGACGATCCAAGCAGTCACAAGATCCCGCGGGCGGCCACGACAAGGCAGCAACATCGAGTGCAAGGATTCTAAAGTGCACTCGCACGTCGACCCCAGAACCGACTGAGAAGACTGCGAAACAAGCCAAAGTCGTCCCACCCAAGCCCCGGAAGGCTCTGCCCAGGATCAAGGTGGTTGTGCCTATTGATTCGGCGTAAGTGCTTCTTTCCCTTGTCTTTCATCGCTGTAGTGGACTTCTTTATTTGTCTGACCAAGTGAAATTTTGGACCTTCAGGGCGGTTACTTCTGCAACGTCTCCCTTGGAAATTGATGAGGAACAAGGTGACACGGATACCACGGATGCGGCCACTTCCCGAGCAGGTATGCTACTACAGGCAGTTTTGCGCCTTGTCAACTATTTTGGGTGGTTGACTGGAATCTCACTGTCGAGTGGTTGTAGTGCCAACAGATGTTATCCAACTTCCGGACGATGATGATGACAAACCTCAAAGGATTGAAGGAAGAAGGGGGAGGTCCTTGAGCAAGAGAGTGCCTTCCGGCCGGGTATCTTGCCCGCTATGTGAGCCTATTGTTCAGGAACCGGGTGACTCGACTCGAGCTGCTATTTCTTTTGGTGTCCCCCAGTCAATTGATCAATCTCCTGTGTCGATTGTTCAGACATCAGGTCCGACTAGGTAGCCTCAAACTCTGATCCCTCCAGCTGCGTCATCGACTCCATCATCATCTCAGTTCGCTACTCTGCGTCATGTCCCGGAGGAGAAAATAGGAGCTGGAAAGGAAGCCATGATCCAAGCCGCTCTGATGATGGACCGACTGAAGGTGGTGTATGAGACTAGCAAAGCCACTTACGACACCAGCTCTGCCCTCCAAACCAATGTCCGAGTAAGTATGATTGTAAGTTGATTTCCCATTGGCTTTTCGTCTTGAACCTTGCTCTGCTAGGATATGCTACCTGAAAACTACTGCTTTATTATTCGTAAGATGTCCGTGGATGAGCGTTTTGGAACCTTTAATGTGCATCTATCATGGGCCTGTGCCTTGCATTTGTACACCCACTGGGTGTTTTCTTCTTCTGTGTAGTTTTTCCACTCAAGTCAGATAAGTCGTGTTGAGTGGAACCAGTGGGGGCACACTGAGTGCACCCACTACGTGTAGTCCCCGAGACCGCCGTCGAATGTTTGATTCGGCGGGGGTCTGTAGAATATGTTGGTTTATTGTTCGTCACTCGGGTCAGTCAGGCCGTGTCGAGTGAGTTCCAGGTCCAGTGGGGGCATGCTAAGTGCACCCACTGGGTGTAGTCCCCGAGACAGCTGTCGACTGCTTGCAGTTGGTGGGGGTCTAAGAACAAGGACTTTTTTACTCATTCTGGACAGGCTGTATCAAGTGGGAAATCGAACCAGTGGGGGCATGCTGAGTGCACCCACTGGGTGTAGTCCTCGAGACCACTGTCGAATGTTTGATTCGGCGGTGGTCTTAGAACTTCTTTAATACCAGCAATCTGAACTTGCTCTTCTTCACTCAGAAGTAAAGGGACTTTCTTTCCATTGGCTGAATTGTCTTTTTGTTGATTGCAGAAATCTTGTGAACTCGGGACCCAGTATGTTGCCTTGGAGAAGGAGAAGATCCAATTCAAGCTTGATCTGGAGCTTGCCAAGAAGAACTTGAAGGCTGCTCAGGATGAAGTAGCAACCATGTGAGGTATCAACTCACTGAATGTATGCTTTGATATTTATTCTTTTCCGTCCTTTGAACCGAGTGACTTCACTCGAACAGATGTGCGTAGTGAAAACCGTCAACTCCAAGCTTGACTGAGGAATGTTATTTCTTTAGACAAAATGAAGCAGGCATTGGAGAAGAAGGACACTGAACTTGCGGGGGCACAGAAGGTGGCCCGTGAGAAGACCGAACTGGCAGAGAGGGAGAGCCGGCTTCAGTCGGCAAGCGCAAAGAAGAGAACGCCAATCTGAAGACTGATGTCGATGAAGCAAAGAAAGAAGCTGCGCAACTGAGAGAAGAGAAGGTGGCCCTGACTTACAAGGTGGATGAGCTCACTCGGATGAGAGACGAGCTGGAGGTTTATCTGGGAGGTCTTGCCAAGAAGCTATACATCATGCTTGAAGGTACTTTTCTCCATCCGAGTGATTCCAGAAAGCTTTTATAGAATTCTATTTCCGACTCATTTTCTTACCCTCATGCAGAGTTCTATCGGGACTTTGAGCAAGAGACTGAGCGGATCAAACCAGGCCTGGACCCCACGAAGTCACTCATCAAAGAGGAAGCCGCAATGAACGTGATGCGACTTGAAGCTTGTCTGGACAACGTCTTGGGGTACATCGCTCAACTGAAGGTTGCATTGTCCAAGATATTCCAAGAGCTGAGACCAGAAGACAAACTTCAAAATGACCTTGAGTCGCTAATGGTCTGACTCAATGATATCCCTAGCCGAGTGCAGGCATGGAATAAATCAGCTGCGCATTGTGGAGCCGACGTGGCTCTTTCACTCGTCAGAGTCCATTGCAGGGATGCCAAGGAGGAAAAACTGAAGGCTCTCCAAGTGGCAAACACAAAGAAGCTCCAGTTCCAATCTTTTGTGGAGACCATTATTGAAGCAACCACTCGTATAGCTGACGGCATCGACTTGGACACCTTCGTCGAGCCAGCGAGTCCTGCCCCCACTGAGTGAATGAAAAACTTTAATGATCTAAACTTATTTGCCTCAGAATGACAAGTGATTGTGTAACCATTAAAATTCTTTGGGGCCTGGTGCTCGAATACTTATGCTTGAGTTTCTGAAACTTACCGGATTTATCCAGAGTTGGTGGTTTTATCTGAATGTTTTTTGTGATCAGATTTTTTGACTTAGGCAAAGCTGGTTTGCAACTAAGCCCCCGAGTGGGAGAATTGCTCTCTACTTGGAGTAGTTTTTAACTTAGGTGAGTACAGGATCGCAGCTAAGCCCCCGAGTGGGAGGATTGCTCTCCACTCGGAGTATTTTTTTTACTTAGGTGAGTACGGGATCGCAGCTAAGCCCCTGAGTAGGAGGATTGCTCTCTACTCGGAGTAGATTTGAACTTAGGCAAGTACAGGATCGCAGCTAAGCCTCCGAGTGGGAGGATTGCTCTCCACTCAGAGTAGTTTTTAACTTAGGCGAGTACGGGATCGCAGCTAAGCCTCTGAGTGGTAGGATTGCTCTCCACTCAGAGTAGTTTTTAACTTAGGCGAGTACAGGATCGCAGCTAAGCCCCCGAGTGGGAGGATTGCTCTCCACTCGAAGTAGATTTTAACTTAGGCGAGTACGGGATTACAGCTAAGCCCCTGAGTGGGAGAATTGCTCTCCACTCAGAGTAGATTTTGACTTAGGCGAGTACGGGATCGCAGCTCAGCCCCCGAATGGGAGGATTGCTCTCCACTCGTAGTAGATTTTAACTTAGGCGAGTATGGGATCGCAGCTAAGCCCCCGAGTGGGAAGATTTCTCTCCACTCGGAGTAGATTTTAACTTAGGTGAGTACGGGATCGCAGCTAAGCCCCTTAATGGGAGGATTGCTCTCCACTCGGGGTAGTTTTTTGAAACTTAGGCAAAACAGGTTCATAGATAAGCCCCCGAGTGGGAGGATTGCTCTCCACTCGGAGTATTGTTTTTTGAAACTTAGGCGAAACAGGTTCACAGCTAAGCCCCCGAGTGGGAGGATTGCTCTCCACTCGGAGTAGTTTTTTGAAACTTAGGTGAAAACAGGTTCACGGCTAAGCCACCCATAGGGGAATTTGAACATATGCTTATGCGAGAACAATCATTAAGAGACTGCAGGAACCATGTCTTGATAAACAATCTGAAAATACTCTTATTACATCTCGACGATCCGAGTGTTAAGTATAAAATTTGCGGAGTAGATCCATGTTCCAAGCACGTGGCTTGTCAACCTTCTTTGCGAAGTTGTAGAGGTGATAAGCCCCATTGTTCAGCACCTTGGTGACGAGGAAAGGATCTTCCCACATGGGGCAAGCTTGTGAGGTCGTTGGTGATCCACTCAGAGTACCATGTCCCCTTCTTGAAAAGCTCGGCCTTTGATATTCCTAGCATGGAACCAACGAAGGTCTTGCTGATAAACAGTCGAACGAATCAAAGCCATCTCTCGCTCTTCTTCCAGAAGGTCTACTGCATCTTGACGTGATTTCTCTGCCTCAGCTTCTGAGTAAAGCTCCACTCGAGGCGCATTGTGATACAGGTCACCCGGTAACACAACTTCAGCCCCATACACCATGAAGAAGGGGGTTCGGTTGGTGGATCGGTTGGGAGTTGTCCTTAGTCCCCACAAGACAAATGGTAGCTCAGTCACCCAAGCCCCGGCTGCATGCTCAAGGTCGCGCATGAGCCAAGGTTTCAACCCTTGGAGGATTAGGCCATTTGCTCTCTCGGCTTGCCCATTGGACCGCGGGTGCACAATGGATGCATAATCCACCCAAGTGCCCTGAGAAGCATAGAACTCTCTGAATTCTTCCGAGTCAAAATTTGAGCCGTTGTCTGTGATGATGTTGTGTGGAACTCCATATCGGAATATCAACTCTTTTATGAAACTGATGGTTGTGCTCGAGTCTAAGTTCTTTATAGGCTTTGCTTAAATCCACTTGGTGAACTTGTCGAATGCCACAAGCAGGTGAGTGAAGCCACTCCTTCCAGTCCTGAGAGGTCCGGCCATATCCAAACCCGACAAGGCGAACGACCAGATGAGTGGAATGGTTTTCAAGGCAGACGTGGGCTTGTGGGACTTGTTCGAGTAGAATTGACAACCGTCACACTTCTCAATGATTTCCTTCGCTGCCTCATTGGCCCGTGGCCAGTAGAATCCTGCTTGGTATGCTTTGGCCATGATGGTCCACGAGGACGCATGGTGACCACAGGTCCCCGACTGAATCTCATTTAAAATCAGTCGACCCTCTTCTGGAGAGATACATCGCTGAGCTACGCCAGTAACACTTTCTCGGTAGAGCTGTCCACCGATTACCATGAAGGACTTGGACCTATGGTCAATCTGACGCGCTTCAACTTCATCCTCTGGGAGCTCCTGCCTGAGCAGATATGCAATATACGACACAGTCCAGTCGGGGGTGATTACCAAAATCTCCATTATTAGGTCGACTACTGCTGGCACCTCGACTTCAGTTAGATTGGTAGAACTTATTGGTTGGGGAGGTTCTTTAGTAAAGGGATCTTCTTGTACCTTCGGGGTATGGAGATGCTCCAAGAATACATTACTGGGGATAGGCTTCCGAGTGGAACCTATTTTCCCCAGATCATCAGCTGCTTGATTCTTGATTCGGGGTATGTGGTGGAGCCCTTACTGCATTACAATATCCGGTCATGGCAGGGTTCCTGACATCCCACTCCTTCATCACTTGATTAACTACCAAATCTGAGTCGCCTTAGACCATCAGGCGATGGACACCGAGTGAGATGGTCATACGCAACCCATAAAGAATTGCTTCATATTCAGCTTCATTGTTGGAGCAATCAAAGTGAATTTGGAGGACATAACAGAGTTTGTCTCCTCTTGGGGACACCAGGACTACTCCGGCGTCACAACCGTTCAACATCTTAGATCCATCAAAGAACATGGTCCAGTGTTCCGAGTAAACTTGAGTCGGCTGCTGTTGCTCAATCCACTCGGCCAAGAAATCTGTGATAGCTTGGGACTTGATCGCCTTCTTTCCTTCAAACTTGATATCTAGAGGAAGAAGTTCAATTGCCCACTTAGCCACTCGACTGATTGCATCTCGATTGTTCAAAATTTTAGGCAATGGAGCATCACTGACGACTGAAACCGAGTGGTCTTGGAAGTAATGTGCAACTTTCTTCGTAGTCAAATAAATCCCATAGACAAGCTTCTGGTAATGTGGATACCTTTGCTTGGATGGAGTCAAGACTTCATAAATGTAATCCACTGGGCATTGAACTTTATAGGCCTTGACTTCTTCCTCTCGCTAGGCTGTGAGCACTATGCTGACAACCTGACCAGTGGCTGCAATATATAACAGAAGAGGCTCTTTGCTGACCGGAGCAGCAAGCACCGGCTAGGTGGAAAGCAGGGCTTTGAGCTCTACAAACGCTGCTTCAGCTTTAGGAGTCCACTCCAATGTATCAGACTTCTTCATCAGTTGGTAAAGGGGCAACGCCTTCTTACCAAGACGAGAAATGAATCAACTTAATGCAGCCAGACAACTTGTCAGCTTCTGAATGTCATGCACACTAATACGTATCCAACATATCAACTTTTCCTGACGCTTTACCTCTTGTTTTGGACTCTAATTTGCATGATTTTAATGAAACTAACCCCGAACTAACGTTGTTTTCAGTAGAACTACCATGGTGTTGTTTTTGCGCAGAAATAAAAGTTATCGGAATGGAACGAAACTTTGTGAGGAACATTTATACAATAAAATAGAATTTCTGGAGCCAAGATCCACTGGAGGGGGGCACCTGGGTGGGCAGAAACCACCAGGGCGACCCCCCTCCTGGCGTGCCTAGGTGGTTGTCCCCACCTGGTGGCCCCGCAGACCCTGAAACCGATGCTATAAAATCCTATTTTTCCAGAAAAAATCAGGGAGAAAGAATTATCATGATCCACGAGACAGAGCCACCGTCACCTCATGTTCTTCATCGGGAGGCCAAATGTGGAGTCCATTTGGGGCTCCGGAGAGGGGGGATCTTCGTTCTTCGTCATCACGAACCCTTCTCCATCGCCAATTCCATGATGCTCCCCACTGGGAGTCAGTAATTCCTTCATAGGCTCGCTGGTCGGTGAGGAGTTGGATGGGATTCATCATGTAATCTATAGTTTTCTTAGGGCTTGATCCCTACTATCCACTATGTTCTAAGATTGATGTTGCTATGACTTTTCCATGCTTAATGCTTGTCACTTTGGGCCCGGGTGCCATGATTTAAGATCTGAACCATTTATGTTATCACCATTATATCCATGTTCTAGATCTGATCTTGCAAGTTATAGTCACCTACTACTTGCTATGATCTGGCAACCCTGGAGTGACAATAGCCGGGACCACTCCCGGTGATGACCGTAGTTTGAGGAGTTCATGTATTCACCGTGTGTTAATTCTTTGTTCCGGATCTCTATTAAAAGGAGGCCTTAATATCCCTTAGTTTCCAATTGGACCCCGCTGCCACGGGAGGGTAGGACAAAAGATGTCATGCAAGTTCTTTCCATAAGAATGTATGACTATTTACGGAATACATTCCTACATTATTTTTATGAACTTGAGCTAGTGCCGTATCGCCCTAGGTTATGACTGTCACATGATGAATATCATCCAACAAATTACCGATCCAATGCCTACGAATTTATCTTATATTTTTCTTGCTAAGTAACCATTGCTATCGTTACTGTTGCACTTGTTACAAAACTACTGCTATCATTGTTACCATTACTATTACTGCTGCCACTATTATCAAAACTATCATACTACTTTGCTACTGATCACATTGCTGTAGATAATTAATCTTCAGGTGTGGTTGAATTGACAACTCAGCTGCTAATACCTTCAAATATTCTTTGGCTCCCCTTGTGTCGAATCTATAAATTTGGGTTGAATACTCTACCCTCGAAAACTATTGCGATCCCCCATACTTATGGGTTATCAAGACCTTTTTTTGGCGCCGTTGCTAGGGAGCATAGCTATATTTGTTGAGCCACTTGGGATTATTATCAATTTATCACTATGAAGAATTTGAAGGATGCTAAGACAAGATTTATCCCTCTAAGACGAGGGGAGTTAAGGAACCGCCATCCAATTGTGCTTTAGATTCTCCATCTATTATAAGTAAACTTACAACACCACCACATGCTATTAATCCCGATATGTCGCAAGTTATTGATGATGCCACTTCTGCTATGAATGATACTTATGATGATGCTAGTACCTTGCTTGATGATAATGATGTGCCACTTGGTGATTTCTTGATGAACAAATTACTAGAGTAATTCAACATGATGTTGTTGAATCTAATGATGAGCTTGAAACTGGAAATCTTGAAACACCTACTAGAACTAGCCCTCCTAGATATGAATTGCCTATGGTACCGGAAGGTTATGTTATGAATGAAGAGACAACTAGAGACATTATTGCTTGTAAGGATAGAGATGATCTAGAGAAACTATTATGCAAGTATAAAGAAAAATCTCTGAATGCTAGAATGCAATATGATCCGAAGTTTGCTACTTGACCTATCTTTATTAATGATAAGGATTATGAATTCTCTGCCGACCAAGATTTAATTACTTTGGTTGAATCTGATCCTTTCCATGGTTATGAAGCTGAAACTGTTGTGGCACATCTTACTAAGTTGAATGACATAGCCACCCTTTTTACACATGATGAGAAAACTTGCTATTACTATATCCTCAAGTCATTTCCGATCGCATTAAAGGGTGATGCTAAAGCTTGGCACAATACTCTTGCTTCAGGTTGTGCGCGTAGTCCCCAAGATATGATTTATTACTTCTCTGAAAAATATTTCTCTGCTCATAAGAAACAAGCTGCATTATAGGAAATATTTAACTTTGTGCAAATTAAAGAAGAGAGTCTCCCACAAGCTTGGGGGAGGCTTTGCCAATTACTTAATGATTTGCCTGATCATCCTCTTAAGAAAAGTGAAATACTTGATATCTTCTATAATGGACTAACCAATGATTCTAGGGATTTCCTAGATAGTTGTGCTGGTTGTGTTTTCAGGGAACGAACTGTTGGGCAAGCTGAAGAATTATTGAATAATATATTGAAAAATTATGATGATTGGACTCTTCCCGAACTACCGCCTAAACCCACTCCAAAGAAGAGGGGTATATTATATCTCAGTCCTGAAGATACGCAAGAGGCAAAGAAATCTATGAAGGAAAAAGGTATTAAAGCTGAGGATGTTAAAAAATTGCCTCCTATTGAAGAAGTACATGGGAATAATACACCACCACTGCCTAAGGTGGTAGAGGTAAATTCTCTTATGAAATTCAATGATAATGACAATCCTCACAATATGCACCCTAGACAATGCCTTTATGAGTTTGAAAACTATATTAGAAAACAAGATCACTTCAATGCAAATGTCATGAAACAATTGAAATACAATCCTGATATGATTGCTCGCTTGAGTGACTTGTTATTTAGAATCTCAAATGATGTTAGAGGTGTTGGAAATCATGCTTCTATGGAACGAACCCAGTTAGAACAAGTTGCTAAATCTCAAAGAGAGTTGCTAGATGAAATGAATAATAATATACATGACTTTGTTGTTAGAGTTGCAACTAGAGGAGGTAAAATGACTCAGGAACCACTTTATCCTGAGGGAGATACAAAAAGAATTCAAAAAGACTCTCAACGAGCTAACACTAATGCACCTAGTCCTTCTAGAAAGAAGAAGAAAAAGAAAAATGATAGGACTTCGCATGCTTCTAGTGAACCTGAAGTAGAAAAACCTCCTGATAATGATAATGAAGTCTCTATCTCTGATGTTGAAACTCAACCTGGTAGTGAACACTCACCTCCTGAGAATGAAAAAGATAATAATGAGGTTCATGAAGATAGTCAACCAAATAATAAAGAACCAAACAATGATGTTGACATAGAACCACCAGTTGATCTTGATAATCCACGACCTAAAAATGAAAGGTATGTGATACGTCTCCAATGTATCTGTAATTTTTTATTGTTCCATGCTATTATATTATCTGTTTTGGATGTTTAATGGGCTTTAATATACCTTTTTATATTACTTTTGGGACTAACCTACTAACCAAAGGCCCAGTGCAAATTACTGTTTTTTTGCCTATTTCGCAGAAAAGGAATATCAAACGGAACCCAAACGGAATGAAACCTTTAGGAGAGTTATTTTTGGAACAAACGTGATCCAGGAGACTTGGAGTGGACGTCAAGAAAGAAGCGAGGAGGCCACGAGGTAGGAGGGCGCGCCCCCACCCTCGTGGGCCCCTCGTAGATCCACCGACCTACTTCTTCCTCCTATATATACCCATATACCCTGAAAACATCGAAGAGCACCACCAAACCCTATTTTCACCCCCGCAACCTTCTGTACCCATGAGATCCCATCTTGGGGCCTTTTTCGGTGCTCCGCTAGAGGGGGAATCGATCACGGAGGGCTTCTACATCAACACCATAGCTTCTCCGATGATGTGTGAGCAGTTTACCACAGACCTTCGGGTCCATCGTTATTAGCTAGATGGCTTCTTCTCTCTCTTTGGATCTCAATACAAAGTTCCGCTCGATTCTCTTGGAGATCTATTAGATGTAATTCTTTTTGCGGTGTGTTTGTCGAGATCCGATGAATTGTGGGTTTATGATCAAGATTATCTATGAACAATATTTGATTCTTCTCTGAAATATTTTATGCATGATTTAATATCTTTGCATGTCTCTTCGAATTATCAGTTTGGTTTGGCCTACCAGATTGATCTTTCTTGCAATGGGAGAAGTTCTTAGCTTTGGGTTCAATCTTGTGGTGTCCTTTCCCAGTGACAGCAGGGGTAGCAAGGCACATATTATTGGGGAACGTTGCAGAAAACAAATTTTTTTCTACGGTTTCACCAAGATCCATCTATGAGTTCATCTAGCAACGAGTGATCGGATGCATCTACATACCTTTGTAGATCGCGAGCGGAAGCGTTCAAGGAACGGGGATGAGGTAGTCGTACACGACATGATCCAAATCACCGTAGATCCTAGCACCGAACGAACGGCACCTCCGCGTTCAACACATGTACAGTCAGCGTGACGTCTCCTCCTTCTTGATCCAGCAAGGGGGAAGGAGAGGTTGATGAAGATCCAGCAGCACGACGGCGTGGTGGTGGATGCAGGGCGTCACAGTAGCAGGGCTTCGCCTTATACTACTACTACGAGAGAGAGATGTAGCAGGGGAGAGGGAGGCGCCAGGACTCAGGGTGCGGCTGCCCCCTCCCTCCCCCTCATATATATAGGCTCCCCTAGGGGGGCGCCGGCCCTAGGAGATTGGATCTCCTAGGGGGGCGGCGGCCAGGGCTGGAGTGGCCCCCAAGGCAAGGTGGGGCGCCCCCCACCCCTAGGGTTTCAACCCTAGGCGCATGGGGTGGGCCTAGGGGGGTGCACCAGCCCACTATGGGCTGGTTCCCCTCCCCACTTTGGCCCATGGGGCCCTCCGGGATGGGTGGCCCCACCCGGTGGACCCCCGGGACCCTTCCGGTGGTCCCGGTACAATACCGGTGACCCCGAAACTTGTCCCGATGGTCGAAACAGCACTTCCTATATATAATTCTTTACCTCCAGACCATTCCGAAACTCCTCGTGACATCCGGGATCTCATCCGGGACTCCGAACAACATTCGGGTTACTGCATATACATATCTTCACAACCCTAGCGTCACCAAACCTTAAGTGTGTAGACCCTACGGGTTCGGGAGACATGCAGACATGACCGAGACGACTCTCCGGTCAATAACCAACAGCGGGATCTGGATACCCATGTTGGCTCCCACATGCTCCACGATGACAACCTTAAGTGTGTCGCCCCTACGGGGTTGGTAGACATGCCGACTACCGAGACGACTCTGTTCAATGTGGGCTCATTGATCGGTGACCACGATGTCGGGAGGAATTTCAAGTCATTCCCTTGTGTATGTTACTTGCCCGAGATCTGATCGTCCGTAATTGCATGATCCTCGTGACGCAGACACTTGGTCATTGAGTCATTGATGATGCTTACCGAGTGGGCCCAGTGATACCTCTCCGTCATACGGAGTGACAAATCCCAGTCTTGATCCGTGTCAACCCAACAGACACTTTCGGAGATACCCGTAGTATACCTTTATAGTCACCCAGTTACGTTGTGACGTTTGGTACACCCAAAGCACTCCTACGGTATCCGGGAGTTACACGATCTCATGGTCTAAGGAAAAGATACTTGACATTGGAAACTCTAGCAAACGAACTATACGATCTTGTGCTATGTTTAGGATTGGGTCTTGTCCATCACATCATTCTCCTAATGATGTGATCTCGTTATCAATGACATCCATGTCCATAGTCAGGAAACCATGACTATCTGTTGATCAACGAGCTAGTCAACTAGAGGCTTACTAGGGACATGTTGGTGTCTTTTATTCACACATGTATTACGATTTCCGGATAACACAATTATAGCATGAATAAAGACAATTATCATGAACAAGGAAATATAATAATAATGCTTTTATTATTGCCTCTAGGGCATATTTCCAACATTATTCACACATGTATTACGATTTCCGGATAACACAATTGTAGCATGAATAAAGACAATTATCATGAACAAGGAAATATAATAATAATGCTTTTATTATTGCCTCTAGGGCATATTTCCAACAGTCTCCCACTTGCACTAGAGTCAATAATCTAGTTACATTGTGATGAATCGAACACCCATGGAATTCTGGTGTTGATTATGTTTTGCTCTAGGGAGATGTTTAGTCAACGGATCTGCTACATTCAGGTCCGTACGTACTCTACAAATATCTATGTCTCCATCTTGAACATTTTCACGAATGGAGTTGAAGCGACGCTTGATGTGCCTGGTCTTCTTGTGAAACCTGGGCTCCTTGGCAAGTGCAATAGCTCCAGTGTTGTCACAGAAGAGTTTGATTGGCCCCGACGCATTGGGTATGACTCCTATGTCGGTGATGAACTCCTTCACCCAAATTGCTTCATGCGCTGCCTCCGAGGCTGCCATGTACTCCGCTTCACATGTAGATCCCGCCACGACGCTCTGCTTGCAACTGCACCAGCTTACTGCCCCACCATTCAAAATATACACGTATCCGGTTTGTGACTTTGAGTCATCCAGATCTGTGTCGAAGCTAGCGTCGACGTAACCCTTTACGACGAGCTCTTCGTCACCTCCATAGACGAGAAACATTTCCTTAGTCCTTTTCAGGTACTTCAGGATATTCTTGACCGCTGTCCAGTGTTCCTTGCCGGGATTACTTTGGTACCTTCCTACCAAACTTACGGCAAGGTTTACATCAGGTCTGGTACACAGCATGGCATACATAATAGAACCTATGGCTGAGGCATAGGGGATGACACTCATCTCTTCTATATCTTCTGCCGTGGTCGGACATTGAGCTGAGCTCAATTTCACACCTTGCAACACAGGCAAGAACCCCTTCTTAGACTGATCCATATTGAACTTCTTCAATATCTTATCAAGGTATGTGCTTTGTGAAAGACCTATGAGGCGTCTTGATCTATCTCTATAGATCTTGATGCCTAATATATAAGCAGCTTCTCCAAGGTCCTTCATTGAAAAACTCTTATTCAAGTAGGCCTTAATGCTGTCCAAGAGTTCTATATCATTTCCCATCAAAAGTATGTCATCTACATATAATATGAGAAATGCTACAGAGCTCCCACTCACTTTCTTGTAAACGCAGGCTTCTCCATAAGTCTGCGTAAACCCAAACGCTTTGATCATCTCATCAAAGCGAATGTTCCAACTCCGAGATGCTTGCACCAGCCCATAAATCGAGCGTTGGAGCTTGCACACCTTGTTAGCATTCTTAGGATCGACAAAACCTTCTGGCTGCATCATATACAATTCTTCCTTAAGGAAACCATTAAGGAATGCCGTTTTGACGTCCATTTGCCATATCTCATAATCATAGAATGCGGCAATTGCTAACATGATTCGGATGGACTTCAGTTTCGCTACTGGTGAGAAAGTCTCATCGTAGTCAACACCTTGAACTTGTCGATAACCCTTAGCGACAAGCTGAGCTTTATAGATGGTCACATTACCATCCGCGTCTGTCTTCTTCTTAAAGATCCATTTATTTTCTATGGCTCGCCGCTCAACGGGCAAGTCAGTCAAAGTCCATACTTCGTTTTCATACATGGATCCTATCTCGGATTTCATGGCTTCTAGCCATTTGTCGGAATCCGGGCCCGCCATCGCTTCTTCATAGTTCGAAGGTTCACCGTTGTCCAACAACATGATTTCCAAGACAGGGTTGTCGTACCACTCTGGTGCGGAACGTGTCCTTGTGGACCTACGAATTTCAGTAGGAGCTTGATCAGAAGTATCTTGATCATTATCATTAACTTCCTCTCTAGTCGGTGCAGGCACCTCAGGAACATTTTCTTGAGTTGCGCCATTTTCTGGTTCAAGAGGTAATACTTCATCAAGTTCTACTTTCCTCCCACTTACTTCTTTCGAGAGAAACTCTTTCTCTAGAAAGGACCCATTCTTGGCAACAAAGATCTTGCCTTCGGATCTGAGGTAGAAGGTATACCCAATAGTTTCTTTAGGGTATCCTATGAAGACGCATTTTTCCGATTTGGGTTCGAGCTTTTCAGGTTGAAGTTTCTTGACATAAGCATCGCACCCCCAAACTTTTAGAAATGACAGCTTTGGTTTCTTCCCAAACCATAATTCAAACGGTGTCGTCTCAACGGATTTCGACGGAGCCCTATTTAAAGTGAATGCAGCAGTCTCTAAAGCATAGCCCCAAAAAGATAGCGGTAAATCGGTAAGAGACATCATAGATCGCACCATACCTAATAGAGTGCGATTACGACGTTCGGACACACCATTACGCTGAGGTGTTCCAGGCGGCGTGAGTTGTGAAACTATTCCACATTTTCTTAAGTGTGTGCTAAACTCGTGACTCAAGTATTCTCCTCCACGATCTGATCGCATGAACTTGATTTTCCTGTCATGTTGATTCTCAACCTCACTCTGAAATTCCTTGAACTTTTCAAAGGTTTCAGACTTGTGTTTCATTAAGTAGATATACCCATATCTACTCAAGTCATCAGTGAGGGTGAGAACATAACGATAGCCACCGCGAGCCTCAACACTCATTGGACCGCACACATCAGTATGTATGATTTCCAATAGGTTGGTTGCTCGCTCCATTGTTCCTGAGAACGGAGTCTTGGTCATTTTACCCATGAGGCATGGTTCGCACGTGTCAAATGATTCATAATCAAGAGACTCTAAAAGTCCATCAGCATGGAGCTTCTTCATGCGTTTGACACCTATGTGACCAAGGTGGCAGTGCCACAAGTATGTGGGACTATCATTATCAATCTTACATCTTTTGGTACTCACACTATGAACATGTGTAGCATTACGCTCGAGATTCATTAAGAATAAACCATTCACCATCGGAGCATGACCATAAAACATATCTCTCATATAAATAGAACAACCATTATTCTCGGATTTAAATGAGTAGCCATCTCGAATTAAACGAGATCCTGATACAATGTTCATGCTCAAACTTGGCACTAAATAACAATTATTGAGGTTTAAAACTAATCCCGTAGGTAAATGAAGAGGCAGCGTGCCGACGGCGATCACATCGACCTTGGAACCATTCCCGACGCGCATCGTCACCTCGTCCTTCGCCAGTCTCCGCTTATTCCGTAGCTCCTGCTTCGAGTTACAAATGTGAGCAACTGCACCGGTATCAAATACCCAGGAGCTACTACGAGTACTGGTAAGGTACACATCAATTACATGTATATCACATATACCTTTTGTTTTGCCGGCCTTCTTGTTTGCTAAGTATTTGGGGCAGTTCTGCTTCCAGTGACCACTTTCCTTGCAATAAAAGCACTCAGTCTCGGGCTTGGGTCCATTCTTTGGCTTCTTCCCGGCAGCTTGCTTGCCGGGTGCGTCAACTCCCTTGCCGTCCTTCTTGAAGGCTTTCTTACCCTTGCCCTTCTTGAACTTAGTGGTTTTATTCACCATCAACACTTGATGTTCCTTTTTGACTTCTACCTCTGCTGATTTCAGCATTGCAAATACTTCAGGAATGGTCTTTTCCATCCCCTGCATATTGAGGTTCATCACAAAGCTCTTGTAGCTTGGTGGAAGCGACTGAAGGATTCTGTCAATGACGGCGTCATCCGGGAGATTAACTCCCAGCTGAGTCAAGCGGTTATGTAACCCAGACATAGTGAGTATGTGCTCACTGACAGAACTGTTTTCCTCCATCTTACAGCTGAAGAACTTGTCGGAGACTTGATATCTCTCGACCCGGGCATGAGCTTGGAAAACCATTTTCAGCTCTTCGAACATCTCATATGCTCCGTGTCTCTCAAAACGCTTTTGGAGCCCCGGCTCTAAGCTGTAAAGCATGCCGCACTGAACGAGGGAGTAGTCATCGGTACGTGCCTGCCAAGCGTTCATAACGTCTTGTTCTGCAGGGAGAATAGGTGCGTCACCTAGCGGTGCTTGTAGGACATAATCTTTCTTGGCAGCTATGAGGATTATCCTCAGGTTCCGGACCCAGTCCGTGTAGTTGCTGCCATCGTCTTTCAGCTTGGTTTTCTCTAGGAACGCGTTGAAGTTGAGGACTACATTGGCCATTTGATTTACAAGACATATTGTAAAATATTTAGACTAAGTTCATGATATTTAAGTTCATCTAATCAAATTATTCAATGAACTCCCACTTAGATAGACATCCCTCTTCTAGTCATCTAAGTATAACATGATCCGAGTCAACTAGGCCGTGTCCGATCATCACGTGAGACGGACTAATCAACGTCGGTGAACATCTTCATGTTGATCGTATCTTCTATACGACTCATGCTCGACCTTTCGGTCTTCTGTGTTCCGAGGCCATGTCTGTACATGCTAGGCTCGTCAAGTCAACCTAATTGTTTGCATGTGTAAATCTGTCTTACACCCGTTGTATGTGAACGTTAGAATCTATCACACCCGATCATCACGTGGTGCTTCGAAACAATGAACTGTCGCAACGGTGCACAGTTAGGGGGAACACTTTCTTGAAATTAATATGAGGGATCATCTTATTTACTACCGTCGTTCTAAGTAAACAAGATGCAAAAACATGATAAGCATCACATGCAATCAAATAATAATAGTGACATGATATGGCCATTATCACATAGCTCTTTTGATCTCCATCTTGGGGCTCCATGATCATCTTGTCACCGGCATGACACCATGATCTCCATCATCATGATCTCCATCATCGTGTCTCCATGAAGTTGCTCTCCAACTATTACTTCTACTACTATGGCTAACGCGTTTAGCAATAAAGTAAAGTAATTTACATGGCATTTCTCAATGACACGCTGGTCATACAAAAAATAAAGACAACTCCTATGGCTCCTGCCGGTTGTCATACTCATTGACATGCAAGTCGTGATTCCTATTACAATAGCATGAACATCTCATACATCACATATAGATCATTCATCATTTATCACAACTTTGGCCATATCATATCACAAAGCACTTGCTGCAAAAACAAGTTAGACGTCCTCTAATTGTTGTTGCAAGTTTTACGTGGCTGAAGTAGGGTTCTAGCAAGAACGTTTTCTTACCTACGTGAAGCCACAATGTGATTTGTCAACTTCTATTTACCCTTCATAAGGACCCTTTTCATCGAATACGCTCCAACTAAAGTGGGAGAGACAGACACCCACCAGCCACCTTATGCAACTAGTGCATGTTAGTCGGTGGAACCGGTCTCACGTAAGTGTACGTGTAAGGTTGGTCCGGGCCGCTTCATCCCACAATACCGTTGAAGCAAGATAAGACTAGTAGCGGCAAGAAAGTTGACAACATCAACGCCCACAACAAATTGTGTTCTACTCGTGCATAAAGAACTACGCATAAACCTGGCTTTGATACCACTGTTGGGGAACGTTGCAGAAAACAAAATTTTTTCTACGGTTTCACCAAGATCCATCTATGAGTTCATCTAGCAACGAGTGATCGGATGCATCTACATACCTTTGTAGATCGCGAGCGGAAGCGTTCAAGGAACGGGGATGAGGTAGTCGTACACGACGTGATCCAAATCACCAGAGATCCTAGCACCGAACGGACGGCACCTCCGCGTTCAACACACGTACAGTCAGCGTGACGTCTCCTCCTTCTTGATCCAGCAAGGGGGAAGGAGAGGTTGATGAAGATCCAGTAGCACGACGGCGTGGTGGTGGATGCAGGGCGTCACAGTAGCAGGGCTTCGCCTTATACTACGAGAGAGAGAGATGTAGCAGGGGAGAGGGAGGCGCCAGGACTCAGGGTGCGGCTGCCCCCTCCCTCCCCCTCATATATATAGGCTCCCCTAGGGGGGGGCGCCGGCCCTAGGAGATTGGATCTCCTAGGGGGGGCGGCGGCCAGGGCTGGAGTGGCCCCCAAGGCAAGGTGGGGCGCCCCCCCACCCCTAGGGTTTCAACCCTAGGCGCATGGGGTGGGCCTAGGGGGGTGCACCAGCCCACTATGGGCTGGTTCCCCTCCCCACTTTGGCCCATGGGGCCCTCCGGGATGGGTGGCCCCACCCGGTGGACCCCCGGGACCCTTCCGGTGGTCCCGGTACAATACCGGTGACCCCGAAACTTGTCCCGATGGTCGAAACAGCACTTCCTATATATAATTCTTTACCTCCAGACCATTCCGAAACTCCTCGTGACATCCGGGATCTCATCCGGGACTCCGAACAACATTCGGGTTACTGCATATACATATCTTCACAACCCTAGCGTCACCGAACCTTAAGTGTGTAGACCCTACGGGTTCGGGAGACATGCAGACATGACCGAGACGACTCTCCGGTCAATAACCAACAGCGGGATCTGGATACCCATGTTGGCTCCCACATGCTCCATGATGATCTCATCGGATGAACCACGATGTCGAGGATTCAAGCAACCCCGTATAAAATTCCCTTTGTCAATCGGTATGTTACTTGCCCGAGATCTGATCGTCGGTATCCCAATACCTCATTCAATCTTGTTATCGGCAAGTCACTTTACTCGTACCGTAATGCATGATCCCGTGACCAGACACTTGGTCACTTTGAGCTCATTATGATGATGCATTACCGAGTGGGCCCAGTGATACCTCTCCGTCATACGGAGTGACAAATCCCAGTCTTGATCCGTGTCAACCCAACAGACACTTTCGGAGATACCCGTAGTATACCTTTATAGTCACCCAGTTACGTTGTGACGTTTGGCACACCCAAAGCACTCCTACGGTATCCGGGAGTTACACAATCTCATGGTCCAAGGAAAAGATACTTGACATTGGAAAACTCTAGCAAACGAACTATATGATCTTGTGCTATGTTTAGGATTGGGTCTTATCCATCACATCATTCTCCTAATGATGTGATCTCATTATCAATGACATCCAGTGTCCATAGTCAGGAAACCATGACTATCTGTTGATCAACGAGCTAGTCAACTAGAGGCTTACTAGGGACATGTTGGTGTATTTTATTCACACATGTATTACGATTTCCGGATAACACAATTATAGCATGAATAAAGACAAATATCATGAACAAGGAAATATAATAATAATGCTTTTATTATTGCCTCTAGGGCATATTTCCAACACATATTGTATTGTTGCCATCGAGGATAAAAATATGGGGTTTATGTCATATTTCTTGAGTTTATCCCTCTACATCATGTCATCTTGCCTGATGCGTTACTCTGTTCTTATGAACTTAATACTCTAGATGCATGCTGGATAGCGGTCAATGTGTGGAGTAATAGTAGTAGATGCAGAATCGTTTCGGTCAATTTGTCGCGGACGTGATGCCTATATACATGATCATGCCTAGATATTCTCATAACTATGCGCTTTTCTATCAATTGCTCGACAGTAATTTGTTCACCCACCATAGAATTTGCTATCTTGAGAGAAGCCACTAGTGAAACCTATGGCCCCCGGGTCTATCTTCCATCATATTATTTTCCTATGAACTTGCTATTTCTATCGTTGTTTATTTTGCAATCTTTATTTTCCAATCTATATAACAAAAATACCAAAAATATTTATCTTATTATCTCTATTAGATCTCACTTTCGCAAGTGACCGTGAAGGTATTGACAACCCCTTTATCGCGTTGGTTGCGAGGTTCTTGTTTGTTTGTGCAGGTACGACGGACTTGCATGTAATATCCTACTGGATTGATACCTTGGTTCTCAAAAACTAAGGGAAATACTTACACTACTTTGCTGCATCACCCTTTCCTCTTCAAGGGAAAACCAACGCATGCTCAAGAGGTAGCAAGAAGGATTTCTAGCGCCGTTGCTGGGGAGGTTGCACCAAGTCAAGTCAAGATTTGATCTCCCATCAACAAGCCATTTCTGGCGCCGTTGCGAGGGAGATCTACGCTCAAGTCAAGACATAGCAAGTACCCATCACAAACTCTTATCCCTCGCATTACATTATTTCCATTTGCCTCTCGTTTTCCTCTCCCCCACTTCACCTTTGCCTTTTCTTCGCCTTCTTCCCGTATGTCTTTTTGTTTGTGTTTCCATGTGCCTTCTATTTGCTTGCATCTTTGCTTGCTAAAAATCTATTGATATGGATCCACTTAAAGAGTTCTACTTGGATCATATTCGATCTATTTGTGCTCACGCTGAAACCCCAACTAGTTTAGTTGAGGGAAAATCTTTAGATGAGCGTGCTAATTTTGTGCGTCATCGTTTATCTGAAAAGGGGAAGCTCTTATGGTATCAAATCAATAGTTTGCTATGCTATGCTTGGAATCTTTGTGAAATTTATGACTTTACTTGTTGCTCTAAGAACCCTAAAAAACACCTTCCCTACCTATGTGAGTTTAATGATAATGAAATCTTATCTTCTTATGGAAAGGGTGTTTATAATTACTATGATATCGAACAAATTGAAGAATTTGTCGTTTTTAAGGGTGCTCATGAAGTTGCTTCTTTGATTGAAAAGTATGATATTACTCTCTACAAATATGAAAATTCTGACATACTTAAATATTGCTATGAAAACTATGCTCATAATGCCTATGTTAAGGAATTTATTGAGAGAATGACCGTAGCTTTGGAAGAAAATAATGATATGCATGAATCTATAGATAATTATGATTCCGATGATTTGATTGAAATATCCCTTGATGAACATGATGCTTGCTATTCTTATGGCCATGATGCCAATATTTATGGAGATGGATTTGCTATGGTTCCTTATGTTAAACATGAGATTATTGCTATTGCACCTATACTTGATAGTTCCTTGAATCAAAAGCATGATTGCAATGATTTTACTATACATTCTATTGATGTCAATTGTGCTAATAATATGGAAAACCCTAAGCTTGGGGATGCTAGTTTTGCTATGTCCACTACTTGTTGCAATGATCATGATTGGGGTGATTCTTCTTATGATCTCGACAATTTATTTAATCCCCGTGATGAATATGAGATTGATAATAATGTTTGCAATAATACTGGAAGTGGGTTCGGAAGAGTGTCAACTTTAGATCCCACATATTTGGATAATGTTCAATCTTATGAAGTTTTTGATAAAAGTGGGTTTGGAGAGGTCATGACTTTAGTTAATGATATTCCCAGTATTTTGGAAGAGTGTCAACTTTGCATGTATGTGGGTCATGTAGAGAAAATTTCATGTCAGAGCTATGTTTTTGAATTTGAATATGATCCAACATGTAATTATTATGAGAGAGGAAAATATGGTTGTAGAAATTTTCATGTTACTAAATAATCTCTCGTTATGTTGAGATTGTTATTGTTTTCTGATGAGGACATGGCTACCATAGTTACACCCATATCCCCTGTTGTTTTACCTCTTGGAACAGTTGCTAGAGCTCAGATACGCCAATTAAATTACCAAGTACTTTCGTTTCTTGGTAATGTTTCTAGTCTTCATGAGAATATGATGCTGCCTAACTTAGATACATTTGTGTTGCTTGCAATTGAAGGGCCTAGCACGGACAAGAAGGTTGAACATTGGAGCATGGTCAAGCACGGAGATGAAGGTGTGTGCGAAGAGAACAAGAACAAAGGTTCAAATGGAGATTTCTGGACTTTGAAGCAACCACGATAACATACAAGAAGATGGACGAAATATACAAGATGGCCTTTCATAAATTTCGTCCATAGCTTATTATTGGTGTGGCACTACCTTATTTTGGGCCAGGCCCATGTAATCTACTTTTAGAGTCCATATTGTAGGGGAAACGACTTAGGAGGTGTTTTAGTCCCACCTTGCCAAGGGTGGACAAAATCCCCTCTCTCGTTCCCTATAAATATAGCCCTTAAGGCATCGTTTAGACTTGGGTTTTATTTAGTTAAAAGTTAGCCATCGCTGCAACTTCGTGTACTTCGTTTGTGTCCAAGGACCAGACCAAGACTGCTTATGAAACCCCACTTTTATCAATACTTCATCCATATTCGCAATATTTAGATTGCTTAATCATATTCTTGCTTGTTCTTCGTTTGGTTACAGGAACAGACCTTCGTGGTCAGGTTGATCATGCTCCGGTGTGGTCAATAACCTCTCGGAGTTGGTTTAGCGATTGCTAAGGCGCAACATCGTTGCACGTTTGTAGTCAGATCGTCAAAGTCGTCTCCACCAAATCGATAGTTATCATCTCATCGAAAGATCGGGACCCTTGCCGCTATCAAGTGGTATCAGTTTTCAGGTTGCTCGGTGAGATTTTCCAGTTTTTCATAGTCTTAGATTGCATATGTTCTTCATACCTATAGTCCAAGAAAAAGCCACTAAAAAAAGTTAGATTAGTTCATCCATGTCCCAGACAGTCTGAGCCTTTTCGCCATTATCACTTAGTTTTTTCATTGTTGAATTTTCGGTTGCATCGTGTGTCGAGTTGCTAGTTTTAGTGTCTAAACTTTTAGAGTTTTGAGTTCTAGTCACGTTTTTGTTCACATCGCATCGATGAACACCAATGCTGCAACTTAATTTATTCGTCAACATCACCATCATCCATCCGCTGCTGTGGTTTGTCGTCATCTTTGAGCATCAAAAAAGTTTGAGAACAGATAAAAAAAAGAGTTTTGCTAAAGCACATTTAGATGTACTATAAGTATTGCACATCTAAGTCCTATGTCATTGATCTTACGTTGAGATTTGTGTGGAAGAGTTTTGAGGGAGAGAATCGGCTGAGAAGTTTGGATCAAGGAGAGAGATCGGAGTACAACAGCGAAGGAGTCCCTTTCTTTGAGCTTCTTGAGATTTGGTGCTGCTACAGTCGATACCAAAAACCAGCTATCTAATCTAATTCAGTTGTTAAAAAAAAGTTGTTCACCAATTGAAAAGAGGAGAACGTGACTTGGAAGGTTGGGACGTGGTAGTAGTACTACTTCGAAAGTCTCCTCATCTTTCACGTTTTGGCAGGACTTCTTTTCGGTCTGGGAAAGAATAAAAGGCAAGTTCGTTTGGAAACATTAAGTGGCTTGTTTTAGGAAGTAATCTGGTTTTTGGAAAGAGAAGAAGAGACCAGATTCGTTTCCCACTTAGAAAAAAACAAGATTCGGTTGGAGGTTTCCATATTCTGGACGTGTCCTTAGAGAAAAAAATACAGCGAAAAAAGAGAAAAGATTTGGAAGAAATAGATCACATGGGTGCTTGAAAGGAAAGTTGAATCTGCAATTAATGAGGAATCTATTTGTTGTGGAAAGTTTGGTGCGTATCACAAGGAAAGATTAAAAAAAGGCAAGTGCCAATCGGTTTTGTTGGTGGCCGTTTTTGTTGAGAAATTTTCTTTGAAAAAAAGGAAAGAAGGAAGGAAGTAAGGACGTGAGTTGTGCGCTACTAATTGGAAACTAATTAAAAAAACAGATCGGCCAACACAAAGAAAAAAAGGGTTGATCGGTTTGATTTAATTGGAAAGATTGACTCGTTCTTATTAGAAAAGAGAAGAGATCAGCCAATAAAGGAAGGGGATAACGTGGATGCTTTATTTGGACGTTTTGGGATACGAGATATTAAAGAAAAGTGCTGCCTGCTAATCTTTTGGAAGGAATTAAAGATCGGTTGGCACAATTTGATCTATTTGTTTGGAAAGACTTGCATGTAGCATGATACTCGTGGGAATTTGGTTCTTTTAGAATTAATTGATCCAGTGTGAGAGAGAGGGAAAGAAAAGGCAAAAGAGAGAGAATTTGGAAGGGAATATTTCACGTTTGGGCATTTAAAAAAATGCCATTCTGATTGCTTCGGTTTCCAAGTTATTTTGCACGTTATTTTGCCACGGAAGGAAAACTAGTTGGTTTGGAAAGTTTGACCAATGGTTATTTTTTTGGAAAGTCTAAATATATTTGCTTGCTTGTGCCACATACTAAAAGAAAGGATTGCGGATCCATTTGACAAGGTTGGAAAAAAACGTGCCAGGGAGTTTGGGAGTAGTACTCCACGTCAATCCTTGAGAGATAGAAAAAAACCTCTGATCTGATTGTAATAGTTTTCGAAGGACTCTTGCGTGCAGTTTTTTTTTGGTAAAGGCAGGTTTGATTCTCAGATCAGTTTGTTTTTCGGTTGACAAAAATAGCGAGAAACGTTGGCGGAAAAAGCAAAGAGAGAGCAGCCATGTAGAAAGTATTTGGAGATATAATAGTGCTAGTACTTTCTGGTTGCTGCATTGCTCATAAGTTTTGTTGCATATCGTGTGCGCACGTGAATTTCACTTATGTCTTAGGCTCGCGTCTCTAGCACGTTCTAGCTTAGGACCAGCACTCGACCACTTTGAGTGAATTTTCAGCTTGCATTAACTATTGTGGTTGTAGCATTTTTTTCTCACACATATAAAGCCAACCTAGCTCCACATATTTCTACACTGTGTATACGTCCGTTCACCTGGCAATCGCTTTATCAACTTTTGGAGTTCTTTGACACCGCTGGTTGCCGGTCACCTCCTGCTATATGGTAAGAACTTGTAAGACATTGCTTTGCTATACTGTGAGCGTTTTACCACCACTTCCCAGTCATTCATCGGAACACTATTTTTGGATTTTGTTTCTTGTTTCTACTAATCATGACAGGATCTAGAGTCAATTCATGGGCTTTTTTGATCGCGGGAGACGTGCCACCACCTATAAAAATATCACAACCGTCACGAGAGGTGCACAAACATCTAGATGCACATGATCATGTTAATGTTTCTATACCACCATTTAATGGCTGTTTTAGACCTGCTTTATATATTGAATGGGAGTTCAACATAAATAATATATTTGCTTCCCATAATTTTGATGAACATAAAAAAGGTAAGGTTGCAGTTGGTTCTTTCACCGGTTATGCTTTAGTTTGGTGGAGTGAATATTGTCAGTTACACCCTGATTATATACCTACTACTTGGGATGATTTGAAACTTGCCATGCGACATACATTTGTCCCCACATATTATACTTGTGACATGATTAAAAAGTTGCAACATTTAAAACAATGTAGTGACACCGTAACGAAATATTATGATACTTTACAAACTACCTTGCTGCATTCCTCTTTAGAGGAAAGTGAAGAAGATTTTATGGATAGATTTTGGGGAGGATTAAATCGTGACATTCAGGAGATACTAATTCATGAAGAGTGTTATCCCATGGACCATTCATTTCATCTTGCTTGCAAAGCTGAACAGGAAATAAAACGACGTGTTGCCCACAAGGAGAACAAGAACGAGATGCACATTTCAAGAGTCGATACGGTTGTCCCTTCAACTACTAGGCATACTATGACAACCACATTCGTTGTTGTGAGGACTACATCACCTCCACCATGTGACACATCATCACCGGGAGCGCCTACATCATCTGAGTTGATCCTAAGAGGTAATGACAAAGGTACTAATCTTCCACCTCCACATGAGTATGATGAATGTCTTGTCAATTTAAATGCACCATGCGGTGAGCTACCAACTACTTTGATCACACCGACTATTTTAGAGGACTATGTTGATGATTTGACTTTGCCATGTGATCAACCAATTTTGAGTGGACCCATTGAATTAACTATCGATGCAAAAGAATCAAGTGAATCAGGGAATAAATAAGATTTGGATCAAATACGTTTGAAAATAATTGTGCCAATGTTTAATCATTTTCATATGACCTCTAATCTTGGTGATGGTTCATCAATGTTGGGATGGTTTAATGATAAGCATTGTCAGTCTTTTGATATGAATAAGAGCTTCACTTATATGTGCAAACTGAGTTGCAATATTTTCATGCCTTTGACTTCTTGTGATAATATATTGGCTTTATATTTCACAACTTTTGATGGGTGCTCTTGTATAACTATGTCACATGTGCACCAAATGAGATCAGCAAAAACAGATGACATATACATATACTACGTGTACACCTTGTCTCTTTTGTTAGCCATATTTCAGATTAAGCAACATCGAGGACGACTTTGTTTTCAAGAAGGGGAGGATGATGAGGACATGGATACCATAGTTACACCCATATCCCCTGTTGTTTTACCTCTTGGAACAGTTGCTAGAGCTCAGATACGCCAATTAAATTATCAGGTACTTTCATTTCTTGGTAATGTTTCTAGTGTTCATGAGAATATGATGCTGCCTAACTTAGATACATTTGTGTTGCTTGCAATTGAAGGGCCTAGCACGTACAAGAAGGTTGAACATTGGAGCATGGTCAAGCACAGAGATGAAGGTATGTGCGAAGAGAACAAGAACGGAGGTTCAAGTGGAGATTTCCGGACTTTGAAGCCACCATGATGACATACAAGAAGATGGACGAAATATACAAGATGGCCTTTCATAAATTTCGTCCATAGCTTATTATTGGTGTGACACCACCTTATTTTGGGCTAGGCCCATGTAATCTACTTTTAGAGTCCATATTTTAGGGGAAACGACTTAGGAGGTGTTTTAGTCCCACCTTGGCATGGGTGGACAAAATCCCCTCTCTCATTCCCTATAAATATAGCCCTTAAGGCATCGTTTAGACTTGGGTTTTATTTAGTTAAAAGTTAGCCATCGCTGCAACTTCGTGTACTTCGTTTGTGTCCAACGACCAGACCAAGACTGCTTATGAAACCCCACTTTTATCAATACTTCATCCATATTCGCAATATTCAGATTTCTTAATCATATTCTTGCTTGTTCTTCGATTGCTTGCAGGAATAGACATTCGTGGTCAGGTTGATCGTGCTCTGGCGTGGTCAATAACCTCTCGGAGTTGGTTTAGCGATTGCCAAGGCGCAACGTCGTTGCACGTTTGTAGTCGGATCGTCAAAGTCGTCTCCACCAAATCGATAGTTATCATCTCATCGAAAGATCGGGACCTCGCCTCTATCATTTTCTTTCTTGCATATGCTAGTTTTTGCTTATCTTGATAATTTATTTGCCTATAAGATGCCTATGCATAGGAAGTATGTTAGACTTAGATCTGTTTTTCATATGCTTTATGATGCTCTCTTTGTGCTTCAATTCTTGTCTTTCATGTGAGCATCATTGAAATTATCAATGCCTAGCTAGGGGCATTAAATGATAGCGCTTGCTGGGAGGCAACCAAATTTTATTTTTGTTTCTTGTTTTTTGTCCCTGTTTAGTAATAAATAATTCATCTAGCTTATGTTTAGATGTGTTTTTATGTTTTTAATTAGTGTTTGTGCCAAGTAGAACCTTTGGGAAGACTTGGGGGAAGTCTTTGCGATCTTGTTGTAAAAAGCAGAAACTTTAGCGCTCACGAGATTTGCTGCCATTTTTTACTGGAGAGTGCGCTTAGGTTGATTCTTTTTGAAGATGATTAATAGACAAATTACTCAGGTCCACCAATTTATTTAAGAATTTTTGGGGTCATAGAAGTATTCGAAACCTACATATTACTACAGACTTTTCTGTTTTTGACAGATTCTGTTTTTCGTTTGTTGTTTGCTTATTTTGATGAATCTATGGCTAGTATCGGGGGGTATGAACCATAGAGAAGTTGGAATACAGTAGGTTTAACACCAATATAAATAAATAATGAGTTCATTACAGTACCTTCAAGTGGTGGTTTGTTTTCTTATACTAATGGAGCTCATGAGATTTTCTGTTGAGTTTTGTGTTGTGAAGTTTTCAAGTTTTGGGTAAAGATTTGATGGGTTTTGGAATAAGGAGTGGCAAGAGCCTAACATTGGGGATGCCCAAGGCACCCCAACGTAAAATTCAAGGACAACCAAAATCCTAAGCTTGGGGATGCCCCGGAAGGCATCCCCTCTTTCGTCTTCGTCCATCGGTAACTTTACTCGAGGCTATATTTTTATTCACCACATGATATGTGTTTTGCTTGGAGCATCTTGTATGATTTGATTCTTTGATTTTTAGTTTACCACAATCATCCTTGCTATACACACCTTTTGGAGAGACACACATGAATCGGAATTTATTAGAATACTCTATGTGCTTCACTTATATCTTTTGAGCTAGATAATTTTGCTCTAGTGCTTCTGTCGGATTTCGGGTTCCGGCAAACCCTTGAGGTTCGAACACTGGGGTATGCACAAAGATCTCCCCCCTCTCTAGCTAGCGCACTCTAAGATCTCATGGCCTAGCTCGATGAACCCCAAGAACATGAGACACAAGATTTATACTGGTTCGGGCCACCATTGTGGTGTAATACCCTACTCCAGAGTGGTGTGGTGGATTGCCTCTTGGGCTGAGGATAAACAGTTAAAAGGGAAGAACAGCCTCGCGAGGAGAGGTGTTCTTGTGCTTAGTGAACTTGAGTGGCTGGGGGGATATGGATCTGATCTAGGTCCTAATAAGATGCCTCCCTACGGTGGTGGCTAGTGCTATTTATAGAGGCCCTGGTCCTCTTCCCAAATATTGATCGGGAAGGGATCACACAAAGGCCAAATTCGAAGGGAGACAACTAGTACGAGCTATCCTAACAAAAGTAGTCTTCGCCTGCCAAAGGCTCTGGCGGTGATGCTGTCTTGGGCTCCAGGGTGACCTCCGTCCTGCCGTCCTACTGGTCCTGGTCTTGTTGCACCGATATGGAAACCTTTGCCTGACGCCTCAGGACTCCTCATTTGCGCTTGCCCCTTTAGCACCAAAGAGTAAATGAGGACACTGCGTGCGCTGGCGCCCGCCTGGCTCCAGTCGTTACGGCTTGCGTCATAGAACCTCGCGAGGCGCCCCTTTCCTTGATCTCTCCGCCCCTTGCGAGACAGCCTGGTGAGGCCGCCCCTGAGGAGGTCTTGCATCGTCCGCCTCATGAGGCTTGGCCCCTCGCGAGGGTGTTGAATGTTTGGCGGTGAAGATGGTCCATACATGGCCGCTGGTGGAGCCACGCTGTGGGCCGCAAGCAGGCAAGTCTGGGGACCCCCGTTCCCAGAACGCCGACAGTAGCCCCCGGGCCCAAGGCGTGCTTGGGCTTGGCTTCGAGGCGAAGCCAAATGGCAAGCACGGAGCGCCGCGGGCCCCATCAGCCTGCGGCCACGGTTGGCGCGTGGTGACTGATTGGACATGGGCGTCTCCGCTTCTCCACGCTGCCTTGGCAACTGCCCAACTTACAAAAAGGCTGGTGCGGGCAACGCTCGCCTTCATTGCCTTCCCCCACCTTGCTCTAGATCCCCTCTCTCGGTCCTCACTTCTGAAATCTCTAGATCTGGTCCGATCTCCATCCGAGCTTCCGACCAATGGTGCCCCGAAAGCCCATGGTTGATTCGCCGCCTGCCTAGTACGAGCCGGCTCTAGAGGCGCCCAATGTCTCGGCGAAGAACCTCGCCGCCACGTGCCTGTTGACGGCGGGGGAGAATAACGAGAAGGGGAAGACCGAGCTCCGGGCTGGCTCTGCTATGCCTGAGGCTTCGAAGAGCTCCTTCTACCCCTTCTTCATGAGCAGCGTCGTCACCGACCTCGTTCCCCCGTTCTCCGACTTCTTCTACGCAGTCCTCCAACACTACGGGTTACCGACTCTCCACCTCCATCCCAACTCCATTCTTCTCTTGTCAATCTTTGCCTTCTACTGCGAGGCATATGTTAGGGTGATGCCGTCCGTGGCACCACCGCGCCACGTTTTCTTCCTCCGAATCAATGACAGCCACACCACGAAGTGCGCCAACTTCGTCGTAGCTAGCAAGGCCAACACAATCTCGAAGGCCGGCAAGAAGGCTGATGGCTTCCGGAGCAAGTGGGTTTGATGGATGCCAAGTGCGTCCACCCACGGCTGAAGCTGCTGACGAAGATGCCCCAGTCCGACGAGGGGTGGTATCGTGCGAAGCCTACCGACGATCGGGCGAAGGCGGTGCTGGAGAAGATGACCGTCGACCTAAGGCCGGGCAATGCGAAGGCGGCGAAGCTGACGGGGGCCATGCTTCTGAGGGAGTTCCTGACACTGCGGGTGGCTCCTCTCCAGGTGCGCTCGCGCCCCTTGTGGACGCTCAGGGGCGGAGAGGACAAGCTTCGTCTGAGTCTGAAGGTTTTGTCTGAAGGGGAGCTGGTCGTGGCTCTCCGCCTCTTGGTCGGGGATGACCAAGAGTATCCGCTGAGTGCCCACGCTCCTTTGTTCCTTCGGAAGGACGGGGTGGTGATCGCAGCCGCCATGCCCACCTTTGACGGGCACGGCCTGGTGCTGCTGGCGCCCTCTGAAGTCCCGGTGGTGACATCGACGGTGGACGTGTCTTCTGGCGATTCCCTTCAGGGACAGGGAGGAGGAGGAGGACGAGGAGCGCGACTCAGAGGCAGCCCCCGAGGGGATGGGGGAGACCTCCCCCTTGCGCAAGGCCAACATTGTCGGCGTTCTGGGAACGGGGGTCGCCAGACTTGCCTGCCTACGGCCTGCTGCGTGGCTCAAGCGGGGGCCCAGCGCGGCCCATCTTCATCAGCTCAAGCTCAAGACCCTCGCGAGGGGCCAAGCCTCGCGGGGCGGATGACAGGAAGCTTCCTCAGAGGCAGCCTCATCAGGCAGGCTCGCGAGGAGGCGGAGAGATCAAGGTAGGGGTACCTCGCGAGGAACCCGTGACGCAAGCCATGATGATCGAGACCAGGCGGGCGCCAGGTGGGCGCCGGCCTGCGTAGTGTCCTTGTTTCCCCTTTGGTGCAAAGGGGGCAAGTACAGGCCAAGGCATCAGGCAAAGGTTACCATTCCGGTGCAACGAGACCAAGACCAGCCGGATGGCAGGACGGAGGTCACCGTGGAGCCCAAGACAGTGTCATCGCCAGTGCTTTTGGCAGCCGAAGACCACCTTTGGTCAGGATAACTTGTACTAGATGTTCCCCTTCGAAATGGCCAATTGTTGGCACCCTTCCCGCTCATTATTTGGGGAGAGGCCCAAGGCCTCTATAAATAGAGCTAGCCACCACAGAAGGAGAGGGCGGCTGGAAATCTGGTAGAACCATAGCAGAGAGAAAGAGAGGCGACTGAACTCACCCTAGCAGTTCATCGCACCAGCTCAAGAACACCTCTCGCGAGGCTGTTCTTCCCTTGTACTGTCCATCATCAACCCCAGAGGTAATCCACCACACCACACACTGGAGTAGGGTATTACACCACAACGGTGGCCCGAACCAGTATAAACCTCTGGTCTCTTGTGTTGTTCATCATTTTCATCTTAGTTCGCACGAGAGGATCAGACGTAGATCGGTAGGGGAGAGATCTCCACGCGCACCCTAGTGTTCGAACCTCAAGGGTCTGCCGGAACCCCAAACCCGACAGACATCCTCCGCCTCCTGCCTGAGGAAGGGCAGGTCGGCGCTGCTCTCTCGGGACGACGCTCCTGCCTCACCGCTGCCTGGAGCTGCTTCCGGTCAAGCTGCTGCCCCTGCTTCTGCTCCCGGAGCTAGAGCGCTCGTGCCTCGGGCTGCGAAGCTCTCCAGCTTGAAGCTTACAAAGCGGAGGGACTATGCCGCAGTGGACCAGTAAGTATTCTCGTCCTGCCTTGTTCTCGCTTCTGCCGCTCGTTTCTGACTTTTTTCTTCATTGTGCAACTAGGCCGACGCCTGCGGCGAAGAGGAGAAGGGAGGGCGAGGTGGTACTGCTTGAGCCCAGATCGCCTCCTGCGGCCGCACCTCTCTCCATGAGTAGAGGTGGTGACGGCTCGTGCATCTCCAGCCCGATCATCCTCGCGAGGCTGGGCGGAACATCCTTGGGAGGAGTCAGCCCCTGAGGCCCTACTGGCTCCGGAGGTGCCAGCGTCCGGCTCGGGCGCTGGGGTCCCCGAGGCTAAGAGCCTCTGGCCTCTCAGGCCATGGTGATGACGACGCCTCTTCCTCCTCCTTCTGCCGTACTGCTGACCCCAGGTTCCTCCGCCTCCCCTGACATCCTGGAGTGAGCTCTTTCTGCGATGGCCCTGCTGCGAGAAGACCTTCAGGGCACCGACCATCACCTGGTGGCCGGGCGCCTGGAACTGGTCTCTGGCTGGCTGCACTCCGATGCATCCGTCCCGGTGGCACTGAGCCAAGCTGCTGCTGACTCTCAGAAGGATAGGGAGGCCATCACCCAGGCCATGGCCGCCCGCGAGGTGGCGCTGAAGGACGCCGAGGCCGCCTAGGACCGCTACTGGTCGCTGGCTGCCGAGCTGGAGGCCGTGCGGAGGGAGCATGCGAAGAAAGCATGAGGCCTCAAGGCGGAGGAGGAGAAGATGAAAGCACGAGAGGACACCGTCAAGGATCGTGACACCGAACTGGAGCAGTTGGGGAAGGCGCAGGACACGGAGCGCGGCTGGCTGGAGGAGTTGGAGTAGAAGCTGAAGGCGGAGAAGGCTGAGCTTTAGGCTAAGAAGAAGGTCCTGACTGAGGACTGCACGGCCTTCAAGCTCCTTGAAGGGAAGGCTCGAACGACGCTGAAGTCGCTCTATGAGAAGGGCTTGGAGGAGCCGCTGGTTGCTGATGACGAGGGCCCCAACCAGCTAGTTCCTTATCTGGTTGGTCCGTTGGAGGACGTTGTGAGCGGCATCGGCCCCATGGTGGAGGAAGAAGCCTGCGTTCTCTCCTTAGCCATGCTGACGCGCATCTTTAGTGACCTCCACCTTCGTGATCCTGCTGCCCGCCTTGACGAGCTGCTGGAGCCTGTGAAAGTTGAGCATTACGAGGCCGCTACTGTGGCCGTGAAGGGTCATATGGAGGCCCTGCTGAAGAGGTTCCGCGCCTTCACTCTCGCGCCGCCGACCGGTGGTGCTACCGATCCTGCAACTCCGGCTGGTGGTGCCGGTGAAGGCGACGCCCTTGGAGAAGAAGCATCCCTTGCAGGCGACGGCGGCGTCCAGGGATGACGAGGCAACCTGCTGGCGGCTCCTTTCATGTTTTAGCTTCTGCAATATGCACCATGCCTTGTGGAGGCGTTAAACTCGTGTTTGATTTCAGGGGAACAATATGTCCTGTAATATTTTCTTTGAAATTCTGTGATTTCCTTTCTATTTGCTTTACGTTCTATGTTGGTAGGGCCCGACCCTGCGCATACCTCAGCAAAGAAGTCGCTTCTCACGAGCCGCCGAGACCCTGAGCCTCGGGAGGCTCTGGAGGCTCAGGTGACCTCCGGAGGACCGTCTGCATCTCTGCCAGGACCGCGTGGTGCCTGTCCTCGTGACCTGCCAGGATGCTCCGCAGATTGCGCTGGAAGGTGGCAGCCACGCTCGGTAGGCCGAACGGCATGTGAACGTAGCTGTGAGGCGGGCCCTCACACCGGCCAGCACGCGAAGGCCAGAAGCGCTCCTGAGATGCGGCCCTGTTGAGCCCTGGGATGTCGATGCAGACGCGCAGCTCACCACCCTTGCCTGGGTGGGGGGCAATGCCAGGTGGGCGAATGTCGCCGCGTATTGCTCTTGCTTCCTGAAGCTCCTAAGATGCCGATAACCCATAAGTATAGGGGATTGCAATATTTTTCGAGGGTAGAGTATTCAACCCAAATTTATTGATTCGACACAAGGGGAGCCAAAGAACAATCTCAAATATTAGCAGCTGAGTTGTCAATTCAACCACACCTGGAAACTTAATATCTACAACAAGGTATTTAGTAGCAAAGTAATATGATAGTAGTGGTAACGATAGCAAAAGTAATATTTTTGGTGTTTTGTAGTGATTGTAACAATAGCAACGGAAAAGTAAATAAGCGAAGAACAATATAGGGAAAGCTCGTAGGCATTGGATCAGTGATGAAGAATCATGATGGATGCGATCGATCATGTAACAGTCATAGCCTAGGGTGACACAGATCTAGCTCCAGTTCATCAATGTAATGTAGGCATGTATTCCGAATATAGTCATACGTGCTTATGGAAATAACTTGCATGACATCTTTTGTCCTACCCTCCCGTGGCAGCGGGGTACAATTGGAAAGTAAGGGATATTAAGGCCTCCTTTTAATAGAGTACCAGACCAAAGCATTAACACATAGTGAATACATGAACTTCTCAAAGTACGGTCATCACCGGGAGTGGTCCCGATTATTGTCAATTCGGGGTTGCCGGATCATAACACATAGTAGGTGACTATAGACTTGCAAGATAGGATCAAGAACTCTCATATATTGATGAAAACATAATAGGTTCAGATCTGAAATCATGGCACTCGGGCCCTAGTGACAAGCATTAAGCATAGCAAAGTCATAGCAACATCAATCTCGGAACATAGTGGATACTAGGGATCAAACCCTAACAAAACTAACTCGATTACATGATAAATCTCATCCAACCCATCACCGTCCAGCAAGCCTAAGATGGAATTACTCATGCACGGCGGTGAGCATCATGAAATTGGTGATGGAGGAAGGTTGATGATGACGATGGCGACGTATTCCCCTCTTCGGAGCCCCGAATAGACCCCAGATCAGCCCTCCCGAGAGAGTTTAGGGCTTGGCGGCGGCTCCGTATTGTAAAACGCGATGAATATTTCTCTCTAATTTTTTCTCTCCCCGAACACGAATATATGGAGTTGGAGTTGAGGTTGGTGGAGCTCCAGGGGGCCCACGAGGCAGGGGGCATGCCCAGGGGGGTAGGGCGCGCCCCCACCCTCGTGGACAGGGTGTGAGCCCCCTGGCGTGGATCTTTCTTCCAGTATTTTTATATATTCCAAAATAATTCTCCGTTGATTTTCAGGTCATTCCAAGAACTTTTATTTCTGCACAAAAATAACACCATGGCAATTCTGCTGAAAACAGCGTCAGTCCGGGTTAGTTCCATTCAAATCATGCAAGTTAGAGTCCAAAACAAGGGCAAAAGTGTTTGGGAAATTAGATGCGATGGAGACGTATTAACTCCCCCAAGCTTAAACATTTGCTTGTCCTCAAGAAATTCAGTTGATAAACTGAAAGTGATAAAGAAAACTTTTACAAACTCTGTTTGCTCTTGTTGTTGTAAATATGTAAAGCCAACATTCAGGTTTTCAGCAAAGATTATGAACTAAACATATTCACAATAACATTTAGGTCTCATGTTTACTCATATCAATGGCATAATCAACTAGTGAGCAATAATAATAAATCTCGGATGACAACACTTTCTCAAAACAATCATGATATAACAGGATGGTATCTCACCAGCCCTTTCTGAGACTGCAAAACATAAATGCAGAGCACCTTTAAAGATCAAGCACTGACTAGACATTGTAATTCATGGTAAAGGAGATCCAGTCAAGTCATACTCAATGTAAACTAACAGTAATGAATGCAAATAACAACGGTTGTAACACCCATGACGCGGCTATATCTCCCACGTGTCGGGCCCCGACTTAGAGGCATAGCCGCATGGTAGGTTTGTTGCAAGAGGGGTAATCTTCAGGCAATCCCATGTACTGAAAAAGAAAGGGATAAAGAGTTGGCTTACAATCGCCACTTCACACAAATACAAGTTAAACACACATCATCCATAATACAAACAAGGTCCGACTACGGAACCAAAATAAAAGAAGACAACCCCAAATGCTAGATCCCCGATCGTCCTAACTGGGCTCCACTACTGATCAACAGGAAACAAAACACAACAACGATCAAGGACTTCATCGAGCTCCCACCTGAGCTCGGTTGCGCCACCTGCACTAGTATCATCGGCACCTGCAACTGTTTGGAAGTATCTGTGAGCCATGAGGACTCAGCAATCTCACACCCACGAGATCAAGACTATTTAAGCTTATGGGTAGGAACGGGTAGTGAAGTGGAGCTGTAGCAAGCACTAGCATATATGGTGGCTAACTTACGCAAAAGAGAGCGAGAAGAGAAGCAACGCACGGTCGAGAAACTAGAAGTGATTAAGAAGTGATCCTGAACTACTTACACACAAGCATGACACAAGAACCGTGTTCACTTCCCAGACTCCACCGAGAAGAGACCATCATGGCTACACATGCGGTTGATGCATTTTAGTTTAGTTAAGTGTCAAGTTATCTACAACCGAACATTAACAAATTCCCATCTGCCACATAACCGCGGTGACGACTTTCGAAAGTTCAAACCCTGCAGGGGTGTCCCAACTTAGCCCATCACAAGCTCTCACGGTCAACGAAGGATATTCCTTCTCCCGGGAAGACCCGATCAGTCTCGGAATCCCGGTTACAAGACATTTCAACAATGGTAAAAACAAGACCAGCAAAGCCGCCCGATGTGCCGACAATCCTGATAGGAGCTGCACATATCTCGTTCTCAGGGCAACACCGGATAGTTCAAGCTACGAGTAAAACCAACCCTCAAGTTGCCCCGAGGTGGCCCCGCAGGTTGCCCAGTTCGGACCAACACTTAGAGAAGCACTGGCCCGAGGGGGTTAAAACAAAGATGACCCTCGGGAGCACGACTCCCAAGGGAAAAGTAGGTGGTGGTGAGGCAAATGGTAAAACCAAGGTTGGGCCTTGCTGGAGGAGTCTTATTCAAAGCAAACTATCGAGGGGTTCCCATAACACCCAACCGCGTAAGGGACGCAAAATCAAGGAACATAACACCGGTATGACGGAAACTAGGGCGGCAAGAGTGGAACAAAACACCAGACATAAGGCCGAACCTTCCACCCTTTACCAAGTATATAGATGCATTAATTAAAATAAGAGAATATTGTGATATCCCAACATATCCATGTTCCAACATGGAACAAACTTCATCTTCACCTGCAACTAGCAACACTATAAGAGGGGCTGAGCAAAGCGGTAACATAGCCAAACAACGGTTTGCTAGGAAGGTGGGTTAGAGGCTTGACATGGCAATATGGGAGGCATGATATAGCAAGTGGTAGGTAGCGCGGCATAGCAATAGAGTGAACAACTAGCAAGCAAAGATATAAGTGATTTCGAGGGTATGGTCATCTTGCCTGAGATCCCGCAAGGAAGAAGAACGAGTCCATGAAGAAGACAAACGGACGTAGATGAATGGATCCTCACAACTCCGGAAAGGAATCGAAGCTAATGAGAGAGGCAACCCGGAAAGAAGCAAGCAACATAGTAAACAACCATCACATAAACATGGCATGATGCACAACTAAGTATGATGCATGTCCGGTTTAAAGAGGCATGGCAATATGGCAAAGTGCAACGAACAACACTACAAATTAAGTGGAGCTCAATATGCAACGAGTTGCATATTGACGAAACACCACAACTAATATTTAGTTCACTCCCGTTTAAGTACTCATCAATATTAAATGTTGGTTAGCATGGCAAGGGATGAAGCATACATAAACTATCTAGTCAAGTTTAAATGAGGCCGGAAACAACAAACAACAATTTCGGAAAATCCCCATGTACATATTTATGGATTTGGTACTGTTCTGCCCTAAACCATATTTTAGAGTTATTAAACATGCAAGATGAGTGCACCATGTTAAACTAGGCATTTTTCTACCCCTTTTACATATAAAGTTTATTAAATTTGGAGCTACGGTGATTTAGTTATCAATTAAAGCATTTTAGCATGCATAGGAGCAAATTAATGCCAAGAACAGTTTTAAACATTTTAAAAATAGATGAAAGTTGCAAATTATGAAACTAGACAAAATTCTAAGCAAGTTACATATATAATTTATTTACATATGATGCATAGTTTGTGAGATATGAAATGCATGATCTAGAGGGACTTTTCTGGAAAACTGCAAATCCCTGGATAATTGATAAAATCACACAAAGGAAAAAAACACCTATGAGCCGAATCTAAAGCACCCTGGGCTGGGGAGCTGCTCACCATGGGCCTTGGCCCGGCTCGGTGGGAGGAGGTGGGCAGGCCGGGCGCTGGCTGGGCCGCGGGGAAGGCGTGGCCCACGCTGGCGGGGGCCGTGGTCAACGGCGCTGGAGGTGTTCGTCCTCATCTCGCAGCCGCACGAACAGAGGGGCCGGTGGCGTAGCTTGCTACGGCGGAGCTCGAACTCCAGCGACGGAACGGACGAGGCAGGGCCAGAGGCGCGCAGATCCGGCCATCTAGGCACCGGATCTGGAAGCTAGATGCGGCAGCGGGCGGAGCTCCAAGCATCCATGGCAGAGAAAGAGAGAGAGGTTAGTGAGGGAGATAGGGAGAGCAGAGGAAGCGAGAGAGAGGGAGAGAGGTGGCACGGTGGCGTCAAGGCATGCTTGCTGGGGTCGCCGGTGGCGGCTCCGGTGGCCGGAGAACTCCGGCGAGCGCGGGGTGGCGGTGGGGTCGAGCTGGAGACGCGGGCACTGCTGGATCGAGATCTCTCCCGCACAGGGAGCTCGGACGTGAGGGCGGTGGCGGCTCGGGACCATCTCGGCCCGGGATGGGCTCCGCGCGGGCTCGAGCGGGCCGCGGCGAAGTGGGGCGCGAGGAGGACGCGTGGAGGCTCCCGATTGGCTGCGCGCGACAACTGGTGGCGGCGCGGCCTATGGGACGGCGCCAAGTGGTGGAGAGGAGGTGGCCGGCGCCGGATTATGTGGAGAAGGTGGGAGGTGGCGGCGGCTGATGATTGGGGTGGCACGGAAATTGAGGAGGGGGTAGGTAGGAGGCCAAAAATGGCAGGGGAGGCGTCTATATATAGAAAGGGGGCTCGGGTTAGGGGTTTTGCTCCGTTTCTGGACCCTCCGATCGCAATCAAACGGCTCCGGACGGAGGGGGGAACTAGGTGGGGTTTGTGGGCTGTGTAGGAGGGTTAGGCTGAGAGGAGAGGGGAGAGATGCAGCCCGGCACGGTTTCCGGAGACCGAAAACGTCCAACGAAAATACTGGCTACTATTGCCGCTATATTATCCGTTGGGGCGTCAAACGGACTCCGAATGCGATGAAACTTGGCAGGCGGCCTATATACACTAAAACTACACCGCATGTTGACTTTCAACCCATTCCGAGAACATGTTCGCGGCCACTTATAAAATAATATTTCGGGTGTGCCGCGGGCGCGTGCAAGTGTGTCTGGGCTCAGAACAGACAACAGAGAGAACGAGGAGATCGGGAAGGGTGCAAGTTTTGAAAACATGATGATGCAATGCACATGATGACATGGCAATATGCAACACGCAAGCAAATGACAAGGCAACAACAACGAAAAACTGAAAGACACCTGGCGCGTCGGTCTCGGGGCGTTACAACGGTGCTCTCCAGCTGGTGCTTTTTAATAAGAGGGTGATGACTCAACATAAAAGTAAATAGATAGGCCCTGCGTAGAGGGAAGCAGGGATTTGTAGAGGTGCCAGAGCTCGGTTTTGAAATAGATGTGTATAATATTTTGAGCGATATACTTTCATTGTCAACATAACAACCGAGAGATCTTGATATCTTCCATGCTACACACATTATAGGCGGTTCCCAAACAGAATGGTAAAGTTTATACTCCCCCTCCACCAACAAGCATCAATCCATGGCTTGCTCGAAACAACGAGTGCCTCCAACTAACAACAGTCCCGGGGGAGTTTTGTTTGCAATTATTTTGATTAGATTTGCATAAAGCATGAGACTGGGCATCCTGGTGACCAACCACTTTCTCGTGAGTGAGGAGCGGAGTCCACTCCTCTTGAGAATAACCCGCCTAGCATGGAAGATACAGACAACCCTAGTTGATACATGAGCTATTCGAGCATACAAAACAAAATGTTTATTTGAAGGTTTAGAGTTTGGCACATACAAATTTACTTGGAACGGCAGGTAGATACCGTATATAGGTAGGTATGGTGGACTCATGTGGAATAACTTTGGGGTTCATGGGATTGGATGCACAAGCAGTATTCCCACTTAGTACAGGTGAAGGCTAGAAAAAGACTAGGAAGCGACCAGCTAGAGAGCGACAATAGTCATGAACATGCATTAAAATTAATCAACACCGAATGCAAGCATGAGTAGGATATAATGAACCATGAACATAAATATCGTACAAGCTCTGTTGATTTTGTTTCAACTACATGCATGAACATGTGCCAAGTCAAGCCACTCGAATCGTTCAAAAGAGGATACCACCCTATCATACCACATCACAACCATTTTAATAGCATGTTGGCACGCAAGGTAAACCATTATAAGCTCCTAGCTAATTAAGCATGGCATAAGCAACTATAATCTCTAATTGTCATTGCAAACATGTCTATTCATAATAGGCTGAATCAGGAATGATGAAATAATCATATTTACAAAAACAAGAGAGGTCGAGTTCATACCAGCTTTTCTCATCTCAATAAGTTCATCATATAATCATCATTATTGCTTTTCACTTGCACGACCGAATAGTGTGGATAATAATAATAGTGCACGTGCATTGGACTAAGCTGGAATCTGCAAGCATTCAATTCAAGAGAGAATACAAGGTAATATGGGCTCTTTGTTAGATCAACAATAATGCATATAAGAGCCACTCAACATTTTCATTATGGTCTTCTCCTCTCGACCCCCAAAGAACAAGAAAGAAATAAAACTATTTACACGGGAAAGCTCCCAACAAGCAAAACAAGAACGAGAAATCTTTTTGGGTTTTCTTTTTAATTATTACTACTACAACATGAAAAGTAAACTAACTAAAAGCTACAACTAATTTTTTTAATTGTTTTTTTCTTTTCTTAAGGTTTATCAAACACACAAGAAGGAAGCATAAAAAGGAAAATAAACTAGCATGGATATTACAGTGAAAAAGTATGAGCACCGACAACTAGCATCAGTGTGTGAACATGAATGTAATGTCGGTGAGAAATACATATTCCCCCAAGCTTAGGCTTTTGGCCTAAGTTGGTCTATGGCCACGGCTGGCCTGGTGGATATCCAAAGTTGTAGCCGGGGTCGTACTGAGATGCAGCGGCAATTGCCTGATGAGCTGCAGCTTGGAGGTGAGCTGTCTCCGCCCTCCTCTCGTACTCGGTCGCCTCCTCCCTGGTTATACATATCTCCCTTTTGCCTGCAAGTCAAAGAAAGTAGGAGCAGGGAGAGCGACGTGATAGGTGCGTCATCTGTCAAAGATTAGTCGGTACTGGAGAAACTGATCTTTCCTCTCAACAAACTGATGACAAACCATAACCTCATAATCTAAATAAATAGGAGGAAACTCAATATCATACCCACGTATGGGTATATCAAGAAAATTAGCTAGACGGCTTGCATAAATTCCACCGAAGAAATCTCCATTAAATCTATTATTATGCAACCTACGTGCAACAATGGCTCCCAAATTATAATGTTTATCTCCTAATATAGCATTCCTGAGAACACTGAGGTCAGGGACACACATGTGACATGCTTCATCCTTACCATTTATGCACCTACCTATGAAGAGAGCAAAATAATATATAGCATGGAAATGAATGCTCCCTATTGTAGCTTGTGTTATATCTCTAGATTCCCCCACAGTTATACTAGCAAGAAAATCTCTAAACTCAGATTTGCGAGGCTCACTAGTGCTGCCCCATTGTGGAAGTTTGCAAGAAGTATTAAAATCCTCTAAGTCCATAGTATAAGAATTTTCATAAAGATCAAATGGGACAGTTTGAGAATTGCGTGATGATGAAAATTCAAACCTCCTCACAAAGGAATCAGCGAGATAGTGGTATTGGCGGCACATATCTGCCGCGAAGCTCTCAAGATTGGCATTACGCACATACGTGTTAAATTCTTCCTTGATTCCTGCTCGATCCATAAAGTCCTCTGACGGCCATTCACAAGCCCACACCTGAGCTTCCCTCGGTGGTTCATCATCGGCATCGCGTATTGCGAGCCTGGGTCCTTGCTTCCTTGAAGGACCACCTTGGTATATTTTCCTAAACATATTTCTTCCTCTGAAAAATTTCTGAAATTTTTAGTAACATCAAAATAAAAGTGAACCAAACTCAACAAAATTGATAGCAACTACTCCCACAAGTGCCTAGAGGATATATCATGCATTAAAACTACTTTTGAGCATATAAACTTGACATGCAAGCTCAAGAACAGGGTCACCTAAGCAGCAAAAATATGCAATGAATAAAGCACTAGAACAAAAACTAATTGGACCATTGGAGGAGTCACATACCAAGGAACAATCCCACAGAGCAGTTTTTTGAATGGAGCTTTGAGCAAGGAGATCGAAAATGGCAGAAAAATGAGTTTGGACTCGGGTTTGAGCTGGTTGGTAATTTTTTGGGAGGAAGAAGGAGTGTGTGGTGGCTGGAATAAGTGGAGGGGAGCCACCGTGGGCCCACAAGGCAGGGGGCGCGCCCAGTGGGTAGGGCGCGCCCTGGAGCCTCATGGCCAGGTGCTTGCTCCCCCTACTATGTTCTCAGTGCAAGATATTCTCAAATATTCCAGAAAAAAATCATATTTAAATTTCAGGGCATTTGGAGAACTTTTATTTTCGGGGTATTTTGTTATTGCATGGATAATTCAAAAAACAGACAGAAATTACTATTTTTGCTTTATTTAATATAAATAACAGAAAGTAAAAAGAGGGTACAGAGAGTTGTGTTTTCTAAATTCATCCATCTCATGCTCATCAAAAGGAATCCACTAACAAGGTTGATCAGGTCTTGTTAACAAACTCATTCCGAGTAACATGGAACTGGAGAATTTTCGAATAACACTAGGTTACCTCAACGGGGATATGCACATCCCCAACAATAAGAATATCATATTTCTTCTTGACAGTAGGAAGAGGAAATTCAAAACCTCCAATAGTAATTGTTGAAAATTTTCCAATAGAATTGATACTGTGGACTTGAGGTTGTTTCCTCGGGAAGTGTATTGTATGCTCATTACCATTAACATGAGAAGTGACATTGCCTTTGGTGCAATCAATAACAGCCCCTGCAGTATTCAAAAAGGGTCTCCCAAGAATAATAGACATACTACCATCCTCGGGAATATCAAGAATAACAAAGTCCATTAAAATAGTAACGTTTGCAACCACAACAGGCACATCCTCACAAATACCGACAGGTATAGCAGTTGATTTATCAGCCATTTGCAAAGATATTTCAGTAGGTGTCAACTTATTCAAATCAAGTCTACGATATAAAGAGAGAGGCATAACACTAACACCGGCTCCAAGATCACATAAAGCAATCTTAACATAGTTTCTTTTAATGGAGCATGGTATAGTTGGTACTCTGGGATCTCCTAGTTTCTTTGGTATTCCACCCTTAAAAGTGTAATTAGCAAGCATGGTGGAAATTTCAGCTTCCAGTATATTTCTTTTATTTGTAACAATTTCTTTCATGTACTTAGCATAAGGATTCATTTTGAGCATATCAGTCAATCGCATACGCAAAAAGATAGGTCTAATCATTTCAGCAAAGCGCTCAAAATCCTCATCATCCTTTTTCTTGGATGGTTTGGGATGAAAAGGCATGGGTTTCTGGACCCATGGTTCTCTTTCCTTACCGTGCTTCCTAGCACAAAGTCTCTCTTATCACAACGTTGATTCTTTGATTGTGGGTTATCAAGATCAACAGCAGGTTCAATCTCTACATCATTGTCATTACTAGGTTGAGCATCAATATGAACATCATCATTAATATTATCACTAGGTTCATGTTCATTACCAGATTGGGTTTCAGCATCAGAAATAGAGATATCATTGGGATTCTCAGGTGTGTCAATAACAGGTTCACTAGAAGCATGCAAAGTCCTATCATTTTTCTTTTTGTTCCTCTTAGAAAGACTAGGTGCATCAATATCATTTCTGTGAGAATCTTGCTCAATTCTCTTAGGATGGCCCTCAGGATACAAAGGTTCCTGAGTCATTTTACCACCTCTAGTCATAATTCTAACAACATTATCATTTTTCTTACTATTTAATTAATTGAGCAAATCATTCTGAGCATTAAGTACTTGTTCTACTTGAGTGGTAACCATAGAAGCATGTTTACTAATAAGTTTTAGTTCACCTTTAACATTAGCCATATAATCAATCAAGTGTTGAATCATATAAGCATTATGTTTCAATTGTCTACCAACATAAGAATTAAAATCTTCTTGCTTAACCATAAAGTTATCAAACTCATCTAAGCATTGGCTAGCAAATTTAGTGGGAGGGATTTCAGCTTTATCATATCTATACAGAGAATTTACCTTTACTACCTGTGTTGGGTTATCAAGACCATGTATTTCTTCAATAGGTGATGGATTAGAACCATGTATTTCTTCAACAGGCGGTAAATTAAAACCATGTATTTCTTCAACAGGAGGTAAATTCTTAACATCTTCAGCTTTTATACCTTTTTCCTTCATAGATTTCTTTGCCTCTTGCATATCTTTAGGACTGAGAAATAGAACACCCATTTTCTTCGGAGTTGGCTTAGGAGTTGGTTCTGGAATTGGATCAGGAAGTGTCCAATTATTTTCATTAGTCAACATATCATTCAATAGAATTTAAGCTTCATCAACAGTTCTTTCCCTGAAAACACAACCAACACAACTATCCAGGTAATCTCTGGAAGCATCGGTTAGTCCATTATAAAAGATATCAAGTATTTCATTTTTCTTAAGAGGATGATCAAGCAAAGCATTAAGTAATTGGAGAAGCCTCCCCCAAGCTTGTGGCAGACTCTCTTCTTCAATTTGCACAAAATTATATATTTCCCTTAAAGCAGCTTGTTTCTTACAAGAAGGGAAATATTTAGCAGAGAAGTAATAAATCATATCCTGGGGACTACGCACACAACCAGGATCAAGAGAATTAAACCTTATCTTAGCATCACCCTTTAATGAGAACGGAGATATCTTAAGGATATAATAGTAGTGAGTTTTCTCATCATTAGTGAATAGGGTGGCTATATCATTTAATTTAGTAAGATGTGCCACAACAGTTTCAGATTCATAGCCATAGAAAGGATCAGATTCAACCAAAGTAATTATATCAGGGTCGACAGAGAATTCTTTATCCTTATCAGTAACAAAGATAGGTGAAGTAGCATAAGCAGGATCATATTTCATTCTAGCATTCAGAGTTTTTTGTTTTAGCTTAGCTAATAATTTCTTAAGATCATTCCTATCATTGCAAGCAAGAAAATCTCTAGCAGTTTCTTCATCCATAACATAGCCCTCAGGCACAACAGGTAATTCATATCTAGGGGGAGAATCTTCATCATCACTTTCATAAATATTATCAGTTTCAATAATTTCATTCTCTCTAGCCCTAGCAAGTTGTTCATCAAGAAATTCACCAAGTGGCATAGTAGTATCGAGCATAGAAGTAGTTTCATCATAAGTATCATGCATAGTAGAAGTGGCATCATCAATAACATGCGACATATCAGAATTAATAGCAGAAGTAGGTTTAGGTGTCGCAAGCTTAGTCAAAAAAGAAGGTGAATCAAGTGTAGAGCTAGATGGCAGTTCCATACCTCCCCTCGTAGTTGAGGGATAATTTTTTTCGCGCCTTTCAATTTCTTCATAGTGACCAGCAGATATAAATCCCAAGTGACTCAAAGAATAGAGCTATGCTCCCCGGCAACGGTGCTAGAAAGTAGACTTGATAACCCACAAGTATAGGGGATCGCAACAGTTTTCGAGGGTAGAGTATTCAACCCAAATTTATTGATTCGACACAAGGGGAACCAAAGAATATTCTCAAGTATTAGTAGCTGAGTTGTCAATTCAACCACACCTGGAAACTTAATATCTGCAGCAAGGTATTTAGTAGCAAAGTAATATGATAGTAGTGGTAACGATAGCAAAAGTAATATTTTTGGTGTTTTGTAGTGATTGTAACAATAGCAACGGAAAAGTAAATAAGCGAAGAACAATATATGGAAAGCTCGTAGGCATTGGATTGGTGATGTTGAATTATGCCGGATGCGATCGATCATGTAACAGTCATAACCTAGGGTGACACGGAACTAGCTCTAGTTCATCAATGTAATGTAGGCATGTATTCTGAATATAGTCATACGTGCTTATGGAAAGAACTTGCATGACATCTTTTGTCCTACCCTCCTGTGGCAGCGGGGTCCTATTGGAAACTAAGGGATATTAAGGCCTCCTTTTAATAGAGTACCAGACCCGTCGGCGTCCTGGGAACGGGGGTACCCATACTTGCCTGCCTGCGGCCTGCGGCGTGGCTAAGCCTGTAGGCCGTACGGCCCATCTTCACCAACAAATCATCCAAGACCCTCGCGGGGGTCCAAGCCTCGCGAGGAAGACGATGCAAGACCTCCTCGGGAGTATCCTAGCTAGGAAGACTCACAAGGAGCGGAGATATCAAGGCGGGGCAAACCTCACGAGACCCTCGTGACGTGAGCCATGACGCTCGGCACCAGGCGGGCGCCAGGGGGGCGCCAGCGCGCGCAGCGTCCTTGTTTCCTCTTTGGTGCTAAGGAGGCCACCACAGGCGAAGAGTATCGAGGCATCAGGCAAAGGTTGCTATATTGGTGCAACGAGACCAAGACCAGGATGACGACAAGATGGAGGTCATCATGGAGCCCAAGACGGCGTCACCACCAGAGCCTTTGGCAGGCGAAGATCACTTTTGTCAGGATAGCTTGTACTAGCTGTCCCCCTTCGAATTAGCCCGCCATTGTTGGCTCCCGTCCCGCTCGATATTTGGGAAGAGGACTAGGGCCAATATAAATAGGGCTAGCCACCACCTTAGCAAAGGGAGAAGGGGAGAGGACGGATCACGAAGGCACAGATCATTCGGGGACAGATCATTCAGACCACACACACACACACACAAGCTCACCGAGCTCAAGAACACCTCAACCTCAGGAGGTCGTTCTTCCCTTGTACTGTTCATCATCAGCCCTAGAGGCAATCCACCACCACCACACTGGAGTAGGGTATTACACCACAACGGTGGCCCAAACCAGTATAAATCTTGCGTCTTTCTGTGTTTCGAGTTCGTCGAGTTCGTCCCCGAGATCTTAGTGAGCTAGGGCGTAGATTGGTAGGAAGGAAAGACTTCGCGCGCACCCTAGTGTTCGAACCTTAAGGGTTTGCCATAACCCCACATCCAAGAGGACCAACGCATTAACACATAGTGAATACATGAACTTCTCAAACTACGGTCATCACCGGGAGTGGTCCCGATTATTGTCACTTCGGGGTTGCCAGATCATAACACATAGTAGGTGACTATAGACTTGCAAGATAGGATCAAGAACTCTCATATATTGATGAAAACATAATAGGTTCAGATCTGAAATCATGGCACTCGGGCCCTAGTGACAAGCATTAAGCATAGCAAAGTCATAGCAACATCAATCTCAAAACGTAGTGGATACTAGGGATCAAACCCTAACAAAACTAACTCGATTACATGATAAATCTCATCCAACCCATCACCGTCCAGCAAGCCTATGATGGAATTACTCACGCACGGCAGTGAGCATCATGAAATTGGTGATGGAGGAAGGTTGATGATGACGATGGCGACAGATTCCCCTCTCCGGAGCCCCAAACGGACTCCAGATTAGCCCTCCTGAGAGAGTTTAGGGCTTGGCGGCGGCTCCATATCGTAAAACGCGATGAATCCTTCTCTCTGATTTTTTTCTCCCCAAACACGAATATATGGAGTTGGAGTTGAGGTCAGTGGAGCTCCAGGGAGCCCATGAGGCAGGGGGCGCGCCCATGGGGGTAGGGCGCGCCCCCACCCTCGTGGACAGGGTGTGGGCCCCCTTGCGTGGATATTTCTTCCAGAATTTTTTATATATTCCAACATAATTCTCCGTTGATTTTCAGGTCATTCCAAGAACTTTTATTTCTGCACAAAAATAACACCATGGCAATTCTGCTGAAAACAGTGTCAGCCCAGGTTAGTTCCATTCAAATCATGCAAGTTAGAGTCCCAAACAAGGGCAAAAGTGTTTGGAAAAGTAGATACGACGGAGACGTACCAGATCCCTTGGTGATGAACTCCAGAGCGTCGGGTGCTCCTCGCCCGGTGTCCTCCTGAGGAAACGTGTCGCGAAGCACGCCTCCACATCGTGCCCGAGCGCCTCCCTCGTGATGTTGGCTAGGTCCGAGGCCCTCCAAAAGAGAGCCCCCAAGCCTTGCCCAAGGAGGGCGCCGGACGCGCCTCCCTAAGCGAGGGAGGGAGGCGCCCCAGGCACCGGCATGGATCCTGAAGTGGCGCCGCTAGAGGTGCCGCTCCCCTGAGGCCCAGTGCAGAGTAGCTGCTTCTTCTTCCTAGTGTTGGCCTCAGGAGGGTACTGCACACCCGTGCTGTCAGAGTCTTCGATTGATGCGGCCTGGAAGGCGCGCTTGAGGGAGCACACCGCGTCTCTTTCTTCACAAGTGACCGTGATCATTTCGCCGCTTCCCAGCATCTTGAGGACGTTGTAGCCATGGTGGGTGACTGCCTTGAATTTTGCCAGTCCTGGGTAGCCAAGGATGGCATTGTACGGCAGGAGGATGTGGGCGACATCGAAGTCGATGAGCTCGGTGTTGTAGTTGTCGCGCTGACCGAAGGTGACAGGGAGGAGAACTTGCCCTATTGGGGTGGTGGAGCTGTCTGTCACTCCTGAGAAAGGCTTGTTGGGCTGGAGCTGATAGTATGGCACTTGAAGGCTATCGAACGTCTCGACGGAAAGAACTCTGAGTCCTGCGCTGCCGTCGATGAGGGTCTTGGTGACTTGGACATTGCTGATGACGGGTGAACAGAGCATCGGGAGGACGCCAGTGGTTGCCGCGCATTTGAGCTGGTCCGCCGAGCTAAAGGTGATGGCGTACTTGGACCACCTGAGCGGGCGCGTAGCCTCGAGCTTGGGGAGGGCTGCATTCACTTCGCGGGAGAACTGCTTGAAGATGCGCTGGGAGGCTGGGGCCTGAGCGCCACCCAAGATGCAGGCGATGGCGCGCGGCTCCTAGAAGCCCCCAGCCCCTTCGTCCTGTTGATGGTCGCCGTTCCTTCTTGGCGGCGGCAGCAGAGGGAGACCAGGGTTTCCCTGAGGACGATCCTCACGAGGCTGGTCCCGCCAGGCGCTCTCACGAGGCTGGTCCTGCCAACGATCCCCGTGAGGCTAGTCGCGCCACTCTTGGCGGGGCCCACGGTCGTCCCAACGTCCTGCACGTCGTCCACCTCCTCGGCCGTAGCCCCGGTCGTTGCGCTCCGGGCGTCGACCGAAGTGTCCATCTCGAATGGCCTTGAGCTCTTGACAATCGTTGGTGTTGTGCGTGCGCACATTGTGGAAGGCGCAGAACGTACATCCACCCTTGGATGACTCGGAAAGATGTCGGTCGCGCTTGGTGTCCAGTTCTGCTACGAGTACGGCCAATCCTTTGTGCTTCACGTCCTTGACCTTGGCCTTCTTCTCCTCTGAATCCGTAGCAGGGAGCTCGAGGAGGGACATATGCCCCTCCTCAGCCCTTGCACACTTGGTTGCTATGTTGAACAACTCCAAGGTCGTGCACAGCTCCTCATGGATGGCGAGCTCCTCCTTCATCTTGATGTCGCAGACGCCATCAGAGAACGCCTGAGATGATGGCCTCGTCCATCACCTTGGGTATCTTGATACGCGCGCTATTGAAGCGCTGGATGTACTTCTGCAGGGTTTCTCCCGGTTGTTGCTTGATGCGACGTAGGTCACCCGCAACCGGGGGGTGGTCGCGAGTGCCCTAGAAGTTGGCGATGAAGTGGTTGTGCATCTCATCCCAGGAGGAAATCGAGCCTGGGGGCAGGTTTAGGAGCCATGAGCGGGCGCCATCCTTGAGAGCAATGGGAAACCAGTTCGCCACGAACTTTTCGTTGCCATTGGCCGCTTCGATGCTCAGCTCGTAGAGTGATACGTCCATTTTGCATCATACTTTTATATCGATATTTATTGCATTATGGGTTGTTATTACACATTATGTCACAATACTTATGCCTATTCTCTCTTATTTTACAAGGTTTACATAAAAAGGGAGAATGTCGGCAGCCGGGATTCTGGGCCGGAAAAGGAGAAAATATTAGAGACCTATTCTGCACAGCTCCAAAAGTCCTCAAACTTCACGGAAGTCATTTTCAGAATATATAAAAAATAATGAGCGCAAGAAGTTCACCAGGGGGGCCACACCCTGCCCACGAGGTTGGGGGTGCGCCCTACCCCCCTGGGTGCGCCCCCTACCTCGTGGGCCCCCTGGTGGCCCTCCGATGCCCATCTTCTGCTATATGGAGTCTTTCGATGAGGAAAAAACTCAGAATCCATCTTTCCGTACGAGACTCCGCCTCCACGAGGCGGAACCAATCTAGGGCTATGGCGGAGCTGTTCTGCCGGGGAAACTTCCCTCCGGGAGGGGGAAATCATCGCCATCGTCATCACCAACGCTCCTCTCATCGGGACAGGGCAATCTCCATCAACATCTTCACCAGCACCATCTCCTCTCAAAACCCTAGTTCATCTCTTGTATCCAATTCTTGTCTCTAAGTCCGGGATTGGTACCTGTGGGTTGCTAGTAGTGTTAATTATTCCTTGTAGTTGATGCTAGTTGGTTTATTTGGTGGAAGATCATATGTTCACATCCTTTATGCATATTAATACCCCTCTGATTATGAACATGAATATGCTTTGTGAGTAGTTATGTTTGTTCCTGAGGACATGGGATAAGTCTTGCTATTAGTAGTCATGTGAATTTGGTATTCGTTCGATATTTTGATGAGATGTATGTTGTCTCTCCTCTAGTGGTGTTATGTGAACGTCGACTACATGACACTTCACCATTATTTGGGCCTAGTGGAAGGCATTGGGAATTAATAAGTAGATGATGGGTTGCTAGAGTGACATAAGCTTAAACCCTAGTTTATGCGTTGCTTCGTAAGGGGCTGATTTGGATCCATATGTTTCATGCTATGGTTAGGTTTACCTTAATACTTTTGTTGTAGTTGCGGATGCTTGCAATAGAGGTTAATCATAAGTGGGATGCTTGTCCAAGTAAGGACAGCACCCAAGTACTGGTCCACCCACATACCAAATTATCAAAGTACTGAACGCGAATCATATGATCGTGATGAAACCTAGCTTGACGATAATTCCCATGTGTCCTCGGGAGCGCTTTTCTCTATATAATAGTTTTTCCAGGCTTGTCCTTTGCTACAAAAAGGATTGGCCACCTTGCTGCACTTTATTTACTTTTATTACTTGTTACTCATTACAAATTATCCTATCACAAAACTATTTGTTACCTATTATTTCAGTGCTTGTAGAGAATACCTTGCTGAAAACCGCTTATCATTTCCTTCTGCTCCTCGTTGGGTTCGACACTCTTACTTATCGAAAGGACTACGATAGATCCCCTATACTTGTGGGTCATCAAGACTCTTTTCTGGCGCCGTTGCCGGGGAGTGAAGCGACTTTGGTAGGTGGAATTTGGTAAGGAAAAATTTATATAGTGTGCTGAAATTTACTGTCACTTGTTACTATGGAAAGTAATCCTCTGAGGGGCTTGTTCGGGGTATCTTCACCCTGACCAGTAGAGCAAAGAGTTGCTCCTCAACCTACTGAACCTACTGAAAATGAAAATGTCTGCTTTGAAATTCCTTCGGGTATGTTAGAAAAAACTACTAGCTAATCCTTTTGCAGGAGATGGAACAAAGCATCCTGATGAGCACCTAATATATGTGGATGAAGTTTGTGGATTATTTAAGCTTGCAGGTGTACCCGGAGATGTTATTAAGAATAAGGTCTTCCCTTTATCTTTGAAGGGAGATGCATTAACATGGTATAGGCTATGTGATGATACGGGGTCATGGAACTACAAACGATTGAAATTGGAATTTCATCAGAAGTTTTATCCTATGCATCTTGTTCATCATGATCGCATTTATATATATAGTTTCTGGCCTCGCGATGGAGAAAGCATCGCTCAAGCTTGGGGGAGGCTTAAATCGATGTTATATTCATGCCCCAATCATGAGCTCTCAAGAGAAATGATTATTCAAAATTTTTATGCTCAACTTTCTGATAACAATCACACCATGGTCGATACTTCCTGTGCTAGCTCTTTTATGATGAAGACTATTGAATTCAAATGGGATTTATTGGGAAGAATTAAACGCAACTCTGAAGATTGGGACCTCGACAAAGGTAAGGAGTCAGGTATGACACCTAAGTATGATTGTGTTAAATCTTTTATGGATACTGATGTTTTCCGTAAATTTAGCACTAAATATGGACTTGACTCTGAGATAGTAGCTTCTTTCTGTGAATCTTTTGCTACTCATGTTGATCTCCCTAGGGAGAAGTGGTTTAAATATCATCCTCTCATAGAAGTAAAAGTAGCTGCACCTATTAAAGTTGAAGAATAGACTATCACTTATAATGATCCTATTGTTCCTACTTCTTATGTTGAGAAACCACCTTTTCCTGTTAGGATAAAAGATCATGCTAAAGCTTCAACTGTGGTTCGTAAAAGTAATATTAGAACTTATACACCTCCTGAGAAAGTTAAAGTTGAACCTAATATTGCTATTGTTAAAGATCTCTTGTCTGATAATATTGATGGGCATGCTATTTATTTGTGTGATGAAACTGCTAGAATTGCTAAACCTTGTGTTAAAAATAAGCCTAGACATGTGGTAGGCATGCTTGTTATTTCTGTTAAAATAGGAGATCATTGTTATCATGGCTTGTGTGATATGGGTGCTAGTGCTAGTGCAATACCTATTTACTTATACAGAGAAATTATGCATGATATTGCACCTGCTGAGTTAGAAGATATTGATGTCACAATTAAACTTTCCAATAGAGATACTATTTCACCAATGGGAATTGTTAGAGACGTTGAAGTCTTGTGTGGGAAAACTAAATATCCTGCTTATTTTCTCATTCTTGGTTCCCCACAAGATAGCTTTTGTCCCATTATATTTGGTAGACCCTTCTTAAACACTGTTAATGCTAGGATAGACTGCAACAAGGATCTTTTTACTATTGGTTTAGGTGATATGTCTCATGGGTTTAATTTCTCTAAATTTCGTAGACAACACCGTGAAGAGGAATTGCCTAGTAAAGATGAAATTATTGGTCTTGCTTCTATTGCCGTACCTCCTAGTGATCCTTTAGAACAATATTTGCTAGACCATGAAAATGATATGTTTATGAATGAAAGAAGGGAAATAGATGAAGTATTGTTTAAACAGGAACCCATCCTGAAACACAATCTGCCTGTTGAAATCATAGGGGATCCTCCTCCACCCAAGGGTGATCCCGTGTTTGAGCTCAAACCGTTACCCGATACTCTAAAATATGCTTATCTTGATGAGAAAAAGATATATCCTGTTATTATTAGTGCTAACCTTTCAGAGCATGAAGAAGAGAGATTATTGAAAACTCTAAAGAAGCACCGTGCTGCTATTGGATATACTCTCGATGATATTAAGGGCATTAGTCCCACACTATGTCAACACAAAATAAATTTGGAGGAAGATGCCAAACTAGTTCGTGATCATCAACGACGGCTAAATCCTAAGATGAAGGAAGTGGTAAGAAAGGAAATACCAAAGCTTCTTGAGGCAGGTATAATCTATCATGTTGCTGATAGTCTGTGGGTAAGTCCTGTCCATTGTGTCCCTAAGAAGGGAGGTATTACTGTCGTTCCTAACGATAAAGATGAGTTGATCCCGCAAAGAATTATTACAGGTTATAGGATGGTAATTGATTTCCGCAAATTAAATAAAGTTACTAAAAAAGATCATTACCCCTTACCTTTTATAGATCAAATGCTAGAAACATTATCCAAACATACTCATTTTTGCTTTCTATATGGTTATTCTGGTTTCTCTCAAATACCTGTGTTAGCCAATGATCAATCAAAGACTACTTTTACTTGCCCTTTTGGTACTTTTGCTTATAGACGTATGCCTTTTGGTTTATGTAATGCACCTGCTACCTTTCAAAGATGCATGATGGCTATATTCTCTGACTTTTGGGAAAAGATTTGTGAGGTTTTCATGGACGATTTTTCTGTCTATGGATATTCTTTTGATGATTGCTTAAGAAACCTTGACCGAGTTTTGTTGATATGTGAAGAAACTAATCTTGTCTTGAATTGGGAAAAGTGCCACTTTATGGTCAATGAAGGTATTGTTTTGGGGCATAAAGTTTCTGAAAGAGGTATTGAGGTTGATAACGCCAAGGTTGATGCTATTGAAAAGATGCCATGTCCCAAGGACATCAAAGGTGTAAGAAGTTTCCTTGGTCATGCCAGTTTTTATAGGAGGTTCATTAAGGACTTCTCAAAAATTTCTCGTCCTCTGACTAATTTATTACAAAAAGATATACCATTTGTATTTGATGATGATTGCATAGAAGCATTTGAAATACTTAAGAAAGCATTAATCTCTGCACCTATTGTTCAGCCATCTGATTGGAATTTACCTTTTGAAATTATGTGTGATGCTAGTGATTATGCTGTAGGTGTTGTTCTAGGGCAAAGAGTTGATAAGAAATTAAATTTTATTCAATATGCTAGTAAAACTCTAGACAATGCTCAGAGAAATTATGCTACTACTGAAAAAGAATTCTTAGCAGCTGTATTTGCTTGTGATAAGTTCAGACATTATATTGTTGATTCCAATGTAACTATTCACATGGATCATGCTGCTATTAAATATCTTATGGAAAAGAAAGATGCTAAACCTAGACTTATTAGATGGGTTCTCTTGCTACAAGAATTTGATTTGCATATTGTTGATAGAAAAGGAGCTAAGAACCCCATTGCAGACAACTTGTCTAGGTTAGAAAATGTTCTTGATGACCCACTGCCTATTGATGATAGCTTTCCTGATGAACAATTAAATGTCACAAATGCTTCTCATACTGCTCCATGGTATTCTGATTATGCTAATTACATTGTTGCTAAATTTATACCACCTAGTTTCACATACCAGCGAAAGAAAAAGTTCTTCTATGATTTGAGACATTACTTTTGGGATGACCCACATCTTTATAAAGAAGGAGTAGATGGTGTTATTAGACGTTGTGTACCTGAGCATGAATAGGAACAGATCCTACGCAAGTGTCACTCCGAAGCTTATGGAGGACACCACGCTAGAGATAGAACTGCACATAAGGTATTGCAATCCGGTTTTTATTGGCCTACTCTCTTCAAGGATGCACGTAAGTTTGTTGTATCTTGTGATGAATGTCAAAGAGTTGGTAATATTAGTAAACATCAAGAAATGCCTATGAATTATTCACTCGTTATTGAACCATTTGATGTTTGGGGCTTTGATTATATGGGACCTTTTCCTGCCTCCAATGGATACACACATATTTTAGTTGCTGTTGATTACATTACTAAGTGGGTAGAAGCTATTCCAACTAGTAGTGCTGATCATAACACCTCTATTAAGATGCTTAAAGAAGTTATTTTTCCAAGGTTTGGAGTCCCTAGATATTTAATGACTGATGGTGGTTCACATTTTATTCATGGCGCTTTCCGTAAAATGCTTGCTAAATATGATGTTAATCATAGAATTGCATCTCCTTATCACCCACAGTCTAGTGGTCAAGTAGAATTGAGCAATAGAGAGCTCAAATTAATTTTGCAAAAGACTGTTAATAGATCTAGAAAGAATTGGTCCAAGAAACTTGATGATGCATTATGGGCCTATAGAACTGCATATAAAAATCCTATGGGTATGTCTCCATATAAAATGGTTTATGGAAAAGCATGTCACTTACCTCTCAAACTAGAACATAAGGCTTATTGGGATATTGAAGAGCTCAATTATGATTTCAAACTTGTCGGTGAGAAGAGGTTATTTGACATTAGCTCACTTGATGAATGGAGAACCCAGGCCTATGCGAATGCCAAATTATTTAAAGAAGAAGTCAAAAGATGGCATGAAAAAAGAATATAAAAGCGTGAGTTTAATGTAGGTAATTATGTATTATTATACAACTCTCATTTAAGATTTTTTGCAGGAAAACTTCTCTCTAAATGGGAAGGTCCTTACGTTATCGAGGAGGTCTATCATTCCAGTGCCATAAAAATCAACAACTTCGAAGGCACAAATTCGAAGGTGGTGAACGGTCAAAGAATTAAACACAATATCTCAGGTAATCCTATAAATGTTGAAACCAATGTTATTGAAACCGTAACCCCGGAGGAATACATAAGGGACACTTTCCGGAATGTTTCAGACTCCGAAAAGGAATAGGTATGTGGTACGGTAAGTAAACCGACTCCAAAACAGTTCTAATGGCAATTTTCTTCCGTTTTGGAATATTTAGAAAAATAGAAAAATAAGAAGCAGTCCGGGAAGGATACGAGGGCTCCACGAGGGTGGAGGGCGCGCCCTACCCCCCTGGGCACCCCCCTACCTCGTGGGCACCTCGTGTGCTCTCCGGACTCCGTTTTCTTACACGTCACGTATTTTGGTCGGTAAAAATTCATTATATAACCTCTCGAAGGTTTTGACCACCGTATCACGCAAAAATCATATGTTCTTGTTTCGAGCTATTTTCTACCAGGGTTGTCAACACCAAGCATCATGTCATCTCCCTCCTCCTCCAACAATGAGGGCAACGATGCTTGGCTAATGAAGATAGAGCTAAAGAGAGAAGAAGCCATGGAGATCAACAAGGATGAAGGGATCAAGAAGACCACGGAGGACCAAGTTCCGGCAACAGAAGACATCCTTCAACTTGATCACAATCTTCTAACCCCAACTGAGATCGAAGCTTTTAGGATGATTGAGTTAGCTCGTATACAAAATAAGTATCTCACACATGAAAATATTTTGTTGAAGGAGCATATCATCGCACCTAAAGGCATTATCCGCAAGTTAGAAGACCTCCTACGCTCGATGTGCGACTATCCATCATCACCGTCAACTTCTTCACCAACAAAGGAGACATAATCACATGGGTATGGGCACTCCCCTTGGCAACAGCCAAGCTTGGGGGAGTGCCCCAGTATCGTATCACCATCACTTTTATCTTTACCGTTTTTCTTAGTTCGATCCTTTTTGTAATATCTTGATCTAGTAGAATAAAAGTTTTTAGTATGATCTAGTTGTGAGTTTTGCTTCATGATCCTTCTATGTAATCGAGTCTGTGAGCTATATATAATTAAGATTAGTGTTGAGTCAAGGGCTTGATTATTTTGCCATGATCTTAAGTGAATAAAAGAAAAGAGAAAGAGTAAAAAGAATAAAAGAGATCATATGGATCTTTTGGAGAGTAATGAGCTCACATATAAAGAGTATGATGAATAAAAGTTGTTGAGAGTTGACAAACATAGTTTTGGTCATCGTTGCAATTAATAGGAAGTAATAAAGAAAGAGAGGTCTTCACATATAAATACACTATCTTAGACATCTTTTATGATTGTGAGCACTCATTAAAATATGACATGCTAACGAGTTGACGTTGGACAAGGAAGACAACGTAATGGGTTATGTTTTCTTACATCTAAGATAAATTATATTGTCATGGATCATCCAACATGATTGAGCTTGCCTTTCCCCCTCATGCTAGCCAAAATTCTTTGCACCAAGTAGAGATACTACTTGTGCTTCCAAACATCCCTAAAATCAGTTTTGCCATGAGAGTCCACCATACTTACCTATGGATTGAGTGAGATCCTCTAAGTAAGTTGTCATCGGTGCAAGCAATAAAAATTGCTCTCTAAATATGTATGACTTATTAGTGTGGGAGAAAATAAGCTTTATACGATCGTGTGATATGGAAAAAATAAAAGCGACGGACTGCATAATAAAGGTCCATATCACAAGTGGCAATATAAAGTGACAACCTCTGCTTCCCTCTGCGAAGGGCCTATCTTTTACTTTTATCTCCTACCTTGCATAAGAGTCATGGTGATCTTCACCCTTCCTTTTTACATTTTATCTTTTGGCAAGCACAACATGTTGGAAAGATCCTGGTATATATGGCTAATTGGATGTGAGTTCTCATGAACTAATGTTGTTGCCATTACCCTTGAGGTAAAACGTTGGGAGGCAAAACTATAAGCCCCTATCTTTCTCCGTGTCCGATTAAAACTCCATATCCATAAGTATTGCGTGACTGTTAGCAATTCTGAAAGACTATATGATAGTTGAGTATGTGGATTTGCTGAAAAGCTCTTATATTGACTCTTTCCTATGTTATGATAAATTGCAATTGCTCCAATGACTGATATTATAGTTTGTTAGTTTTCAATGAAGTTTATGATTCATACTTGAAATTGTGATTGAATTGTTACTTTAGCATCAGAGATCATATGACAAGAATTATATAAGTTGTTGTTCTAAGAATGATCATGATGCCCTCATGTCCGTATTTTATTTTTATCGACACCTCTATCTCTAAACATGTGGACATATTTTTCAATTTTCGCTTTCGCTTGAGGACAAGCGATGTCTAAGCTTGGGGGAGTTGATACGTCCATTTTGCATCATGCTTTTATATCGATATTTATTGCATTATGGGCTGTTATTACACATTATGTCACAATACTTATGCCTATTCTCTCTTATTTTACAAGGTTTACATAAAGAGGGAGAATGCCGACAGCCGGGATTCTGGGCTGGAAAAGGAGCAAATATTAGAGATCTATTCTGCACAGCTCCAAAAGTCCTAAAACTTCACGGAAGTCATTTTCAGAATATATAAAAAATACTGAGCGCAAGAAGTTCACCAGGGGGGCCACACCCTGCCCACGAGGGTGGGGGGCGCGCCCCCTACCTCATGGCCCCCCTGGTGGCCCTCCAATGCCCATCTTCTGCTATATGGAGTCTTTCGATGAGGAAAAAAAATCAGAAGCCATCTTTCCGGACGAGACTCCGCCGCCACGAGGCGGAACCTTGGCAGAACCAATCTAGGGCTCTGGCGGAGCTGTTCTGCCGGGGAAACTTCCCTCCGGGAGGGGGAAATCATCGCCATCATCATCACCAATGCTCCTCTCATCGGGAGAGGGAAATATCCATCAATGTCTTCACCAGCATCATCTCCTCTCAAAACCCTAGTTCATCTCTTGTATCCAATTCTTGTCTCTAGGTCCGAGATTGGGACCTATGGGTTGCTAGTAGTGTTAATTACTCCTTGTAGTTGATGCTAGTTGGTTTATTTGGTGGAAGATCATATGTTCACATCCTTTATGCATATTAATACCCCTCTGATTATGAACATGAATATGCTTTGTGAGTAGTTACGTTTGTTCCTGAGGACATGGGAGAAGTCTTGCTATTAGTAGTCATGTGAATTTGGTATTCGTTCGATATTTTGATGAGATGTATGTTGTCTCTCCTCTAGTGGTGTTATGTGAACGTCGACTACATGACACTTCACCATTATTTGGGCCTAGAGGAAGGCATTGGGAACTAATAAGTAGATGATGGGTTGCTAGAGTGACAGAAGCTTAAACCCTAGTTTATGCGTTGCTTCGTAAGCGGCTGATTTGGATCCATATGTTTCATGCTATGGTTAGGTTTACCTTAATACTTTTGTTGTAGTTGCGGATGCTTGCAATAGAGGTTAATCATAAGTGGGATACTTGTCCAAGTAAGGACAGCACCCAAGCACTAGTCCACCCACATACCAAATTATCAAAGTAGCGAATGTGAATCATATGATCGTGATGAAACCTAGCTTGACGATAATTCCCATGTGTCCTCGGGAGCGCTTTTCTCTATATAAGAGTTTGTCCAGGATTGTCCTTTTCTACAAAAAGGATTGGGCCACATTGCTGCACTTTATTTACTTTTGTTACTTGTTACTCGTTACAAATTATCCTATCACAAAACTATTTGTTACCTATTATTTCAGTGCTTGTAGAGAATACCTTGCTGAAAACCGCTTATCATTTCCTTCTGCTCCTTGTTGGGTTCGACACTCTTACTTATCAAAAGGACTACGATAGATCCCTGAGGGCATCCCGTGTCTATATAAACCAGAGGGCTAGGTCCGTAGATAGGACGAATCCTCATAATCATAGCCAGACTAGACTTCTAGGGTTTAGTCATCACGATCTCGTGGTAGATCAACTCTTGTAATACTCATATTCATCAAGATCAATCAAGCAAGACGTAGTGTATTACCTTCATAGAGAGGGCCCGAACCTGGGTAAAACATTGTGTCCCTCATCTCCTGTTACCATCGATCCTAGACGCACAGTTCGGGACCCCCTACCCAAGATTCGCCGGTTTTGACACCGACGTTGGTGCTTTCATTGAGAGTTTCACTATGCCATCCCCAAAAGGTTTGATGGCCCCTTCAATCATCAACAACGATGCTGTCCAAGGTGAGACCTTCCTCCCTCTGTAGATCTTCGTGTTCGGCGGCTTCGCACTGCGGGTCAACTCGCTTGGTGATCTAGAGCATATTGATAGCTACGCCCCTGGCCATCAGGTCAGATTTGGGAGCTTGAACTACTTTGCGGACATCCGTGGAGACTTGATCTTCGCTGGATTCTAGACCGAGACAACCGCTCCTGGTCACCCCGATGGACATGACCTAAATCTGTCATCGGACCACATCCAGGAGATAGCTCCTATAACCACTCTAGCCTTAGATCTGGAGCGTACTGCTCCATCCAAGGACCGGAGGCTCAAACACACCACGGAGGCCACAGATTCCCCGGTGTTGGAGCCGCACACGGACTTAACCTCACACGATATCTGTGTCACCGGAACTCTAGACTCGTCTCCGGCAATAAGTTCCGAACCGTGTGAGTCTGCGGACGCCGAACTTGATTGTTTATCGATCTTCGAATTCAGCGCCGCAGACATCTTCCAGCACTCACCTTTGGGCAACGTGCTAAACTCATTAAAAAATCTATCCTTAGCGGGGGGTTCACAGCCGAACTGTATCCGGTTCGAACTAGAAGCTGATGACAGGGAATTTCGCTCCCCACCCGCCACCCACTTCATAGCCACTGTCGAAGACTTAATTGACATGCTCGATTATGGCTCCGACGACATCGACGATATAGACGACGATGCTGGAGAAGAGGAGGCCCAGGACCCACCGTTCACCGGACACTGGACGGTCACTTCCTCGTACGATGTATACATGGTGGATGCACCAAAGGAGAATAGTGGTGATGACAAAGAAGATCCAGTTGAGGATAAACCTCTTGAGACCCAATCAAAACGCCGGCGTCAGCGGCGCCGCTCTAAGTCACGCCGTAGTAAAGATAGCAACACCGGCACAGGAGAAGATAACACCCCGGAAGGTGCCGAAGACAAAGAAGACCTTGTTGACACAGCTGCCCAACAGGATGAACAGGAAGATGGGCAGGTTAGCCCTGGTAAACAGGCCACACACGAGGACTCAGAGGACAGTAATTATCTTCCGTTCTCCGAGGATGAGGTGAGCCTCGGCACCGAGGATTTCATCGTGCCCGAGGAACCTCTTGAGCAGGAGCGCTTCAAGCGCCAGCTAATAGCCACTGCAAGGAGCCTGAAAAAGAAGCAGCAACAGCTTCAAGCTAACCAAGATATGCTCAATGATAAATGGATTGATGTCCTAGCTGCCGAAGAATATAGCCTCAAGCACCCGGCCAAAAGCTACCCAAAGTGCAAATTACTACCTCAGTTCGACGATGAGGCGCCGGAACACATACCACCATCATGCAATGCAGCTGACCGACCACCACGTGGCCGGGACAAATCGGCAACTCAATCCGAACACCAGCCCGCCCCCCTCATCGCAAAGGCAAAGGTAAATCAGCTCACCGTCATACATATGACCTTCGACATGACATGAACAATAAATCAGGACATACCAGATCGATCTATAGATCATGAGGACGTGCCCCAACACGCGAAGACGGTCATCTGTTCGGACATGACAAACCTAGTCATGCACGGGACGAACTCCGCAGACGGACTCAATCGAAGCTACGTTGCGACGCGGCCCGATATAGAGGCACCGCACACCCTCTTTGCTTCACTGACGAAGTCATGGAACATGAATTCCCAAAAGGGTTCAAACCCGAGAATATAGAATCATATGATGGCACCACAGACCCCGCGGTATGGATAGAAGACTTCATTCTCCACATTCATATGGCCCGCGGCGATGACCTTCATGCCATTAAATAGCTCCCCCTGAAACTCAAAGGACCAGTGCGGCGCTGGTTGAACAGCCTGCCCGAAAACTCCATCGGCACCTGGGAGGACTTGGAAGAAGCCTTCCTTGATAACTTCCAAGGAACATACGTTCGACCTCCAGATGCCGATGACTTAAGCCATATAGTTCAACAGCCCGGAGAGTCCGCCAGGAAATTCTGGAGCAGGTTTCTAACTAAAAAGAACAAGATAGTCGACTGTTCAGATGCCGAAGCCATAGTGGCCTTTAAACACAGCATCCATGACGAATGACTCACCCGCCACCTCGGCCAAGAGAAGCCAAAGTCCATGGCGGCCCTCACGGCACTCATGACCCACTTTTGCACGGGCGAGGATAGTTGGCTGGCCCGTAGCAAAAATAGCAACGACAAGTCTCGATGCAACAGGTACAAACATTGAAATAACAATGACAACACCGAGAATACGACGGTCAATGCCGGAATCAGTGGCTGTAAGCCTGGTCAGCGGAAGAAGCCGTTCAAAAAGAACAATTCGGGCCCATCTATCCTGGACCGCATACTCGGTCATCCATGCCAGATTCATGGCACCCCAGAAAAACCACCCAATCATACCAACAGAGATTGCTGGGTTTTTCAACAGGCCGGCAAGTTAAATGCCGAAAACAAGGATAAGGGATCACAAAGAGAAGACGACAACATGGAGCCCCGGCCGCTGAACACAGGGGGACAGAAGAAGTTTCCCCCTCAGGTCAAAATGGTGAACATGATATACACTACCCACATCCCCAAGAGGGAGGACAAGCGTGCACTCAGGGACGTCTACGCGATAGAGCCAGTCGCCCCAAAATTTAATCCATGGTCGTCATGCCCGATCACTTTTGATCGCCGAGATCATCCGACCAGTATCCGTCATGGCGGTTCAGACGCACTGGTCCTGGACCCAATAATTGACGGGTTCCACCTATCATGAGTCCTGATGGACGGCGGCAGCAGCCTCAACTTGCTCTATCAGGATACAATGTGAAAAATGGGCATTCATCCATCACAGATCAAACCCACAAAGACGACCTTCAAAAGAGTCGTACCAGGTGTCGAGGCTCGCTACACGGGCTCAATCACGCTCGAGGTTGTCTTCGGATCTCTGGACAATTTTTGAAGCGAGGAGTTAACCTTTGACATAGTCCCCTTTTGCAGCGGCTATCACGCACTGCTCGAACGGACCGCATTCGCCCGATTCAGTGCAGTGCCACACTATGCTTATCTGAAGCTCAAGATGCCCAGTCCACGTGGCGTCACAACAGTCAACTGAAATATGGAATGCTCCCTCCGTACAGAAGAGCACAAAGTTGCCTTAGCAGCAGAAGTACAGAGCGGCCTTCTCAAGCAGAACCTTAATTCGGCTGCCGAGCCCACGGACACCATCAAGAGGGTTCGAACTACCCTGCAGCAGGATAGCTCAGCTCGTCAGGAGCTAGACTAGCAATTCGGCCTCCGTCTCAGTCCTAGTCAAGTAGTGGCATTCATACCACGCGTACATAACTACGCACTCAAAATTCGTGATCCATAGTACGGCTCAACCGACACCGGATACACACATACTTTCACTTTTATTCGTTTCCTTTTCAGGTTTCAATCCCGCAAGCCCCATCGGATGGCCTGATCACCAATCCTCCTGAAGGATAAACACACCAAGTTGGCGAGAAACGCAGACGTACGGGGGATTTTCAAGGTGGTTTCGTTAACAATCACTCTACCTGTTTTTCAGGACCCACATGCAGCTCTCCCTTGGTTTTTGGCATATTAAATAGCCTGTTGCTTATCGCACTACTTGTATCAATGCGCCTCGACGTATTAATCAAACTACAATGAAAACAGTTCACGGTTGGAACTTTAAAGCCCCAGCTTCTCACCTTTTGCATCCTTTCTGTTTTATTTCTTTTTTCTTCTTCTTTTTTCTCCTCTTCTTCCCTGTGGGTAACCCCGTCAGTTAGCACCCATACACTTTGGTACGTTTGATGTTTGCCAAGGGCTTCATAGCACCCCACACTACGGCAACAAAAGTCCAAACACTATTTATAGTATAGTTCGACACCCCGAATTTAGCACTATATGCATTGGCTCCGAATCATGTCTTTGGTCAATAGTTGAGTTGCCCGGCTCCTGTGCTTGCTACTTTATGTTCCGCTATATCAGCTAAGGTAGTAAAGGGAGAACTACTACGATTGTGCCTTGGTTTATCCAAAGGAGCACCTCGGTAGAGAAAGCCGAAAACTGACTGTCATGATGCGGCAAGAGCCGGTCAGCTGTTCGGAGGTTGAAAATCGTTGGAGATTTCTTCCGCATTACGCAAAGGATCAGTACATCCCGATCAGACGCTTATAGCACTCTGGTTCAGATACTAGGGGCTGCGCCTATGTTTTTATTGTCGAACTCCTATGGCTAAGTGAGGGTGTCCAAGCCGCATAGTCTGATTGCCTGGTTCGTTGCTCTAAACAACTCCTTCAGGGACCATATAATTTGATCAAGATTTTTTAGATTCCATCCCGAACACCTCCGTATTTCCTACATGGGGGCAGAAGCCGACGACTGGCCAGCCCTTAGATTTCATACAACACGGCCGCACAGGAGGTAAAATTTAAAACATAACAAGCATTATATTACACACCCACTTTGTTCTATCATACAAAGTAGAAGGAACTTGAATACATTCATTCAAAGATAATATCCTGCGAACACTGCATTGCTACAACACGAGACCCCTCTAGGATATCTGCAAAATAGTGCTCGGGTGTGCGGTGCTCCTTGCCCTTCGGCGGCCCCTTGGTCAGCTCGACGAGGTCCATCTTCGCCCACCACATCTTGTAGCGGGCGAAGGCCATGCGCGCACCTTCAATACAGGCTGATCGCTTGACGGTGTCCAGCCGAGGACATGCGTTCACCAGCCGCTTCACAAGACCGAAATAGCTGCCGGGCATAGCTTCGGTAGCCACAGCCGGATTATCAAATCCTTAATGGCTAGTTCGGCCACCCTATGCAGCTCCACCAGCTGTTTCAGCTGATCGGTGAAGGCCTCGGGATGCTCTGGCGCAAGATACTGCAACCAGAACAATTTCTCCGTGCAGCTCCCTTCTTCGGCTCAGAAGAACTCCGCGGTGGCGGACACACTATGCGGAAGATCTGCGAAGGCTCCTAGAGAACTTTGAATCCGGGTTAGTAAGAAATACTTCTTCTTTATATATTTTCTTTGCATACTAAATGCCTTACCCGCCGCGATCTTCCTAGCCTCTTGGATCTCCTAGAGGGCACCCTGGGCTTCAACCCGAGCCGCTTCCGCGCTCTGATGTGCCTTGGAGAGTTCAGTCCCCCGAGCCAAAACATTGCCCTCCAGGGTCTCGTACTTCTTCACTGCGTCCTGGAGCTCTTGCTGGACCTCATTCAGCCGGGCCTTCAGCTTCTTGCGAGCGACCTGCTCCTTGACAGCTTTCCCCTCGGCTTCGGCCAGGGCCTTTGTCAGGGTCTCGACCTCGGTCATCGCCCCTACACATACAATGACACTATGGTCAGTATACATCATTTACTCTTTCCGAATATATAGCGAGCCATTGCATACATTGCTGGTCTTCCAGCTACTTCCTCGCTTGGCCGGGTTCCTCCTTAGCCCGCTCCAGTCTCTGCTTTAGTCCAGAGACTTTGGCAGTGTGAGAGGTCACGGCCAGCAGCGAAGCCTGTTTATTCACATCAGACACATTTTAGTTAGTTTCCTGTGAAATTTAATTGATCCTCTGTCCGGCTTTTCTTTCTGAACACCAGACAGTGTCTCAGGGGCTACTGTCTATGTGGGGATCTTCTCGGTTAAAGCCGCTTAACTCAAAACCTGTCAGCAGGCTGCTGCAGGCTTTGGTCAGTCCGTTTTTAACGGACTGAACCTTCTCAAACACCGTACCCATAAGGATACGGTGTTCTTCCACAATGGAAGCGCCTCATAGCGCTTCCAATAGATTGTCCGGCGCCTCTGGTTGGACAGAGGTCGCCGGCGGGACAGGCACGCCTCCTTCTCTTGAAGAAGGCTGCTTGTCGAACTCCGGGGCCATATGCGTCTCCAGACCCATGCTCATATGGGGGACGAATTGAGCACGGCCCCCATCATCAGTCTCCATGGGAGCCTGCTCCCCCATGTGTCCGACAGCTGAGGTATCGCCCTCCGGTGCCACCTTGATGGCCTCCCGAACCTGTCCCTGGCCTGGGAAGGTCCTTCGGGATAGCACCTCGACGTCTCCCTTGGCCTTGGGAGAGTAAGCAGCCGACAGTGTGTCGCTGGCCATCTCCTTTGAGTCCAACGAGCCACTTGATGAGGATTGCTGGGAGCTGTCGTGGGCCGGACTACAATAGCATAATTAATCATGTCAATACAACAAAGAGGAGAGGTTAGATTTATGGGCATGTATGAGTCTTAGCGCTTATGATGCAGCCCGAGGCTTAGTGCGGGGGCGTCGCTCCGGACTGCTGTCGACGTCCCATGCTGAGCTTCCCACGAGCGGGCCTTCTTGCGCGCCTCCGCCTCCAGAATTGTGGAGGCCGCCCTCTTCTTCCTCCCCCCATTAGGGGGGGAATTAGTCTCCTCCTCCTCCTCATCGTTGACGTCTTCGGCGACAGAGGAGCGGGTCTTATCTTCGACATCGCGTCCGAAGTGCCCTTGTGGCGGGGGCCACTCCGGACCCCCTTGGTCTTCCCCGTGGCCTTCTTCGCTGGTGCCGTATAGGGCGCCGGCACCAGCATCTTCGCTAAACGTGGGATGACTGGTTCTTCAGGCAGCGGAGCCGGACACTGGATCCGCTTCGCCCTCTCCATCCAGTCCCGAAGAAGCAATGGTAATAAAAGCTTAGATATCATCCTTGAAACAAGCAAGTAGGGGATGCGTTAAAAATAACATACCTCATTGGCGAGGTGGTTAATGTCGTGACCGCGGTTTGAATCTGTGGCTGGCGGTGTCTCGTTGCCCTTGAAGAGCAACTTCCAGGCATCTTCGTGAGTGGTTTCAAAGAGCCTCTTCAGGGTATGGTGCTTCTTCGGATTAAACTCCCATAGAGGGAGGCCTCGACTCTGGCATGGGAGAATCCGACGAACTAGCATCACCTGGATTATATCGACAAGTTTGACATCCTTGTCCACCATGCTTTGAACGCGCGTCTGCATTGCTATCAGCTCATCTGGCGAACACCAGTTTGGGCTCTTCTCGACCCAGGAGGTGAGTCGCATGGGAGCACTGGAGTTGACTTCTGCAGCTGCGCCCCAGGTGGCGTCGCGGGATTCTGTGATGTAGAACCACTGTTTCTACTAATGTGCCTTTCGGCCAGGAGATATTGGTCAGCTTACTCACCGTGGCTCCTCCGCACACTGCGTGCTGGCCATCCACCACCTTCGGCTTCATGTTGAAGACCTTGAGCCACAGCCCGAAATGGGGTTGGATGCGGAGGAAGGCCTCACACACGATGATGAATGCCAAGATGTTGAGGAAGGAGTTTGGGGATAGATCATGGAAGTCTATCCCGTAATAGTACATCAGCCCGCGGACGAAAGGGTGGAGTGGAAACCCTAGCCTTCTGAGGAAATGAGGGATGAATACCACCCTCTCGTTGGGCTTCGGCATGGGGACGACTTGCCCCTGTGCTGGAAGATAGTGGGCGATTTCCTTCGCCAAGTACCGTGTTTATATAAACCTGAGGGCTAGGTCCCTCCCATGTTTATATAAACCGGAGGGCTAGGTCCGTAGATAGGCCGAATCCTCATAATCATAGCCAGACTAGACTTTTAGGGTCTAGTCATCATGATCTTGTGGTAGATCAACTCTTGTAATACTCATATTCATCAAGATCGATCAAGAAGGACGTAGGGTATTACCTTCATAGAGAGGGCCCGAACCTGGGTAAAACATTGTGTCCCTCGTCTCCTGTTACCATCGATCCTAGACGCACAGTTCGGGACCCCCTACCCGAGATCCGCTGGTTTTGACACTGACAGTGCCATCGTAGCGAGGAGGCAGATCCGGCTTGAACTTGCCTGGCTAGACGACGCTACGCAGCTCGAGAGTGAAGGCGCGGCAGCCCGCCGTGGCCACCGGGGCCCGTCGTGGAGGCGGAGCTTGACCTTGGCGTCCCTGTGCTGCCACGGCAAGTGGCACACGGCCCCGCCGCAGCAAGTGATCCTGACGTGGTGGTGCTAGAAGCGTTGCAACATCTTTTTGCGGACGAGGAACCTCCTGGCAACTTCTTTCTTTTTGCGCGAGCACACTGCGCGGCGGATCACGCCGCTTGGCCACGCATCTTGGAGCGAGGGCGCCGTCTTGATGCGGGGGATGCTGAGGTGCTCCATGAGCCGCGCGCCTCGGCGCGAGGGCGCCATCTTGGTGCTGAGGGGGTGGAGGCGCTCCTTGAGCCACATCGCCTGCAGTCGGGGGTGGGCGAGGCAGCGAGAGGGATGATGCAGGGGAGCCCCCCGCAGCGCTGATGAGCTCGGCGATGCGGTCCAACCAGTCCTCGTAGAGGTCGTCAACCGGGCGGTAGCGCAGGAGCTCGCGTGCCATGAGCAGCACGGCCTGTGTGTCCGTGGGGGCGCGGCGCGCATGAGACGATGAGATGGCCGGAGTCAGCGACGGGGTGGCAGTGCGACCGTCTCGCTACACAGAGGGGTGCAGTCAAGAGGCTTGCTATTCGTTTGCCACCGGGCCGGTTGTGGCGTTGGCGGCGGGTGACGGAGAACGACGGGGAGGTCCGCCGACAGGGGCGGTCTGAGCGACACAGGTTGCGAGAGCGGCCCGGCCATGAACTTGGCGGAGTGGTGAAGTGCGAATCAACGAAGAGGAAAGCTTCGGCGCACCCCTACCTAGCGCGCCAAATGTCGGATTTCGGGTTCCGGCAAACCCTTGAGGTTCAAACACTGGGGTGCGCACAAAGATCTCTCCCCCTCTCTAGCTCGCGCACTCTACGATCTCACGGCCTAGCTCAACGAACCCCAATAACATGAGACACAAGATTTATACTGGTTCGGGCCACCGTTGTGGTGTAATACCCTACTCCAGTGTGGTGTGGTGGATTGCCTATTGGGCTGAGGATGAACAGTTACAAGGGAAGAACAACCTCGCGAGGATAGGTGTTCTTGTGCTTAGTGAACTTGAGAGGCTGGGGTGATATGGATCCGATCTAGGTCCCAATCAGATGCCTCCATACGGTGGTGGCTAGTCCTATTTATAGAGGCCCTAGTCCTCTTCCCAAATATCGAGCGGGAAGGGATCCCACAACGGCCAAATTAGAAGGGAGACAACTAGTACGAGCTATCCTGACAAAAGTAGTCTTCGCCTGCCAAAGGCTCTGGGGGTGACGCCGTCTGGGCTCCACGGTAACCTCCGTCCTGCCGTCCTGCTGGTCTTGGTCTTGTTGCACCGATATGGAAACCTTTGCCTGACGCCTCGGGACTCCTTGTCTGCGCTTGCCCCTTTAGCACCAAAGAGGAAACGAGGACACTACACACGCTGGTGCCCTCCTAGCGCCCGCCTGGCTCCAGTCATCACAACTTGTATCACAAAAACCTCGTGAGGCACCCCTTGCCTTGATCTCTCCGCCCCTTGCGAGCCAGCCTGGTGAGGCCGCCCCTAAGGAGGTCTTGTGTTGTCCGCCTCATGATGCTTGGCCCGTCGCGAGGGTCTTGAATGTTTGCTGGTGAAGATGGGTCGTACAAGGCCGCTGGTGGAGCCATGCTGCGGGCTGCAGGCAGGCAAGTCTGGGGACCCCCGTTTCCAGAACGCCGACAGCTTCACTTATATCTTTAAAAGCACGGTGGTGGTTTCATTTTATAGAAATTATTGATCTCTCATGCTTCACTTATATCATTTTAAGAGTCTTTTAGAACAACATGGTAATTTGCTTTGGCTATAAAATTAGTCCTAACATGATAGGCATCCAAGATGGGTATAATAAAAACTTTCATAAAAAATGCGTTGAATACTGTGAGAAGTTGGATACTTAATGATTGTTTTGAGATATGAAGATGGTGATATTAGAGTCATGCTAGTTGAGTAGTTCTGAATTTGAGGAATACTTGTTCTAAAGTTTGTGATTCCCGTAGCATGCACGTATGGTGAACCGTTATGTGATGAAGTCGGAGCATGATTTATTTATTGATTGTCTTCCTTATGATTGGCGGTCGGGGATGAGCGATGGTCTTTTCCTACCAATCTATCCCCCTAGGATCATGCGTGTAGTACTTTGTTTCGATAACTAATAGATTTTTGCAATAAGTATGTGAGTTCTTTATGACTAATATTGAGTCCATGGATTATACGCACTCTAACCCTTCCACCATTGCTAGCCTCTCTAGTACCGCACAACTTTCGCCGGTACCATAAAACCACCATATACCTTCCTTAAAACAGCCACCATACCTACCTATTATGGCATTTCCATAGCCATTCCGAGATATATTTCCATGCAACTTACCACCGTTCCGTTTGTTATGACACATTACGCCATTGTCATATTGCTTTGCATGATCATGTAGTTGACATCGTATTTGTGGCAAAGCCACCTTTATAATTCTTTCATACGTGTCACTCTTGAGTCATTGCACATCCCGGTACACCGCAGGAGGCATTCACATAGAGTCATATTTTGTTCTAGTATCGAGTTGTAATTTTTGAGTTGTAAGTAAATAAAAGTGTGATGATCATCATTATTAGAGCATTTTCCCAAGTGAGGAAAGTATGATGGAGACTATGATTACCCCACAAGTCGGGATGAGACTCCGGACGAAAAGAAAAAACAAAAGGAAAAAAAGAAAGAGGCCAAAAAAAGAAGAGGAAAAGGCCCAAATAAAAAAATGTGAGAAAAAGAGAGAAGGGACAATGTTACTATCCTTTTACCACACTTGTGATTCAAAGTAGCACCATGATTATCATGATAGAGAGTCTCCTATGTTGTCACTTTCATATACTAGTGGGAATTTTACATTATAGAACTTGGCTTGTATATTCCAGTGATGGGCTTCCTCAAAATGCCATAGGTCTTAGTGAGAAAGCAAGTTGGATGCACACCCACTTAGTTTCTTTTGTTGAGCTTTCATACACTTATAGCTCTAGTGCATCCATTGCAAGGAAATCCCTACTCACTCACATTGTATCTATTGATGGGCATCTCCATAGCCCGTTGATATGCCTAGTTGATGTGAGACTATCTTCTCCTTTTTGTCTTCTCCACAACCACCACTCTATTCCACATATAGTGCTATGTCCATGGCTCACGCTCATATATTGCGTGAAGATTGGAAAAGTTTGAGAAAATCAAAAGTATGAAACAATTGCTTGGCTTGTCATCGGGGTTGTGCATGATTAAATACTTTGTGTGATGAAGATAGAGCATAGCCAGACTATATGATTTTGTAGGGATAACTTTCTTTGGCCATGTTATTTTGAGAAGACATGATTGCTTTGTAAGTATGCTTGGAGTATTATTATTTTTATGTCAATAATAAACTTTTGTCTTGAATCTTACGGATCTGAACATTCATGCCATAATAAAGAAAATGTTGGCATTCTGGGAATGGGGGTCCCCAGACTTGCCTGCCTGCGGCTCACGGCGTGGCTGAGCTAGCTGGTCTGTACGACCCATCTTCATCGACGAGGTATTCAAGACCCTTGCAAGGCGGACGACGCAAGACCTCCTCAGGGGCGGCCTCGCCAGGCAGGCTCACGAGGGGCGGAGAAATCAAGGCAAGGCAAACCTCGCGAGGTCCTCGTGACGTGAGCCATGACGATCGTGACCAGCCGGGTGCCAGCGCGCGCAGCATCCTTGCTTCCTATTTGGTGCCAAGGGGGCAAGCGCAGGCGTGGAGTACCGAGGCATCAAGCAAAGGTGTGTATTTTGGTGCAACAAGACCAAGATCAGCAGGACGGCAAGACGGAGGTCACCATGGAGCCCAAGACGGTGACACCACCAGAGGCTTTTGCAGGCGAAGACTACTTTTTTCAGGATAAGTTGTACTAGCTGTCCCCTTTCAAATTGGTCGTTGTCGGATTTTGGGTTCCGGCAGACCCTTAAGGTTCGAACTCTGGGGTGCTCATGGAGATCTTTCCCCTACCGACTCGCGCTTCTATGGCTCGCAAGAAATCTAGGCTAGAAAGAAGAACACACAAGGGACACGAGGTTTATACTGGTTCAGGCCACCGATGTGGTGTAATACCCTATTCTAGTGTGTGGTGTAATACCCTACTCCAGTGTGTGGTGTAGTGGATTGCCTCAGGGGCTGATGATGAACAATACAGGGGAAGAACGGCCTCGCGAGAGGTGTTCTTGAGCTGGTGCAGTGTGTTCTACTCGGTCCGGACCTTTCTCTCTTTCCTTCTCTCTGGACCACTCTCTTCTTCTTTCTCCCTCTTTTCTTCTTTCGGGGGCTAGTCCTATTTATAGAGGCCCTGGTCCTCTTCCCAAAAAATGAGCGGGAAGGGCGCCAACAATTGGCCATTTTGAAGGGGAACATCTAGTACAAGTTATCCTGACCAAAGGTGGTCTTCGGCTGCCAAAGGCACTGGTGATGACGCTGTCTTGGGCTCCATGGTGACCTCCGTCCCGCCGCTCTGCTGGTCTTGGTCTCGTTGCACCGGAATGGTAACCTTTGCCCGATGCCTTGGCCTGTGCTTGCTCCCTTTGCACCGAAGGGGAAACAAGGACACTGCGTAGGCCGGTGCCCACTTGGCGCCCGCCTAATCTCGAACGTCATGGCTTGCATCACGGGCTCCTCGCGAGGCACCCCTGCCTTGATCTCTCCGCCTCCTCGCGAGCCTGCCTAATGAGGCTGCTCCTGAGGAAGCCTCCTGTCGTCCGCCCCGCAAGGCTTGGCCCCTTGCGAGGGTGTTGAGCTTGAGCTGATGAAGCTGGGCCGCACTGGGCCCCCACTCGAGCCACGCCGCAGGCCGCAGGCAAGCAAGTCTGGGGACCCCCGTTCCCAGAACGCCGACAGTAGCCCCCGGGCCCAAGGCGCGCCCGGGCTTGGCTTAGCAGAGAAGCTAAGGGGCAAGTGCGAAGTGCCGCGGGCTCCAATAGCCTGCGGCCTTGGGCGCCGCGTGGCGATTGATTGGACGTGGGCGTCTGCGCTTCGCCACGACGCCTCGACAACCGTCCATCTGACAAAGAGGTGCCCGGGCCAGGCTTACTTGCTTTGTTCTCGTTCTCCTTGCCCCAGATCCCCTTTCTCGCTCCTCTCCTTCCTGCTCCCGAAATCGTCCAGATCTGTCTCAATCCTTCCCATCCGGCACGCCATGGCGCCTCGCAAGTCCCCAACCTTGGCCTGGTACTCTCCGGCTTTGGATCCCCTGAACTTGTCGGAGAAGAACCTTGCCCTCACGCGCCTGATGATGGTCGCGCAGGGCGGCAAGGGGGCGACTATGCTCAAGACCGGCTCCGACCAGCCTGAGGGCAAGGGGAGCACCTTCTATCCGTTCTTTGTGAGCGCCATCATCGCCGGCCAGGTACCTCCTTTCTCTGAGTTCTTCTTTGCTGTTCTCCGCCAATACAACTTGCAAGCTCTACATCTCCACCCCAACTCTATTCTTCTCCTGGCAATTTTTGCTTACTATTGCGAGGCTCACGTTGGGGTGAAGCCCTCAGTGGCCTTGTTGCGCCACTATTTTTCCCTCCAGGTTTCTCGTGCCCATGTGTCCGCATGCGTGAGCTTTATCGCATACTCCAACTCCAATGCTATCTCGAAACCTGGGAAGAGAATCGAAGGCTTCCGGAGCAAGTGGGTCATGGTGGACGTCGGGCGCCTCCACCCCCGACTGGTGTTGCCTACGGGGCAGCCCAAGGCTGTTGACGCGTGGTCCCATGCGGAGCTCGTCGACCCCCATGCAAAGGCGGTGCTGAAGAGGATGAATGCGGACCTGAGGCCAGGCAACTTGGGGGCGGCGAAGCTGACCGGGGCTACACTCCTGAGGGAGTTCTTGGAGCACCGGGTGGCTCCACTCCAGGAGGACTCGCTCCCATTGTGGAGGCTTGGGGAAGCGGACGCCGCCCTGCGCCTAAGCTCCGAGGCTCTGGCCGACGAGGTTCTGGTAGCGGCCCTCCACTCCTTGGTTGGGGAAGACGTGGAGAGCCCGGTGGGCGCCCCCGTCCCCCTGTTCCTTGGTGACGACTGGGAGCAGGTGGTGAACTCCATGCCCACCTTCAGTGCTGAGGGGCTGGTGCCTGCGGAAGCTCCCGAGGATCTGGCGGCACTGGCGATGGTGGACGTGTCCTCCGATAGCTCCAGCGGGAGCGAGGAGGAAGAAGAGGCAGAGGAGGAAGAGTCTCACTCTGAGGCGACTATGTAAGTGCATCTAGTGCCACCCCTAGTTGGTTTTGGAGTATTGACGACAAACCTAGTTGAGGGACTAATGTGTTTGTGAGAATTACAGGATAACACAAGTAGAAGTCCCTCATTGATTCGGTTTTCCTACCAGAGATGACCCCTAAAAATGTATGAAGACATTGAAGTCAAAGGTGGTATATGAAGATATTCACATTTGAAGACTATGACAAGAGAAGACACCACATGAAGCCTATGGAGCTCGAAGACCTAGATCTTTCATAGTTCTCTTTCTTTTGTGTTGAGTCATAGGAACCACCGTACTATTAAGTGGGGTCCAAGAGAACCAGTCAGAATGACTGAAGTGATGCCTAACCATAACCTATGTCTTCGAGTGAAGACTATGAGAGCGAATCTTGTCCAGAGTCGGACAAGTCAGCTTTGCTTGTAGCCCAAGTAAAGTTGCCGTGTGAGTTTGAAATCTGACCGTTGGAACACGTGTCAGTTCCTTAGTGACCCAGGGTCATTTCGGACAAATCAGGTCGGGTTGCCAAGTAGCTATAAATAGCCCACCCCCTACAACCATAAACGGTTGGCTGCTTAGATTGAGAGTACGGCTTTTGTCGTTTGAGAGCAACCCACCTCGAAGCCTTTGAGAGAGAATTCCTTGCGAGGATAAAGCCCTAACCACCCAGAGCCAAAGAGAATTAGGCATCACTTAAGTCTTCTTGTCTGTGTGATTTGAAGACTTATTACACTTGAGGACTGTGCATCCTCCAGCCGGTTAGGCGTCGCGTTCTGAGCATCCAAGAGACATTGTGGATTGCCGGTGAACGAAGTCTGTGAAGGTTTGGGAGTCTACCTTGAAGACTTACCAGAGTGATTGGGCGAGGTCTGTGTGACCTTAGCTCAAGGGGAATACGGTGAGGACTGGGTGTCCTGAGCTGCGTGTTCAGGACTGGGTGTCCGGGACTGTGTGTCCTAAGGTTTAAATACCTAGCTGCCCTAACCAGACGTACAGTTGTCACAGCAACTGGAACTGGTCCAACAAATCATTGTCTTCAATGAGTCACTGGTTTCATCTTCCCTTCCCCTTACTTACTGTTACTCCTTGTGAAGTCATTGTATGTTCGCACTATCTTTTGTCTTCACTGAGTGACTGCGTGTTCTGTGTGGCTTCACAATATCTTCCTACCTGATCCTTACTACATTGCTGCTATTAGTCATTGTGCTTTCACTCTATTGAATACTTGACTATGGCTTGCCTAGTGTAGTCTACCTTCCGCTGCAGGATAATAGGTTTACTTCTATCGTTTGTCTTCATAACTTCCACGTTTTGAAGACTTTCATAAAAATCGCCTATTCACCCCCTCCCCCTCTAGTCAATATAACGCACTTTCAATTGGTATTAGAGCAAGGTGCTCCCTTGTTCTGTGTGATTTGGTTTAACCACCTGGAGTTTTAGCTATGTCGACTACAGGGATAATTAAACTCTCTGCTGCGTGCCCCGTCTTCGATGGAACTGAATATCCCTACTGGAAGAATAAGATGCGCATGCATCTTGAAGCCATTGACGTCGACCTATGGTATGTCGTCGAGAATGGCGTTCCCAAGGCTGGAGAAGGTGTCACTGCTGCTGATGTCAAGAAATTCGTTCAACTGGACTCTACTGCCAAGAATATCATCTGTGGTCATCTGACCAAAGGACAGTATGGGCGTGTGAGTGCTTTGAAGACATCTAAGCTGGTCTGGGACTGGCTCTCCAAGGTCAATGAAGGCGTCTCAACCCAGAGAGATCAGAGAATCGGTGTCCTTCGCAACCTCTTCAACCGCTTCAAGCGAAATGACAATGACAATGTCCAGCACACATTTGACCGACTCACTGACATCACAAATGAGCTTCAAGCCCTCGGCGCTACTGAGATCACCAAACATGAAGTCGTCAAGACACTACTGAGATCACTTGATAGTTCGTTTGACATTCTAGCCCTGATGATTCAAGAACGTCCTGATTTCAAGACATCGATCCGTCTGACATACTTGAGAGGCTCAACACACATGAGTTTCAGCTTTCTGAGAAAAGAGATATCTACGGTCCAAACTATGGGCGAACTCGTGCCTTGAAGGAAAAAGCTGTCTCCTCATCTGAAGAAGAATCTGACAGCAGTTCTGATGATCCTGAAGACATTGGAAGGGAACTTGCTATGCTTGTCAAGAAGTTCCAAAAATTCACCAAGAAGAAAGGCTTCAGAAAGTCTTCCCGATCAAGCTCAAGGAATGATGAAGCTTCTGCTCATGACTACAAGAAGAAAACATGTCACAAGTGCAAGAAACTTGGCCACTTCATCTCTAAGTGTCCATAGTGGGACAATGAGAACAAAAAGAAGAAGAAGAGCAAGGAATATGACTCTGACGACAAGAAGAAGAAGAAGAAATACTCAAAGTCTTCTTCCAAGTCTTCCTCAAAGTCTTCATCACACAAGAAGAGCTCATCTGGCAAGGCACGTGTGTTTGTTGGCAAGGAAATGGATTCAGAGGAGGAGTCTGCTTCTGAGGAGGCGGAGGTGGAGTCTGAGGAGGAGTCCGATTCAGGCGTCGCAAGTCTGGCTACAGCATACGTTGCCAAGTCCATCTTCAACTCTGAAGACAACGACTTCATCACCGACACCGATGCAAATGACAAGGACTACTCCGCTTCTACCTACTGCTTCATGGCACGCGGTGCCAAGGTAAACACACGCACTACTCACTATCAAACATCTAGTGACGATGACTCTAATTGTGGTTTAAAACCCAGCTACAAAACACTTGCTAAGATTGCAACTGAACAACAGAAAGCTATGGAACATATTCAAAAACTGTCAGACAGAAGCGATGATCTGTTAGGTGCTGAAATGACTCGATCTGAATCCTTAATTGAAGACATAAAAAATCTTCACGTTAAGTATCAGGAACTTGAAAGTCGTCATGAAACTCTCTCAACAACTCATGAAAAGCTTTCCTATGATTATCTTCAAAGGAAGCAAGATCTTGAGAAATTGAGAGCGGCTCATGAAGATCTTCAAAAGGAAAACGAGTCACTTCGCGCCAAACAGATCAGTTCCGCTCAGGAAGGATTTGAACCACCATGTCTTAAATGCATTGAGCGTGATAATGCTACTTCTGTTGCTGAATGTTCTACTGCTACTACTGTTGCAATATCTTCAACTGTTGATGTGGTAACTAACCCCTCTGCTGAGGATACCACTGCTATTGCTGATGAGAATGCTAGGTTGAAGACATTGCTTGAAACAGGGATGTACAAGAGTCTTAAAGGGCATCAGACACTATGTGATGTCCTCAAAAAGCAGATTCTGAACCGAAACCCGAGGAAAGAGGGAGTTGGGTTCGTAAGGAAAATGAATGCTGATGGCTCTTACTGGAAACCTGAGCCGTACCCCAAAACCATGTGGGTTGCTGCAAAGGAACCTTCAGCAGATCCATCCAATCTATCTGGCTTCACTTGTGCTAACCCCATTATCATTGATGAATCCTTTGATGCAAACTATATACTGTTTAAGAATCAGAATGGTGAAGTGTTTGCCAGGTACATTGGTACTAACTGCAGGAATGGACCGCCTATGAAGAAGATCTGGGTTCCGAAAAGGTGCCTGGAGAATCTTCCTGTGAATGTCATCATGACACCTCACATGAAGAAGACAAACCTCAGACCAAAGGCTTCATACGGTCCAAAGGCTTCATACTGACAGAGGACTCACCTGAGTCACACTAATGCAAATGTTTTGCAGGGAAACCATATTCAAGCATATGAATATGAGAGCGGTTCATCAAACCGCCATGTTCATAAGACCAAGAACTATTCTGCTTATTCTTATGAGTACTATTGTCCGCCTGCAAGACTGTTTGCTAGGGCTCCAAAGCCAAAATTCTCAGATGCTGCACTTAGACTTATTGCTTCTAAGCCACCCTTGAAGATGTGGGTGGCTAAGAAAGCTTAACTCTCTTTTGCAGGGAAAGGTCTCCAGCAGAAAACCAAAATCGTCTGACGCTATTGCTGGGGACCTTAAACATCTTGTTGGGCGCAAGATCAAATGCCCGAATGGTCTTACTATGTACTTTGTTCCTGAATCGCTTGCTACTCTCCCTATTAGTCCTAATCTGGATCTAAGCTTTCATAACCCATTGGTTCGTCAAATGTTTTTGCTTCACAATGCTCTTGATGAAGCCTATCCCCCTAACTGCACTGTAGGGTACGACACCAGCGTCTTCAGAATGGATTATTGATAGTGGGTGTACAAATCACATGACTGGCAAAAGAAGCCTTCCTATGGACTCAACCTTACGTCCATCCGACAAGAGCCACATCACATTTGCTGACACTGGTAAAAGTAAGGTATTGGGTCTAGGTAGAGTTGCAATCTCAAGGGATCAACACATGGATAAAGTCATGCTTGTTGAATCCCTTGGCTTCAACTTAATGTCTGTCTCAATGCTTTGCGATTTGAACATGATCGTAATATTTGGAAAATATCGTTGCCTTGTACTAATGGAATCTGACAAGTCTCTAGTATTTGAAGGGTATCAAAAACATGATTTGTACGTGGTAGATTTCTCAGCAGGACCACAGCTTGCCGTATGTCTTCTAGCAAAAGCTTCAGAATGCTGGCTCTGGCATCGGAGGCTTGGGCATGCTGGCATGAGGAACCTCCACACCCTGGCAAAGAAGAAGCATGTCATAGGCATCGAGGTCGTCAAGTTCAAGAAAGATCACTTATGCGGTGCCTGTGAAGCAGGGAAGATGATGAGGGCCAAACATCCCTCGAAGACAATCATGACCACTACTCGACCCTTCGAACTGCTTCACATGGATCTTTTTGGTCCCACTCATTACTCAACTCTTACTACTACTGCTTGTCTCTATGGCTTTGTCATTGTTGATGATTATTCTAGATATACTTGGGTGTACATAATCCTTTACAAGACTGAAGTGCAGGATGTCTTCAAACGCTTCGCCAATCGAACTATGAACAATTATGGCGCCAAGATAAAGCACATCAGAAGTGACAATGGCACTGAATTCAAGAACACTGGCCTTGATACATATCTTGATACCTTGGGCATCACACATGAATTCTCAGCCCCGTACACGCCACAGCAGAATGGCGTCGTCGAACGCAAGAACAGAACACTCATTGAGATGGCCAGAACGATGCTAGATGAATACAAGACTCCAAGAAAATTCTGGCCTGAAGCTATTGATACTGCATGCCATACAATCAATCGTGTTTATCTTCACAAGCTTCTGAACAAGACATCTTATGAGCTCCTTACTGGCAAGAAGCCAAATGTCAGTTACTTCAGAGTATTTGGCGCAAGGTGCTGGATCAAGGACCCACATCACACCTCAAAGTTTGCACCAAAAGCACATGATGGTTTTATGCTTGGATATGGAAAGGATTCGCACTCCTACAGAGTCTTCAATCTCTTTCATTACAAAGTGGTTGAAACAGTGGATGTGCGGTTCGATGAGACCAACGGTTCACAAAGAGAGCAACTGCCAAATGTGCTAGATGAAGTTCCATTCAGTGAATCAATCAAGCTAATGGGAACTGGAGAAATTATACCTTCTAAAGCTCATCCTGAAGAAGAACTTATCATCTCAGCACCTGATCAACATGAAGACAATGCTCAGCCTGAAGACATTCCTTCTAACAACGACAATGATCAGCAAGACCAAAATCTTCGCCCTGTACATCCTCGTGTTGCCAATGAAGTGCAGATTGAAAGAATAATTGATAGCATCAATGCTCCTGGTTCACTCACTCGTTCAAGGGAAACTCAGCTAGCAAATTTCTGTGGGCACTTCGCATTCGTCTCAATAACAGAACCCAAGAAAGTTGAAGAAGCCTTCATGGAACCTGAATGGATTCAAGCTATGCAAGAAGAGCTTCAATAGTTTGAGCTGAATAATGTATGGGAACTGGTTAAGCGTCCTGATCCACGGAAGCACAATATAATAGGCACCAAATGGATATACCGCAACAAGCAAGATGAGCATGGTCAAGTTGTCAGAAACAAAGCTTGTCTCGTTGCTCAAGGATATACTCAAGTGGAAGGCATTGACTTCGATGAAACATTTGCTCCTGTGGCTAGACTTGAAGCCATACGCATACTGCTGGCCTATGCAAATCATCATAACATACTTCTATATCAAATGGATGTGAAGAGTGCTTTTCTCAATGGCAAGATTGAAGAAGAAGTGTATGTTGCACAACCGCCTGGCTTTGAAGATCCAAAACATCCTGACATGGTATACAAGCTCAACAAGGCACTGTATGGCCTCAAACAAGCCCCTCGGGCCTGGTATGACACACTCAAATACTTCCTGAAGAGCAAAGGCTTCATACCTGGTTCCCTAGATCCCACTCTCTTCACGAAGACATATGATGGTGAACTGTTTGTGTGCCAAATATATGTGGATGACATTATCTTCGGCTGCACCAATCAGAAGTACAGTGAAGAGTTTGGATATATGATGCAAGAGCAATATCAGATGTCCATGATGGGGGAGCTGAAGTTCTTCCTCGGTCTTCAAATACGACAGCAACGCAACGGCATCTTCATATCTCAAGAGAAGTATCTCAAAGATTGCCTGAAGAAGTTGGTATGCAAGACTGCAAAGGCTTCAAAACACCAATGCTAGCCAAACATCATCTAGGTCCTGACGACAATGGTAAAGAGTTCGATCAAAAGGTATACCGCTCCATGATTGGTTCTTTACTTTATCTATGTGCATCTAGGACAGAGCTTAGTGTTTGCATGTGTGCTCGATTTCAAGCGGCACCAAAGGAGTCGCATCAGTTAGTTGTGAAGCGAATTCTTCGATATTTAGCTCACACCCCAACTCTAGGATTATGGTATCCAAAGGGCTCAGAGTTTGATCTGGTTGGATTCTCGGATGCTGATTATGCTGGTGACAAAGTTGATCGCAAGTCTACATCAGGCACATGTCACTTTCTGGGATGATCACTTGTATGTTGGTCTTCAAAGAAGTAGAACTGTGTATCTCTCTCCACTGCTGAATCCGAATACATTGCTGCTGGATCTTGCTGCGCTCAGCTTCTGTGGATGAAGCAAACACTCAAGGACTATGGCATTCATCTGAAGCAAGTGCCACTCTACTGCGACAACGAAAGCGCCATCAAGATTGCCAACAACCCAGTTCAGCACTCGAAGACAAAGCACATTGAAATTCGTCATCACTTTCTCAGAGATCATGTTGTGAAGGAAGACATTGATATCATACACGTCAACACTGAAGAGCAATTGGCAGATATCTTCACCAAGCCCTTGGATGAGAAGAGATTTTGCAAGTTACGGTGTGAGCTAAATATCCTGGAATCCTCAAATGTCCTGTGATCAGGCACACATCCTAACCCTTATGCATATTGATGACTTAGATGTGCAACACACGAAGTAAAGTATATCTTCAATCAATGAAGACATACATTCTAAGTGTGAATACATTAATGTGGAATTTGACTTCGGAGCGCCACGATAATTGTGCGCCGTGTCTGGGTCTAATACTTCCTATACGGTGGGTAACGCCACCACCAAACGTTCTATTTTGAAGTGTTTCACTCATGGCGTTACCTTGCAATGTCTTCACATTTGGTTTGGCTTCGATCTCAACATATCTTCATGATTATCTTCACTATGTTGATTATATATATATATATATATTAGTGTTCTGTCCTCTACAGCATTCACTTATAGCTATGTCTTCATTGTTGAATCTTTTGAACTAAGTGAATGTGATCGGACCCTAACCTCTCTATGCTTTCTATCTCAAATTCTATCTCTCCAAGTCATATGCATTCTATTGAAACTGTCGAATGTCTTCTCTGCGTCCTTGTCAGCAGAAGATACAGAGACAACCATTAAGTCCGTTTTCAATGCTCATTCCTCCACATGAAATCCGGAGAAGTAGGAACGACCACCCGACAATCCAGGCGTGCGTGGGACGTGGAACAAACCCCAAAATTCCGCATAATGGCCACGTGTTCCTCAGATGCGAATCGCCAGGGGCACCTGTGTAATAGCACAGTGCCGCCCCTGTACCTATAAATACACACTCACAGCGGTCATTATCTCTTCTTCCACCCTCGCACGAACCCTAGCGCCACCGCTAGCCCTCGACGACGCCGGCGACGAAGCGCTTCGCTGCCGCAACCTCTCCGACGCCGTCTTCACGCCGACCGCGGACATCGTCCTCTCCGCCGTCGCCGTAGGTGTCCTCCGTCGCCAAGTTAGGGCACGGAAGATCGAACTGCTCGGCCTCATCTTCCACTCCGTCTAGCAGTTCTTAGTGTGGTAAATAAAACTTCCTTTTTACAGCACCGTTGATCCTATGGATTTGTCACTTTCTACCACAAGCAGTTTTCTGTTCACACAAGTTAGATCTCTCTCATACTGCATCTCATAACATGCCTAGTATATTCACTGTATGCTTCACAAAGTAGTTAGATTCCTCACTTGTACTGATCTGTGGATTCGTACAAATCTGGAACCAACTCCTTATCTATGAGTGAATGTCTTCGCACGATGAGGTCAATGTCTTCTAAACTGATTTATCTTCAAAATCTTCTGAGAATGCATATGACCTCTTCCCCTTCCCTCGCACCTTAATGCTGTCACAGGTACATGTCCGTGGGAGAATCCCTTGGTTCTCATAGTCTGCATTCATTTGCAGAATTCTTACAGCATCACATAAATTCTCCCGAAGCCAGTTCCTGTTGGTCCAGCAAGCGAAAACCTTTGAAGCCTTTGAACGTGTTGAAGCCTTTCAAGTTAAAGTTTATGGCTTCAGAGAAAGCAGCAAGGAAGGGTGGCAGAAAGCGTCATGGTGAAACATCCAGAGATCTGCCAGATGAACTCTCAGAAATGTACAAGACAGATCCTGAAGAGGATTACAATCAGCGCAAGACCCGAATCCAATGGATTCGAAGATATTGGGCAGAACAATGGTTCAAATACAGATTTGTAACCCAGAGTATGCTGAGAAAAACGCCATCAAGAGACCGTGGGGAGACATACCTATACAAGAATCTTCTACCCAGGTCCAGAGATGAAGCCATTGCTCAAGGCTTCTATCCCTGCATGGTCCGTGGGCCACAGCCAGCTGATGCACACCCATCGTCACTACTATGGTGTCGTGACGACAATCTGTTCAAGCGCAACTTCCAGTTTGCCCAGAACTCAGCGAAGCAGAACAAGAAGACTTTGGGGTTAGACTTCAACCCTGGTCCCTCAGCACCAAGGGCAGATGGCACACGAGATGCAGAACCCAATGTCATCGGTCCTTTCCAACCTTGAAGGCCTCATCACCCGCATCTTAGTCAAGGGACTGCAGTGAATGAGCCTGCAGCTGACGCTGAATCAGAAGAAGCTCCTGCAGCCTGAAGACAAAGAAGCTGAAGAAGCCTAAAGCTTCAAAGCCTGCCCCTTCACCAAAAGATCTCACGGGCGAAGCCACTGGCAACTGCACCTCCTGAAGACAGTGTGCAGTCCGAAGACTTATCTCGCATCTCCAAGCCCAGAAGGTCAAGATGCCTCTGCCTCACACCGGCCAAGAGCTAACGGCTGCTGCCATTCTGCGCAATGACGACATTGATCTGTCAAGTGATGAAGATCTAGCAGATGACGCTCTTGAGCAACTCATCAAGAGCAAAGAAGAAGCAGAAATCTTCAATGATCTGCCTCTCTTTGATGTGACCATCATCCACAACTTCATTGACGAGTGGTTTGACACGCCAAACATCAGCTTTGAAGATCTGCAGCTACCCATTGGCCTCAGTGTCGCCTTCCATGGCGCCATTGCTTCAGAACTAGCCATCGCCCAGCGCGTTGTTGAACTGAAGCAGAAGATTGACTATGAAAAGGCTCAGTTCAAGAAGCATATGGCCAAGCTCAGCGTGCAAGATGTGAAGAACTTCAAGATCATGCACGAGCTCAAGAAGCCTTTCTGAAGAAACGTGCAGAAGCTCAGGGTTCGCGTGAGCGCATGAAGACTCTGGCTGACAGATGTGTGCAAGCCTATAATGAGGCTGAGAAGCGCAAGGCACTTGGGCGTCCTGGCATCGACCCCAGGATGGCCGCAAAGAAGAAGAAGAAGCCTGCTACGGCTGAACCTGATGCACCAAGGCAGGAAGCAGTTCCGATTGTCTTCCCAACTAGACTGACTGGCTCGAAGCCAAAAAGCCGGTCAAACCGCTTCAGAGCTCAAGAAGACAAGGACTGCTGAGGCTGAAGCCAGGAAGAGGAAACACTCTGAAGCCTCTCCTACTGCCCCCTCCAAGAAGAAGAGGAAGACCAAGAAAGATCGGGCTGCTCCCACAGAGCCCTTGATAGTTGAACCCATTTCTATGGTCTATCCTGAAGCTGAACGCAACTGACAATTCCATGAGCCTGCTTCCACAGAGGCTCATGAAGCTGAAGACATTCCAGCAGCTGATCCCATCGCTGCTGAAGACATTGGTCAACATGACAATGTAGAAGATGGTGCAGTCCTTCCTCAGCTGAAAACAGCGAACTCATCAGCATTGGTCGTCCACTGACGCCAATTGGCACAGGATGCTTCATGGGCGGATCGCCCACAAGAGGAAGAAGACTATGAGGCCCAGCCCACTCCAACTCCACAGGCGTCGTCTGCGTTCCGCAGGCTTCGCAAAGGTCCAAGGCCTCAAGTCTCTGTTGAAGACATTTCGGCTGCATCAGCCGCGGAAGAAGAAGTACCACAAGTTGCCACTTCCCCGTCCCACCAAGAAGCAGTTCTCCAGGAGAACGTGCTTGAAAATCCTGCGGCTGCCACAACCACCAATGAAGCTAATGTGGAGCCCTCCCCAACAAAAGCTTCAGAAGATAGCGAAGCCACTGATCCTGCCACTTCTGTTCCTGAGTCTGCTGCAGGTCCCCAGTTCGACTATCATGTTGAGCACAGGCCTCAGGTACAGAAGCCAATCCCAAGATTGCCAAGGTTCCCAGGTCCTGCATCAGCACCTGGCTCCTTCAACATCAATGGCTTCAGGGCAGACAACACATTATTCAATAGCTCCAGGAACCCCTACTCAAGGGAAAGGATATCATCTGATCGGTTCTGGAGCTATCCTCAGCGAAGCTATTACTCATGCATTCTTTACAACCAAGGTCGCATCTTCCCACACAAGCACCTTGACATTGAAGCTATAGCTGGTCTGCCCTATCTGGAAGAAGCTTTGGATTGCTTCAAGCAAGTTGGACTGTTGCCGATCATTACTGACCAGGAGCATTGGAATGAGGAGCTGCTGCTCCAATTCTATGCCACATTACACATCCGCGGGTACAGCAGAGATCTGAAGACTTGGGTCCTGGAGTGGATGACTGGCAATGTTCATCACGAAGCCAATGCATTTGATATCATTGAGCTCACTGGCTTGCCCACTCCTGGCGATCTCTTCGAGCATGGCTGTCAGCTGCATACTGAAGCTATTGAGAGCATCTTTCAGAAGCCAGAACCTGATATGAGTCAGATGCTCAGCATGAAGAAGCCATTACCCCAAGATGCTGCTTATCCCACGGAGTTCTTCATTGAAGACCTTGAGTATCTGCCAAGAACCATTTATCACATCATTAGGCGAACTCTCTGGCCCATCAAAAGGCACTCTCCAAATGCCAAGCTTGAGGGTGCAATGAAGACTTTGATATTCTATGTTCTTCATGGAAAATGCTTCAATGCACAGGACTTCTTCATACACCAACTTGCTGCATCAGGCACTGATCTATTTGGTTTGAAGTTCTACGCCCCTTGGGTCATGCGGCTGATCAAGCTACACTCCGCTATCTCGTATCAGCCCTCAGCCCGCAACCATCGGATCTTCTTGCCTGATGTGGATATGTCTACTGAAGCCATATATTCTGAGCCTGCCAAGCAACCTCTAAGTCTTCAGAATGCAGAACATCAGAGTTTTACTCAGAACGTTGAAGGTGTTGAAGCAGTCTCTCGGGTGTATCCTTTGGTTGGCACTACACGTGCACCACACCCTGCTTCCACTGAAGCCACTGATAGTACAACTGCTCCAAGACCCAAGAAGCGCACTCGTGTTCTCAACGACCGAGATCTTCTTGTGGCTCTACATCAGAAACAGGATAGGCATCATGACTGGCTGAAGCGTCAGATGAAAAGCCTCTTGGTGGATGTTAATCGCATTCGAAATCTTGCCACCAAGAATGCTTTCGTTGCCCATGAAACCTGTCGCCACACATGGAAAGGGCTCACGATGATGTGTTCTGAAGCTGATCTTCAAGAGGATGGCTTCACTGAGCGATTCAAGTTTGACTCCACACCTCCTTGAAGAGCTGTGCTGCTAGGAACTCCATCCCTTGAAGACTCTGAGTTCTCTTCCTCAGCTGCAACAGTGACTGCCAGAATTATCGAAGATGAAGACGATGCTACTTCACCGCCACCTCCTTCAGCACCGCCAAGCTCTTCAGCACCGCCAAACACCACCAACGACCCTGCTACTTCACCTACTCCTCATGGGAACGAGTAGAGACTCTATGTCTTCAAACCTTTTTGGTCCTTACTAACAAAAAGGGGAGAAGCATATGAGGTTGATAGTCTTCAAGCGGGTCCATATGGGGGGGTGCTTTATATTTTTGCTTCGTGATTACAACTCTCGTTTTGCTACATTTGGTTCTTTGAGTTGTAACACTTGAACTAGATGGTCGTCCGCTACTTATTTGCCACCTTGTTTTTGCGATGATAAATTCCACATGTGCGACGATAAATTCTGCACTTAGATCATTCTGCAGATGTCCATTTTCCATTATGCATGTCATTATCTTCATAAGCTTTCACATGCATAGTGGATTGTCATCATAAGTTGAAGTGGATCTCCATAAGTACATCCTGCCATGTGCATTTGCATTCCAAAAGCAAATTACTTATATGCACATCTTCAGGGGGAGCCCTTGCAACTTATGAAGACAATTCCTTATCCTTTACAATTTCACAGATTATATTCCCCGTTGAAAACTTCAACTAGTTTGTCATCAATCACCAAAAAGGGGGAGATTGTAAGTGCATCTAGTGCCACCCCTAGTTGGTTTTGGAGTATTGACGACAAACCTAGTTGAGGGACTAATGTGTTTGTGAGAATTGCAAGAGAACACAGGTAGAAGTCCCTCATTGATTCGGTTTTCCTACCAGAGATGACCCCTAAAAATGTATGAAGACATTGAAGTCAAAGGTGGTATATGAAGATACTCACATTGAAGACTATGACAAGAGAAGACACCACATGAAGCCTATGGAACTCGAAGACTTAGATCTTTCATAGTTCTTTTTGTTTTGTGTTGAGTCATAGGAACTACCGTACTGTTAAGTGGGGTCCAAGAGAACCAGTCAGATTGACTGAAGTGATGCCTAACCAAAACCTATGTCTTCGAGTGAAGACTTTGAGAGCGAATCTTGTCTAGAGTCGGACAAGTCAGCTTTGCTTGTAGCCCAAGTAAAGTTGCCGTGTGAGTTTGAAATCTGACCGTTGGAACACGTGTCAGTTCCTTAGTGACCCAGGGTCATTTCGGACAAATCAGGTCGGGTTGCCAAGTGGCTATAAATAGCCCACCCCCTACAACCATAAACGGTTGGCTGCTCAGATTGAGAGTACGGCTTTTGTCGTTTGAGAGCAACCCACCTCGAAGCCTTAGAGAGAATTCCTTGCGAGCATAAATCCCTAACCACCCAGAGCCAGAGAGAATTGGGCATCACTTAAGTCTTCTTGTCTGTGTGATCTGAAGACTTATTACACTTGAGGACTGTGCATCCTCCAGCCGGTTAGGCGTCGTGTTCTGAGCATCCAAGAGACATTGTGGATTGCCGATGAACGAAGTCTATGAAGGTTTGGGAGTCTACCTTGAAGACTTACCAGAGTGATTGGGCGAGGTCTGTGTGACCTTAGCTCAAGGGGAATACGGTGAGGACTAGGTGTCCTGAGCTGCGTGTTCAGGACTGGGTGTCCGGGACTGTGTGTCCTAAGGTTTAAATACCTAGCCTCCCCAACCAGACGTACAGTTGTCACAGCAACTGGAACTGGTCCAACAAATCATTGTCTTCAACGAGTCACTGGTTTCATCTTCCCTTCCCTTTACTTACTGTTACTCCTTGTGAAGTCATTGTATGATTGCACTATCTTTTGTCTTCACTGAGTGACTGCATGTTCTATTTGGCTTCATAATATCTTCCTACCTGATCCTTACTACCTAGCTGCTATTAGTCTTTGTGCTTTCACTTCATTGAATACTTGACTATGGTTTGCCTAGTGTAGTCTACCTTCCGCTGCATGGTAATCGGTTTATTTCTATCATTTGTCTTCGAAACTTCCACGTTTTGAAGACTTTCATAAAAAACGCCTATTCACCCCCCCTCTAGTCGATATAACGCACTTTCAGATACAATATGTGCCTTGCTGCCCCTTCTGTCACTGGGAAAGGACACCGCAAGATCGAACCAAAGCTAAGCACTTCTCCCATGGCAAGATCAACCAATCTAGTAGGCCAAACCAAACTGATAATTCGAAGAACTTGCAAAGATAACCAATCATACATAAAAGAATTGAGAGAAGATTCAAATATTATTCATAGATAGACTGGATCATAAACCCACAATTCATAGGTCTCAAGAAACACACCGCAAAAAGAAGATTACATCGAATAGATCTCCACAAGAGAGGGGGAGAACATTGTATTGAGATCCAAAAAGAGAGAAGAAGCCATCTAGCTACTAACTATGGACCCGTAGGTCTGAAGTAAACCACTCACACTTCATCGGAGGGGCTTGGATGATGATGTAGAAGCCCCCCGTGATCGATGACCCCTCCGGCGGAGCTCCGGAACAGGCCCCAAGATGGGATCTCGTGGATACAGAAAGTTGCGACGGTGGAATTAGGTTTTTGGCTCCTCCCCCGATCGTTTGGGGGTATGTGGATATATATGGGAGGAAGAAGTACGTAGGTGGAGCTTCGAGGGGCCCACGAGGCAGGGGGCGTGCCCCAGGGGGGGCGCCCTCCACCCTCGTGGCCGCCTCGTGGCTTTCTTGATGGAGGGTCCAAGTCTCCTCGATCTTATCTGATGAGAAAATCACGTTTCCGAAGGTTTCATTCCGTTTGGACTCCGTTTGATATTCTGTTTCTCCGAAACACTGAAATAGGCAAAAAAACAGCAATTCTGGGTTGGGCCTCCGGTTAATAGGTTAGTCCCAAAAAATAATATAGAAGTGGAAAATAAAGCCCAATATAGTCCAAAACAGTAGATAATATAGCATGGAGCAATCAAAAAATATAGATACGTTGGAGACATATCACATGCCCAAGCCGGGGGCTCGGGAGGATGGAGCAACGAGCGTCGGTGCGCGCACTGCGGCCAAGGTCGATGCGCTGCGGCGATGAGTGCCGTCGCTCCTGGAGTCCATGCCGCGTGTTCCTCACGCGAGCTCGTGCTGTGGGCGGCGATGCCCCCAAGCTCCTGGATCCGCTTCCCGTGCTTCTTCTCTAACGTGATGCCGCCGAGGGGGCCTCTCGAACTCTGGTTGCAGCATGCCGACTGCGACGCTCCGGCGACTGGAGCAGAGGTTGAAGCAGTCTCCACCAGCAAGATCTTCATGAACCGTGGCTGGGGCGAGGTCGCGCGGGTTTACCGTGCGAAGGGTGCCCTCGCGATCCACTTCGAGTACGACGGCGCCTCCACGTTGTTCTTCAAGTTCTTCGACGCGGAGGGTCGCCGCTTGGAGTGTTGCCCCAAAGGGGAGCGCCAGGATGAGGCGCGCCCCGCTCGCGGCTCCTCCAGCAGCAGTGACTCTTGGGAGTCCAGCGGTTCACCCGAGCTCTATGAGACTCCGGAGATGGGCGACGACAGCTACGTGCCCTCGCGCTCTCGCCGCGCCCGGAGTAGGACCGCAAAGTCCGGCCGCCGCCGTCGCTGATCTGGATGGTGTTAGCACCGGCCTCCTGCGGCCCACTGTTGATGATGGCGTCGGCCGCGGGAGTGTGTAGATAGGATTCTCCTAGGTTCTTGTCTTTTGTTCCCTGCGAGGAATCAAGAAGTACCCCGTGGGGGCATGTAAGGAGTCTGCAATGTCTTTTGTCGATATTATCCCAATTGTGGAAGCCTTGTGAGCGCAAGTCCTGTTTAGGCTCGGTCTTCCCTTTCCAATCTCACGACAGCTTGTTGCTCTATGCTGGCAGGTCCCGGTCCCCAGGCAAGCTTCAGCCGTCGCTGGTATGCCAGGCTGCGTGCCGTGGTCAAGGCCAGGAGGTGAGCGGCCTGGGGTCCAGTAAGAGCTACTGAGGCATGATGTTCAAGGGGTCCCCTTTAGCGCTCAAGTAGTCGTGGTAAGATAAGAAAGGGAGGCGACATTGCCGCAACAGGGCTGTGGCGAGCGTGTCCCCTAGGTTCCAACGATTAGTTGATCTGAGCTCGTGACTTATCTTGGTGGTCCGAGGTCGAGTCTTCGTGATGCGCCAGACCTGTGCACGAACATCCGCAGTGTAGCTAGGTCAGGCCCATACGATACTTCCCCTTTCCTATGCTCTCCTTTGTGCTCTACGTCCTCAGGTCCCGGCCCTCAAGCGAGCTCAGCGGCCGCTAGTATGCCAGGACGCGTGCCTGGTCAAGGCCAGGGGGTGAGGGCTGGAGAGCCAGTAAGAGCTCCTGAGTCGCGATGCTCAGGAGCACCCCTTTTAACGTGCAAGCGGATTACTTAGAAGAGGTGGGAGCTCGCGGTGCCGCCTGGTGTTATCCTCGTGAGATTCCTGCGAGCCAGCACAAGGAAGAACATGATCTGCCGTTATGGTTACCAGCTTGCCGCTAGTTTCTCCGCGAGGGGTGAAGGCACTAAGGGCCTGGTGAGGTGACGTGCGCGGGGCGTACCGCGAGCTAGAGCTCGACCGCTCAAGTTTTTCAACGTGGCAGGGACGGACCCATGCACCAGCGCCGTGTCGGCGTGAGGAGGCCTCGTGGGAGGCGACGATTGAGCAGGTAGTAATCATAGGTAGATTAAACGTGAGAGTAGCATGCTTAAGTAAGTGCATGGGACATACGTGCCACTGGTCAGGCCCGAGCGGCTTGGGGATCATGCAGCCCGAGAGGCGCTCCCAACAAGGTAAGCTAAAGACATAAAAAAGGGGTACATACCACAGGGACGGACCCACGCGGCCTGGGAATGATGCAGCTCGAGGGGCGGTCTCAGCTAAATGAACTTGGAAAATGTCACCTGGTTATGTTGACGAAGGAGAGTTGGGGCAGCTGAAGGTGCACAGTGAAGGGGTTGCTCCTCACGAGCCACCGAGGCCCTGAGCCTCAGGAGGCTCTGGGGGCTCAGGTGGTTCCTTGAGGACCGTCTCCATCTCCATCAGGACGGCGTGGTGCCTGGCCTCATGAGCCGCAAGGATGCACCGCAAGTTGCGCAGGTAGGCGGACGACACGCTCGGCGGGCCGAAGGGCATGAGAATGTATCTGTGCGGTGGGCTCTCACAGCATCCCACGCGCGAAGGCCAGAAAAGCTCCTGAGAAGCGGCCCTGTTGAGCCCTGGAACGTTGATGCAGATGTGCAGCCCGGCATCCTCGCCTGGATGGGAAGCTGCACCTCGTGAGCGGCGGTCGCCGCGCATGGCCCTTGCGTCTTGCAATTCATGGGTTGTCTTGGTGATGAACTCCTGAACGGTGGGCGATCCTTGCCCTATGCCCTCCTGAGGGAAACATGCCATGAAGCACGCCTCCAAGTGGTGCCCAAGCGCCTCCCTCGTGATGTGGGCAAGGTCTGAGGCCTTCCAGAAGAAAGCCCCCGAGCCCTGCCTGAGAAGGGCCCCGGGCGCGCCTTCCTATGCGATGGAGGGAGGTGCCCCGGGAGCAGGCGTTGATCCTGACGAGGCTCCGGCTGTGACGCCACCCTCTTGAGGTCCTGCACGGCGCAGCCGCTTCTTCTTCTTGGGGATGACCTCAGGAGGGCCCTCGCCCTTGCTGTCGCGGTCGTCGATTGCTGCAATTTGGAAGGCACGCTCGAGGGAGCACACCGCATCTCTTTCTTCACATGGGACCGTGATGAACTTGGCCAAGGCTGGATACCCGAGGATGGCATTGTACGGCAGATGGATGTGCGCGACATTGAAGTCCATGAGCTCGGTGTGGTAGTTTTGGCGTTCCCGAAGGTGACAGGGAGGCGGACCTGCCCTATCGGTGTGGTGGAACCGTCGGTCACTCCTGAGAAAGTCTTGGTAGGGTGAAGCTGGTCATATGGCACTTGGAGGTTGTCGAACGTGTCGACGGAGAGGACGTTGAGCCCTGCGCCGCCGTCGATGAGGGTCTTGGTAACTTGCACGTTGCTGATGACTGGGGAGCAAAGCATCCGGAGGGCACCAGCGGTAGCTGCGCACTTGAGCTGATCCGCCGAGTTGAACGTGATGGGGCACTTGGACCATCTGAGCGGGCGTGTGGCTTCGAGCTTGGGGAGGACCGCATTCACTTCACGAGCAAACTGCTTGAAGATACACTGCGAGGCTAGGGCCTGGGCTCTTCCCAAGATGCAAGTGATAGCACGCGGTTCCTGGAAGCCCCCAACCCCCTCATATTGATGGTGTTCGTCATTCCTTCTTGGCGGTGGTGGTAGCGGAGGGAGTCCGGCCTTGCCTTGAGGATGATCCTCACGAGGCTGACCCCTCCAGGCGCCCTCGCGAGGCTGATCCTGCCAGCTGTCCTCACAAGGCCGGTCACGCCACTCCTGGCGCGGGACATGGTCGTTCCAGCGTCCACCACCACGTCCTCCTCCTCGGCCGTAGCCCCGGTCGCCGCGCTCGGGGCGTCGACCAAAGCGTCCTTCGCGAATGGCTCTGAGCTCTTGACAGTCGCTGGTGTTGTGGGTATTTAGGTTGTGGAAGGCACAGAACGGACAGCTGCTCTTGGATGACTCTGGTTGGTCTCTGCCACGCTTGGTGCCTTGTTCCGCTGCGAGCACTGCTGCTCCCTTGCGCTTCACATCCTTGGCCTTGGCTTTCTTCTCCTCTGGGTCTACGGCTGGGAGCTCGAGGAGGGAGAGGCGCCCCTCCTCAGCTCTTGCACACTTGGTCGCCAGGTTGAACAACTCCAGGGACATGCACAGTTCCTCGTGGATAGCGAGCTCTTCCTTCATCTTGACACCGCGGACGCCATCAGAGAACACAGAGATGATGGCCTCATCCGTCACCTTGGGGATCTTGAGGCGGACGTTGTTGAAGCACTGGATGTACTTCTGGAGGGTCTCTCTCGGTTGCTGCCTGACGCGGCGCAGGTCACCTGCAGCCGGCGGGCGGTCGCGAGTGCCCTGGAAGTTGGCGACGAAGCAGTTCTGCATGTCGTCCCAGGAGGAGATCGACACCAGTGGCAGTTTCAAGAGCCAGGAGCGGGCGCCATCCTTGAGACATGGGAAACTAGTTCGCCATGACTTTCTCGTCGCCGTTGGCCGTTTTGATGCTCAGCTTGTAGAGCTGCCATAACTCCGTGGGGTCGGGGGTGCCGTCGTAGGGAGGAGGCAGATCCGGCTTGAACTTGCCTGGCCAGGCAACGCTACGACGCTCGGGGGTGAAAGCGCGACAGCCGGCTGTGGTCACCGGGGCCCGCCTTGGGGTGGACCTTGGTATTGATGGGGTCCGCGCCCTACCGCTACAGGTGGAGCACGGTCTTGCCGCCGCAGCCGGTTCTGGCGCGTTTGCACGAGGAGCGGCGGAGCGTTTTCTTGCAGTCGAGGGACTTCTTGACATCTTCTTTTTCACGCGCGGGCGCGGGACGCAGCTGGTCTCGTCGTGGAGCCACGTGCCTTGGCGCCAGGGCATCGTCTTGGGGCAGAGGTGGTGGAGGTGCTCCGTGAGCTACGTCGCCCGTAGTTGGCGGAGGGCAAGGCGGAGAGAGGGATGGCGCAGGGGAGCCCCCTGCGGCACGGACAAGATCGGCGATGCGGTCGAGCCAGTCCTTGAAGAGGTTGTCGACCGGTCAGTAGAGTAGGAGCTCGTGCGCCATGAGGGGTGCGGCCCGTGCGTCCATGAGAGGGCGACGTGCATAGGAAGAAGAACCGGCCTGGGTCAGTGATGGAGTGGCAGTGCGGCCGTCCCGCCGCACCGAGGGGTGCAGCGAGGATGCTTGCTGCTCGTTCCCCACCGGGCCGGTGGCGGCGTTGGCGGCAGGTGACAGGGAACAACGAGGTTGCCCACCGATGGGAGCCGTCTGAGCGACGCGGGCGGCGAGGGCAGCCCGGCGCTCAGCACGAGCGCGGCGCGCGTCTGCCATGGAGACGATGGAGCAATGGGGCGCGGAGCGACGGAAGGAAGCTTCGGTGCACCCCTACCTGGCACACCAAATGTCGGATCATGGGTTCCGGTAAAACCCTCGAGGTTTGAACACTGGGGTGCACGCAAAGGTTTTCTCCCTATCGATCCACGCCCTAGCTCGCTATGATCTCGCGGATGAACTCCACGAACTTGCAACACAAAGACACAAGATTTATACTAGTTCGGCCACCGCTATGGTGTAATACCCTACTCCAGTGTGGTGGTGGTGGATTGCCTCTTGGGATGATGATGAACAGTACAAGGGGAAGAACAGCCTCTTGAGGTTGAGGTGTTCTTGTGCTTGGCAAACTTGTGTGGGTGAGATGCCTCTGAATCAATTCTCCCTTTTCTCTCTTTTTTACGTCGTCCATATTGTGGTGGCTAGTTCTACTTATATAGGCCCTGGTCCTCTCCCGAAATATTGAGCAGGAAGGGAGCCAACAACGACTGTCGGCGTTCTGGGAACGGGGGTCCCCAGACTTGCCTGCCTGCGGCCTGCGGCGTGGCTCGAGTGGGGGCCTAGTGCGGCCCAGCTTCATCAGCTCAAGCTCAAGACCCTCGCAAGGGGCCAAGCCTTGCGGGGCGGACGACAGGAGGCTTCCTCAGGAGTAGCCTCATCAGGCAGGCTCGCGAGGAGGCGGAGAGATCAAGGCAGGTGTGCCTCGCGAGGAGACCATGACGCAAGCCATGACGATCGAGATTAGGCGGGCGCCAGGCGGGCGCTAGCCTGCGAAGTGTCCTTGTTTCCCCTTCGGTGCAAAGGGAGCAAGCACAGGCCAAGGCATCGGGCAAAGGTTACCATTCCGGTGCAATGAGACCAAGACCAGCAGAGCGGCAGGACGGAGGTCACCGTGGAGCCCAAGATGGCATCATCACCAGTGCCTTTGGCAGCCGAAGACCACCTTCGGTCAGGATAACTTGTAATAGATGTTCCCCTTCAAAATGGCCAATTGTTGGTGCCCTCCCCGCTCATTTTTTGGGAAGAGGACCAGGGCCTCTATAAATAGGACTAGCCCCCGAAAGAAGAAAAGAGGAACAAAGAAGAAGAGAGAGGTCCAGAGAGAAAGGTCGTACTGAGTAGAACACACTGCACCAGCTCAAGAACACCTCTCGCGAGGCCGTTCTTCCCCTGTATTGTTCATCATCAGCCCCTGAGGCAATCCACTACACCACACACTAGAGTAGGGTATTACACCACATCGGTGGCCCGAACCAGTATAAACCTCGTGTCCCTTGTGTGTTCTTCTTTCTAGCCTACATTTCTTGCAAGCCATAGAAGCGCGAGTCAGTAGGGGAAAGATCTCCGTGCGCACCCCAGAGTTCGAACCTTAAAGGTCTGCCGGAACCCGAACCTCCACGTCCGGCGCCTGCGTGGCAAGAAGGGAGCTGCCAAGAGATCCCTCGTCCCCAAGAAGGTACTCACGCGCTTCCAGCACCGGCGCACCAAGATCGTGTGATGCGCCTCCACACCGAGACCCCGCGCTGCTCCAAGCGGTGGCGCGTGGTAATCACCAGGAGCAGGCCCAACACCAGCAAAGGGCGCCGGTGGCCACAGCAGGCTGCCGCGCCTTCACCCTGAGCTACGCAGCGTCACATGGCCAGGCAAGTTCAAGCCTGATCTGCCCCCTCGCTACGATGGCACGGCGGACCCCGCGGAATTCCTGTAGCTCTACGAGCTGCGCATCGAAGCCGCCAACAGAGACAAAAAGGTCATGGTGAACTGGTTTCCCATGGTGCTCAAGGACGGCGCCCGCACCTGGCTCCTGAACCTGGCTCCCAGCACGATCTCCTCCTGGGACGAGATGCGCACTAGCTTCATCGCCAACTTCCAGGGCACTCGCGACCGGCCTCCGGCCATAAGCGACCTGCGCCGCATCAAGCAACAGCCAGGGGAAACCCTGCAGAAATACATCCAGCACTTCAACAACGCTCGCCTCAGGATCCCCAGGGTGACTGAGGAAGCCATTATCTCAGCCTTCTCCGACGGCGTGCGCGACATCAAGATGAAGGAGGAGCTGGCAATCCATGAAGACCTGTGCACATCCCTGGAGCTGTTCAACTTGGCAACCAAGTGCGCCAGGGCTGAGGACGGACGCCTCTCCCTCCTCAAGCTCCCAGCTGCCGACCCAGAAGAGAAAAAGCCCAAGGCCAAGGACGTTAAGCGCAAGGGAGCTGCCGTGCTCGCAGCGGAACCAGACACCAAGCGAGGCAGGGATCAGCCTGAGTCATCCAAGGGCAGCCGATACTGCATGTACCACGACCTCCACACCGACAACACCAACGAATGCCAAGAGCTCAGGGCCGTGCGAGATGGGTGTATCGGCCGACTCCCCGAGCGCAATGACAGGGGCTATGACCGAGGAGGGGGAAGAGGTGGAGGACGATGGGAAGACCATGGCCCTCGCCAAGGGTGGTGTGACCGACCTCGCGAGGATCGCTGGCAGGACCAGCCTCGCGAGGGAGGCTGGAGGGATCAGCTTCGTGAGGATTGCCCGCACGGCAATGCAGGCCTCCCTCCTCTACCGCCACCACCAAGAAGGAACGCAGACCAACATCAAGACGACAGGGCTGGGGGCTTCCAGGAGCCGCGCGCAATCGCTTGCATCTTGGGTGGCGCCCAAGCCCCAACATCACAGCGCATCTTCAAGCAGTTTGCTCACGAGGTGAATGCAGTCCTCCCCAAGCTTGAGGCCACGTGCCCTCTCAGGTGTCTGCGTGCGCCATCACGTTCAGCTCAGCGGATCAACTCAAGTGTGCGGCAACGTCCAGAGTTCTCCCGATGCTTTGCTCCCCAGTCATCAGCAATGTGCAGGTCACCAGGACCCTCGTGGATGGCGGAGCAGGACTCAACGTCCTGTCCGTCGAGACGTTCGATAATCTCCAAGTGTCGTATGATCAGCTCCAGCCGACCAGGCCTTTCTCAGGAGTCACTGATGGTTCCACCGTTCCGATAGGGCAAGTTCGCCTACCAGTCACCTTCGGGCAGTGCAACAACTACCGCACCGAGCTCATTGACTTCGACGTCGCCCACATTCGCCTGCCATACAACGCCATCCTCGGGTACCCAGCCCTAGCCAAGTTCATGGCAGTGACTCACCATGGCTACAATGTCCTCAAGATGCCAGGAAGCGGTGGAGTCATCACCGTACCCTGTGAGGAAAGGGACGCAGTGTGTTCACTTGAGCCTGCGTTCCAAGCCGCAGCAATCGAAGACCCAGATCACAGGAGCGGAAGACTTCCCGAGGCGACCCTTAAGAAGAAGAAGGCTTCGCCTGGCCCAAGCCATAAGGAGGCAGGCGCCTCTGGGGGCGTTGCATTAGGATTCGCACCCGTTCAGGGAGTGCCACCCTCTGTCGCATAGGAAAGCGCGCCCGGCGCCCTCCTCGGGCAGGGCTCGGGAGCTCTTTCTTGGAGAGCCACCGACTTTGCCAAGGTCATGAGGGAGGCGCTCGGGCACCACTTGGAGGGGTGCTTCCAGGCACATTTCCCTCAGGAAAGTACGAGGCAAGGAAGACCAAACCCTTAGGAGCTTATCACAGGAAACACCCATGAGCTACAGGAATCGAGAGTCATGCGCGGCAGCCACCGCTTGCCCACCGTGGCCCCACATCCAGCCGAGGATGGTGGGCTGCACGTCTGCATCGATGTGCCAGGGCTCAACCGAGCCACGTCTCAGGAGCGCCTCTGGCCCTCGCACATGGGGGGTTGCGAGGGTCCACCTCACAGCTACGTTCGCATGCATTTCGGCCTGCCGAACACGGTCGCCGCTCATCAGCGCCTGCTGAGGAGCATTCTGGAGGCTCAGGAGGTCAGGCATTGTGCGGTCCTGGCGGAGGCGGAGATGGCCCTCGAAGACCTACCCGTGCCCCCGGAGCCTCCTGAGGCTCCTGGGCCTGGGGGCTGGTGAGGGTCGACGTCTTCACCGCGCGTCGCCCACTTCTGCGGCATCGCTTCATCTTCAACGGCATCAAGTGACATCTTTCAAGTTCCATTTCTAGCTGGGAGAGCCCACAGGGCCGCGTCGTTCCTAGGTCGCGTGGGTCCGTCCCTACGGCACGTATCCGTTATACATACGCACTTTACTTACCTTGTTGGGGGCACCCCTCGGGCTGCATCATCCCCAAACTGCTCGGGCCTGGCCCAGCGGCGTTTGCTTTTCCCTCATCTACTTGAAATGAATTTTCTCCTCCGCGCTTAATCTGGTTCCCAAGATCGTCGTCTACTGCTTATCGCGGACTTCTCCGCTCTCATGCAAAGCGCTTGCACGTTAAAAGGGGGCACCTGAGCATCGCGACTCATGGGCTCCTACTGGCTCTCCAGCCCTCACCCCCTAGCCTTGACCCACGGCATTGCGACCTGTCATACCAGCGGCGGCTGAGCTCGCTCGAGGGTCGGGACCTGAGGATGTAGAGCATTTGCATTCTAACCACCATGCAGGAACACACCATTGATAAAGGCCCAGAGCCAGGCGCAACCCGCCTCGATGTAGGGCCTCGTGAGTCCCGCGCTGGCTCACGAGTGCCCAGATACACCTCTCCTAGCCCTACCGTGCTGGCCACGTGTCAGGGCGAGGCTGTACATGCCCCGGGGGCTCCTCCCGGAGGGGAGCCCCCTCCCACGTACTAGTGGAAGCACCATGCTCCGTGCTGGCTGACGACACTGCCGAGGAGCGGCTATGCCCATACACATACGGAAGCGCTATGCTCCACGCTGGTCATAAACAGCTGAGGGCGGCCCACGGCCGTACCAACCTCAGGGAGCCCGGAGCTCAGTGTCTGGCACCATCGCAATGCCTCCCCTCGGGAGTGCTGAGCGAGGGGGCTAGACACGGGGCTGCGCCCGGGCCATGCCCGGGCCATGCCCGAGCGCACGCCACCTAGCCAGGTCCCTCGGACCTGGTCATCGCGCGCCCCTCCCTGAGCGGAGCCAAGGTATGAAAACCCGTTTGAACGTCAAGGGGGACTCCTGAGCATCGCGACTCGGGAGCCTAACTTGCCACATGGCCCCTCACTCCTTAGTCCCGTCCTAGTTTCCGGTCGGGGCTAACGGCGGTTGAGGTATGCGCGGGGCCGGGCCCTGCCGACGCAGAATGACCAATCCACTCCTTTGCTCCCCCCTTCCCTACTTGTTGCTCGCGCGTCAAGGGGGACTCCTGAGCATCGCGACACAGGAGCCTAACTTGCCACGTAGCCCCTCACTCCATAGTCCCGTCCTGGTTTCCGGTCGGGGCTAACGGCGGTTGAGGTATGCGCGGGGCCGGGCCCTGCCGACGTAGAGCGCAAATAAATATGAGGGGAAAATGCAAATTCCAGGGAATTTAAAGCAAATATTACAAGCCATAGATTTTTTCACGACGCCAAACACAAGTTTAAACGCCTCCGCGAGGCATGGTGCGTGTTGCAGGGGCAAAAACAGGACAGAAGCCGCGAGGGGATCACTCTCCAGTGGCGCCGCCGCCTATGGTGGAGTCACGTTGGGCGACTCCGCCTCCTGAGGCCGCGGAGCTGGCGGCACCGTGCCCGGGCAAGGTACTGAAGGCACGGAACCTCCCCAGCAAAGCCTCGGCTCGTCCTTTCACGGCCTCAGCGGCAGCGGCGGCAAGGTCGCCGCTCACGGGTTCCAGAAGGCTGTCGACATTGGGGTCGCGCAGGTAGACGTGGCGGAGGACATGCGTCAGCGCTGCAGAAGACAGGGCATGCGCCTCGGCCTCGGCCGTGGGGCCAAGGCCGTCTACGACATCTTCAAGCGCACGGACCAGGGAGGGAAGCAGCTCAGCGGGGCCATCCTCCGCACCACCCAACGGCTCCTCCAAGCCGCCCTCGTAAAGCGTCTTCAGCGCGGCGCGAGCTTTCTTCTCCAGCTGCGCGAAGGCCACCCGATCCTCGGCCAGCACCTTCGCCTTGGCGTCTAGCTTGGTCCTCTCCGCCTTCAGCGACCGCTCCAGCATCTCCAACTGGTCGCAGCGTTCATCAAGCTTGGTGCCCCGGTCCTTGATGGTAGCCTCCCGAGCCTTCATCTCCTTCTCCTTCTCCTGGCGGCCGCGGACCTCCTTGGCGAGCTCGTCGCGCAGGCCTTGCAGCTCGACCTCCAGCGCCTTGCAGCGGCCATGGGTAGCTGCGGCATCGCCCAGGGCAGCATCGCGAGCGGCCTTGGCTTGGCTGGCGGCCTGCTTGTCCCCATCGGAGGCCGACATGGCCTGGCTCAGCGCTGCTCGGACGGAGGCGGCAGAACGGGCCCAGCCAGAAGCCAGCTCCAGGCGCCCGGTCATTAGGCAAGGGTCCACGCTCAGAAGATCCTCCCGTAGCTGGCTCAGTTCATTGGCGACCCGGTCTAGGACGGTGACAGAGGGATCAGAAGAGACGGGAACCAGTGGAGCGGGCGGAGAGGACGGCAGCGTGATCACAGCTTGGCAGGAAGGAACCCCCTGGGCCTTAGCTACCCCGGCTGCAGCATCAAGCGCAGCCGCCTCCAGGGTCAGCGGGGCCACGGGGGCTGACTCCTCGCCGAAGCGTCCCAGTTGGCCTCGCGAAGACGATCGGGCAGGGGAGGCGCGAGCCTTGCCGTCTCCTTCCCCAGTAGATGAAGGCGCCACCCCGGCAGATGGACTCGCCCCGAGCAAGGCCGCAGAAGCCCCTCTCAACCTCTTCGCTGCAGGTGTCGGCCTGGCAAAAGAATGCAGACGTCAAGCCTCTGTGGTAGAAACCAAGCGAAGGATGGATCGAGCACTTATTGGTCGTCGCTCGCGCACTCGAGCAACTTCCGGCCAAACTTGAAGCTCGAGATCCTGCAGCTGGGGTCAGCCTTGGGAGGCCCGGAAGCAGAAGGCACGTCGGGAGGGTTGGAACTGGCCTCAGACCGCCCGAGGACCAGAGCAGACCCTGCGAGAACCGGCCCCGACATGCCCTTCCTTGTGACCAAGAGAGAGTCCTCCCCTCCTCACCTGGCGCCGGCCTCGTCGTCGTCCGGCATGGAGCGGAGGGCCCGGGACCTACGCCGACGGAAGGACTCCCCCGAGTCCTTGCCAGTCTGAAAGTGCGTTATATCGACTAGAGGGGGGCTGAATAGGCGATTTTTATGAAAGTCTTCAAAACGTGGAAGTTATGAAGACAAACGATAGAAGTAGACCTATTATCCTGCAGCGGAAGGTAGACTACACTAGGCAAGCCATAGTCAAGTATTCAATAGAGTGAAAGCACAATGACTAATAGCAGCAATGTAGTAAGGATCAGGTAGGAAGATATTTTGAAGCCACACAGAACATGCAGTCACTCAGTGAAGACAAAAGATAGTGCGAACATACAATGACTTCGCAAGGAGTAACAGTAACTAAGCGGAATGGAAGATGAAACCAGTGACTTGTTGAAGACAATGATTTGTTGGACCAGTTTCAGTTGCTGTGACAACTGTACGTCTGGTTAGGGCGGCTAGGTATTTAAACTTTAGGACACACAGTCCCGGACACCCAGTCCTGAACACGCAGCTCAGGACACCCAGTCCTCACCGTATTCCCCTTGAGCTAAGGTCACACAGACCTCGCCCAATCACTCTGGTAAGTCTTCAAGGTAGACTCCCAAACCTTCATAGACTTCGTTCACCGGCAATCCACAATGTCTCTTGGATGCTTAGAACGCGACGCCTAACCGGCTGGAGGATGCACAGTCCTCAAGTGTAATAAGTCTTCAAATCACACAGACAAGAAGACTTAAGTGTTGCCTAATTCTCTTTGGCTCTGGGTGGTTAGGGCTTTATCCTCGCAAGGAATTCTCTCTCAAAGGCTTCGAGGTGGGTTGCTCTCAAACGACAAAAGCCGTACTCTCAATCTGAGCAGCCAACCGTTTGTGGTTGTAGGGGGTGGGCTATTTATAGCCACTTGGCAACCCGACCTGATTTGTCCGAAATGACCCTGGGTCACTAAGGAACTGACACATGTTCCAACGGTCAGATTTCAAACTCACACGGAAACTTTACTTGGGCTACAAGCAAAGCTGACTTGTCCGACTCTGGACAAGATTCGCTCTCATAGTCTTCACTCGAAGACATAGGTTATGGTTAGGCATCACTTCAGTCATTCTGACTGGTTCTCTTGGACCCCACTTAATAGTACAGTGGTTCCTATGACTCAACACAAAAGAAAGAGAACTATGAAAGATCTAGGTCTTCGATCTCCATAGGCTTCATGTGGTGTCTTCTCTTGTCATAGTCTTCAAATGTGAATATCTTCATATACCACCTTTGACTTCAATGTCTTCATACATTTTTAGGGGTCATCTCTGGTAGGAAAACCGAATCAATGAGGGACTTCTACCTGTGTTATCCTGTAATTCTCACAAACACATTAGTCCCTCAACTAGGTTTGTCGTCAATACTCCAAAACCAACTAGGGGTGGCACTAGATGCACTTACAATCTCCCCTTTTTTGGTGATTGATGAAAAACTAGTTGAAGTTTTCAACGGGGAATATAATCTGTGAAATTGTAAAGGATAAGGAATTGTCTTCATAAGTTGCAAGGGCTCCCCCTGAAGATGTGCATATAAGTAATTTGCTTTTGGAATGCAAATGCACATGGCAGGTTGTACTTGTGGAGATCCCCTTCAACTTATGATGACAATCCACTATGCATGTGAAAGTATATGAAGATAATGACATGCATAATGGAAAATGGACGTATGCAGAATGATCTAAGTGCGGAATTTATCGTCGCACATGCGGAATTTATCATCGCAAAACAAAGTGGCAGATAAGTAGCAGACGACCATCGAGTTTAAGTGTTACAACTCAAAGAACCAAATGTAGCAAAACGAGAGTTGTAAGCACGAAGCAAAATATAAAGCACCCGCCCATATGGACCCGCTTGAAGACTATCAACCTCATATGCTTCTCCCCCTTTTGTCAGTAAGGACCAAAAAGGTTTGAAGTCATAGAGCATCTACTCGTTCCCATGCGGAGTAGGTGAAGTAGCAGGGTCGTTGGTGGTGTTTGGCGGTGCTGAAGAGCTTGGAGCAGAGTCGAAGCGTGCTGAAGGAGGTGGCGGTGAAGTAGCATCGTCTTCATCCTCGATAACTCTGGCAGTCACAATTGCAGCAGAGGAAGAGAACTCAGGGTCTTCAAGGGATGGAGTTCCTGGCAGCACAGCCCTTCGAGGAGGTGTGGAGTCAAACTTGAATCGCTCAGTGAAGCCATCCTCTTGAAGATCATCTTCAGAACACATCATCGTTAGCCCTTTCCATGTGCGGCGACAGGTTTCATGGGCAACCAAAGCATTCTTGGTGGCAAGATTGCGAATGCGATTAACATCCACCAAGAGGCTTTTCATCTGACGCTTCAGCCAGTCATGATGCCTATCCTGTTTCTGATGAAGAGCCACAAGAAGCTCTCGGTCGTTGAGAACACGAGTGCGCTTCTTGGGTCATGGAGCAGTTGTACTATCAGTGGCTTCAGTGGAAGCAGGGTGTGGTGCACGTGTAGTGCCAGCCAAAGGATACACCCGAGTGACTGCTTCAACTCCTTCAATGTACTGAGAGAAACTCTGATGCTCTGCATTCTGAAGACTTAGAGGTTCCTTGGCAAGCTCAGGATAGATGGCTTCGATAGAGATATCCACATCAGGTAGAAAAATCCGATGATTGCGAGCAGATGGCTGATATGAGATATCGGAGTGAAGTTTGATTAGCCGCATTACCCATGGGGCGTAGAACTTCAAGCCAAACAGATCAGAGCCTGATGCAGCAAGTTGGTGAATGAAGAAGTCCTGTGCATTGAAGCATTCTCCATGAAGAATATAGAAGATCAAGGTCTTCATTGCACCCTCAAGCTTCGCATGTGGAGAGTGCCCTTTGATGGGCCAGAGAGTTCGCCTGATGATGTGATAAATGGTTCTTGGCAGATACTCAAGGTCTTCAACGAAGAACTCCGTGGGATAAGCAGCATCTTGGGGCAATGGCTTCATCATGCTGAGCATCTGACTCATATCAGGTTCCAGCTTCTGAAAGATGCTCTCAATAGCTTCACTATGCAGCTGACAGCCATGCTCGTAGAGATCGCCAGGAGTGGGCAAACCAGTGAGCTCAATGATGTCAAAGGCTTTGGCTTCGTGATGAACATTTCCAGTCATCCACTCCAGGACCCAAGTCTTCGGATCTCTGCTATACCCGCTGATGTGAAGTGTGGCATAGAATTGGAGCAGCAACTCTTCATTCCAATGCTCTTGGTCAGTAAGGAATGGCAGCGGTCCAACTTCCTTGAAGCAATCCAAAGCTTCTTCCAGGCAGGGCAGACCAGCTATAGCTTCAATGTCAAGGCGCTTGTGTGGGAAGATGCGACCTTGGTTGTAAAGAATGCATGAGTAATAGCTTTGCTGTGGATAGCTCCAGAACCGATCAGATGATATCCTTTCCCTTGAGTAGGGGTTCCTGGAGCTATCAAAGAATGTGTTGTCTGCTCTGAAGCCATTGATATTGAAGAAGCCAGGTGCTGATGCAGGACCTGGGAACCTTGGTAATCTTGGGATTGACTTCTTTACCTGAGGCCTGTGCTCAACATGATAGTCGAACTGGGGACCTGCAGCAGACTCAGGAACAGAAGTGGCAGGATCAGTGGCTTCGCTATCTTCTGATGCTTTTGTTGGGGAGGGCTCCACATTAGCTTCATTGGTGGTTGTGGCAGCCTCAAGATTTTCATCCTCCACTTGACGAGCTGGAGGGTCGGACACAAGCACGTTCTCCTTGAGAACTGCTTCCTGGTGGGACAGGGGAGTGGGAACTTGTGGGACTTCTTCTTCCGCGGATGATGCAGCCGGATTGTCTTCAGCAGAGACTTGAGGCCTTGGACCTTTGCGAAGCCTGCGCAATGCGGGCGACGCCTGTGGAGTTGGAGTGGGCTGGGCCTCATAGTCTTCTTCCTCTTGTGGGCGATCCGCCCATGAAGCATCCTGTGCAATTGGCGTCAGTGGACGACCAATGCTGATGAGTTCGCTGTTCTCAAGCTGAGGAAGGACTGCACCATCTTCTACATGGTCATGTTGACCAATGTCTTCAGCAGCGATGGGATCAGCTGTTGGAAAGTCTTTAGCTTCATGAGCCTCTGTGGAAGCAAGCTCATGGATTGTCAGTTGTCATTCAGCTTTAGGATAGACCATAGAAATGGGTTCAACTATCAAGGGCTCTGTGGGAGCAGCCCGATCTTTCTTGGTCTTCCTCTTCTTCTTGGAGGGGGCAGTAGGAGAGGCTTCAGAGTGTTTCCTCTTCCTGGCTTCAGCTTCAACAATCCTTGTCTTCTTGAGCTCTGAAGCGGTTGACCGGCTTTTTGGCTTCGAGCCACTCAGTCTAGTTGGGAAGACAATCGGAACTGCTTCCTGCCTTGGTGCATCAGGTTCAGCCGTAGCAGTCTTCTTCTTCTTCTTTGCGGCCATCCTGGGGTCGATGCCAGGACGCCCAAGGGCCTTGCGCTTCTCAGCTTCATTGTAGGCTTGCACACATCTGTCAGCCAGAACCTTCATGCGCTCACGCGAACCCTGAGCTTCTGCATGTTTCTTCAGAAAGGCTTCTTTGAGCTCGTGCAGCATGATCTTGAAGTTCATCACATCTTGCACGCTGAGCTTGGCCATATGCTTCTTGAACTGAGCTTTTTCATAGTCAATCTTCTGCTTCAGTTCAACAACGCGCTGGGCGATGGCTAGTTCTGAAGCAATGGCGCCATGGAAGGCGACACTGAGGCCAATGGGTAGCTGAAGATCTTCAAAGCTGATGTTTGGCGTGTCAAACCATTCGTCAATGAAGTTGTGGATGATGGTCACATCAAAGAGAGGCAGATCATTGAAGATTTCTGCTTCTTCTTTGCTCTTGATGAGTTGCTCAAGAGCGTCATCTACAAGATCTTCATCACTTGACAGATCAATGTCGTCATTGCGCAGAATGGCAGCAGCCGTTAGCTCTTGGCCGGTGTGTGGTAGAGGCATCTTGACCTTCTAGAGCTTGGAGATGCGTGATAAATCTTCGGACTGCACACTGTCTTCAGGAGGTGCAGTTGCCAGTGGCTTCGCCCGTGAGATTTTTGGTGAAGGGGCAGGTTTTGAAGCTTTAGGCTTCTTCAACTGCTTTGGCTTCGGCACTGCAGGCGCTTCTTCTGATTCAGCTTCAGCTGCAGGCTCATTCACTGCAGTCCCTTGAGCCAGGATGCGAGTGATGAGGCCTTCAAGGTTGTCGAAAGGACCGATGACATTGGGTTCTGCATGTCGTGTGCCATCTGCCCTTGGAGCTGAGGGACCAGGGTTGAAGTCTCGTCCCAAAGTCTTCTTGTTCTGCTTCGCTGAGTTCTGGGCAAACTGGAAGTTGCGCTTGAACAGATTGTCGTCACGACACCAGAGTAGTGACGATGGGTGTGCATCAGCAGGCTGTGGCCCACGGACCATGCAGGGATAGAAGCCTTGTTCAATGGCTTCGTCTCTGGACCTGGGTAGAAGATTCTTGTATAGGATGTCTCCCCACGGTCTCTTGATGGCATTTTTCTCAGCATATTCCTGGGTAACAAATCGGTATTTGAACCATTGTTCTGCCCAATATCTTCGAATCCATTGGATTCGGGTCTTGCGCTGATTGTAATCCTCTTCAGGATCTGTCTTGTACAGTTCTGAGAGGTCATCTGGCAGATCTCTGGATGTTTCTCCACGACGCTTTCTGCCACCCTTCCTTACTGATTTCTCTGAAGCCATAAACTTTAACTTGAAAGGCTTCAACACGTTCAAAGGCTTCAAAGGTTTTCGCTTGCTGGACCAACAGGAACTGGCTTCGGGAGAATTTATGTGATGCTGTAAGAATTCTGCAAATGAATGGAGACTATGAGAACCAAAGGATTCTCCCACGGACATGTACCTGTGACAGCATTAAGGTGCGAGGGAAGGGGAAGAGGTCATATGCATTCTCAGAAGATTTTGAAGATAAATCAGTTTTGAAGACATTGACCTCATTGTGCGAAGACATTCACTCATAGATAAGGAGTTGGTTCCACATTTGTACGAATCCACAGATCAGTACAAGTGAGGAATCTAACTACTTTGTGAAGCACAAGTGAATATACTAGGCATGTTATGAGATGCAGTATGAGAGAGATCTAACTTGTGTGAATAGAAACTGCTTGTGGTAGAAAGTGACAAAGCCATAGGATCAACGGTGCTGTAAAAAGGAAGTTTTATTTACCACACTAAGAACTGCTAGACGGAGTGGAAGATGAGGCCGAGCAGTTCGATCTTCCGTGCCCTAACTTGGCGACGGAGGACACCTACGGCGACGGCGGAGAGGACGATGTCCGCGGTCAGCGTGAAGACGGCGTCGGAGAGGTTGCGGCAGCAAAACGCTTCGTCGCCGGCGTCGTCGAGGGCTAGCAGTGGCGCTAGGGTTTGTGCGAGAGTGAGAGAAGAGATACGACCACTTTGAAGTGTGTATTTATAGGTACAAGGGCGGCACTGCGTTATTACACAGGTGCCCCTGGCGATTCGCATCTGAGGAACACGTGGCCATTATGCGGAATTTTGGGGTTTGTTCCACGTCCCATGCATGCCTGGATTGTCGGGTGGTCGTTCCTACTTCTCCGGATTTCATGTGGAGGAATGAGCATTGAAAACGGACTTAATGGTTGTCTCTGTATCTTCTGCTGACAAGGACGCAGAGAAGACATTCGACAGTTTCAATAGAATGCATATGATTTGGAGAGATAGAATTTGAGATAGAAAGCATAGAGAGGTTAGGGTCCGATCACATTCACTTAGTTCAAAAGATTCAACACGAAGACATAGCTATAATTGAATGTTGTAGAGGACAGAACACTAGAATATATATATATATATATATATCTATATAATCAACATAGTGAAGATAATCATGAAGCTATGTTGAGATTGAAGCCAAACCAAATGTGAAGATATAGTAAATGTAACGCCATGAGTGAAACACTTCAAAATAGAACATTTGGTGGTGGCGTTACCCACCGTATAGGAAGTATTAGACCCAGACACGGCGCACAATTATCGTGGCGCTCCGAAGTCAAATTCCACATTAATGTATTCATACTTAGAATGTATGTCTTCATTGATTGAAGATATACTTTACTTCGTGTGTTGCACCTCTAAGTCATCAATATGCATAAGGGTTAGGATGTGTGCCTGATCACAGGACATTTGAGGATTCCAGGATATTTAGCTCACACCGTAACTTGCAAAATCTCTTCTCATCCAAGGGCTTGGTGAAGATATCTGCCAGTTGCTCTTCAGTGTTGACGTGTATGATATCAATGTCTTCCTTCACAACATGATCTCTGAGAAAGTGATGACGAATTTCAATGTGCTTTGTCTTCGAGTGCTGAACTGGGTTGTTGGCAATCTTGATGGCGCTTTCGTTGTCGCAGTAAAGTGGCACTTGCTTCAGATGAATGCCATAGTCCTTGAGTGTTTGCTTCATCCACAAAAGCTGAGCGCAGCAAGATCCAGCAGCAATGTATTCAGATTCAGCAGTGGAGAGAGATACATAGTTCTGCTTCTTTGAAGACCAACATACAAGTGATCGTCCCAGAAAGTGACATGTGCCTGATGTAGACTTGCGATCAACTTTGTCACCAGCATAATCAGCATCCGAGAATCCAACTAGATCAAACTCTGAGCCCTTTGGATACCATAATCCTAGAGTTGGGGTGTGAGCCAAATATCAAAGAATTCGCTTCACAGCTAAGTGATGCGACTCCTTTGGTGCCGCTTGAAATCGAGCACACATGTAAACACTAAGCATAATATCTGGCCTAGATGCACATAGATAAAGTAAAGAACCAATCATGGAGTGGTATACCTTTTGATCGAACTCTTTACCATTGTCGTCGGGACCCAGATGATGTTTGGCTGGCATTGGTGTTGTGAAGCCTTTGCAGTCTTGCATACCAAACTTCTTCATGCAATCTTTGAGATACTTCTCTTGAGATATGAAGATGCCGTTGCGTTGCTGTCGTATTTGAAGACCGAGGAAGAACTTCAGCTCCCCCATCATGGACATCTGATATTGCTCTTGCATCATATATCCAAACTCTTCACTGTACTTCTGATTGGTGCAGCCGAAGATAATGTCATCCACATATATTTGGCACACAAACAGTTCACCATCATATGTCTTCGTGAAGAGAGTGGGGTCTAGGGAACCAGGTATGAAGCCTTTGCTCTTCAGGAAGTATTTGAGTGTGTCATACCAGGCCCGAGGGGCTTGTTTGAGGCCATACAGTGCCTTGTTGAGCTTGTATACCATGTCAGGATGTTTTGGATCTTCAAAGCCAGGCGGTTGTGCAACATACACTTCTTCTTCAATCTTGCCATTGAGAAAAGCACTCTTCACATCCATTTGATATAGAAGTATGTTATGATGATTTGCATAGGCCAGCAGTATGCGTATGGCTTCAAGTCTAGCCACAGGAGCAAATGTTTCATCGAAGTCAATGCCTTCCACTTGAGTATATCCTTGAGCAACGAGACAAGCTTTGTTTCTGACAACTTGACCATGCTCATCTTGCTTGTTGCGGTATATCCATTTGGTGCCTATTATATTGTGCTTCCGTGGATCAGGACGCTTAACCCGTTCCCATACATTATTCAGCTCAAACTGTTGAAGCTCTTCTTGCATAGCTTGAATCCATTCAGGTTCCATGAAGGCTTCTTCAACTTTCTTGGGTTCTGTTATTGAGACGAATGCGAAGTGCCCACAGAAATTTGCTAGCTGAGTTGCCCTTGAAAGAGTGAGTGGACCAGGTGCATTGATGCTATCAATTATTCTTTCAATCTGCACTTCATTGGCAACGCGAGGATGTACAGGGCGAAGACTTTGCTCTTGCTGTTCATTGTCGTTGTTGGAAGGAATGTCTTCAGGCTGAGCATTGTCTTCATGTTGATCAGGTGCTGAAATGATAAGTTCTTCAGGATGAGCTTCAGAAGGTATAATTTCTCCAGTTCCCATTAGCTTGATTGATTCACTGGATGGAACTTCATCTAGCACATTTGGCAGTTGCTCTCTTTGTGAACCATTGGTCTCATCGAACCGCACATCCACTATTTCAACCACTTTGTAATGAAAGAGATTGAAGACTCTGTAGGAGTGTGAATCCTTTCCATATCCAAGCATAAAACCGTCATGTGCTTTTGGTGCAAACTTTGAGGTGTGATGTGGGTCCTTGATCCAGCACCTTGCACCAAATACTCTGAAGTAACTGACATTTGGCTTCTTGCCAGTAAGGAGCTCACAAGATGTCTTGTTCAGAAGCTTGTGAAGATAAACACAATTGATTGTATGGCATGCAGTATCAATGGCTTCAGGCCAGAATTTTCTTGGGGTATTGTATTCATCTAGCATCGTTCTGGCCATCTCAATTAGTGTTCTGTTCTTGCGTTCGACGACGCCATTCTGCTGTGGCGTGTACGGGGCTGAGAATTCATGTGTGATGCCCGAGGTATCAAGATATGTATCAAGACCAGTGTTCTTGAATTCAGTGCCATTGTCACTTCTGATGTGCTTTATCTTGGCGCCAAAATTGTTCATAGCTCGACTGGCGAAGCGTCTGAAGACATCCTGCACTTCAGTCTTGTAAAGGATTATGTGCACCCAAGTATATCTAGAATAATCATCAACAATAACGAAGCCATAGAGACAAGCAGTAGTAGTAAGAGTTGAGTAATGAGTGGGACCGAAAAGATCCATGTGAAGCAGTTCGAAGGGTCGAGTAGTGGTCATGATTGTCTTCGAGGGATGTTTGGCCCTCGTCATCTTCCCTGCTTCACAGGCACCGCATAAGTGATCTTTATTGAACTTGACGCCCTCGATGCCTACGACATGCTTCTTCTTCGCAAGGGTGTGGAGGTACCTCATGCCAGCATGCCCAAGCCTCCGATGCCAGAGCCAACATTCTGAAGCCTTTGCTAGAAGACACACTGCAAGCTGTGGCCCTGCTGAGAAATCTACCACGTACAAATCATCTTTTCGATACCCTTGAAACACTAGAGACTTGTCAGATTCCATTAGTACAAGGCAACGATATTTTCCAAATATTACGATCATGTTCAAATCGCAAAGCATTGAGACAGACATTAAGTTGAAGCCAAGGGATTCAACAAGCATGACTTTATCCATGTGTTGATCCCTTGAGATTGCAACTCTACCTAGACCCAATACCTTACTTTTACCAGTGTCAGCAAATGTGATGTGACTCTTGTCGGATGGACGTAAGGTTGAGTCCATAAGAAGACTTCTTTTGCTAGTCATGTGATTTGTACACCCACTATCAATAATCCATTCTGAAGACGCTGGTGTCGTACCCTACAGTGCAGTTAGGGGGATAGGCTTCACCAAGAGCATTGTGAAGCAAAAACATTTGACGAACCAGTGGGTTATGAAAGCTTAGGTCCAGATTAGGACTAATAGGGAGAGTAGCAAGCGATTCAGGTATGAAGTACATAGTAAGACCATTAGGGCATTTGATCTTGCGCCCTACAAGATGTTTAAGGTCCCCAGCAATAGCGTCAGACGATTTTGGTTTTCTGCTGGAGACCTTTCCCTGCAAAAGAGAGTTAAGCTTTCTTAGCCACCCACATCTTCAAGGGTGGCTTAGAAGCAATAAGTCTAAGTGCAGCATCTGAGAATTTTGGCTTTGGAGCCCTAGCAAACAGTTTTGCAGGCGGACAATAGTACTCATAAGAATAAGCAGAATAGTTCTTGGTCTTATGAACATGGCAGTTTGATGAACCGCTCTCATATTCATATGCCTGAGTATGGTTTCCCTGCAAAACATTTGCGTTAGTGCGACTCAGGTGAGTCCTCTGTCTGTATGGAGCCTTTGGTCTGAGGTTTGTCTTCTTCACGTGAGGTGTCATGATGACATTCACAGGAAGATTCTCCAGACACCTTTTCGGAACCCAGATCTTGTTCATAGGCGGTCCATTCCTGTAGTTAGTACCAATGTACCTGGCAAACACTTCACCATTCTGATTTTTAAACAGTATATAGTTTGCATCAAAGGATTCATCAATGATAATGGGGTTAGCACAAGTGAAGCCAGATAGATTGGATGGATTTGCTGAAGGTTCCTTTGCAGCAACCCACATGGTTTTGGGGTACTGCTCAGGTTTCCAGTACGAGCCATCAGCATTCATTTTCCTTACGAACCCAACACCCTCTTTCCTCGGGTTTCGGTTCAGAATATGCTTTTTGAGGACATCACATAGTGTCTGATGCCCTTTAAGACTTTTGTACATCCTTGTTTCAAGCAATGTCTTCAACCTAGCATTCTCATCAGCAATAGCGGTGGTATCCTCAGCAGAGGGGTTAGTTACCACATCAACAATTGAAGATATCACAACAGCAGTAGCAGTAGAACATTCAGCAACAGAAGTAGCATTATCACGCTCAATGCATTTAAGACATGGTGGTTCAAATCCTTCCTGAGCGGCACTGATCTGTTTGGCGTGAAGTGACTCGTTTTCCTTTTGAAGATCTTCATGAACCGCTCTCAATTTCTCAAGATCTTGCTTCCTTTGAAGATAATCATAGTAAAGCCTTTCATGAGTTGTTGAGAGAGCTTCATGACGACTTTCAAGTTCCTAACGTGAAGATTTTTTATGTCTTCAATTAAGGACTGAGATCGAGTCATTTCAGCGTCTAACAGGCCATCGCTTTTGTCTAACAGTTTTTGAATATGTTCCATAGCTTTCTGTTGTTCAGTTGCAATTTTAGCAAGTGTTTTGTAGCTGGGTTTTGGAACCACAATCAGAGTCATCTTCACTGGATGTTTGATAGTGAGTAGTGCGTGTGTTTACCTTGGCACCGCGTGCCATGAAGCAGTAGGTAGAACGGAGTAGTCCTTGTCATTTGCATCGAGGTTCGGTGTCGGTGTCATTGAATCATTGTCTTCAGTGTTGAAGATGGACTTGGCAACGTATGCTGTAGCCAGACTTGCGACGCCTGAATCGGACTCCTCCTCAGACTCCACCTCCGCCTCCTCAGAAGCAGACTCCTCCTCTGAATCCATTTCCTTGCCAACAAACGCACGTGCCTTGCCAGATGAGCTCTTCTTGTGTGATGAAGACTTTGAGGAAGACTTGGAAGAAGACTTTGAGTATTTCTTCTTCTTCTTGTCGTCAGAGTCATATTCCTTGCTCTTCTTCTTCTTTTTGTTCTCATTGTCCCACTGTGGACACTCAGAGATGAAGTGGCCAGTTTCTTGCACTTGTGACATGTTTTCTTCTTGTAGTCATGAGCAGAAGCTTCATCATTCCTTGAGCTTGATCGGGAAGACTTTCTGAAGCCTTTCTTCTTGGTGAATTTTTGGAACTTCTTCACAAGCATAGCAAGTTCCCTTCCAATGTCTTCAGGATCATCAGAACTGCTGTCAGATTCTTCTTCAGATGAGGAGACAGCTTTTGCCTTCAAGGCACGAGTTCGCCCATAGTTTGGACCGTAGATATCTCTTTTCTCAGAAAGCTGAAACTCATGTGTGTTGAGCCTCTCAAGTATGTCAGACGGATCGAGTGTCTTGAAATCAGGACGTTCTTGAATCATCAGGGCTAAGATGTCAAACGAACTATCAAGTGATCTCAGTAGTGTCTTGACGACTTCATGTTTGGTGATCTCAGTAGCGCCGAGGGCTTGAAGCTCATTTGTGATGTCAGTGAGTCGGTCAAATGTGTGCTGGACATTCTCATTGTCATTTCGCTTGAAGCGGTTGAAGAGGTTGCGAAGGACACTGATTCTCTGATCTCTCTGGGTTGAGACGCCTTCATTGACCTTGGAGAGCCAGTCCCAGACCAGCTTTATGTCTTCAAAGCACTCACACGGCCATACTGTCCTTTGGTCAGATGACCACAGATGATGTTCTTGGCAGTAGAGTCCAGTTGAACGAATTTCTTGACATCAGCAGCAGTGACACCTTCTCCAGCCTTGGGAACGCCGTTCGACGACATACCATAGGTCGACGTCAATGGCTTCAAGATGCATGCGCATCTTATTCTTCTAGTAGGGATATTCAGTTCCATCGAAGACGGGGCACGCAGCGCAGAGACTTTAATTATCCCTGCAGTCGACATAGCTAAAACTCCAGGTGGTTAAACCGAATCACACAGAACAAGGGAGCACCTTGCTCTGATACCAATTGAAAGTGCGTTATATCGACTAGAGGGGGGGGTGAATAGGCGATTTTTATGAAAGTCTTCAAAACGTGGAAGTTATGAAGACAAACGATAGAAATAAACCTATTACCCTGCAGCGGAAGGTAGACTACACTAGGCAAGCCATAGTCAAGTATTCAATAGAGTGAAAGCACAATGACTAATAGCAGCAATGTAGTAAGGATCAGGTAGGAAGATATTGTGAAGCCACACAGAACACGCAGTCACTCAGTGAAGACAAAAGATAGTGTGAACATACAATGACTTCACAAGGAGTAACAGTAAGTAAAGGGAAGGGAAGATGAAACCAGTGACTCGCTGAAGACAATGATTTGTTGGACCAGTTCCAGTTGCTGTGACAACTGTACGTCTGGTTAGGGCGGCTAGGTATTTAAACCTTAGGACACACAGTCCCGGACACCCAGTCCTGAACACGCAGCTCAGGACACCCAGTCCTCACCGTATTCCCCTTGAGCTAAGGTCACACAGACCTCGCCCAATCACTCTGGTAAGTCTTCAAGGTAGACTTCCAAACCTTCACAGACTTCGTTCACCGGCGATCCACAATGACTCTTGGATGCTCAGAACGCGACGCCTAACCGGCTGGAGGATTCACAGTCCTCAAGTGTAATAAGTCTTCAATCACACAGACAAGAAGACTTAAGTGATGCCCAATTCTCTCTGGCTCTGGGTGGTTAGGGCTTTATCCTCGCAAGGAATTCTCTCGAAGGCTTCAAGGTGGGTTGCTCTCAAACGACAAAAGCCGTACTCTCAATCTGAGCAGCCAACCGTTTATGGTTGTAGGGGGTGGGCTATTTATAGCCACTTGGCAACACGACCTGATTTGTCGGAAATGACCCTTGGTCACTAAGGAACTGACACGTGTTCCAACGGTCAGATTTCAAACTCACACGACAACTTTACTTGGGCTACAAGCAAAGCTGACTTGTCCGACTCTGGACAAGATTCGCTCTCAAAGTCTTCACTCGAAGACATAGGTTTTGGTTAGGCATCACTTCAGTCAATCTGACTGGTTCTCTTGGACCCCATTTAACAGTACGGTGGTTCCTATGACTCAACACAAAAGAAAAAGAACTACGAAAGATCTAAGTCTTCGAGTTCCATAGGCTTCATGTGGTGTCTTCTCTTGTCATAGTCTTCAATGTGAGTATCTTCATATACCACCTTTGACTTCAATGTCTTCATACATTTTTAGGGGTCATCTCTGGTAGGAAAACCGAATCAATGAGGGACTTCTACCTGTGTTCTCCTGCAATTCTCACAAACACATTAGTCCCTCAACTAGGTTTGTCGTCAATACTCCAAAACCAACTAGGGGTGGCACTAGATGCACTTACAGTATCGTTGCCATTGAGGATAACAAGATGGGTTTTTTTATCATATTGCATGAAACTATCCCTCTACATCATGTCATCTTGCTTAAGGCGTTAATCTGTTTTTAACTTAATACTCTAGATGAATGCTGGATAGCGGTTGATGAGTGGAGTAATAGTAGTAGATGCAGAATAGTTTCGGTCTACTTGTCTCGAACGTGATGCCTATATACATGATCATACCTAGATATTCTCATAACTATGCTCAATTCTGTCAATTGCTCAACAGTAATTTGTTCACCCACCGTAGAATACTTATGCTCTTGAGAGAAGCCACTAGTGAAACCTATGGCCCCCGGGACTCTTTCTCATCATATCAATCTCCAATACTTTATTATTGCTTTGCTTTTACTTTTTACTTTGCATCGCTATACCAAAAATACCAAAAATATTATTTATCATCTCTATCAGATCTCACTTTCGTAAGTGACCGTGAAGGGATTGACAACCCCTAAGCGCATTGGTTGCATTGAGCTATTGTTTTTGTGTAGGTACGAGGGACTCGAGTGTAGCCTCCTACTGGATTGATACCTTGGTTCTCAAAAACTGAGGGAAATACTTACGCTACTTTGCTGCATCATCCTCTCCTCTTCGGGGAAATCCAACGCAATGCTCAAGAGGTAGCAGCATGCAAGGGCAGTGGATACCCAAGAGGAGGCTGCTCACACCAAGGCCTCGTCACCACCTGCATCGCCGCAGCGTCACAACGGTGGACCGACCTCTTCTTCGGCGGAAGCAGCGCCAACATGTCGAGGGGAATCTTTCCCTTCTCGTCAGCTGAGAACCTTCGGATCGGCACCATTGAAGTTGCTACTAGTAGTAGAGCGGGGGAAGAAGAAGCAAGTGGAATGGGAAGAAGTGGGGGACGGGGGCTCCGCCCCCTTCCTCATTTATAGCAGGAGAAGGCCAACTAGCACCCCCCACAATCACAGGTAATGATGGTTTTCCTTGCATGTTACAGGGACTTGTCAAGTCGGGCAGTTGCCGAGGCAGCATGGGGAAGCGGAGATGCCCACGTCCAATCAACCGCCACATGTCAACCGAGGCCGCAGGCTTTTGGGGCCCGCGGCGCTCCGCGCTTGACCTCTAGCTTCGCGTCAAAGCGAAGCCCAAGCGCCTTGGGCCCGGGGGCTACTGTCGGCATTCTGGGAACGGGGGTCCCCAGACATGCCTGCCTGCGGCCCACGGCGTGGCTGAGCTAGCAGGTCTGTATGGCCCATCTTCATCGACGAGGTATTCAAGACCCTCGCGAGGCGGACGACGCAAGACCTCCTCAGGAGAGGCCTCGCCAGGCAGGCTCACGAGGGGCGAAGAGATCAAGGAAAGGCAAACCTCGCGAGGTCCTCGTGACGTGAGCCATGATAATCGAGACCAGGCGGGCGCGAGGCGGGTGCCAGCGCGCGCATCGTCCTTGCTTCCTCTTTGGTGCCAAGGGGGCAAGCGTAGACGCGGAGTACCGAGGCATCAAGCAAAGGTTTCTATTTTGGTGTAACGAGACCAAGACCAGCAGGATGGCAAGACGGAGGTCACCATGGAGCCCAAGATGGCATCACCACCAGAGCCTTTTGTAGGCGAAGACTACTTTTGTCAGGCTAAGCTGTACTAGCTGTCCCCTTTCAAATTGGCCATTGTTGGCTCCCTTCCCTCTCAATATTTGGGGACAGGACCAGGGCCTATATAAGTAGAACTAGCCACCACAATAGGGACGATGGAAAAAAGAGAGAAAAGGGAGAACTGATTCAGAGGCATCTCACCCACACAAGTTCGCCAAGCACAAGAACACCTCAACCTCAGGAGGCTGTTCTTCCCCTTGTGCTGTTCATCATCTTCCCAAGAGGCAATCCACCACCACGACACTGGAGTCGGGTATTACACCCAACGGTGGCCCGGACCAGTATAAATCTTGTGTCTTTGTTTTGCAAGTTCGTGGAGTTCATCCGCGAGATCTTAGCGAGCTAGGGCGTGGATTGATTGGGAGAAAACCTTCACCCGAACCCCAGTGTTTGAACCTCGAGGGTTTTGCCGGAACCCGTGCTCCAACAGAAAATTACATTAAGAATTATGCTAGGTAGCATTCCATATCAAAAATTATGTTTTTATCATTTACCTACTCGAGGACGAGCATGAATTAAGCTTGGGGATGCTTGATACGTCTCTAGTGTATCTATAATTTTTGATTGTTCCATGTTATTATATTATCTGTTTTGGATGTTTAATGGGCTTTAATATACCTTTTTATATTATTTTTGGGACTAACCTACTAACCAAAGGCTCAGTGCAAATTGCTATTTTTTTCCCTATTTCAGTGTTTCGCAGAAAAGGAATATCAAACGGAATGAAACCTTCAGGAGAGTTATTTTGGGAACAAACGTGATCCAAGAGACTTGGAGTGGATGTCAAGAAAGAAGCGAGGAGGCCACGAGGCAGGAGGGCGCGCCTAGGGAGGCAGGAGCGCCCCCCACCCTCGTGGGCCTCTCCAATGATGTGTGAGTAGTTTACCACAGACCTTCGGGTCCATAGTTATTAGCTAGATGGCTTCTTCTCTCTCTTTGGATCTCAATACAAAGTTCTCCTCGATTTTCTTGGAGATCTATTTGATGTAATTCTTTTTGCGGTGTGTTTGTCGAGATCTGATGAATTGTGGGTTTATGATCAAGATTATCTATGAACAATATTTGATTCTTCTCTGAAATCCTTTATGCATGATTTAATATCTTTGCAAGTCTCTTCGAATTATCAGTTTGGTTTGGCCTACTAGATTGATCTTTCTTGCAATGGGAGAAGTGCTTAGCTTTGGGTTCAATCTTGCGGTATCCTTTCCCAGTGACAGCAAGGGCAGCAAGGCACGTATTGTATTGTTGCCATCAAGGATAAAAAGATGGGGTTTATGTCATATTGCTTGAGTTTATCCCTCTACATCATGTCATCTTGCCTAATCCGTTACTCTGTTCTTATGAACTTAATACTCTAGATGCATGCTGGATAGCGGTTGATGTGTGGAGTAATAGTACTAGCTGCAGAATCGTTTCGGTCTACTTGTCGAGGACGTGATGCCTATATACATGATCATGCCTAGATATTCTCATAACTATGCGCTTTTCTATCGATTGCTCGACAGTAATTTGTTCACCCACCGTAGAATTTGCTATCTTGAGAGAAGCCACTAGTGAAACCTATGGACCCCGGGTCTATATTCCATCATATTATTTTCCTATCAACTTGCTATTTCTATCGTTGTTTATTTTGCAATCTTTATTTTCCAATCTATATAACAAAAATACCGAAAATATGTATCTTATTATCTCTATCAGATCTCACTTTCGTAAGTGACCGTGAAGGGATTGACAGCTCCTTTATCGCGTTGGTTGCGAGGTTCTTGTTTGCTTGTGCAGGTATGAGGGACTTGCGTGTAATCTCCTACTAGATTGATACCTTGGTTCTCAAAAACTGAGGGAAATACTTAAGCTACTTTGCTGCATCACCCTTTCCTCTTCAAGGGAAAACCAACGCATGCTCAAGAGGTAGCAGTATGATAAAAGAGACTTTGTTGCTAGAAAACACGGTAAAGAAAGAGAACCGTGGGTTCAAAAACCTATGCCCTTTCCACCTAAGTCAACTAAAAAGAAAGCGGATGAAGATTTGAACACTTTGCTGAAATGCTGAGGCCAGTCTTTTTGCGTACTCGCTTGACTGATATCCTAAAAATGCCTACTTATGCAAAGTACATGAAAGACACCATCACCAATAAGAGAAAAATACTGGAAGTTGAAATCTCCACCATGCTTGTTAATTATAGTTTTAAAGATGGAGTACCTAAAAAACATGGAGATCCGGGAATACCAACTATAACTTGCTCCATCAAAAAGAACTATGTGAAAAATGCTTTATGTGATTTAGGAGCTGGTGTTAGTGTTATGCCTTTCTCTTTATATAAAAGACTTGATTTGAATAAACTCATACCTACTGAAATATCTCTACAAATGGTTGACAAATCAACTGCCATACCTATCGGTATTTGTGATGATGTGCCCGTTGTTCTTGCTAATGTTACTATTTTGACTGACTTTGTTATACTTGAGATGCCCGAGGATGACAACATGTCAATTATCCTTGTTAGACCCTTCTTGAATACTGTCGGATCACAGGTTCTGGCAAACCCTTGAGGTTCGAACACTGGGGTGCACGTGAAGGTTTTCTCCCTATCAATCCATGCCCTAGCTCTCTAAGATCTCGCAGATGAACTGAACTAACTCACAACACAGAAAGGCACAAGATTTATACTGGTTCGGGCCACCGTTGTGGTGTAATATCCTACTCCAATGTGGTGGTGGTGGATTGCCTCTTGGGCTGATGAAGAACAGTACAAGGGGAAGAACAACCTCCTGAGGTTGAGGAGTTCTTGCGCTCTGTGAACTAGTGTGGGTGAGATGATCTTGGATCTGCTTAGGTCCCTCCTTTTTCGTCCCCCTTCACTATGGTGGCTAGTTCTACATATATAGGCCCTGGTCCTCTCCCCAAATATTGAGCGGGAAGGGAGCCAACAACAGCCAATTCGAAAGGGGACAGCTAGTACAAGTTATCCTGACAAAAGGTGGTCTTTGCCTGCCAAAGGCTCTGGTGATGAAGCCGTCTTGGGCTCCATGGTGACCTCCGTCCTGCTATCTTTCTAGTCTTGGTCTTGTTGCACCAATATGGAAACCTTTGCTTGATGCCTCGGTACTCCACGCCCGCGCTTGCCCCCTTGGCACCAAAGAGGAAACAAGGACACTGCGCGCTGGCGCCCGCCTGGTCTCGATCATCATGGATCATGTCACACGGACCTCACAAGGTTTGCCTTGCCTTGATCTCTCTGCCCCTCGTGAGCCTGCCTGGCAAGGCCGCTCCTGAGGAGGTTGTAACACCCTCGATGCGGCTATATCTCCCACGTGTCGAAGCACGATTTAGAGGCATAACCGCATTGAAAGCAATGTCGCAAGTGAGGTAATATTCACAACAACCCATGTAAATAAATGAAGGGGAAAGGTACATAGTTGGCTTACACTCGCCACATCACACAAATACATAAATAAATCATTACATTCACCCAATACACTCAAGGTCTGACTACGGAACCAAAATAAAGATCAACCCCCAAATGCGACAAAGTCCCCGATCGCCCCAACTGGGCACCACTACTGATCATCTGGAAAGACACACAGTAACGGCGAGAGTCTTCGTCAAACTCCCACTTGAGCTCGGTCATATCATCTGGAGCGGCATCATCGGTCCCTGCATCTAGTTTTAGAAGTAACCTGTGAGTCACGGGGACTCAGCAATCTCACACCCTCGCGATCAAGCCTATTTAAGCTTATAGGTAAGGTAAAGGTATGATGTGGAGCTGCAGCAAGCGACTAGCATATATGGTGGCTAACATATTCGCAAAAGAGAGTGAGAAGAGAAGGCAAAAGCACGGTCGAACAACTATGATCAAGAAGTGATCCTAGAACAACCTACCTCAAGCATTACTCCAACACCGTGTTCACTTCCCGGACTCCGCCGAGAAGAGACCATCACGGTTACACACACGGTTGGTGCATTTTAATTAAGTTAAGTTTCAGGTTATCTACAACCGAACATTAACAAATTCCCATCTGCCCATAACCGCGGGCATGACTTTCGAAAGTTCAAATACCTGCAGGGGAGTCCCAACTTAGCCCATCACAAGCTCTCACAGTCAATGAAGGATATTCCTTCTCCCAAGACAATCCAATCAGACTCGGCATCCCGGTTACAAGACTTCCTCGACAATGGTAAAACAAGTCCAGCAACACCGCCCGAATGTGCCGACCAATCCCGATAGGAGCTGCACATATCTCGTTCTCAGGGCACACTCAGATGAGACTAGCTACGAGTAAAACCAACCCTCAAGTTTCCCCGAGGTGGCCCCGCAGACAGCTCAGTCGGACCAACACTCAAAGGAGCACTAGCCTAGGGGGAGTTTAATAAAGATGACCCTTGGGCTCCGGAAACCCAAGGGAAAAAGAGGCTAGATGGCGAATGGTAAAACCAAAGTTGGGCATTGCTGGAGGAGTTTTATTAAAGGCGAACTGTCGAGGGGTTCCCATTATAACCCAACCGTGTAATTAATGCTAAATCCGGGAACATAACACCGATATGACGGAAACTAGGGCGGCAAGAGTGGAACAAAACACCAGGCATAAGGCCGAGCCTTCCACCCTTTACCAAGTATATAGGTGCATTAAGATAAAAAAGATAATATTGTGATATCCCAACAATAAACATGTTCCAACAAGGAAAGATCTCCAATCTTCACCTGCAACTAGCAACGCTATAAGAGGGGCTGAGCAAAGCGGTAACATAGCCAAACAACGGTTTGCTTGGACATGGTGGGTTAGAGGTTTGACATGGCAATTTGTAGTCATGATAAGCAAGTGGTAGGTATCGTAGCATAGGCATAGAAAAAGAGAAAGCATCTAGCATGCACACATTAATCATGGCAAAAATGACAAAAGGCCATTTGCTGAAACAGATCTGAAATAATCATCATATAGCCCTCTTCCAACAGCATTTCCGGTTAAGATGAGCTCAAATGAAAATGATGCAATGAAATGAAATGATGTACTCGTCGAGTCGAACATTTTGATATGCCACACGCACGAATCGGAGCTACGGATGCAGAGTTATGGCATGCCAAAGTATGCATAAAATTACTGGGAGAAGAGGGAAAAGTAAATTGGATCTAGGGTTTTTACAGATCTGGCGGTACTGTAGCAGTTACTGTAGCCGCCGGAGTCGCTCGAGTTCGCCGGAGTGAGGGGAGGTCGCCGGGGAATTACCGGCCAGGAGGAGGACGGTGAGGCGGCGCCGCGGTGGAGGGCCGGTGGTCGCCGCGGCCGGGCGCGGAAGCCGAAGCTGAGGCAGCGGGGCGCGGCGGGTCGCCGACGATGGTGGCGGTGGCCGGCGCGGGGCTCCGGGCGGCAGCGCAGGACCTGAGGCGGTGGGGCGGCGAGAGGAGGCGGGCGGCGCTCAGCGAGAGGGACGCGGCCCGGGCGGGGCGCTGGTAGGGCCGGTGCCGGGCCGGGCGGGCCGGCGCGGAGAGGCGGCGAAGTGGGGCTGTGGGCGCCACATGGAACGCCCTGGTTGGGGGCGGCGGTCTCGTCCGGCGCGGGCATACATGTCGCGCGTGGAGAGGAATCTTTCTAGGTTTTGGAAGGAGGGGATCCGGGATTTCGAGAGGGGATGCCTTTTTATAGGTAGGAGGAGCTAGGAGGCTCCAAATTGAGCACGGTTTTCGGCCACGCGATCATGATCGAACGCTCTAAGTGATGGGAGATGTTTTGGTGGGTTTTGGGCCACTTTGGGGGGTGTTGGGCTGCAACACACACAAGGCCTTTTCGGTCCCTCGGTTAACCGTTAGAGTATCAAACGAAGTCCAAATGGTACGAAACTTGACAAGCGGTCTACCGGTAGTAAACCAAGGCCGCATGACAAGTCTCGGTCCAATCCGAAAATGTTTAACGCCCACACATGAAAAGAGGTAGAAAGGGACACCGGAGGACATAGGAGCGCCGGAATGCAAAACGGACAACGGGGAAAAAGCTCGGATGCATGAGACGAACACGTATGCAAATGCAATGCACATGATAACATGATATGAGATGCATGACAAAGACAAAACACACGAAGGCAAAAAAACCTGACAACGAGGAAATATCATAACTTAGTGCCGGAAACAACAAGAGTTGGAATACAAATAAGGTAAATTACATCTGGGGTGTTACAACACTCCACCACTACGAAAGGATCTCGTCCCGAGATATAGGACTGTAAAACTCTGGGTACTCAGAACGGAGGTGATCCACGCGTTCCCAGGTGGCTTCATGGTCGGAATGATGTGACCACTTAACTTTGAGGAATTTGATTGACTTGTTGCGAGTCTTGCGCTTAGTTTCTTCAAGAATAGGAACTGGGTGCTCACGATAAGACAGGTCTTCTTGGAGTTCAATGTCTTCGAAGTTGACGGTGCGGTCAGGGGTCTTGAAGCACTTGCAGAGTTGATAGACGTGAAACACGTCGTGCACGTTTGCAAAGTTGGAGGGAAGCTGAAGTTGATAGGCGAGATCGCCTCTCTTGCTGACGATCTTGAAAGGACCAACGTATCTAGGGGCAAGCTTCCCTTTGATACCGAAGCGACGAGTACCTTTCATTGGAGAGACGCGGAGGTAGACATGGTCTCCGATCTCGAAAGCCAAGTCACGATGCTTACTATCATAGTAGCTCTTCTGGCGCGATTGCGCGGCTTTGAGACTATCACGAATGTCTTTGCACATCTCTTCTACCTCTGTGATCAAGTCATTACCAAGAAGTTGACGTTCACCAGTCTCTGACCAGTTAAGAGGAGTACGACACTTCCTGCCATAGAGAATTTCAAATGGGGCCTTGCCCGAACTCGCTTGAAAGCTATTGTTGTAGGAGAACTCGGCATATGGAAGACAATCTTCCCACTTCATGCCGAAAGAGATGACGCAAGCCCTGAGCATATCTTCAAGAATCTGATTTACTCGCTCGACTTGGCCACTAGTTTGCGGATGAAAAGCTGTGCTGAAACGGATGTTGGTGCCCATGGCCTTCTGAAAAGAACCCCAAAACTTGGAGGTGAAGATGCTGCCACGATCTGAAGATATCAACTGCGGAATGCCATGCAGAGAGACAATTCGGGAGGTATATAGCTCTGCCAGTTGAGCTACTGTGATAGATTCTTTGATAGGCAGAAAGTGAGCCAGTTTAGTGAGTTTGTCGATGACAATGAATATAGCATCATTGCCACTCTTGGACTTTGGAAATCCAGTCACGAAGTCCATCTCAATATGGTCAAACTTCCATTCTGGAATGGCAAGATGTTGGAGGAGACCAGCTGGTCGTTCATGTTCTGCCTTCACTCTTCTGCAGACGTCACATTCATTCATGAACTGAGCAATCTCGCGCTTCATTCGAGTCCACCAATACGACTGCTTGAGGTCATGGTACATCTTTGTACTTCTAGGGTGGATAGAGAGGAGTGAATTGTGAGCCTCGATCATAATGACTTTACGAAGGTCACCTTTAGGCACAACAATGCGATCCTCGAAGAATAGAGTATCCTTGTCATCAAGACGATAGCACTTGTACTTGGGTTGACTCTTGGCAATCCCAATCTTCACCTTCTTCACCATAGCATCAAGAAGTTGAGCCTCACGAATCTGATCTTCCAAAGTAGGACAGACTTGGAGGTTGGCGAGGAAACCGTGAGGAACAACTTGCAGATTGAGTTTGCGGAAAGCTTCACAAAGCTCGGGTAGGTAAGGCTTGAGAATCAAACTATTGCAGTAAGCCTTTCTGCTCAAAGCATCAACAATTACATTGGCCTTGCCCGGAGTATATTCGATACTCAGATTATACTCTTGAATCATTTCGACCCAACGAGTCTGCCTGAGGTTGAGGTTAGGCTGAGTGAAGATGTACTTGAGACTCTTGTGGTCAGTGAAGATGTCCACTTTTATTCCCAATAAGAGATGTCTCCAAGTCAAAAGAGCATGCACAACTGCCGCCAACTCGAGGTCATGAGTGGGGTAGTTCTTCTCGTTGGGCTTCAACTAGCGAGAGATATAGGCCACAACTTTCTTCTCTTGCATCAACACTGCACCAAGACCTTGAAGAGAAGCATCACAGAAGACCTCGAACGGTTTGGATTCATCAGGAGGAGTCAGAACTGGAGCAGTGACTAACTTCTCTTTCAGGGTGTTGAAAGCGATGTCACATTCAGGAGACCAAACGTACTTGACGTGCTTCTGGAGAAGGTTGGAAAGAGGCTTTGTGATCTTAGAGAAGTTCTCGATGAACCTTCGACAATAGCTTGAGAGACCAAGGAAGCTGCGGAGTTGCTTCACGTTCTGAGGTGGTTCCCAATTCACAATTGCAGACACCTTCTCAGGATTCACCGATATGCCCTTGGTAGAGATGATATGTCCAAAGGTAGAGAACCTCATTGAGCCAAAACTCGCACTTTGAAAACTTGGCATAGAACTGATGTTCTCTGAGTTGATCCAGCACCAAACGCAAGTGCTTGGCATGATCTTCCTTGTTCTTGGAAAAGACCAAAATGTCATCGAGGTAGACCAAGACGAAGTCATTTGCGTAGGCGTTGAAGATGAAATTGATCATGCGAGAGAATGTCGGAGGAGCGTTGACGAGGCCGAAGGACATGACAGTGTATTCATATGAACCATAGCTTGTTCTAAATGCTGTCTTAGGGATATCTTGCTCACGAATGCGAATCTGGTGATAGCCCATATAGAGATCAAGCTTGGAGAATACTTGAGCACCTTTGAGTTGTTCAAACAGCTCGTTATTGTTGGGAAGTGGGTACTTGTTCTTTATAGTTTTCTTGTTGAATGGACGATAGTCGATGCAGAGTCGGTCCGTTCCATCCTTCTTCTTCACAAAAGGAACTCCACAACCCCACGGAGAAGAACTAGGTCGGATGAGACCCATTCTCTCTTGAATATTGAGTTTCTTCTTCAGCTCCTTCAACTCTTCAGGTTCAAGCTTGTAAGGACATTTGCAAACAGGTTCCGTGCCCGGCTCAAGATCGATGACGAATTCAACTGGCCGGTGCGGAGGCATTCCTGGAAGATCTTCTGGAAAGACGTCTTGATATTCGCAAACGACTGGAATTTGAGAGATGGCATCCAGCTTGCCCTTCTCATTGAGAGAAAACAGACGGATGATATTATCCCGAGCGGCAAAGACGATTACATCCTCAGACGAATGAGTCAATTGAATCTGCCTGGCTGCATAGTCAAGCTGAGCCTTGTGCTTAGAAAGCCAGTCCATTCCGAGAATAAGATCAATATCCGAGTTACCAAGGACCATTGGAGAAGCCAGAAACTTGAAATCACCCATCATGATAGAAATATCCGGGACCATCATGCTAGAACTCAAGCGCTTAGCCGGAGAAACAACTTGCAATGCTTTAGGTAATGCCTTAGTGCCAAAGCTGTGCTACGATGCAAATGGGAATGACATGAAAGAATGCGATGCACCAGAGTCAAAAAGAACTTTTGCTGGAATATCGTTAACAGGAAGGTTACCCATGATGACATCTGACGAGTCCTCTACCTGAGATGCATTCATCAAGTTAACCTTGGCGTGCTTGGGGTTATGCTTGACCACTGCATTGCTAGCAGATCTCACAGGAGGAGGAGGAGGAAGGCGCCTCTGATTGAAGCATTTGTTAGCATAGTGACCCTTCTGTTGGCACTTGTTGCACGTGACCTCTGAAAGCGGACGGTGATACGGAGAACTTGATCTTGGAGCTTGAGACGAAGTCTTGTTCTGAAAGCCAGGGTTGGGTGGGTGGGAAGATCCATTGCCACCTTTGCTCTTCTGCTGATAAGGCTGACGGAATGGAGGAGGAGGCAGCCAATACTTTTGCTGCTTAGAACCCACTTGAGTTGAGGAAGAAGGAGTTGCATCTCTGACTCGCTTCTTGGAAGCATCACACTTGAGTTGAGCAGCCTCTTGTTTCAGTGCCATGTTGTAAAACTCATCGTACTTCTGAGGCTCAAAAAGGACGACATCTAGTTGAAGATATTCTCTAAGGCCACCCCTGAACTGATAAATCATCCTCTTCTCGTCAGGGACGTCTTGCTTAGCAAAATAGGCGAGCTTCTGAAACATGATGTTGTACTGGTAAACAGACAAGCTGCCTTGATTCAGGTTGCGGAATTCCTCACGCTTGCTTTCAACAACACTCTGAGGAATGTGATGAGCTCTGAAGTCTTGACGGAATTCATCCCAGGTAATCACAGGGCCTCCTCTGGAATCTTTGTACTGCTGAAACCATTCTGCAGCTTGCTCTTTGAGTTGGAAGGAGGCAAACTTGACAAAGTCCTCAGGCGTGACGTTACTGCACTCGAAATGCTTGCATATTTCCATGAGCCAATCATTAGCGTCTGAGGCCTCGACACAGTTGTTGAAGGTCTTTGGCTGGTTAGCAAGGAACTGGTTGAGTGTAGCAAACTGATTCTGATTTTTGCCATGGCCATGATTCCCTTGGTTGCGCTCTTGCAGAATTTGCATGATCAGCTTCGTGTTTGCATTGGTAGCGGCCATCACAGCTTGCCATGCCTCTGGAGGTGGAGGTGGTGGTGGCGGATCCTGATTCTGATTCTGAACCTTAGCGGGAGCCATACTGAAGAGGGTGACATCCGTTAGCATCTTGACAGACAAATATTCAAGATGAATCAACGGATGGAAATTGCAACATATAGTCTTCACATCCGAACAAAATGAACGAATGAATTCCAATTGAAATGGTCACATTTCCATAAATTGAGAAGCCACTTAGATAGAGGTAGAAGAAAAACAATAAGGTACAGGCAAGAACAAATACTTGGTGAGGATTACCCAATCACAAACCAAATATCCGTGGAAAAAGAACTAGAGCTACAAGAATTCCCACCTATGAAACTGCCGAACCTTTCGGTTATGCAATCAGGTGTTGGGGATACAGGGGAAGCATAATATCTCACACAAAGCTAGCAAATCCTACATCCAGCTGTATCCATCCTTCAACATATAACCAGGAAACCTTCAGAAATCATTTACCTCAACCTTCGAAAATCATCCGTTATACGAGTTGTGGCGATACTCCCGAACTCCCGACCCAGTACTGGGTGGCGTCGAGGTTATCTCACCAACAACTGCATAAAAGAGATTTTCGATGTCGGCGAAACTCAGGTATTCCAGGATCTCAATGATAAAATTGTGACGATAACACCACGGAGCTCAACTCCCCGGGACACTGTCACAACCCCTAAATGTCAGGAGGCACCAAGAACAATGTTCTCGTCACAAAACCATCGAAACGATTCCAAGATACCTGCGTGATCCTAAAAAAATTGAGTGAAATTTGAGAAGAGAAGAGTCAAAACTCTACGTCAGGATGCCTCACCAGAGCGACGAAGGGACTGAGGAGTAAAAACAATTCCTAACTCTCTGATATATATAATCCTAAATGACTCAAAACATTATTCTAGACTCAACAATGCCAGCGGTTCGATCAAGCAGGGGGCTCCTAAGGTCGGGGAAGGCTTTGCTACCAACTTGTAACGCCCTCGATGCGGCTATATCTCCCACATGTCGAAGCACGATTTAGAGGCATAACCGCATTGAAAGCAATGTCGCAAGTGAGGTAATCTTCACAACAACCCATGTAAATAAATAAAGGGGAAAGGTACATAGTTGGCTTACACTCGCCATGTCACACAAATACATAAATAAATCATTACATTCATCCAATACATTAAAGGTCCGACTACGGAAGCAAAATAAAGATCAACCCCCAAATGCGACAAAGTCCCCGATTTCCCCAACTGGGACCACTACCGAGCAAATGGGAAAGACACATAGTAACGGCGAGAGTCTTCGTCGAACTCCCACTTGAGCTCGGTCATATCATCTGGAACGGCATCATCGGTCCCTGCATCTGGTTTTGGAAGTAATCTGTGAGTCACAGGGACTCAGCAATCTCACACCCTCGCGATCAAGCCTATTTAAGCTTATAGGTAAGGTAAAGGCATGATGTGGAGCTGCAGCAAGCGACTAGCATATATGGTGGCTAACATATTCGCAAAAGAGAGCGAGAAGAGAAGGCAAAAGCACGGTCGAACGACTATGATCAAGAAGTGATCCTAGAACAACCTACGTCAAGCATTACTCCAACACCATGTTCACTTCCCGGACTCCGCCGAGAAGAGACCATCACAATTACACACGCGGTTGGTGCATTTTAATTAAGTTAAGTTTGAGGTTATCTACAACCGGACATTAACAAATTCCCATCTGCCCATAACCGCGGGCACGGCTTTCAAAAGTTCAAATCCCTGCAGGGGAGTCCCAACTTAGCCCATCACAAGCTCTCACGGTCAACGAAGGATATTCCTTCTCCCAAGACAATCCGATCAGACTCGGCATCCCGGTTACAAGACATCCTCGACAATGATAAAACAAGTCCAGTAACACCGCCCGAATGTGCCGACAAATCCCGATAGGAGCTGCAAATATCTCGTTCTCAGGGCACACTCAGATGAGACTAGCTATGAGTAAAACCAACCCTCAAGTTTCCCCGAAGTGGCCCCGCAGGCAGCTCAGTCGGACCAACACTCAGAGGAGCACTGGCCCAGGGGGGTTTAATAAAGATGACCCTTGGGCTCCGGAAACCCATGGAAAAAAGAGGCTAGGTGGCGAATGGTAAAACCAAAGTTGGGCATTGCTGGAGGATTTTTATTCAAGGCGAACTGTCAAGGGGTTCCCATTATAACCCAACCGTGTAAGGAACGCAAAATCCGGTAACATAACACCGATATGACGGAAACTAGGGCGGCAAGAGTGGAACAAAATACCAGGCATAAGGCCGAGACTTCCACCCTTTACCAAGTATATAGGTGCATTAAGATAAACAAGATAATATTGTGATATCCCAACAATAAACATGTTCCAACAAGGAACGATCTCCAATCTTCACCTGCAACTAGCAACGCTATAAGAGGGGCTGAGCAAAGCGGTAACATAGCCAAACAACGGTTTGCTAGGACATGGTGGGTTAGAGGTTTCACATGGCAATTTGGGAGGCATGATAAGCAAGTGGTAGGTATCGTAGCTTAGGCATAGCAAAAGAGTGAGCATCTAGCAAGCAAAGATAGAAGTGATTTCGAGGGTATGGTCATCTTTCCTGCAAAGTTCTCAGAGTTGCCTTGATCCTCGAAAGCAAACTCAACGGGCTCCTCGTTCACGTACTCGTCTCCCGGCTCTACCCAAACAAGAACAACAAGCAAAAGGGAACACAATGAACCACGTGCAATGCTCAAGCAACATGATGCAAACATGGTATGATATGTGGGATGCGATATGCGATGCATACGCATGATTTGCAAATGAATGAATGAACCTGGACTCAACATGGAAATCCAATAGTGCCACTGGGAAGATGAGTTGATTTTGGTCGAAATCGATATAAAGATCACCGGAATCGGATGCACGGTTTGGAAATGGCAAGCAAAACAAATATGGCACCGGTCTGCGATAATCAGCAAGTAGCCTTCTAAATGCATCAAGAACAACATGCTACAGCACTCCAACATGACAACAAAATACATGGCAGGGAGCCACTCATGATTCTTGACAAAATATGAACACTGAGCTACGGCTAAATCACTCATTAACAGGTTCAAACAAGCATGGCAAAAGTGCAAATGATAACAGGTTTCAGACTACATGCTAAAGGAATATATCATGGCAAAGCAATGCATGGCATGAAGCTACTCTAAGCATATAACAAAAGTACCTTAGTGACCATGAGCCAAAAGGGATCAGAAAATACAATTGCAAGCATGTGAACATAGCAAAAACATAAACAGATTCAGACTTGGTGAAAAACTGGAGCATGCAAAACAGTTAACAAGTAGGCATGTTTACGAGCTCGATGCACTCACTATGAGGAATTGCATGACAAGCTAAGCATACACCCAGCAAATAGACATGGCATAGAAGCTAGACATGGCAAGAACAAGAACATAGCATGCACGGATCAACAACAACATCCTCGGCAAAATCGCTAAACATGTTAACAATCTGCCAGGAACATTTTATAGCAAAAGTAGAGCTCGATTGACTCAAGCTAGGGTGCTCCATAATTGCAAACAAAGACATGGATGGATAGAGCACCACAATATTAACAAAACATTCTTACTGATCATCCTCAAAAGAGGCACGGATCACTAGGAAACAACATGAACATATGGCATAAAAACAATGACAGGGCAAGGACTTGGTGAAATTCTAAGTCCCTGAAATCAACATCATTGAGTAAGCTACTTTGCATGCTTGTGCTAGTCACCATGAAGATCACAAAAATACATGGCATACACCCCTGTAAATATGGCATGGCATATAACAAAACACATGTAGAGCTCAGGATCATAGTATGCACACATTAATCATGGCAAAAATGAGAAAAGGCCATTTGCTGAAATAGATCTGAAATAATCATCACATAGCCCTCTTCCAACAGCATTTCCCGCATCAAGATGAGCTCAAATGAAAATGATGCAATGAGATGAAATGATGTACTCGTCGAAAGGAACATTTTGGTATGCTACACCCACGAATCGGAGCTACGGATACAGAGTTATGGCATGCCAAAGTATGCATAAAATTACTCGGAGAAGAGGGAAAAGTCAACCGGATCTAGGGTTTTTTTTCAGATCTGGCGGTACTGTAGCAGTTACTGTAGCCGCCGGAGTCGCTCGAGTTCGCCGGAGTGAGGGGAGGTCGCCGAGGACTTGCCGGCCGGGAGGAGGACGGCGAGGCGGCGCCGCGGTGGAGGGCCGGTGGTCGCCGCGGCCGGGCAGCGCGGCCGGGCGCAGAAGCCGGAGCTGAGGCGGCGGGGCACGGGGGTCGCCGGCGATGGCCGGCGCGGGGCTCTGGGCGGCAGCGCGTGAGCTGAGGCGGCGGGGCGGCGAGAGGAGGCGGGCGGCGCTCAGCGAGAGGGACGCGCCCCGGGCGGGGCGCGGGGAGGGCCGGTGCCGGGCCGGGCGGGCCGGCGCGGACAAGGCGGCGAAGTGGGGATGTGGGGGCCACGTTGCACGCCCTGGTTGGCGGCGGCGGTCTTATCCGGCGCAGGCGGACGTGTCCGCGCGCGGAGAGGAATCTTTCTAGGGTTTGGAAGGAGGGGATCCGGGATTTCGAGAGGGGATGCCTTTTATAGGTAGGAGGAGCTAGGAGGCTCCAAGTTGAGCACGGATTTTGGCCACGCGATCGTGATCGAACACTCTAGACGATGGGAGAGGTTTTGGTGGGTTTTGGCCCACTTGGGGGGGGGGGGGTTGGGCTGCTACACACACGAGGCCTTTTCGGTCCCTCGGTTAACCGTTGGAGTATCAAATGAAGTCCAAATGGTACGAAACTTGATAGGCGGTCTACCGGTAGTAAACCAAGGCCGCATGACAAGTCTCGGTCCAATCCAGAAATGTTCAACACCCACACACGGAAAGAGGTAGAAAGGGACACCGGAGGACATAGGAGCGCCGGAATGCAAAATGGACAACGGGGAAAAAGCTCGGATGCATGAGACGAACACGTATGAAAATGCAATGCACATGATAACATGATATGAGATGCATGACAAAGACAAAACACATGAAGGCAAAAAAACCCGACAACGAGGAAATATCATAACTTAGTGCCGGAAACGGCAAGAGTCGGAATACAAATAAGGTAAATTACATCCGGGGTGTTACAGAGGTCTTGCATCGCCCACCTCATGAGGGTCTTGAATACCTTGTTGATGAAGATGGGCCGTACAGACCTGCCAACCCAGCCACGCCATGGGCCGTAGGCAGGCAAGTCTGGGGCCCCCGTTCCTAGGACGCCGACAGTAGCCCCCAGGCCCAAGGCACGCTCAGGCTTGGCTTGTGAAGAAGCCAAAGGGTCATGCGCGAAGCGCTGCGGGCCCCCAAAGCCTGCGGCCTCGATTGGCGCATGCCGGTTGATTGGACGTGGGCGTCTTCGCTTCCCCATGCTGCCTCGGCAACTGCCCGTCTTGACAAGTCCCTATGACATGCAAGGAAAGCCATCATTACCTGTGATCATGGGGGTGCTGGTTGGCCTTCTCCTGCTATAAACGGGGAGGGGGCAGGGCCCCTGTCGCCCATCTCTTCCCATTTCGCTCGCTTCTTCTTCCTCTGCCCCACCACCGACTCCAATGGCGCCATCGAAGAGGTTCTCCGCCACGGAGAAAAGAAGGCCCCTCGCGAAGGGCCCGGCTCCCCGGTGCCTAAACGGGAACGTGGCCGCCCCCTCAAGCACACCACGACTCCTGCCGTGGCCCCCTGCTCCCGGGGTGGCGCCGCTGCGCGTGGCGGCGGTCAATCCAGTCGTGGCAGCCCCGTCGATGAGGGGAGACGTGCCATGGTCGCACGGCCTCCACGTCCATGCTTCCACTCGGTAGAGGTGCTGCCGGAGTTCGTTGTCTGGTCGGTGGATCCGGCCGGCAACTGGCTCCAGCTTCCGCGCTTCTTCGTCAACGAACTGCCGGCCCCTTGTCCAGGCAGGCTCTGGCTGTAGGCGGACGGTTGCTGTAGCAGGGCCTCCTGGGTCGCGGTTGAAGTCTCCACCATGGGCAACATTGCTCTAGCTCGCGGTTGGCAAACGTTCACCCGCGTGCGCGGCCTGGGCAAGCGGTGCACCCTCCACTTCAGGTACGACGGTGATGCGACCCTCAACGTGAGGGCGTTTGGGGAAGACGGTCGCCGCACCGGGTGCTACCCCGAGACGAATGACGGCGAGGAGGTGCTCGGCCTCGGCGATGGCCGCGATGAGGGTGAGCCCACCGGCCGCGCCTCATCCAGCTACAGTGGCTCTCCTCTTGGCGAAAGCTCCAGCAGTGGCGGCTACGACCAGCTGCCGCGCCCGCTTCGAAGGTGGTAGCGGGTCATCTCATCGCCATGCCTTCATGAAGCGCGAGGAGGGGTTCAGCTGAGCTCGGGACATCGCTGGAGGCCTGCCCCCGTGGTTCTTTGCAAAGCCACTTCTGTTTTGTTCCTCTTTTCTTTCCTGCATCAAAATGAAACCAGTATGGGCCCGGAGGGGCGTGTATCGAACTGTGATTCCTCAATCATTACGCTATGCTTGTTATTTCTATGCTGTGTCGTTATTTCGTGCGGAGATATCTTAGCCTGGCGCGTTCAGGGCAGCCTCTTCTTCACGAGGCATTTGTCTCCCCGTGCCCGTCTTGGCTTAGTGGTTGCTCAGGAATTGCCAAAAACTTGTTAGGAAGCTCGCTAGGAGACTCATCGTTCACCCGAGCCTTGACCCAGCGCTTCATATCGCGGTACCCGAGGGGCACGGATTAGGAGAGATGTGCCGGTGGCGGGCTCGAACAAGGGTGCCTCGTGAGAAGGAAGACCGAAGGCAGAGAGAAGGACCAACTCAGGAAAAAGAAACCCTCACGAAGGCACCGGCTAGCCCCGTCGAGAGGTATGCGAGAGAGAGAGAGAGAGAGAGAGAGAGAGAGCACAAGCGAACTAGATTTAGAAAAGGTGGCAAAAGGCGACGAAACCAAATCAACAAGGGTCACCGGAAGCAAACTTCGATTAAGAGAAGGTGAGCGAACTACGGAAAGCAAATGAAAAGCCGTGTCCGGCACCTAGTCTAGTCTTCGACATCTTCTCACCAGAACGGAGCTAAGTGCTGCCACTAGGCGTGGGAGGGAGCCCCCGAGGCCCGAGGGCGGCTCTTCGGGGACTCCGGGGCATGTACAACCCCACTCATTATTACGTGAGAATGTCACGGGCGGCGATTCTTGTAAGTGCATCTACTGCCCCTTAGTGATTTTGTTGTATTGAAGAATTATAGGTTAAGGGACTGATGCGTTTGTGAGTTTACACAGGTCTATAAGTCTATGAGGAGTTTGATACTTATAGTGAAAGTCGACCCCTAAAAATGAAGTTCTTTGACTGAAGACTTTAGATTTCTGAAGACTTTCTGAAGACTTTGAAAGTGAAGAAATTGGTGTGAACTTGAAGACTTGGTATTCATTCGATGAACATGGAGCATGAAGACTTTTGTTTTCGTAGTTTCATTTTCTCTTTCTTGAGTCATAGGAAACACCATACTGTTAAAGGAGGTCGAGGAAATACTAAGGAAAATCATCAAGTGAGGAAAACCCAAACCCATCCTCCGAGGACTTTGAGTGAAAATCATCAAGTGAGGAAAACCCAAACCCAAACACCTACAAACCCAAAGTGATTGAGCATCACTAAAGAGATTGATCCTGCGTGGATCTGACGCCTGTTACCTTTGAAGACCGTGCATCTTCCAGACGGTTAGGCGTCATGGTCTAGAGCATCCAAGAGGAAATTGTGGATCGCCGAGTTACTGAGTCTATGAAGGTTTGGAAGTCACCTGAAGACTTACCACGAGTGATTGGGCGGGGTCTGTGTGACCTTAGCTCAAGGGGAATAAGGCGAGGACTAATTGTCCTGAGCTGTGTGTTCAGGACTGGGTGTCCGGGACTGTGTGTCCTCAGGTTTAAATACCTAGCCGCCCTAACCATACGTACAACTGTCACAGCAGTTGGAACTGGTCTACCAAATCATTGTCTTCACCAAGCTACCTGGTTCCATTTCCTCAACCCTTCCATTTCCTCCTTTCTGTGTTGTGTGCTTGTTCGTATCTATTTGAAGACTTTGAATGGAGAGTTTCTCTATTTCCTCAGTTCAATTTTTTCAGCCTGTTTGTCTTATCCTGTGTTTACCCTTTCTGTACTCTGTGCTTATTTTCATTTCATCATGAAGACCATGCTCATGCATTGTTATGTTTACTTCTGAGTACTTATTCAGCTGCAAGTAGTTCATCACTCGGGAATATCCTCACCTTGAAATTTCTTAGTGAAGAATTCATAAAAATCGCCTATTCACCCCCTGCTAGTCGATATAATGCACTTTTAATTGGTATCAGAGCAAGGTACTCCCTTGTTCTGTGTGATTTTGGTTTAACCACCTAGAGTTTTAGTTATGTCGACCGCAGGTATGATCAAGGATTCTGCTGGGTGCCCTACCTTTGATGGGATGGACTACCCCTACTGGAAGAATAAGATGCGCATGCATCTTGAGGCAATTGATAACAATCTCTGGTATGTTGTGGAGAATGGTGTTCCCTCTGTCACTCCCACCATCAATGCTGCCGATGTGAAGAGATTCAAGCAACTCGACTGTCAAGCGAAGAATGTCATATGTGGACATCTGAGCAAAGGGCAGTATGGCAGAGTGAGTGCTTTGGAGACAACAAAGCTTATCTGGGACAGGCTATCCAAGGTCAATGAGGGACTCTCAACACAGCGTGACTCTTGAGTTGACGTTCTTCGAAATCTCTTCAACCGCTTCAAAAGACTTGACAATGAAAATGTTCAGCAAACCTTCGATTGCCTCACTGACATCTCAAATGAGCTTCAAGCACTTGGTGCCGCTGATATCACCGACCATGAGGTGGTGAAGAAATTGCTGAGATCGCTTGATTCCTCATTTGATACCTTGGCATTGATGATACAAGAACGTGGAGACTATAAGTCACTTGATCCCGCTGATATCCTCGAGAGACTAAACACTCATGAGTTCCAGCTTGCTGAGAAGAGAGATCTCTATGGACCGAGTTATGGTAGATCACGGGCTCTGAAGGCCAAGGAAGTATCTGAATCTGATGGTGAAGATTCTGACATTAGCCTTGGTGACCCTGAAGAACTGAGCCAGGAGCTAGCAATGCTCGTGAGGAAGTTCCAAAAGTTCTGAAGACGTGGTCATTTTGGTAAATCCTCAAGAGGTGGTGACTTGAGATCAAATTCATCATCCCATGATTACAAGAAGAGACTCTGCTATAAATGCAAAAAGCTGGACACTACATTCAAGATTGTCCTCAGTGGGAAAAGGAATCGAAGAAGAAGAAGAAGTACAAGGATTACAGTTCTGATGATTCAAAGAAGAAGAAGAAATCTTCAAAGTCCTCGTCATCAAGACCCTCAAGGTCCTCATCTCACAAGAAGAGAAGCTCCAAGAAGGCTCAAGCATTCATTGGCAAGGAAATGGACTCTGAGGCTGAATCTAAGGAAAATGAGGAAGAGGAGGAATCTGAGGAGTTAGACTCTAGTGTGGCGAGCCTAGCGCTCGCAACTGCGTTTGTCAGCAAGTCTATCTTCAACTCTGAAGAAATGGACCTCCCCAACACTACTGATGACGACGACGAGGACTACGCTCCCACCTATTGCTTCATGGCAAAAGGCTCAAAGGTACTCAAATATCCCTCCCCTGAATCTAGTGAGGATGAATCTAATGAAAACCTCAAACCCAGCTATTCTAAACTTGGTAAGATTGCTGTGAAACTGCAAAAGGCTCTTGAAAAGGTTGAAAATATTCTAGATAAAAGCGATGATATGTTGGGCGAGGAAATGGATCGCACTAAAATCTTGACTGAAAATCTTCAGAGACTTCAGTCCAAGTTTGACAATCTTCAGGGTCATCATAACACTCTCCTATCTGATCATGAGAAGCTTTCTTATGAATTTCTTCAAAGAAAGCAAGATCATGAGCAGTTAAGAGTGAGTTATGAAGATCTTCAGAAGGAGCATGATTCATTACTTTCTCAACAGATCAGCGCTACTCAGGATGAATTTGTTCCTCCATTTCTAAAGTGCATTGAATGTGAAACTGCTAATTCTTCACCCGAATGCTCAAATACTTCCATTGCTACAAATTCCTCAACTACATTCGCTATCACTAATTCCTCATTTGAGGACAATGCTAGTATCACTGATGATGCAGGGCTGAAGGAATTGTATATGACAGGCATGTACAAAAGCCTCAAAGGGCATCATGCTCTTTGTGATGTGCTTAAAAAGTAGATCCTCAACAGGAACCCTAGGAAAGAGGGTATTGCCTTTGAGAGGAAACTCAATGCTGATGGGACCAACTGGAAACCTGAGAAGTATCCCAAAACCACATGGGTTGCTGCAAAGGGACCTTTAGTGGATCCATCTACTTTATCTGGCTTTACATGTGAATCTTCATATTCTTCTGATGAGTCATTTGACTCCAACTATAAACTGTTCAAAAATAAGAACGGTGAAGTATTTGCTAGATATGTTGGCACTAACTGCAGGAACGGTCCTCCTATGAAGAAAATCTAGGTTCCCAAAAGGTTCCTTAAAAATCTTCAGGTGAATGTCATCATGACACCACCTGTGAAGAATAGTAACCCCAGATCAAATTCTTCATATGGACCAAATTCTTCATATGGATCCAAGTCCTCATACGGACCAAACTTCTCACATGGATCAAATTCATCAAAAGGATCAAAGACCTCATATGAACATCATCGTGCTAACATGTCTGTTTCGCAGGGAAGAACTAAGGATTATGGATATGTGCATTATTCTTCAAATCATTATGTTCATAAGTCCTCGAAGAATTTCTCTGCTTACTCTTATGCTTACCCTAACCCCTCTTATGTGAAACGAAGTGGATTGGCATCTATGCCACCCTTCTCTTATGGAGCTCGTAGAATGATGAACTCTTTGCCACCCCTTCAGATGTGGGTAGTGAAGAAAAAGAACTAATCTCTTATGCAGGGTCAGGTCTCCAGACGAACTTAATCGTCTAAAGAATTTGCTGGAGACCTCAATTTGCTTGAAAGGACGAAAGCTAATCATGAAGAAATGAATTCTCATTTCTCACGTCCTCATACTGCTTTATCTGTTCTATTGCTTGATGAAATTGATTTGATGAAATTGATACCATATTCTTCACTGATGAAGTATATGAGTTCGTAATTTGCACTGATTCATCTGCATGATGATCAACCCAAAGCCACTGAGTGGGTCCTCGATAGTGGATGTACAAATCACATGACTGGTGACAGGAGCCTATTGAAGGACTCGGCTTTATCTCCATCACAACTGAAGCATATCACCTATGCTGACAAAGGCAAAAGCAAGGTATTGGGTCTAGGTAATGTTGCAATCTCAAAGGATCGACACATGGACAAACTCATGCTTGTCGAGTCCTTAGGGTTCAACCTCATGTCTGTCTCAATGCTTTGTGATCTTGATATGGTTGGTGTCTTTGGCAAGTATCGTTTTGTTGTGATCATGGAAGCTGACAATTCGAAAGTCTTCGAAGGCTTTAGGAGAGGAGATTTGTATATTGTTGATTTCTCTACAGGACCACAACCTGCTACATGTCTACTTGCAAAAGCTTCAGAAGGCTGGCTATGGCATCGACGACTTCGTCATGCTGGCATGAGGAATCTGCACACGCTCGTGAAGAAGAATCATGTCATTGGCATTGAAAATGTCAAATTCCTCAAGGATCACTTATGCGGAGCCTGTGAAGCTGGAAAGATGACCAAGGCCAAGCATCCAGCAAAGAATATCATGAATACTACTCGACCATTTGAATTGCTTCACATGGATCTCTTTGGCCCTACTCACTATGCCACATTACTAATGTTGCATCTTTATTTGGCTTTATCATTGTTGATGATTATTCTCGATATACGGGTCCATATTATCACTTACAAAACTGAAGTGCAGGAAGTCTTCAAACGATTTTCCTCGAGGGCTTCAACCAACTTTGGTGTGAAGATCAAGCACATCAGAACTGATAATGGAACTGAGTTCAAGAACACTAGCCTTGATGACTATCTTGATGAACTTGGTATTACTCATGAGAAATCTGCTCCTTATACTCCTCAGCAAAATGGAGTCATGGAGCGCAAGAACATGACTCTTGTTGAGATGGCCCGCACTATGCTTGATGAGTACAAGACGCCTCCTCGCTTCTGGCCTGAGGAAATTGATACTGCGTTTCACATCATCAACGGGGTATATCTTCACAAATTTTTCAAGAAGATAGCATATGAACTTCTCACTGACAAGAAACCCAATGTGAGTTATTTCAAAGTCTTCGGTGCTAAATGTTGGATTAGAGATCCTCATCATAGTTCTAAATTTGCACCAAAAGAACATGAAAGTTTTATGCTTGGTTATGGTAAGGACTCGCACACCTACAGAGTCTTCAACACCTGTCATCACAAGGTTGTTAAAACTGTAGATGTGCGGTTCGATGAGACTAATGGCTCGCAAAGAGAGCACCTACCTCCTATGACAGATGAAATACCTCCTGAGGAATCTATTAAGTTCAAGGCTATTGAGGATGTCATTCCTACTGAAGAATCTGTTGAAGAAGTCATTCCAGAACATGAAAAACGTCATGCTGATGCACCTGAAGAAAATGGTGCTAAAGAAAATACTGATCAAATTCCTCAACGACAACCCGCTCACCCTCGCGTTGCAAATGAAGTGCAAATTGAGAAAATCATCAGCAACATCAACATTCCAGGTCCTCTCACACGCTCAAGAGCTTCACATTTATCTAACTTTTGTGGGCACTTTGCTTTCGTCTCTATCACAGAGCCCACTAAGGTCAATGAAGCATTTCTGGAGCCTGAGTGGCTTCAAGCTATGCAAGAGGAAATACATCAATTCATGCTCAACAACATCTGGAAACTGGTCAAACATCCAGATCCTCGCAAGCACAATATCATCAGCACAAAGTGGATCTACCGTAACAAGCAAGATGAAAATGGCCTTGTGGTGAGGAATAAGGCACGACTTGTAGCTCAAGGCTACACACAGGTTGAAGGAATTGATTTTGATGAAACTTTTGCACCTATTGCTAGACTTGAAGCTATTCACATATTACTTGCTTATGCTAACCATCATGATATGATCTTATATCAAATGGATGTGAAAAGTGCATTCCTCAATGGTAAGCTTGAGGAAGAAGTATATGTTGCTCAACCCCCAGGTTTTGAAGATATAAAGCATCCTGACAAAGTCTTCAGACTCAATAAAGCCCTCTATGGCCTCAAGCAGGCCCCATGGGAGTGGTATGATACTTTGAAGGATTTCCTCATGAAGAAAGGCTTCGAACCCGGTTCACTTAACCCAACTCTTTTCACTAAATCTTATGATGGTGAATTGTTTGTGTGCCAAATATATGTTGATGATATTATCTTTGGCTGTGCTGACCAACATTATACTGATGAATTTGGTTATATGATGAGGGAGGAATATGAAATGTCTATGATGGGAGAATTGAAATTCTTCTTAGGTCTTCAAATTCGTCAACAACGCAATGGAATATTCATATCTCAGGAGAAATACCTCAAGGATGTAGTGAGGAAATTCGGCATGCAAGATTGCAAAGGTATCAAAATCCCTATGCCCACAAATGGTCATCTATGCACTGATGAAAATGGTATTGACTTCGATCAAAAGGTATACCGCTCCATGATTGGTTCTTTATTGTACCTATGTGTATCTAGGCCAGACATAATGCTTAGTGTTTGCATGTGTGCCCGATTTCAAGCTACACCAAAGGAATCACACCATAAGGCTGTGAAGCATATTCTTTGATATCTAGCTCACACACCAACACTTGGATTGTGGTACCCCAAGGGCTCGGCTTTTGATCTCATTGGATTTTTAGACTCTGAATATGCTGGTGATCATGTGGACCACAAGTCAACATCTGGCACATGCCAATTCCTCGGACGATCCTTTGTCTGTTGGTCCTGGAAGAAACAGAACCGCGTATCACTGTCTAGCTAGCCGATATCTTCACTAAGCCCTTGGATGAGAAGAGATTTAGCAAGTTGCGGTGTGAGCTAAATATCCTAGAATCTTCGAATGTTCTTTGAAAAGGACACTCATCCTAACACTTATGCAAAATTGATAACTTACATGTGCAACACATGAAGAAACATTTTTCTTCAATCAATGAAGAATAACACTCTAAGTGTGAAGAAATTAACGAAGAATTTGATTCTTAGAACCCTACTACAATTGTACGCGGTGTCTGAAATCATCATTCTTATACGGTGGGTCACGCCACCACAAAATGTTGAAAATCTTCAATTGAGTTTTTCCTCAGTTCTTTGAAATTCCCTAGTTGTTTTTCAACTTGCATTGTCTTCACCATTTTCGTCGTTTTTCTTCATTGGCTATATATATATATATGTGAGTTTGTGTCCTCTACATCATTCACTTATAGCTATTTCTTCATATTGTATTTTCTGCTAAGTGAATGTGATCGGACACTTCCCCCTCTATGCTATACTCAACCCATCTATTCACAAATTCTTCATGTGCGTTCTATTTGAAACTCGTTCAAAATCTTCACTGTGTCCTTGTCAGCTGAAGAATTTGCGAATGAAACTTTTAACATATCATATCTAAATTTTCGGCTTTGCCGCTCAAACCGTTTCACCCACGACAACACTTATCTATTCACCCAAGATCCCACACGATCTCCACTTCTCAGTACATGGGTGACACATGTCAAGCGAATGAGAAGGGTCAGGGGCATGTTCGTCCAAATTTCTTTGGGCGAACAGTTTTTTCACCATGGCTATAAATACCCCTTCCCTTCCTCACTTCACTTTTACTCCACTCGTTCTCACTCCAGCTCAAGCTTCTCAAACCCTAACACCGCCGCTACTTCATCATCACCGGTGAGGAAGAGCTTCACTGCCTCTACCTCGTCGCCATCGTACTTGCGCCGACTGCGGATTTCTTCACTCCACCGCCGCCGTAGCTGTCTTCCTCTGCCAAGTTAGGGCGTGGAAGATCTGAACTGACGAACTTCACACCTAAACCTCTCAGTTCGTCATGTTCTTCGTCCGGGGTAATTAAAAGTTACTTTTACTACCCTCCTTGATTCGACAAATTTCTACAAAATCTTCAAAGGTGTTTATTCTTCGAATTCGTCACACACTGAACACCTCACATGTCATCTATTCTTGATTCATTTCTCTAAGCTATATTTTTCTTCAAGATTCCTCAATTGTGTGGATTTTTGATCTATACAACTCTGGAACCTAAGACAAAGAACGCTTAGTGAAATTCTTCAAGACTCATCTGGTCAAATTCCTCAAACTTGTTCTTTTTGAAAAACCTCTGAGAACACATATGACATCTCCATATTCCTCGCAACTATACTCTGTTCACAGGTACTCATGTCAGCTGCCGAATCACTAGGTTCTCATCAACTTAACTCATTTGTAGCGTTCCTCGAAGAAAAGTTGCATACATCTTCAGAGAATTCCATTGTTCAAATTCCTCATCTGAAGAAAATGGCTGATGGAAAGAAGCCACAGAAAGGAGGAAAGAGGCTTGAGGTCAACACAGCGTTTGAAATCCCTGATGATATTTATGCTGGGTACTGCACACCCCCTGAGGAGGATAAAAATCAGCGCAATGTGCGCATTCAAAAGATTGAGAGGAGATGGGCAAGAGAGTGGAGGGAGTACATGTATGTTACTCCCAAGTACATGAAGAAATTCGCTCCCAATCCTCCATGCCCAAGACCTCCATTGGCACCTGTCCAAGAAGTAGATCCCAGCAGCCTCAAGGGCGGTGAGGATTATACTGATGAATGGGCCAAGCGCCAGGCCAAGCTAGCCAAAGTAGCTATGGAAGCAGTGAGGAAATTTAATGAAGATTCTGCTGTTGCTGCTGCCACTGCTGAGGCCTCTGCAAGCAAGCCAAAGAAGGCCATGCCAAAGAAGCATGATCATAAGCCAAGTGCTTCACCCTCAATGCCCTCACGGCCAAGTTCCTCAGCAATGCCCTCACGGCCAGACTCTTTAATGCCCTCATGGCCAACTCCTCATTCTGCTCCCAATTCCTCAGCTCCTCCGCCAAAGTCCTCAGCTGCTGTGACCAAATCCTCAACACCTGCGCATCTTGCCGCGTGCCAAAGAACAACAGGCATCTCTATTGCCTCAGGACCTTCTGCTAGTTCCTCAGCTGCACCAAATTCCTCAATAGGCCCCTCTCTGCTGAAGAAAAAGGCCACTGCTGGACGAGGTTCTCGCCCAAGTCCTCACAAGAGGCAAGTCGCCTTCCAAGTACCGTCTAATGAAGACGAAGCTGATGATGATGAACTTGCAGAAATCATCAGACATAGGCAAGTCAGGGCCGCTAGAGCCAAGGGCACAACTGTGCCGCTGCTTTTGGATCCAAAGTTGGTCCTTGAGTACATTGATCTATGGCACAAGGACCCCAATACTCCTATGCCTGATTTCAAGCTGACTCCTGGCCAAATTCATATCTTGACTCACTTCATTTAGGAAGAAAAATGAAAGTTTGAGAAGGCCAGGCAGATGAGGAAAGTGCAGTACAAGAAGGAGCATTTCCTGAAGAAGAACGTTGTCTCTATGACAACTAAAGAACTTGTCACAATTCAATCAGAGATCAAGAAACTCAATGATGAATTTGACACATATTGTGCTGACTGGCATGGAGCCAAAGTCAGGTTTGTGAAATTGACTGAAAAGTTCACTTCCACTGTTGCTGCCCCAACGCAACAAGAAATTCCTCAGGCTGAAGCATCTGCTCAGCCTACTGAAGAAAATACCGGCACCGCTGATGACACTCAGGTGGCTGAAGAAAATGCTAATTCCAGGGCTGATGACTGCATTCCAGCCACTGAAGAAACTACCAGGGCAACCACTAGTGTTGTGCCCGAAGAAAGTGAAGACGTCAGGGCAACTGCATCAGGTGCGCCTGAAGAAAGTCAACCAAATTCCTCTGCTCCTCCTGTGCCTACACCAACTCCAATCCTTCCATCTGCATCAGATGTGAAGAAGACCAAGGCTGTAGAGCGTGCAGCAGTGAAGAAAAGGAAGGCATCAACTTCATCAGATTCTTCAGCCCCGAAGAAGATGAAGCCATTGACTAGCTCATTTGAAAACCCAATTGATGTTTTTCCTATCTCAACCATGCCATCAAAGGACCTTGTTCCTTTTGATGAAGACTATGTGATTCCAAGTGAATCCGATGAAGAGAATCCTTCTGCTGCTTCGTCAGAGCAGTTGGATGAAGAAATTGAAGTGGATGAAAACCCTTCAACCCCAATTATCTCATCGTCCATGCCTCAGTTCACTGCTGAAGAGGCCGTCGTTGAAGAAATGGATGAAGAAGTCGATGTGGACATTGGATGCACCACGCCAGTGCTGAATGATGACTTTTGGGAAAGTCAGCACCCCAATTCTCCTTTGTTCACTCCTCTGTAACAAATTCCTCAGTCCCTAGTGACTACTGAAGTTCAAATGGGATCGGAAGAACCTCGTGCAACTCCGTCCATCCATGAATAAATTCCAGCCACTAGTGTTGATGAAAATGTAAATGAAGAATTGAAGTCCCAGGCTACCACTGAAGAAGTACCTGAAATTCCTCATCCTGTGGAACCTGAGATCGAGATCCCTGAGGTTGTGATGCAATTGACTAACACTCCTCACCCCAAGCCAAAGGATCCCTTCTCGAAGAAACAAAAATTCAAGGCTGATGACTTCTTTGGCGAGCATGTATTCTTCACTGACTACAACCCTTATGACTTTGCTCGTCTAAGGAGGAAGCATTTCTGGACTGCAAGCTAGGCCAACTTTTATTCTTCACTACTTTTCAACAAGGACAAAATCTTCTACCATGAGCATATTCCTCATGTGGACATGGAATCATTGCCTTGTTTCTCTCCTGTGCTCGGTGTGCTTCATGACGCAGGCCTCCTCAACTTTTGCTCTGACATTGTTGATTGGAATGAAGAGCTCATTCTTCAGTTCTATGCGACGCTGCACATTACCGGTGATCCTGAAGACATCAACACCTGGGTCTTGGACTGGATGACCGATAATACTTATTATAAGGCACCAGCCTCTGAATTGCTTCATGCCCTGTCCATCAGTCCACCCAGTGAAGGAGCTCGCTGCCTGTACCAAGAACCTGAACTCATTGCTCATTACATGCAAGTGTTAATGAAGCCTCTAAAGCCCGGTCAAGCCCCAAGGACCAAATTCCTCGTAAAGGACTTACTCTATGTGCCCAGAACATTCTATCGCATTCTGACGAGGACAATGAGTTCCATCAAAGGCAACGACTGATCTGATGAGGAAATTGTTGGCATCATAAAGAATCTTCTATTCAGCATCATTCATAGCATTCCTATCAATTATTATGATTTCTTCATGAGGACTCTGGCAAATGTTGCACTCTCTCCATTTGAGTTGAAGCCTTATGCTCCTTGGATTATGAGATTCCTCAGAACAAGGTCTTCTCAACTATCAGGCTGATTTTCAGAATCACCTCAGCTACCTGCCCTCGATTGAAGTCCTCAAGCAGACTTATACCTCAGCTGATGAAAGGGCAAGGCACCTCTGGTCATTGATGAAGGCATTCGTCCATTGGATGGTCAGTTTCACAAAGCTGCATCTTACTCCACCAATGATGACTCTGCCACTCATGATTCTGCTGCCAATGCACCCAAGTCTACTCCTCAAGCCACAGCTCCACGTGTGATGACTGACTGTGAGCTGCTTCTTAGTCTTCACCAGAAGGTGGGTCAAAACCATAAATGGGTTAAGTGTTAGTTCGGTTCTATTCTTCACAACATGACTGCTACTCATAATGCAGTGAAGAAAAACCATTACTACCTCCATGAAGTTTTCGGTCGCACCTGGGCTGTCCTACCACATCTGTATGGTGAAGAAGATCTGAAGAAAATGGGTCTCAAGGTAGATTTTGACTGGTCTGCACCTCCAGTGAAGAAATTCAAGAAGGTCAAGGTTCCTTCTTTGGTGACCAGCTCATATTCTTCATCGCATGAAACCGACGAGTATGAAGACTTGGACGACACTACGGCAGGCCCTACAACCACAAACGACCCCAACAACGCTGGCGCTCCTCCATGAACTTGATATTCTCCAGGGGCGTTAGTCCTCATTTTCAACCTTTTGGTCATTAGATGACAAAGGGGGAGAAATTTGAGTTAATCTTCAAGCGGGTCTACCTATATGGGCGTTTTTCTCTAAGTTACAACTCTCATTCTTTTGAAGACTTTGCTGGATCGAGTTGTAATCTTAAACTCTATGGTGGCCTGATACTTTTGCTGTGTTTTTCTGCATGCTTATTCCTCATTAATGTTAATGCACGCATGCTGAATTACATCAGTCACCATATTTCATCATGCATTTCAAATTCTTCATATTATATGTTAAATGCATGTATGAATTACAAGATATACGGGGAGATCTCCATGATACTGCTCTTCAAAGTGTGCATTGCTTCAAAAGCAAATTCCTCACTATGCACATCTTCAGGGGGAGTTCTTCTATATATTGCAATCAAATTCCTCAATTCCAGTATTTACACTTCATATGTTTATCCCCGCTGAAAACTTAACCTATATTGTCATCAATCACCAAAAAGGGGGAGATTGTAAGTGCATCTAGTGCCCCTTAGTGATTTTGGTGTATTGAAGACTTATAGGTTAAGGGACTGATGCGTTTGTGAGTATACACAGGTCTATAAGTCTATGAGGAGTTTGATATTTACAGTGAAAGTCGACTGTCGGTGTCAAAACCGGCGAATCTCGGGTAGGGGGTCCCGAACTGTGCGTCTAGGATCGATGGTAACAGGAGGCAGGGGACACGAAGTTTTACCCAGGTTCGGGCCCTCTTGATGGAGGTAAAACCCTACGTCCTGCTTGATTAATATTGATGATATGGGTAGTACAAGAGTTGATCTACCACGAGATCAAGGAGGCTAAACCCTAGAAGCTAGCCTATGGTCTGATTGTATGCATATATTGTATCTCTATCGACTAGCCTGGCCTCGGTTTATATAATGCACCGGAGGCCTAGGATAACAAGAGTCCTAGCCGAATACGCCGGTGGGGAGAAGTCCTTGTCTTGATCGCCAAGTCTTGTGGAATCTTCCTTGTATGCGGTAGCCGTCCGAACTGGCCCATGACTATACGGCCACGGGGGTCCTCGGCCCAATCTAATAGATCGGGAGACAACGTGGTGAGTACCCCCTAGTCCAGGACACCGTCAGTAGCCCCCTGAACCGGTCTTCAAGTTAGGGACGCTCCTCGATTCTTCCGAACTGTTCTTCATCTTCGGTTGCCGGTCTTGAAAACTGGTTCAACAAATCTTCTTTATCTTCGATCTTGAGGATCACCGAAATGCATTCGACGAGTTTACACGTCGGGTATCCAAGGAGCCCCTTTAAGTTTCCGGCCTTTATCAATGCCTTGTTTATTTTTATGCCACACCTCAGGTTTGAAGTTGTTCCCGGGAGGCAGGGTCCTCTTGCGTCCGAGCTCCAACGCCGGACTGCATTCGAGGTAGCTTTTGCAGCCGAGCACCAACGCCGGACCGCTTCCCAGCTCTAGCGTCGTAATGTATCCGAGCTCCAACGCCGGACTATGTATCCGAGCTCCAACGCCGGACTGTATATCCGAGCTCCAACGCCGAAATATATCCGAGCTCCAACGCCGGACTGTGTCCAGGCTCCAATGCCGGACTATATCCGAGGTGTCATATCACCTTGGTTCAAAAAAGTTGAAGGAGTTTAGCCGAGCTTAATGCCGGAAATGTCCTCTATGGAGCCAGCCACTAGCGCCCGAGCTTTATGCCGGACTGCTTCCGAGGTGGTGCACCACCCCGACTATGGGCCAATTTTTTGTCAATATTTTTAATTGGTGCAATTTATTCTCTGCCGAGATATATAGCCAGTAGCCCTTAAGGTGTGTATCGGTCTAAAACCCGAGATGCACATGAAGGATGACATAAGACCGCTGATCCCAGTAGCCGTTGAGACTCAGGTTGATTTGCAAAATCGGCCTGAGGATCAAGTCCTAGCTCGGCAGAATACTTCGGGACACAAAAGCGGCGTGCTCAGTCCTCAAGACTCAGGTTGGGTGCGGCCGACCAACCTGAGGATCAAAATCTCCTCGGAAACTATATTGCACATAAAATTTTCTGCATTGGACAAGCAATGCAGTAGCCCCCGAGACACTGGTCGGGTGGCAACACCAGATCAGGGGATCGATGTGCCCCTTTAATATTTGTAAATAATAAGCCCGAAGCCCAGTAGCCCCCGAGCCTTAATGCGGCACGGGTGGCCGAATTAAGGATCAATATCCATAGTAAAATCACAAATTATGTGTAATGACTCTATGTATCCAAGTACTTTACGTCATTAATGCTCGGATCCGCATTGTACAAAACTTTGTTGACCGACCATCGGCTTCCACCTCCTTGGCCAGTAGCTGAGGAGTGTTTGTCCTACTTTATAAAGCCTTTATGAGGGCAAAGATTTACGACAAACAAGGAAATCTGGCCACACGGTTTTATAAACAAAGGTACACAGAGAGATATGTTATATTACTGTTTAACAGAAGAAATGTATTCCAAAGAAAATAGTCCCGCTATCGGTTCCTTTCTTTGGGTTTTCATGCTAAGCATGATCATGAAACCTCAGCTCGAATGTAAGAGCAAAATATCGAGGATTTAGTTTGGGAGGCCAGTTAATAGCCCCCGGTAGTGTTCGGCGACAGTCGAGGTCAAGCCGCAAACACTTCGGCTAATGTTATGAATGGTCCGTCATAGTCATCTGATCGCTGACCAGTTTACGCTTATTGTGACAGTCAGTTTTCGGCTTTCTCCACTAAGGTGCTTAACCATGTGAGCTAGAAGCACAATCGCAGTGGTTCTCCCTTTGAATGCCTAGCCGAACAAAACGGAACGTAGGAAGCAAGTGCAGGAGCCGGGCAACCCAACTATTGACCGAAGACACAATTCAAAACCGATGCATATATAGCAATATCTGAGAATGTTTTTGCCGAATCCCTAAAGGTGTCCGGTGTTGCACTGTGAGACTAATGCTGGAAAAGCACAAATAGTTTAAAAGTGCCAAAAAGCTTGGAAAACCAAGAAACGTCAGTAAAAACATGACGTCTGAACAAGATCAAGTGTTCGGTGCCAATCCGAAAATTGGTCTTAGAAAAAAGAAGTGCTTCTGTCGTCCTTTAACATGACACATCCTATCTCAAGACTTCGAGCGGGTCAGCCTACGGCTTCAACCTCCTATCCCGAGGGCGGAGTACTTCTCATTAGGCCAGTTTAGCAAACTAAACTCTAGCGGCTTTGAGAGAGAAATTAGGCTCCCCGGCTAGTGACCGCACACTCGCGTCGAAAAAAGGAGTGATAAATAATAATAATAGAACTTTGCAACGACTGATAAGAAGAACACTTATTATAAAACGGCTCAAATAAACTTAAGAGCCCCCAAGTGACTTGGGTAGAAGAATGATTGCATGTACCGAAGTACTTATATCATATCTATGTTGAACCGAACTTTAAACGCGTCTTAACCGACCGTCGGCTTCTCCCTCTTCGGTTAAGGACCGAAAAGTGTTATGTACTCCATCGGTCGAGAATATAGACGGTGTTTCCAATAACCAGGCAATCAGGCCATAAGGCTGTAACAGACAAAGCGCGCTCAGGGAACTTATGCTATATTACTGCGAAGAGTAAGAAGCATCTTCGAAGAAAATAGTACCCCCACTGATACCTTTCTTCGGTGCTCATTGTTATTATGAGACTTGTGCAATAGATTTTTTGTACTCATGAGTTCCGTGGTGTGCCGACCATCATTGAATAACTATAAGAGCGCTAGCTTTCGGCTTCACCCAGTCTGAGGTCCGGCTCGGGTGACCCGATCGTGACAATCGCAGAGGTGCTCCCTTTACTCCCTAGCCGAACAATCGGGAACGTAGGGGTAAACACAGGAGCGAGGCAACCCAGCTTGCAAATCGCTTAAGTCAATGTGGTGCATATTGTGGCGTAATACACGAACAAGGAACGAAGCCGTACAAGTATAATCATATGCAACAGGAAACGCTTCATAAAGGAAGCCCCCAAGTAAACGGGGTATTTGAATTTATGCATCACAAACAAAGTTTGGACAAGGAAATTTTTTAGAAGCAACTTTTTTCCAAAAAAGTATAATGCTTGGTCGAACCGAACGCGAGTTAGAAATTAAAGCTTTGAGCATGAAAGCGACTTAGCTGGTTAATGTGTTCGGTATTGATGACGCGGTCCGAGCTTGATGCGGGGCAAGGTTCCATCCCTCAAGCCGGTCCCGAGGTGGCGGAGCGGAGAGCTTGACACGCCGAAGTGGTGACATAGCACGATCAATGCAGACCGGCAGAGTGACGCCGAAGTCCCCGGATCATTTTCCTGTGCACAAAAAATAGTGCAAACCGGAGATAATAGTAATAATGATAATTAAAAAAAATCGTTGCATAATAAATAATTTATGCAAAGTGAGTAATAAAAGAAATATGGCCTGGCGCTGAAGTCAAGTCGATGCAGGGCGTCAGCGTGATGCGGTAAAGGCGTGGCAAAGCCTGAATTCGTAGGTCGGTCCAAGCTCCGAGTGCGGCGTTCGCCGGACTATGTACGGAAACTGACCGAACCACCATGCGACTGTCGTTAATGCAGCCACCATTTGATAGACCTGTGTACATATGACGGACAAATCAGAGTAATAATTCCTTGGGAAAAATGAACCCAAACAAGCAAAAAATACTGGGATTAATAGCACCTGGTTCATTTGTTGTAGAAATCCGAAGGAAGGTGATTCCTAAAATTGGGACCCATTCCGCACACCCATTGCCTGATGGGCGATAAAACAACGGCATGGTAATGCAGGTAAAGGTTGACTCGCCAAGGCAAAGCCCTCGGCCCAGCTAACGTGACGGAGCTGGTCGGCTAGTGACACCGAAGTGTCCGGAGTAGGTTGATGAAGAGATGGCGAAGCCCCTGGTCCAGCCGAGATGTCGAAGTCTCGATGTCAGCCGATGAGTCGAAGTAGGTCGGCGTGATGGACACCAGTTTGAAGAAGCAATAGTGCGGCCCTGTCGATGCAGGTCGTGACGTGGTCGATGCCGGCTTGATGAAGCGACCGTGCGGCGATGCCGGTATGCCCGCTCCGCGTAATCCGTGGGGCGGCGATGTTGGTGATGATTTATCCTTCGCGATGCCGGGCTCTTGTTCGGCTTGCCGAGATGATGATCCGAAGAAGTTGAGCTCGGCTCAACAAAGTGACGCCGTGTCTAGCGCAGGTCGGCAGCCGTGGAGTAATATTGCCGGACTGGTTTGACACCAGCATGATGTTGAAGATCATGTTCAAAAGATCTTACAGTTAGTGGGATGTGTTCGGGAACAAAACACAATACCCCATACAAAACTTCCTTCAAAAGGGATGTCCGAAATCCTGTTCATAAAAAAGATGAACTCGGGTCGGATTCGTTTTCGCGCAGAAAACAGATCCGAAAAGTGATGCACTAATCGGAAGGTTCCCGGAGTTTGGACGGTCGGATCGAGCCAAAATTTTGAGAGGTGGTAGATATAGGAATTCTGCAGCCGATCAACGGTTGGATCTTCCAAAGGAGGTCCGAGCTAGAAGCTGGACACCACGCCCTAAACTCATCCAAATTCCTGTCCAGATTTGACAGGGCTCCGGTATATCGTGGATTGCCAGAGATTCCTCCATCGGAACTCGACGAAATTTTCCAGGGTTGTTGTAGACTCAATTCCGCACAATTCCACCAAAGAGATCGTCAAAGCAATACTCGAGGAGGTGGTGGTGGCAGATACGAGTTCGCTGTCCAGAAAAATAGCACGGTCGCTTGAGGGCAATGTTGACGTTGAGCCCCCGAGCTCCATAGATGATTCCTCCGTGATCTTGATAGAGATCGGAGTTGATGTTTGATGAAGGCCCTCGTCCGGACATGGTGATCCGAACACGGGGTCCAATTCTTGGTCGAACCAAGGTGACCAATCGAGCTGGTGACGAAGATGCCGAAGTCGCAGTTGATCTGCAGGCGAGCCATCGATCCTTTTGTCGATCACACAGCGGAACCCTCAATGAAAGCACCAATGTCGGTGTCAAAACCGGAGAATCTTGGGTAGGGGGTCCCGAATTGTGCGTCTAGGATCGATGGTAACAGGAGGCAGGGGACACGAAGTTTTACCCAGGTTCGGGCCCTCTTGATGGAGGTAAAACCCTACGTCCTGCTTGATTAATATTGATGATATGGGTAGTACAAGAGTTGATCTACCACGAGATCAAGGAGGCTAAACCCTAAAAGCTAGCCTATGGTCTGATTGTATGTATATATTGTATCTCTATCGACTAGCCTGGCCTCGGTTTATATAATGCACCGGAGGCCTAGGATAACAAGAGTCCTAGCCGAATACGCCGGTGGGGAGAAGTCCTTGTCTTGATCGCCAAGTCTTGTGGATTCTTCCTTGTATGCGGTAGCCATCCGAACTGGCCCATGAGTATACGGCCACGGGGGTCCTCGGCCCAATCTAATAGATCGAGAGACGATGTGGTGAGTACCCCCTAGTCCAGGACACCGTCATCGACCCCTAAAAATGAAGTTATTCGACTGAAGACTTTGGATTTCTGAAGACTTTGAAAGTGAAGAAATTGGTGTGACCTTGAAGACTTGATATTCATTCGAGGAACATGGAGCATGAAGATTTTTGTTTTCGTAGTTTCATTTTCTCTTTCTTGAGTCATAGGAAACACCGTACTGTTAAAGAGGGTCAAGGAAATACTATGGAAAAATTTCCATGTGATGCTAAACTCAAAATCCTACACCTACCAATCCCTTCGAGTGAATCCATTGGAAATCTCATACAGTTCAGTCATATTCTTCAGTGACAGAGACGAAGTTCTTCTGGTCTCTAAGGAATTTGTTCTGACTGAGGAGTTCTGAATTCGCCAGTGCGGATTGCCTACACCGTGAGGAACATGATAGCCCTGAGGAATTTGATACTCAAAATTCCGACCGTTGTTGTGCTATGCGCCAGCTATCCCAAAATATCTACCCACCTAACGGTCATATCATTGAAGGGCATTTATGTCTTATCATGTTGGGCTGCTCCCTAGGCTATAAATAGCCGCCCCCTACAACCACTAGCTGGTTGGCTGCTCCGAGAGAAACTGACACTTGTCATTTGAGAGCATCCCATCCTCCAAGGACTTTGAGTGAAACTCATCAAGTGAGGAAAACCCAAACCCAAACACCTACAAACCCAAAGTGATTGAGCATCACTGAAGAGATTGATCATGCGTGGATCCGACGCCTGTTACCTTTGAAAACTGTGCATCTTCCAGACGGTTAGGCGTCATGGTCTAGAGCATCCAAGAGGAAATTGTGGATCGCCGGGTGACCGAGTCTGTGAAGGTTTGGAAGTCACCTGAAGACTTACCACGAGTGATTTGGCGCGGTTTGTGTGACCTTAGCTCAAGGGGAATACGGTGAGGACTAAGTGTCCCGAGCTGCGTGTTCAGGACTGGGTGTCCGGGACTGTGTGTCCTCAGGTTTAAATACCTAGCCGCCCTAACCAGACGTACAACTGTCACAGCAGTTGGAACTGGTCTACCAAATCATTGTCTTCACCAAGCTACCTGGTTCCATTTCCTCAACCCTTCCATTTCCTCATTTCTGTGTTGTGTGCTTGTTCATATCTGTTTGAAGACTTTGACTGAAGACTTTCTCTATTTCCTCAGTTCAATTTCTTCAGCATGTTTGTCTTATCATGTGTTATCCCGTGTTTACGCTTTCTGTACTCTGTGCTTGTTTTCATTTCATCATGAAGACCATGCTCATGCACTGTTATGTTTACTTCTGAGTACTTATTCCACTGCAAGTAGTTCTTCACTCAGGAATTTCCTCATGCTGAAATTCCTCAGTGAAGAATTCATGAAAATCGGCTATTCACCCCCCTCTAGTCGATATAACGCACTTTCAATTCTTCACAGGCACCGGTCCTTCTTCACAGGCACTAGGCTTTTCTTTACAGACATCAGGCCTTCTTCACAGGCACTGGGCCTTTCTTAATAGGCACCGGGCCTTCTTCACAGGCTCTGGGCCTTTCTTCACAGGCACTGGGCCTTGCTTCATGGGTAGAACTTCCGGAGGTGCTGATGTTCCAGGTGTTCTGGACGGGCACCCCCTCCTGCATCTCCAGGCGCGTGGAGCCAGGCCTGGAGATATTGATGACCCTGAACGGGCCCTCCCACATGGGTGAGAGCTTGTACAACCCCTCCCTGGAGAGGACCCACCTCAGGACGAGGTCGCCTACCTAAAGCGTCTTGGAGCGGATGTTGCGGCAGCGGTACCGCCGCAGCGCCTGCTGGTACCTTGCCGCCCTCAGTTCAGCTTGACGGCATCGTTCCTCCCCGAGTACAAGGTCCATCCCCCGCATGGCGTCCTACTGCGTTTCATCAAACGCCAGGACCCGTGCAGAGCGATGCTTGACCTCGTGAGGGTGGACTGCTTCGGCTCCGTAGACAAGGAAGAATGTGGTCTCGCCCGTCGGCTTCACGGCGGTGTTGCGGATGGACCACAACATGGACTGGAGCTTGTCGTGTCAGCCCCTGCTGCAGGCCTCGAGCTTCTTCTTAAAGGTCCTGGTCTTGAGGCCTCTCAGGACCTCTGCGTTGGCGCGTTCAGCCTGGCCATTGCTCCTAGGGTGTGCCACCGAAGCGTAGCAGATCTGCATTCCAAGGTTAGCATAGTATGTTTTGAAGAGGTTACTGGTGAACTGCGAGCCATTGTTGGTGATGATGCGGTTGGGGACCCCGAAACGGCTCACGAGGCCCTTGGTGAATTTAACCGCGAAACCGGCTAGGATGGTGCGGACGGCTTCCACTTCCGCCCACTTGGTGAACTTGTCAATGGCGACGTAGAGGTAGGGGTATCCCCATGGAGCTCGAGGGAATGGGCCCAAGATATCCAGCTCCCAGACCATGAACGACCACGTGAGCGGTATAGTCTGGAGGCCCTGAGTGGGCTGATGGATCTGCTTGGCGTGGAACCGGCAAGCTTCGCAGGACTTCACCACCCCAGCTCCGTTGTTGAGCGTCGTGCGCCAGTAGAATCCACTGCGGAACACCTTGCTGACGAGAGTCTGTGACGATGAGTGGTGTCTGTAGTCCCCACCGTGTATGTTAATCAGCAACTCCTTCCCCTGGTCCCTGGAAATGCAATGCAACGAAACATCATTTGGTCGCTTCCTGTACAACTCACCGTCCTGGATACAGTACGCCGTGGCTTGCCGGGCTACGCGCTCTGCGTCCTCCTCCTTCCCTGGTAGTGCCCCTTGCATCAGATATTCCTTGAATTCCTTGGTCCAACATCCCTCTTGAGGCTCGAGCGCCAAGAGCAAGCGAGCCCCTGAAGTTGGGGCACAAGCTGGGGCTCCCGTGGCTGGCGGTTGTGGGAGCTCCTCCCGAGGTCATTTCGTGCTTGAAAGTGGTGGCGTCGCTGATGGCTTGAAGAGCCGCTCCTCGAAGATGCCAGGCTCTTGGGGCTGCCGCTTGGATGCCCTCCTGGCGATGTCGTCGGCTTCCTTGTTGGTGCCACAGGGCACATGCTGCACCTCCATGCCTAGGAACTGCTTTTCCATCTTACATACTTCCGCGAGGTACGCCTCCATGTGCTCGTCCTTTGTCTCATACACTTTGTTGGAGAAGTTGCTGAGGAGCTGTGAATCGCCCCTAACAGTGAGGCTCTTCACCCCTAGAGCTACCGCGGCCTTCAGGCCAGCTATGAGGCCTTCGTATTCCGCGATGTTGTTGGAGACCTTCTCGCCCTGCTGAAAGCAGAGCTGCACATTGTAATAGAGCTTGTCCTGTGTGGTTGAGATGGGCACTGCTCCAACCCCCGTGCCCTGGTGCGCGAAGGCACCATCGAAATACATGACCCATCCGTCTGGCGCCTCACTTCCTGGCGAGGTGGACTGGTCCTTGCCTGCTTCCAGTGCCGGGGCATCCATCCATTCCGCCACGAAGTCAGCGAGTGCGGCTCCCTTGATGACCCTAGTGGTGCTGAACTCCAACTGGAATGCCTATAGCTCGATGTTCCACTCAGCGACCCTTCCAACAGAGTTGGGGCTCCTGAGCACCCTCTCCAACGGGTAGGCCGAGACGACCTTGATGGGGTGGCCCTGGAAGTAGTGTCGTAACTTGCGCGAGGCCACCAGGAGCATGAGCAGGAGCTTCTGAGGCATGGGATAACGTGCCCTTGTGTCCGGTAGCACCGTGCTGACGAAGTACACCGGGTGCTCGACGAGGACCGTCGTGTTGGTGAGGCTCGGATCTTGCGCAAGCTGGGGTGCCTCCTGAGGTGGTGGGACCTCTAGCGCCTGGTCGCTTGCAGGGATCTCTACGGTGTCATCCTACCGAGATTGGTCTTCTGTTGCTGCCGCTATGGCTCTTACTGCGCCTTCCTGATCTTTTGTCGTCTCAGCTGGCGACGTAGCTTGGCGCGGCGCACTCTTGGCCTGGTGCTCCTCCCGAACCACCACTAGCGCAGCGCTGGCAGAGTATGGGGTGGTGGCAAGATAGAGTACCAGGGGCTCGAGAGGCCGTGGCGCCACCAATACCGGTGGGCTGGTCAAGTATCTCTTTGGGTCTTGGAAGGCCTGGTCATCCTTTGGAGTCCACTCGAACGGGCCCTTTTTCTTCATCAGCCTAAAAAAGGGTAAGGCATGCTCTCCCAACTTGGATACGAAGCGCCCCAATGCAGTCACCCGACCAACCAGCTTTTGCATTTCCTTGAGGGTCTGTGGCGGGCTCATGCCTTCAATGACCTTGATCTTCTCCGGGTTCGCCTCGATCCCTTTGTGCGACACGAGGAATCGCAGCAGCTTGCCGGAAGGAACACTGGACACACACTTCTCCGGGTTAAGCCGCAGGTTTACCTGGCGCATGCTCTCGAAGGTCTCCTCCAGGTCTTGGATCAAGGTTTTTGCCTCCCGAGATTTCACCACAATCTCATCGACATAGGCCTCCGTGTTCCTCCCGAGCTGCCACCCTAAAGCGATGTGCATTGGCCGCTGAAAGGTCGCACCCGCATTGCGCAATCCGAAGGGCATACAGGTGTAGCAGTACACCCCACATAGGGTCAGGAAGGTTGTCTTCTCTACATCTTCCACCGCCATCTTGATTTGGTGATACCCGGAGTACGCATCCAGGAAGCACAGTAGGTCGTACACAGAGGTGGATTCGACGATCTGGTCGATGCGCGGGAGAGGGAACGGATCTTGAGGGGACGCCTTATTGAGGTTAGTGAAGTCGACACACATTCGCTCCTTCCCCCCTTTGTTCGGCACCACGACTGGGTTTGCCAGCCATTCGGGGTACCTGACCTCACGAACGGCACCCACCGCCTCCAACTTGCGGGTCTCTTGAATGATGAAGGGCTGCTTCTCCATGGACTGCCGCCTTCCTCGCTGCTTCACTGGGCGCACATTGGGGCACACCCTCAGGTGGTGCTGAATCACCTCTCTCGGGACCCCCACCAGCTGATTGGGCTCCCATGTGAATATGTCCTTGTTCCCGCGCAAGAACTTCACCAATGCTTCCTCTTGGCTGGGGTTAAGACCGGCACCTATGGTGAAGGTGGCTCCTGAGGAGTCGTCCTTGTCGACCGGCACCTGCTTTGTCTCTGCCTTGTCTTGGGTGAACAACTGCTTCTTCTTGGTCGGTGCGGCCTCCTTGGCCTCGGGGGCACCGGTGCCGACGGGCTGTGCCGCCACAGCGGTCTTGAAGGAAAGTTTGAGCGCCGTCACGGCCTCCTTAGGCCCCCCTTGATGGTGAGGACACCCTTGCTTCCTCGCATTTTCATGATATTGTAGGCTGGATGAGTCGCCGCCATGAATTGGGCCAGGGCTGGGTACCCGATGGTGGCGTTCTACGGGAGGCCGATACGGGCGATGTCGAAGTCGACCAGCTCCGTGCGGTAGTTGTCGCGCGTGCCAAAGGTGACGGGAAGGTGGATCTGCCCAAGGGAGCGGGCATCGCCACCACCAACTCCTGAGAAAGGCTTGCTGAGGCTGAATCGTCCGAGCGGCACGTGAAGCAGGCTGAAGACCTCCATGGAGAGCAACTTGAGGCCTGCGCCGCCATCGATGAGGGTCTTGGTGACGGCCACATTGTAGATGGTGGGAGTGCAGAGCATCGGAAGCATGCCCGAGCCGGTGGTGGTGACGAGGTGGTCTTCTAAGCTGAAGGTGAGGCCGGCCTCGTGCGTGATGTCTACTACACAACCTTCTTCTTATAGACGTTGTTGGGCCTCCAAGTGCAGAGGTTTGTAGGACAGTAGAAAATTTCCCTCAAGTGGATGACCTAAGGTTTATCAATCCGTAGGACGCATAGGATGAAGATGGTCTCTCTCAAGCAACCCTGCAACCAAATAACAAAGAGTCTCTTGTGTCCCCGACACACCCAATACAATGGTAAATTGTATAGGTGCACTAGTTCGGCGAAGAGATGGTGATACAAGTGGTATATGGATAGTAGATAAAGGTATTTGTAATCTGAAATTATAAAAACAGCAAGGTAACAAGTGATAAAAGTGAGCGTAAACGGTATTGCAATGCTAGGAAACAAGGCCTAGGGTTCATATTTTCACTAGTGTAAGTCCTCTCAACAATAATAGCATAATTGGATCACATAACTATCCCTCAACATGCAACAAAGAGTCACTCCAAAGTCACTAATAGCGGAGAACAAACGAAGAAATTATGGTAGGGTACGAAACCACCTCAAAGTTATTCTTTCCAATCAATCCGTTGGGCTATTCCTATAGGTGTCACAAACAGCCCTACAGTTCATACTAGAATAACACCTTAAGTTACAAATCAACCAAAACCCTAATGTCACCTAGATACTCCAATGTCACCTCAAGTATCCGTGGGTATGACGATATGCATCACACAATCTCAGATTCATCTATTCAACCAACACAAAGGACCTCAAAGAGTGCCCCAAAGTTCTACCAGAGAATCACGACGAAAACGTGTGCCAACCCCAATGCATAGGTTCATGGGCAGAACCCGCAAGTTGGTCACCAAAACATACATCAAGTGAATCACGTGATATCCCATTGTCACCACAGATATCCACGACAAGACATACATCAAGTGTTCTCAAATCTTTAAAGACTCATTCCGATAAGATTAATTCAAAGGGGAAACTCAATTCATTACAAGAGAGTAGAGGGGGGAAGAAGCATCATAGGATCCAAATATAATAGCAAAGCTCGCGATACATCAAGATCGTATCATCTCAAGAACACGAGAGAGAGAGAGATCAAACACATAGCTACTGGTACATACCCTCAGCTCCGAGGGAGAACTACTCCCTCCTCGTCATGGAGAGCACCGGGATGATGAAGATGGCCACCGGAGAAGGATTGCCCCCTCCGGCAGGGTGCCAGAACGGGTCTAGATTGGTTTTCGGTGCCTACGGAGGCTTCTGGCGGCGGAACTCCCGATCTATTGTCCGTTCTGGAAGTTTTAGGTTACGTAGGTATATATGGGTGCAGGAGGTACGTCGGAGGAGCTACGGGGGCCCCACGAGGCAGGGGGCGCGCCCTAGGGGGGCGCGGCCCCCACCCTCGTGAGCACCTCCCATATCTCCTGACGTGGAGTCCAAGTCTATCCGGTGGCTTTCGTTCCAAAAATAACTTCTCCAGTTGATTTCGTTCCATTTTGACTCCGTTTGATATTCCTTTTCTTCGAAACACTGAAATAGGCATAAAACAGCAAATCTGGGCTGGGCCTCCGGTTAATAGGTTAGTCCCAAAAATAATATAAAAGTGGAAAATAAAGCCCAATATTGCCCAAAACAGTAGATAATATAGCATGGAGCAATCAAAAATTATAGATACGTTGGAGACGTATCAAGCATCCCCAAGCTTAATTCCTGCTTGTCCTCGAGTAGGTAAATGATAAGAAAAGATAATTTTTGATGTGGAATGCTAGTTGGCATAATTTCAATGTAATTCTTCTTAGTTGTGGTATGAATATTCAGACCATAAGATTCAAGACAAAAGTCCATATTAACATAAAAATAATAATACTTCAAGCATACCAACTAAGCAATTATGTCTTCTCAAAATAAGATGGCCAAAGAAAGCTATCCCTACAAAATCATATAGTCTGGTTATGCTCTATATTCACCATGTGGAATATTTAAATCTTGCACAACCCCGATGACAAGCCAAGCAATTGTTTCATACTTTTGATGTTCTCAAAATTTTTCAATCTTCACGCAATACATGAGCGTGAGCCATGGACATAGCACTATAGGTGGAATAGAGTGGTGGTTGTGGAGAAGACAAAGAGGGAGAAGATAGTCTCACATCGAGTAGGCGTATCAACGAGCTATGGAGATGCCCATCAATAGATATCAATGTGAGTGAGTAGGGATTGCCATGCAACAGATGCACTAGAGCTATAAATTTATGAAAGCTCAAAAGAAACTAAGTGGGTGTGCATCCAACTCGCTTGCTCACAAAGATCTAGGGCATTTTGAGGAAGCCCATAATTGGAATACACAAGCCAAGTTCTATAATGAAAGATTCCCACTAGTATATGAAAGTGACAACATAGGAGACTCTCTATCATGAAGATCATGGTGCTACATTGAAGCACAAGTGTGGTAAAAGGATAGTAGCATTATCCCCCCCTTTTTTTGGCCTTCCCTTTTTTTGGCCTTTCTTTTTTATGGCCTTTCTCTTTTTTGGGGACAGTGCTCTATTGAATGATGATCATCACACTTCTATTTATTTACAACTCAATGATACAACTCGATACTAGAACAAAGTATGACTCTATATGAATGCCTCCGGCGGTGTACCGGGATATGCAATGACTCATGAGTGACATGTATGAAAGAATTATGAATGGTGGCTTTGCCACAAATACGATGTCAACTACATGATCATGCTAAGCAATATGACAATGATGGAGCATGTCATAATAAACGGAACGGTGGAAAGTTGCATGGCAATATATCTCGGAATGGCTATGGAAATGCCATAATAGGTAGGTATGGTGGCTGTTTTGAGGAAGGTATATGGTGGGTTTATGGTACCGGCAAAAGTTGCGCGGTACTGGAGAGGCTAGCAATGGTGGAAGGGTGAGAGTGCGTATAATCCATGGACTCAACATTAGTCATAAAGAACTCATATATTTATTGCAAAAATGTATTAGTTATCGAAACAAAGTACTACGCGCACGCTCCTAGGGGGATAGATTGGTAGGAAAAGACCATTGCTCGTCCCCGACCGCCACTCATAAGGAAGGCAATCTATAAATAAATCATTCTCCGACTTCATCACATAACGGTTCACCATACGTGCATGCTACGGGAATCACAAACTTCAACACAAGTATTTCTCAAATTCACAACTACTCAACTAGCATGACTCTAATATTACCATCCTCATATCTCAAAACAATCATCAAGTATCAAACTTCTCTTAGTATTCAACACACTCATAAGAGAATTTTATTATTCTTGAATACCTAGCATATTAGGATTTTAAGCAAATTACCATGCTATTTAAGACTCTCAAAATAATCTAAGTGAAGCATGAGAGTTCATCTATTTCTTCAAAATAAAACTACCACCATGCCCTAAAAGATATAAGTGAAGCACTAGAGGAAATGACAAACTACTCCAAAAGATATAAGTGAAGATCAATGAGTAGTCGAATAATTATGCAACTATGTGAAGACTCTCTAAGATTTAAGAATTTCAGATCTTTGGTATTTTATTCAAACAGCAAGCAAAGCAAAATAAAATGAAATCTAAGAATAACAAACATCATGTGAAGAAGCAAAAACTTAGGATCAACCGGTACTAACTGATAGTTGTTGAAGAAGAAAGGTGGGATGCCAACCGGGGCATCCCCAAGCTTAGATGCTTGAGACTTATTGAAATATTATCTTGGGGTGCCTTGGGCATCCCCAAGCTTGAGCTTTTGTGTCTCCTTAATTCCTCTCATATCACGGTCTCCCTAAATCACAAAAGCTTCATCCACACAAAACTCAACAAGGACTCGTGAGATAAGTTAGTATAAACCATTGCCAACACCTTATTATACTCTACTGTAGGAAATCACTAAAATTATTATTCAACATTGCATATTAAATGCCTCTGCATATTTAACAGTCCTATCCTCAAATAGAATCATTAAAGAAGCAAACATATGCAAACAATGCAAACATAACAGCAATCTGCCTAAACAGGATAGTCTGTAAAGAATGCTGCAACATCCATACTTCCCTAACTCCAAAAATTATGAAAGAAAATTCCAACTGTATTAAATTTATCAGAGCTTAATATTCAAAAGGTTTCAACATTTTATCGCATTCTGACTTTTCTTGGGAATTATTGCAACAGCGGTAAACTTTCTGTTTTCAAACAGCAACATGTATACTTGTAACATAGGCATAGTAAAGGCTATCAATGCCACTTATATTGAAATAAAAGATGCAAGACAATGTTCTAAATAACAGAAAGCAAATCCTAACAAAATAAATTGACGCTCCAAGCAAAACACATATCATGTGGAGAATAAAAATATAGCTCCAAGTAAAGTTACCGATGAATGAAGACGAAAGAGGGGATGCCATCCGGGGCATCCCCAAGCTTAGGCTCTCGGTTATCCTTGAATATTACCTTGGGGTGCCTTGGGCATCCCCAAGCTTAGGCTCTTGCCACTCCTTATTCCATAGTCCATCGAATCCTTACCCAAAACTTGAAAACTTCACAACACAAAACTTAACAGAAAACTCGTAAGCTCCGTTAGTATAAGAAAGTAAATCACCACTTCAAGGTATTGTAATGAACTCATTATTTATTTATATTGGTGTTAAACATACTGTATTCCAACTTCTCTATGGTTTATAAACTCTTTTACTAGCCTTAGATTCATCAAAATAAGTAAACAACACATGAAAAACAGAATCTGTGAAAAACAGAACAGTCTGTAGTAATATGGATCAAACGTATACTTCTGGAACTCATAAAATTCTCAAATAAATTGATGGACCTTATTAATTTATCTATTAATCATCTGAAAAAATAATTAACTAAATATCACTCCCAAAATAAAAATGGCAGCAATTCTCGTGAGTGCTAAAGTTTCTGTTTTTTACAGCATGATCACAAAGACTTTCCCCAAGTCTTCCCAAAGGTTCTACTTGGCACAAACACTAATTAAAAGCATATAACCACATATAAACAGAGGCTAGATGAATTATTTATTACTAAACAGGAAAAAATCCAAGGAATAAGAATAAAATTGGGTTGCCTCCCAACAAGCGCTATCGTTTAATGCCCCTAGCTAGGCATGATGATTTCAACGATGCTCACATAAAAGATAAGAATTGTAACATAAAAAGAGCATCATGAAGAATATGACTAGCACATTTAAGTCTAACATACTTACTATGCATAGGAATTTTGTGAGCAAACAACTTGGGGGAACAAGAATCAACTTGCATAGGACGGTAAAACAAGCATAACTTCAAAACTTTAAGCACATAGAGAGGAAACTTGATATTATTGCAATTCCTACAAGCATATATTCCTCCCTCATAATAATTTTCAGTAGCATCATGAATGAATTCAACAATATAACCAGCACCTAAAGCATTCTTTTCATGATCTACAAGCATAGAAAATTTATTACTCTCCACATAAGCAAATTTCTTCTCATGAATAATAGTGGGAGCAAACTCAACAAAATAACTATCATGTGATTGAAAATTAAGATCAAGATGGCAAGTTTCATGGTTATCATTATTCTTTAAAGAATACGTCTCGTCACAATAATCATCATAGATAGGAGGCATGCTTTCATCATAATAAATTTGCTCATCAAAGCTTGGGGGACAAAAAAATATCATCTTCATCAAACATAGCTTCCCCAAGCTTGTGGCTTTGCATATCATTAGCATCATGGATATTCAAGGAATTCATACTAACAACATTGCAATCATGCTCATCATTCAAATATTTAGTGCCAAACATTTTATAGATTTCTTCTTCTAGCACTTGAGCACAATTTTCCTTTCCATCATTAAGGGAGTCCTAGATTAGGGGGTGTTCGGGTAGCCGGACTATACCTTCAGCCGGACTCCTGGACTATGAAGATACAAGATTGAAGACTTCGTCCTGTGTCCGGATGGGACTTTCCTTGGCATGGAAGGAAAGCTTGGCGATGCGGATATTCAAGATCTCCTACCATTGTAACCGACTCTATGTAACCCTAACCCTATCCGGTGTCTATATAAAACGGAGGGTTGTAGTCCGTAGGCGATCAACTCCATATACAACAATCATACCATAGGCTAGCTTCTAGGGTTTAGCCTCCTTGATCTTGTGGTAGATCTACTCTTGTACTACCCATATCATCAATATTAATCAAGAAGGACGTAGGGTTTTACCTCCATCAAGAGGGCCCGAACCTGGGTAAAACATCGTGTTCCCTGCCTCCTGTTACCATCCGGCCTAGACGCACAGTTCGGGACCCCCTACCCGAGATCCGCCGGTTTTGACACCGACATTGGTGATTTCATTGAGAGTTCCTCTGTGTCGTCGCCTTTAGGCCCGATGGCTCCTTTGATCATCAACAACGATGCGGTCCAGGGTGAGACTTTGCTCCCCAGACAGGTCTTCGCTCTGCGGGCCAATTCGCTCGGCCACCTGGAGCAGATCGAAAGCTACGCCCCTGGCCATCAAGTCAGGTTTGGAAGATTAAACTACACGGCTGACATCCGCGGAGACTTGATCTTCGACGGGCTCGAGCCACGGCCAAGCGCGCCGCACTATCTCGAGGGGCATGATCTAGCTCTGCCCCCGGACAGTGTCCTGGAGGCCGCACACACATCGGTTCTGACCCCTAACTCGGAGCCTATTGCGCCAATCGAGGATGAGCGGTTGGACGTCACCTTGGGGGCTGCGATCCCAAAAGAGATCGAGCCGAACGCTAGCCCCGCACTCTGCATGACCCGTGACTCCGAGGATCCGGACTCCTCCCCGGACTCCGAACCCCCCGCGCCCCTGCCAATCGAATCCGATTGGGCACCGATAATGGAGTTCACCGCCGCAGACATCTTTCAGCATTCGCCTTTTGGCGACATCCTGAATTCTCTTAAGTCTCTCTCTTTATCAGGAGAGCCCTGGCCGGACTACGGTCAGAGAGGGTGGGATACGGACGATGAGGAAATTTAAAGCCCACCCACCACCCACTTTGTAGCCACTGTCGACGATCTAACCGACATGCTTGACTTCAGCTCCGAAGACATCGACAGCATGGAGGACGATGTAGGAGACGAACAGGAACCAGCACCTGTAGGGCGCTGGAAGGCCACCTCGTCATATGACATATATATGGTGGATACTCCAAAAGATGGAGATGGCGATGGAACAGTGGGGGATGACGCCCCCAAGAAACATCCAAAGCGCCAGTGTCAGCGGCTCCGCTCTAAATCCCGCCAAAGCAAAAACGGTGATTCCGGCACGGGAGATAATACTACCCCGGATAGCGCTGAAGAACACCCACCTCAGCAAGATTCGGCACAGGAAGATGGAGAAGCCAGCCCTCATGAGAGAGCGGCAGACCGAGAGGTCGAGGATGATAACTATACGCCTCCCTCCGAAGACGAGGCAAGCCTCGATGACGACGAATTCGTCATACCATCAGACCCCACCGAACAAGAGCGTTTTAAACGCAGGCTTTTAGCCACGGCAAGCAGCCTCAAGAAAAAGCAGCAACAGCTTAGAGCTGCCCAAGATTTTCTAGCTGACAGATGGACTGAAGTCCTTGCGGCCAAAGAGTATGAACTCGAACGCCCCTCCAAGAGTTACCCGAAGCACAGGCCGCTACCCCGATTAGAGGAGGAAGCACCTACATCACCAGCGCATGACATGGCAGACCGTCCACCTCGCGGCCGCGACAGAGAGGCCTCTCGGCCCTCCACTCAAGCCATGCCCCGACGCCACTCAACTAAGGCACGGGAAAATGCGCCCGACCTACGAGACATACTGGAGGATAAGGCAAGACAAACAAGATCGATCTATGGATCGCGCAGGCGCCCTACGACATGTGACAATGATCTTCACTTCGGATACAACAAATCCGGCCGGGCCAAACACAACAGACATAGCTCTTCCGAGCTGCGTCGTGATATAGCCCAGTACAGAGGCGCCGCACACCCGCTATGCTTCACGAATGAAGTAATAGATCATAAAATCCCCAAGGGTTTCAAACTCGTAAACATCGAATCATACAATGGCACAACAGATCCGGCGGTATGGATCGAGGATTATCTCCTTCACATCCACATGGCACGCGGCGATGATCTACACGCCATCAAATACCTCCCGCTCAAACTTAAAGGACCGGCCCGGCATTGGCTTAACAGCTTGCCAGCAGACTCAATCGGTTCTTGGGAGGACCTGGAAGCCGCATTCCTCGACAACTTCCAAGGCACTTACGTGCGACCGCCGGATGCCGACGACTTAAGCCACATAATTCAGCAGCCAGAGGAATCGGCCAGACAATTCTAGACACGGTTCCTAACAAAGAAAAACCAGATAGTCGACTGTCCGGACACAGAGGCCCTAGCAGCCTTCAAGCATAACATCCGTGACGAGTGGCTTGCCCGGCACCTGGGATAGGAAAAGCCGAAATCCATGGCAGCCCTCACGACACTCATGACCCGCTTTTGCGCGGGAGAAGATAGCTGGCTAGCTCACAGTAACAACTTATCAAAGAACCCTGGTAATTCGGATACCAAGGACAAAAGTGGCAGGACACGTCGGAATAAGCAAAAACGCCGCGTTAACAGTGACAACAATGAAGACACGGCAGTCAATGCCGGATTCAAAGGCTATAAATCCGGTCAGCGGAAAAATCCATTCAAAAAGAATACTCAGGGCCCATCCAGTTTGGACCGAATACTCGATCGCTTGTGCCAGATACATGGCACCCCCGAAAGGCCAGCCAATCACACTAACAGGGATTGTTGGGTGTTCAAGCAGGCAGGCAAGTTAAGGGGCGAAAACAGAGACAAGGGGCTGCACAGCGACGACGAGGAGCCCAAGCCGCCGAACAACAATGGACAGAAGGGCTTTCTCCCACAAGTGCGGATGGTGAACATGATATACGCAACCCACATTCCCAAGCGGGAGCGGAAGCATGCGCTACGGGACGTATACGCGATGGAGCCAGTTGCCCCAAAGTTCAACCCATGGTCCTCCTGCCCGATCACTTTTGATCGAAGGTACCATCCCACTAGCATCCGTCATGGCGGCTTCGCCGCATTGGTTCTCGACCCAATCATCGACGGATTTCATCTCACAAGAGTCCTCATGGACGGCGGCAGTAGCCTGAACCTGCTTTATCAGGATACAGTGCGGAAAATGGGCATAGATCCCTCAAGGATTAAGCCCACAAGAACGACCTTTAAAGGCGTTATACCATGTGTAGAAGCCAACTGTACAGGCTCAGTAACACTTGACGTGGTCTTCCGATCCCCGGACAATTTCCGAAGCGAAGAGTTAATCTTCGATATAGTCCCGTTTCGCAGTGGCTATCACGCCCTGCTCGGACAAACCGCATTCGCAAAGTTCAATGCGGTGCCGCACTATGAATATCTCAAGCTCAAGTTGCCAGGCCCTCGAGGAGTAATTACGGTCAACGGAAACACCGAACGCTCCCTCCGTACGGAGGAGCATACGGCGGCTCTCGCAGCGGAGGTACAAAGTAGCCTTCTCAGGCAATTCTCCAGTTCGGCAATTAAAAAGCGAGACACTGCCAAGAGCGCCCGGAGTAACCCACAGCAGGACCGCCTGGCACACTCTGAGCAAGCATAGCAATGCGGCCCCAACCCCAGCTTTCGCGACATAGCGAAACCAGTACCTCGCGTACATAACTACGCCCTTGAAATACCATGGGCACAGGGGAAGGGGCACAATAACGGCACGCCCAAAATACGGCTTAAAACGTACTAGGGGCTGCCGGATTCTTTTTTTAATTTTTTCTTACTTTCAGGACTCCATACTTCGGATGACCTGTTTGGCAATTCGACTGCCGCACAAACGATGCAAGATCCAGGGAAGCAGACAAGCCATGCCGCATTATGGAACTCCCAGGTGGTCTCTGTTACGAGTGGTATACCTGTTTTAAATACAATTCCGCGGCCTGCCCCTGGTTAGGACATACTGAATAGTCCAATATCTTTTGCTTGCCGTGCTATTTGTATCATTCGGCTTTGATAAATAGCCTCTCTATAAACAATGCTTAGCTTCTTGTCTATTTTTTGCATTATCTTCTTTTCACATTTATGTTTATTAAATGACATGATTGCACCCGTACACCATGGTACGGCAAACACGCCAGGGGCTTCAGTACCCCTCATAATGGTGTGAGAAGTCCGTACACTTTCACAAGTGCGGCACCCCGAACTTATAGCACTATATGCATCGGCTCCGAATCATGATTTGGGTCAATAGTTGGGTTTGCCCAGCTCCTATGTTTGGTGCCTTACGTTCCGCTCTATCGGCTAAGGTAGCACTAGGAGAACCACTGCGATTGTGCCCCGGTTCAGCTTGGTTAAGCACCTCAGTGGAGAAAGCTAAAACTGACTGTCATGATGTGGCAAGAGACCGGTCGCTGTTTGAGAGGTTTTTCAAGTCCCTAAAGGCTTATGCCGCTTCGAGCGAGGAGCTGGCTTTGCCCGGCCAAGGCGTGGATAGCGCCCCGAACTCGGTCTTTCGAACTAGGGGCTTCGCCGAAATTTAAAATTATAGAGTTCTATGGCTAAGTGAGAGTGTTCAAGCATTATAGTCCGATTTCCTGGTTCGTTGTGCTGAGCGCCTCCCTCGAAGGACCCAACTATGGGAAAAAGAGCGCTCAGGTTTATCCCGAACACCCTAGCACTAGTGGCACGGGGGCAGAAGCCGACGACTGGCCATCTCTCAATTTTTGATAAACGGCCGCACAGAAAGTAATATTTTAAATTCAATAAGCATTGCTTAGCGCATATGAACAAGTTTTCAGCGCACAGGATAAACACGAGCGAGTTCATTCAAATATCACATCCTTGGTACATTCATCCGCCACAAGGCGGGCACCTGCAAGAACATCCTTGTAGTAGTTATCGGGCTTGCGATGCTCCTTCCCCGGCGGTGGCCCGTCCTTCACAAGCTTCTCACCGTCCAGCTTACCCCAGTGCACCTTTGCACGGGCAAGGGCCCGACGGGCACCTTCGATGCAGACGGAGCGCTTGATGACCTCAAGCCTCGGACAGGCCTCCACCAGCCACCGCACCAGCACGAAATAGCTCCCAGGCAGGGCCTCTCCGGACCACAGCCGAACTATGAAGCCCTTCATGGCCTGCTCGGCCGCCTTGTGGAGCTCGACCAGCTGTTTCAGCTGGTCGCTCAAGGGCACAGGGTGTCCGGCCTTAGAATACTAAGACCAGAACACCTTCTCCGTCGAGCTACCCTCTTCAGCTCGGTAGAATGCGGCGGCGTCGGGTACGCTGCGGGGAAGATCTGCGAATGCCCCTAGAGAGCTCCGGATTCGGGTAAGTAACAGGTAGTTCACTTTTATATTTCTGCTTTGCATAAAGAATGCCTTACCCGCTGCTATCTTCCTCATCTCCTCCAACTCTTGGAGGGCCTTTTGGGCTTCGGCCTTGGCAGACTTGGCAGCCTCTAGGGCCGTTGCAAGCTCGGATGCTTGCGCCTTCGACTCTAGCTCCAAACTCTCATGTTTTTTCATGAGAGCCTGAAGCTCTTGCTGCACCTCGCCGACCTGAGCCCCAAGTCTGTCTCACTCGGTGTGCTTCGCGGCCGTTTTCTTTTCGGCCTCAGACAGCGCCTGCTTAAGGGTCGCCACCTCAGTCGTGGCCCCTACAATAAGCAGTACAATCCTGTTACTCTTTTTGCAATCAAGCCTTTTTATAGGCACTTTTTTTGTAAGGTATTTCTTACCTTCTTCCTCCTCGAGCCTCCGCTTGGCAAGGCCGAGCTCTTGCTCGGTCCGCTCGAGGTCCTGCTTCAGGACACCCACCTCCGCAGTCAGTGCGGCGGTGGATAGCAGCAAAGCCTGCATACGCATATTGACTCTTTTTTGTTAGACTCCTGCGATATTTAATAGATCCTCTATTCAGCTTTTCTTTCCGAACGCCAAACAAAGCATCAGGGGCTACTGTCTATGCGGTAATATTTTTACATATTTTTACTTACCTTGAAGCCTGTTAGAAGGCTAGCGCAAGCTTCAGTCAGTCCGCTCTTGGCGGACTGAACCTTCTAGATCACCGTACTCATAATAGTACGGTGCCCCTCGTCGATGGAGGCATCGTCAAGCACCTCCAGCAGATTGTCCGGCACCTCTGGTTGGACGGAGGCCGCCGGCTCAGAAGGCTTGCTCCTCTTGGAAGGAGTTTGCCTACCGCGGTCCGGAATTGTGGAAGATTCCGGCGCGGTGTCCGGCAAAAAGCCTTACTGAGAGCCCTGGGGAGCCTTATCCCCTTCACCCCTGGAGTCCGGGAGGTTGCCCTGCGGCTCCTCCGGGACCACCTCCTCCTGCCCTAGAGCTTGTCGCGACGCCACTTCAGCGTCGTCTGCAGTGCGGGGGGAGACAGCGGGCGGAACTGAGTTCACGTCCGATGAGTCCAGGGAGCCGCCCGACGATTCGTCGAATTCGGCCCGGGGCGGACTGCATAATTACATTCGACATTAGGGAAAGCTGTGCAACAAAGGAACATCATGAGTTATTCTGATACCCGAACTTACGATTTTGCCGGATGCTTGGCCCTGTTTGGCCACTCCTCTTTGCCCTCTTCGGCGTTGGGGGCGTAGTCCGGCGGATGGGTCTTCCTTTTCCTAGACCCCTCGGCCTCCCCCGTTGGGGCGGCCTTCCTCTTCTCTCCTCCCTCCGCTGGGGGTGAGAGTTTTCTTCTTCCTCCTCCTCGTTTTCGCGGGAGGAGGGCGTCTCGGACTCGTCAGATGACGAGTCCGACACCACCATGTGGCGGGCACTCTTTCGAGTCCCCGTGGTCTTCTTCTTCTTGGCCTTCTTCTCCGGCACCACATAAGGTGCCGGAATCAGTAGTTTCGCTAGTAGAGCTGGGGCTGGGTCTTCGGGCAGCGGAGTCGGACAGTTAATCGGTCCGGATATCGCCCGCCAAGCCTGTCAAAGGTAAGGGAGTTTAGATCCCGCATAGAGTCAAACTATGAAAAAAGTTTAACATCCTGTAAAAGGTGTAGATGGCATACCTCGCTAGCGTGACGCTGCGAGCTGTATCCGCGGTCCTCGGAAGCGGATGCGGGAGCCTCGGCGCCCTTGAATAGCATCTTCCAGGCGTCTTCGTACGTCGTGTCGAAGAGCCTGCTGAGGGTTTGATGCTGTGCCGGGTCGAACTCCCACAGATTAAAATCCCGTTGTTGGCACGAGAGGATCCGGCGGATGAGCATAACCTGGATTACATTAACAAGCCGGACTGGCTTGTTCACCAGGGACTGGATGCATGTTTGCAATCCGGTCACCTCTTTTTCGTCACCCCACGACAGGCCCATCTCTTTCCAGGACATAAGCCGCGTGGGGGGTCCGGATCGGAACTCGGGGGCTGCGGTCCATTTTGGATCGCGCGGCTCGGTGATATAAAACCACCCGGATTGGCATCCCTTTAGGGTCTCCACGAAAGAGCCCTCGAACCATAGGACGTTGGCCATCTTGCCCACCATGGCGCCTCCGCACTCCGCCTGGCTACCGCACACCACCTTGGGCTTGACGTTGAAGGTCTTGAGCCAGAGGCCGAAATGAGGGCGGACACGGAGAAAAGCCTCGCACACGACGATAAATGCCGAGATGTTGAGGATGAAGTTCGGAGCCAGATCGTGGAAATCCAGGCCGTAGTAGAACATGAGCCCCCGGACAAATGGGTGGAGTGGAAAACCCAGTCCGCGGAGGAAGTGGGGGAGAAATACTACCCTCTCATGGGGCCTTGGGGTGGGGAGAAGCTGCCCCTCTTCGGGAAGCCGGTGCGCGATGTCCTTGGACAGTTATCCGGCCTTCCTTAGCATCTTGACTTTGCCCTCCGTGACGGAGGAGACCATCCACTTGCCTCCCGCTCCGGACATTGCTGGAGAAGGTTGAGGTGGGAAGTGCAGGCTTGGGCGCTGGAGCTCGAGTGCGCAGGAGATGGATAGGCAAAGGAGGAAGAAGGCGTAGGTAAAAAGGTGGATCCTTATCCCCTTATATGGGCGGATGCGGTTGTGCGTCCCCACCTGCCTAGTAAAACTCGCTTGCCTCCCAAGCGCCGTGATAAGTGGAGCGGTTGGGTTACCCACATCCGTATTGATGAGAATCCCGTAAAAGGGGGGGTACACAATCTTTGCTTTGACAAGACGTGCCAAGGAAACCGCCTCGCAAAACACGCTGAGGTGGAAAAGTGAAAACGATTCGAGTGAAGGACTTGGCTGTAGTGTGATGACGCACTACGGAATACGTCAGCAGATTTGATTTGTGTTAATATTATTCTCTCTATGGCAATATGTGGAAGCTTACTTTGCAGAGCCGGACACTACTCTTGGTGTTTACAATGTTCTATGAAGGACTTGGAGGAGGAACCTGCCTTGCAATGTCGAAGACAATTTGCACGCCCGACTCGTCGTCATTGAAGCCTGGTTCAGGGGCTACTGAGGGAGTCCTGGATTAAGGGGTGTTCGGGTAGCCAGACTATACCTTCAGCCGGACTCCTGGACTATGAAGATACAAGATTGAAGACTTCGTCCCGTGTCCGGATGGGACTTTCCTTGGTGTGGAAGGCAAGCTTGGCGATGCGGATATTCAAGATCTCCTACCATTGTAACCGACTCTATGTAACCCTAACCCTATCCGGTGTCTATATAAACCAGAGGGTTGTAGTCCGTAGGCGATCAACTCCATATACAACAATCATACCATAGGCTAGCTTCTAGGGTTTAGCCTCCTTGATCTCGTGGTAGATCTACTCTTGTACTACCCATATCATCAATATTAATCAAGCAGGACGTAGGGTTTTACCTCCATCAAGAGGGCCCGAACCTGGGTAAAACATCGTGTTCCCTGCTTCCTGTTACCATCCGGCCTAGACGCACAGTTCGGGACCCCCTACCCGAGATCCGCCGGTTTTGACACCGACAATCATACTCACGAAAGATATTAAAAAGATGAAGCGTATGAGACAAACTAAATTCCATTTTTTTATAGTTTTCTTTTATAAACTAAACTAGTGATAAAACAAGAAACTAAAAGACTTGATTGCAAGATCTAAAGATATACCTTCAAGAACTCACCTCCCCGGCAACGGCGCCAGAAAAGAGCTTGATGTCTACTACACAACCTACTTATTGTAGACGTTGTTGGGCCTCCAAGTGCAGAGGTTTGTAGGACAGTAGCAAATTTCCCTCAAGTGGATGACCTAAGGTTTATCAATCCGTAGGAGGCGTAGGATGAAGATGGTCTGTCTCAAGCAACCCTGCAACCAAATAACAAAGAGTCTCTTGTGTCCCCAACACACCCAATACAATGGTAAATTGTATAGATGCACTAGTTCGGCGAAGAGATGGTGATACAAGTGTTATATGGATAGTAGATAAAGGTATTTGTAATCTGAAATTATAAAAACAGCAAGGTAACAAGTGATAAAAGTGAGCGTAAACGGTATTGCAATGCTAGGAAACAAGGACTAGGGTTCATACTTTCACTAGTGTAAGTCCTCTCAACAATAATAGCATAATTGGATCACATAACTATCCCTCAACATGCAACAAAGAGTCACTCCAAAGTCACTAATAGCGGAGAACAAACGAAGAGATTATGGTAGGGTACGAAACCACCTCAAAGTTATTCTTTCCAATCAATCCGTTGGGCTATTCCTATAGGTGTCACAAACAGCCCTAGAGTTCGTACTAGAATAACACCTTAAGATACAAATCAACCAAAACCCTAATGTCACCTAGATACTCCAATGTCACCTCAAGTATCCGTGGGTATGACGATATGCATCACATAATGTCAGATTCATCTATTCAACCAACACAAAGGACCTCAAAGAGTGCCCCAAAGTTCTACCAGAGAATCACGACGAAAACGTGTGCCAACCCCTATGCATAGGTTCATGGGAGGAACCCCAAAGTTGGTCACCAAAACATACGTCAAGTGAATCACGTGATATCCCATTGTCACCACAGATATCCACGGCAAGAAATACATCAAGTGTTCTCAAATCTTTAAAGACTCAATCCGATAAGATTACTTCAAATGGGAAACTCAATTCATTACAAGAGAGTAAGCGGGGAAGAAGCATCATAGGATCCAAATATAATAGCAAAGCTCGCGATACATCAAGATCGTATCATCTCAAGAACACGAGAGGGAGAGAGAGAGATCAAACACATAGCTACTGGTACATACCCTCAGCCCCGAGGGAGAACTACTCCCTCCTCGTCATGGAGAGCACCGGGATGATGAAGATGGCCACCGGAGAAGGATTACCCCCTCCGGCAGGGTGCCTGAACGGGTCTAGATTGGTTTTCGGTGCCTACGGACGCTTCCGGCAGCGGAACTCCCAATCTATTATCCGTTCTGGAAGTTTTAGGTTACGTAGGTATATATGGGCGCAGGAGGTACGTCGGAGGTGCTACGGGGGCCCCATGAGGCAGGGGGCGCGCCCTAGGGGGGGCCTCCCCCCACCCTCGTGAGCTCCTCCTGTATCTCCTGACCTGGAGTCCAAGTCTATCCGGTGGCTTTCGTTCCAAAAATAACATCTCCAGTTTATTTCGTTTCGTTTTGACTCCGTTTGATATTCCTTTTCTTCGAAACACTGAAATAGGCATAAAACAGCAAATCTGGGCTAGGCCTCTGGTTAATAGGTTAGTCCCAAAAATAATATAAAAGTGGAAAATAAAGCCCAATATTGCCCAAAACAGTAGATAATATAGCATGGAGCAATCAAAAATTATAGATACGTTGGAGACGTATCAGTGCGCGGCCCAGCCCGGTGGAGCCCCCGAGCGCGTGGAAGTAGCGCTGATCTTGCGGGGGAACGGCTTGATGTGGCGCTCTGAAGGCAGTGCCTACGAGCTGTCTAGCAAGGCCGCGACCGCGTGGTGCGCCGGTGCAGCATAGCACGCAGTGAAGAGGTCGCGGAGCTCCTCCCAATACGCCACCGTGGATCCGGGAAGGCTGAGCAGCCAGGCGCGCGGCTCGCCGGCGAGGGCCATGGGAAGCCCGTTGGCCATGACCTTGTCGTCTCCCCCGGCTTCGAGAACGGCCTCCTCGTACGCTAGCAGGAAAGCTGACGGGTCCGCCGCGCCGTCATAGCACGGCGGCATCTCCGGCTTGAACTTGGGCAGCCACTACACCCGCCACAGGGCGGGGGCCAGGGCTCGGAGCCCCCTGGCCCCGTCGTCAACGCTGGCCGTCGGAGTCGGCGGCAGGGCGCCTGCCATGTGGGCGGAGCGCGGTGTGGACGGAGCGCGGATCGACAAAAGAGAAGCTATGGCGCAACCCTACCTGGCGTGCCAAATGTTGGATCACGGGTTCCGAAAAACCCTTGAGGTTCGAACACTGGGGTGCATGCGAAGGTTTTCTCCCTATCAATCCACGCCCTAGCTGTCTAAGATCTTGTAGATGAACTCAACTAACTCACAACGCAGAAAGGCACAAGATTTATATTGGTTTGGGCCACCGTTGTGGTTTAATACCCTACTCCAGTGTGGTGGTGGTGGATTGCCTCTTGGGCTGATGAAGTACAGTACAAGGGGAAGAACAGCCTCCTGAGGTTGAGGAGTTCTTGTGCTCGGTGAACTAGTGTGGGTGAGGTGATCTTGGATCAGCTCAGGTCCCTCCTTTTTCATCTCCCTTGACTGTGGTGGCTAGTTCTGCTTATATAGGCCCTGGTCCTCTCCCCAATATTGAGCGGGAAGGGAGCCAACAAGGGCCAATTCGAAAGGGGACAGCTAGTACAAGTTATCCTGACAAAAGGTGGTCTTCTGTGACGCCCCGAGACCGATGCGCCATGTGTCTTCCAGTTTTTCGCTGTTGTTGTCTTGTCCTTCGCTTGTGTGTTGCATCTTGCCATGTCATCATCCGCATTGCATCATCATGTTTTCAAAACTTGCATCCGTCCCGGTCTCCCGTTCCTTCCGTTGTCCGTTCTGAGCCCAGACACACTTGCACGCGCCCGCGGCACGTCTAGAATATTATTTTATGAGTGGCTAGAAAATGTTCTCGGAATGGGATGAAGGTTGGCGTGCGGTGTTGTTATGTTGTCAGTAGACCGCCTGCCAAGTTTCATCGCATTTGGAGTTAGTTTGACACCCCAACGGATAACTATAGCGCCAATATAGCCGGTCTATCGACGGACATTTCCGGTCTCCGGAAACGGTTGCCAGGTTGCATTCCTCCTCTTTCTTCTCAGTCTAACCACACACTTGACCTCGTTCGCCTAACTCCTCCTTGCACATTGCATCGACCCCCCTCGAGTGCACATCCGGAGCTGTCCCGAACCCGACCCGAGCAGTCGTCACCGTTGGATTCGAATCATCCTGTAACATCTATAAAGTATCATCATTTTCTCATTGGAGTCTCCTAACCTTTTATTCTCGATCATCGAATTATGATTGAAGGGATCCATTAGGCCCTAACCTAATCCACCAGCGTATATAACGGGGCAACCCTAAAAATTAGGAGAGTTGTCCCATCCTCCACTTGTCGCTGCCGCCACTTCAAATCCTCTCGGGATCCCCTCACTCAATCTTCCTCAATCCCATCGCCCAGCCAATCCATCGAGCGCCTCCTCCTCCCTGTTCGAGCGCCTGCTTGTGTCTTGTTTGCTATTCTTCCTGTTCCTGTTACGAGACGACCTCGGCTCAAGCTGACCCCACACCGAAAGTCGTCAAGCAGTCTCGGGATCCATCAATCAGTGAGGAGGAAACCAAAACCTGTTGGAGTTCCCCGCCATCACCTCGCCTAGATCCGGGGGTTCATACCCTCCTATAGTAGAGATGTAAGTCGCAAAGGCTACTTGCCTACCGAGGGGGGAGAAATACCTAGTATCAAATTCACAAAGCAGCACATTTAGTAGTTGACATCTTTCTTTCTCGTTTTCATCGGAAAGGAGAGTTTTCACGTTAAGCAAGAAGAGCTACGAGTTGGAGGGCTATTTCACCGACCGTCACTTCTCCTTTGTATCCGCTGAAGACGCAAGTAGCCCAACGACAGGCTTGTGTGGAGTTGAATGACAACACGCAGAGGTCTTTTGGCGAAACTGGGGGCTCTTTGTCTAAAGGAAGAGCAAAGTCAACAGGCCAATCCCAGTTTCAGAATTGGAAGAAGCAGTAGGAGGTTCACCATCAGAAAGGCATGGGACAACAAACTCTCTTAAAGCTTTCTTCGAATAAGTCTTTCGCTTGACTTGGCTCAACGGCTTTAGTTCAGTAAATGCTTTCGTATGAAGCTTGAGTCAAGTCTAGTCTCATGCAGTGAAGATCGTCAAGCAATCATTGCTCGTCTCTCCGAAACCTATTGATAAGGAACGCGTTCAAGTGTATGGAATAATCAAACCTTTCACGTATTTGTTAACATAGCGTTAGACGATTGATTCCTCTCTTTCTCCATGGCCTGCTTCCCATAACTGGACTTAATAAAACTTACGAAATGCTAATTTGACCTAAATTTCCGGTTAACTGCTGACTTTCTTTGCTAGCTCACCCGAAACTCTGTCTTCAGAAGGAAATCTTGCTTGAGTACCTTACTTGAAAACAAACCGCTTGAGCTGTAACCGAAACAGAAAGGTTTGATGAGCCGCTGCTTGCTCTCTAACTACTCTTACCGCTTCTTCTTCTTGACCTCTGCTCACTGCTGCCAATGCTGTGACTGCTGCCCCTATCTCTAAAGCTGCGGATTACAGCTCCTGGTTCAAGTAGTTTTTTTGAAGTATGAGTCTTGTTTGTGACGTTCAATTCCAGAATGAACATTCAAAGGAAAAGTAGTATGGGACGCTGCTTGCTATTACTGACTGCGGCTGCCGACCGAAGAACTGAAGATCTTCAATCTATGTTTGAGTGCTCTTGCGAAAGAAAATAATTTCGAATGCAAAAATGACTTCAAAAATAGGATAGGATCGCGGATTCCATATATTTTTATAGAAAGAAAGATACTATACTCCGCATCTTTACACCGAATCCTTAAAAGCCATTTAATGCCTTCTTGCCTGCCTTCAGTTCATGCCTTCAGGCCGGCCTGCTCTTGCCTATGAATGAGATGCCTACTTCCCATTAAGTCAAAATACCTCATAGACATACATATTTTTAAGAATACTTAGTTAGTTAAAGAGAAAGATGGCTTTTGACAATTTTTTTATTCCCCTCGTTCCCGAGCAAGAAAACGGATGCGCTAACGCGCAACGGCTTTCGCGCTAGTTGCTTAATCCGTTGCTTGTTTGGAAGAATCCGCAAATGAATATTCTTTTTCGGTAATGATCATCTACAACTGAAAGACTGACGTCTTCCTCTACTCGATCCTTAGTTATACAATCTCCCTCCACCTCAATTTTTATGATCCTCATAGCCTTTTTTATTCGCGTCCTCCCCTGGATCTATTCCTGCCGCGTCCACGTCCTCTGCCTCCAGCAACTAGAGCTGCATCATCTTGTTCATTATTGAGAATTGGCCTCTTCTCACACCGTACCAGTTCTTTTTGCAGTTGAATCTTCCCGTTCTGGCTTATTGAGTGTATAGATTCTTTTTGAAATGCAATCTATTCCCACGTCACTCTTCTCATAACATATCCTGTTCTCCTCACTTTGATTCTGGATTCACCGGTAAATTTAAGACGGGGTTCTATGCTTTCTAGCCCCATTTGACAAAAGTGAGCTTCCCCTATCTCTTTTGTAGGAATCAGATAGCAATGCTCATTCATGAATAGCATTTCATGCTTCCGCTACTTCGTCGGAGAGATCCATGGAAACTCAAAAAAGAAAAGCGGACAACATTGTTCATACGATAGCCGGAAAAGTAAGTTCTCCCGCTGGCTATTCAAAAAAGAAAGACTTACTTATTCATAAACTTCCTTTTATCGAGCATAATAGCTCTTATACGCTTGTACAGAGGAGTATAAAACAATGTATATATATAGGTGTTTAGTATCCTACAAAAACATTAACATCCAAAGCACCGTAAGCTTGCTTTCTCTCCCGTTGACAGACAAAGAAAAGTTTTTTTAGACTTTTCTATGGTAGGCCTATGCTAGTGGAATATCTTTTTTGTTTGTATTCTAGCTTAGCTCTCTCTATTCTTTGCTTAAGCTATCGTGTCATGTAGATGGATGGCATCTCCCTATTCCCACATCCCCGGATATGATTAATGCATGGAAGCTAAGGAATTGGGTCATTCTTCAGCCCAAGATGCAAGCATTTGGACTCCATCCGAATATGGCAGTTGAACTCTTATAATAGGCTTATCTTGGGAAAAAACGCAAATAAAGAAGAGATTCTTGTTTACAAGCGGAACTCGAATGGGCTGCTAGCAGATTTGTTGGGGATGGCAAGTTAACACCGTGGGTAGGCTTGCCTTTCACTCGCTCTGGCACATTTTGGCGGAACGTAAATGTTATATATAGTGGAATTCTAGAGGTAAGTTAATGTTTTCAAAAATCCAAATGGAAAAGGATTTGCAAAAATATGCAGATTAGAAGCTAGTATCTCCAGTTTTATGAGAGAAAGAAGAGGAAGAATTGGCGAACATCCTAAAAAATGGTACTTTTGTCTCAATCCGATCAAAAACAAACATATTCTATTGTGTGTTGACCACCAGGAAACGAATGGATTAAGATGAAGACGGATGGTTCAATTAGCGAGCATGGGAAGGCTTGTGGAGGTTTAGCAATAAAAAAGGGATATATGCGTTCTCTCAAGCAGTTAAGAACAAGACCATACTCGAAGTCGAGCTCTTTTGCATTTGAACATGTATTCAAATAGCAGCTGAAAAGGAGTGTCAGAGGATTTGGATTGATTTGGATTCCCTAACGTAAGACATGGTCTACTCTCAAGATCCCAAAGTCTGCAGCTAAGGAAAGCCCCTTCTTCATAAGATCAAGAAAGTACGAGCATCTTTCGAAGATTGGAAAATCTCCCATACTTGGAGAGAAGCAAACCAACCGACCGATTTGCAATTGACTATGCTTAGTAGTTGACATCTTTGGTCTTCACATTTTCCCTTCCATTTTGTAAAGTTAGTAGAAGAGGATAGATCCGGTAAATTGACGAATGTCAATCTTCATTTTTGTAGATTAATACACTGGTAGGGGTCGATCAGGCAAATCCCAAAGCTGACCCCCGAACAGCTGCCAGACTGCTCTACTAATCTTCTCTCTCTTCAGAAAAACGGAACCTTCTCAAAGACTCCCTTTGCACTGAGAACACAATTTAGAACCCTCCTTCTCACAAGAAGGCAAACCTTGTATGTTGATCGAATCTTCTTTCGCATCCAGAAGAGAGGCTGTGGGCTATCCGAGAGAGTGGTTCAGGTGACTACCAGAGTCATTGATTAAGCAGGTCAGATGGGCTTAGTAGGGCTCGAACCTACAATATCACCGTTATGAGCGGTATGTTTCAACCAATTAAAATATAAGCCCAATCGGATCTCTACATGCCGGGAAGAGCGGACAGAAAGAGGAGACCTTTGCTCTATCTCCTTCTTCCTCTTCTTGGGGCCCCGGAGGGGTTCTTTGGCAAGCCCTATTAAAGAAGCTAAGTGACTTTTGTCACTCAAGTAGTGAGTTTGAGAGTGACCGTTAGGGCGACCACTTGTACTTCTAGGCCTTGGCGACCTATATGTTATGCAACACAGCTTCACTCGATTCAGTAAATCAATAGTTCAAACCAGCCCACTAATAGCTTAGATAGTGGCCCTTCCACTTTGGTATAGTTGACCCTACCTATTGACTCAAGGTTCATAGGAAGGGGGAACCCAGACGTAGTGGGATGTAGGCTTCAGTTGTTTTGGTACTTTTTCACTACGTCTTATTATTTGTTTTGTAACCGGCTTTTCACCGGCAGGTCAGTAGGCCTTTTAGAAGGCGAACAAACGAAAGTTCTCCGCGGGCGCTAGCGCTATCTTGTTTGCTTTTGTCAACTGAAGTTGCGCGTAGCGCCAACTAACTGATAGCTGATAGAGTGCGGAGCCCCTTCTCTAAGCGAGCAGAGCCATTTCTTTCCACTATCGTCAAAAGAAAAGGAAAAGTACTAAAGGCGAAGGGCATTCTGTTGTACAGCTACTTTGGTATAGTTACAAAGGTAACCGGTAGGTGACTATTGAATCGACAGTAGTTACGAAATGGGGAAATAGCTCAGTTGGTTAGAGTGCTGGTCTGTCACGCCAGAAGTCGCGGGTTCGAACCCCGTTTTCCTCGCCCGATCTTCCTCTTCCTGCCCGACTCATTTTGAAAACACTAGAAGCTGCTGATCCCAGCGTAGCATTCAAGACAATTGTACATTAAAAGGAAAACCAATAGATTTATAGGATATCTATCTAAATATGGCTCCTATCGTAAAACATGGGATCAACTAATAGTATATACCAACGCTCTGTCCCTAGGAACGTGATGCTTAGGTGCGAGGTGAAACACAAGTAGGAGATCGAGAAAAGAAATCATACGGATTGCAACCTGCAGATGAAGAATCTGCTTCATTGTTCCCACCATCTATATCAGATGTTTAATAAGAATAGGAATCGAATAAGCTGCTGATTGACTAAGGAAGCATTTGAAAAGAAAGGAAGGGTGATGCTTGTTAAACAAAGCTGCGTGTGGGGCCGCCACATATAGCTGTAGTTTCTGCTGTAGCATCGGTTATTTACGTTATTGATGTAGTAGCATCGGTTATTGCTCAGGTTATGAATGGCCCAATCTATCTATGGCAACCACCCCTACTTTTAGTAGATGGAGATGCGCACCTAGAAAAGACGGATGAAAGAGAACCTGCCCTTCTGACTTCTTCTCTTGTCCGTCCTTTACGCAAAGTGATCTATGGTCTCAACAAGCCCCGATAGCGTCGGTTTTTGAAGTTCAGCACAGTGGTTATGTTATCCAGGCAGGGTTTGCTCGGAGTGATCATGATTCGGCCATGCTCGTATCAGTTTATCCTCGAGGACGTGCTATTCTATTGTTGTATGTTGATGATATCAAACTGACTGGTGATTACTCCGTTACCATATCGCTGATCAAGTGTCGCCTTCATCAATTATTTGCTATGAAGGCGCTGACGCGCCCTAAGCCTTTTCTTGGCTTGGAGGTCGCACATTCTCCTCATGGATATTTGGTATCTCAGATCAAATAACGTCATGACTTGATCTCTCGAGCTCAACTCAATGATGAGAAGACTGTTGACACTCCCTTGGAGCTTTATGTTAAACTCCGTCCGACTGATGGCTCACCATTATCTGATCCGACGCAGTACAGACAGTAGGTCGGCAGTTTGGTTTATCTAACGATCTCTTGCCCAGATGGCTTTTCCTAAGAAAGTCAGCCTTTCATGGCTGCCCCCCAGTCAGTTCACTTTGCAGCAGTTCATCGGATTCTTAGATATATTCGAGGTACCTTTTCTTGAGCTGTCCTTTTTTCGTCATCATCTTCTTTAGAGTTGCGTGCAACTACTGATGCCGATTGGGCCTTCAGATAGGTGCTCAACTACAGGCTTATCTATTTTATGGGGAGACGAGACACTATCTTGGATGAGATAAAAGCAATAGACAGTTGCTCCTTCCACTGCCGAAGCGGAGTACCGTGCCATGGCACACTACTAGATAGATTGTATGGCTCCATTGGTGACTTTCTAATCGCGGGTTTCATTTGAAAAACCCCAACGACATTCATCTTGCGTCAAATCCGGTCTTTCATGCAAGAGTTTCATTTTTGGCCACTACTACGTTCGTTGAAAACTTCTTGATGGCACCATCATCTCATTACCTTATTTTTCCCTTCGACTTCGGCTATGACCAATGCCCCACCTAGCTGAATAGGCATAACAAAGCTACCTGAAAAAGGCAAGGTACAACTTAGATTGAAATCGACAAATTGCGTTTTGCCAGATGGATTCTTTAGAAAGATTCCCGGATAAAGTTCAGTATAATATTTAGTTATAATCTAAATAAAGGCGCATACGTGGGCGGGCAGGGGGCCCCACTACTTCTTCATTCAGGGGGGGGCTAGCCTCATGACTTCCCACTGGGCGAGGGGTGCACCTAACCCACCTACTCACTCATCAATTACGGTGTTCAGCTGACTTGCACAGAAAGACCCCTATTGTTTAGTAATTTGGCGCCCCATCTTTTGATTGACTGTTGTCAACTAATCTTTTCAATATTCAATTCTACTCTATGTTAGAACATTTCTGTGAATGCTATTTCGATCTAAGTGGTCCTATTCTCTGTCCCGTGCTAGGAAGCATTACTCCTCTTTTCATTCCAAATTCTTCATTAAGACCGATACGATTGATTGGTCTATGCATTTCTCTTATTACTTTTTTGTATCCCCCTGTTCCTCG